>NC_137463.1:191467600-192667600 GCF_964235325.1 Thermobia domestica | reverse complement strand
TTTATTTGCTCCCGTTTCCTCCCACTTTCTTACGGTTTAGAACTCCGTAAGTACTGATGTGAACTTGTGTGTTACAAATACTGACCTGGGATCATTTGCACTTTTTTTTTTTTAGTTACTTCTTTGATGACACTTCCAAGGTACTTTTCGGTTGCAGGGAAGCAAACTGGACCCCACCTGATTTTTATATATTTTGTAAAGTAGAGCACGAGGAACACGAATCTTAAGGAATTTTGACATTCCGACTTCCCGAACTCGAGATACTAGAACTTATACAGTAGTTTTACATAGTATGTATAAAATTAACGAAGAAAGTTCTGTCGCTTTTTGACCTATCACCTTAGAACATCGATATGTCACCTAAGACCAGGGGTGTAGCCAGCAGGTTTCTGTAGAAGGGGCCCGTCGTTTTTGAAGGGGGGCAGCTACAATCTTAAAAAAATGTGTTACAGCTAGTGTTTTTGAAGCCTGAAAAAAACTGGAAAATTTTGGTTTCCTTCCGGAAAACTAAAAACACTGTTTTAGCTTATTATTATTATTATTATTATTATTATTATTATTATTATTATTATTATTATTATTATTATTATTATTATTATTATTATTATTAATAGTAATTTCATAAATTATATTACAGATAGTTTGTATTATGTTTAACCAAGAACTACTGCCTCCGACCAAACATTATACCTTTGTGCATAACTATTTCAATACACAGAACCGATCTATATAGGTAAACAAGAAAGTTCTATCGCTTTCTCACTCACCACCTCCGGACATTCATATGTCACCTAACACGTATCTGGAAGATCAAGAATAGATCGACAACCTTCTGCAAACGTTCTGGAAGGCCATTTATTCCATCGCGGTAGAGGTTGGTGTTCCGTGAAGTGAAGAAGTTATCAAGTGCATTTTGCACCTCTACTTGGGATTTGAGCTGGCATCCTTTAAAGTGATTGTCCAAGGAAGGGAACAGATGATAATCGGACGGTGCAATGTCCAGGGAGTATGGCGGATGCAATAGTGTTTCCTATCCAAGGCGTAAAATGGTGTCCCGGGTCATCCTAGCCACGAGGGGCTTAGCGTTGTCCTGTAACATAAGGACCCCTTTGGGAGTTTTGAGTTTCTCTTGAACACGGCTCAACTGCTGACAGTACACAGTTGGATTGATGCGATGACCAGCTGGTAGCAGTTCCCGATGCACAATGCCACGAGCAGTTCATCAACACACAGGAGGACTTTCTTCTGGTGTAGTACTGGTTTCGGCTGTCTTGGAACCGTTCATGGGATGCTAACCAATTATGACGGGGCCGTGGAACTTCATACAGGACCCATTTCTCATCACATGACAACACCTTGTCCAGAAATGGCTCCTTCCTCAGACGAGACAGCAAAGAAACACAGGTGTCTGCTTGCGTTGCCTTTTGACCCGGAATCAAGTTATGTGGGACCCATCGACCCAACTTCTAGTGTTTCCTCAGTTGAAGGTGCTGCTGAATGGTTTCACCACTCACACTGAATTGTCCCCATGCCGTAAGCGTCGGTGGACCACAAATGTGCAATTAGCGACATCACGCCAAACATTGGCGGCAGAGATGCGACAAAACGCCAATGAACCACAAAATTACTCTCCCAAAATGTTAAATCGGCTAAATGTGTGATTTAGTTACATTAAGGTGAGTCTAAAAAACACTTTTAAAAAGTACCAAAAAATTACCCCGAAGGGGACTCAAACCACCAACCTTATGATTACTAGGCAAGTGTTCTTCCTACTTCGCTACGATGGCGGTGAAGGAAACGTTGCTTGCAAAGGGATAAAACGTTAAGATCTTTTTAATTTGGTCAATCACAGTGCTCCTTTAACCGTGTATGTTCGACGATAACTGTTTGGAATTAGATAAAATGTGTTCGCCATGTAATTTTGTAACAAAATGACGCGTGTCTATTTACTTTATTTCATAGTTCTCGCATACTCACTTTCTAATGATCGACGACAGTTGTCATCTAAATTCATACAATTATCGCACTTATCTCAAGATTTTTAACGTCATGATGTTGAGGCAGAGGTTATTCTTGACCCTCGGAGCTCACTTTAGGAACAATTCGTCAGCAAAAAATAATATATAATAATAACCGCATGCACATGACTGGCGACAGTTCGTGTTGGTCCCTTCACGATTCTCCGCGAAGAATCTGAGAAGTGCGGACCAAGACGAAGTTCTCGCTGGTCGCTGCTACGCGTTGGTACTTCAACACCCCGACGCGAGATATATGTTTCGACTCGACGAAACCCGGCCGCCAGTTAGGGCCAACTATCGCAGACCTACGCAAAAAGCGATAGAACTTTCTTGGTTACTTTTATACATAAGACTGATTTTCTTTGAAATTGCACTTAATTTATTTTAAGATTTTCTGAAAAAATGTTTATTTATTATTCGTGACTAAAAAGACATAATTATTTTATTAACAGCTATATCTCACTTCCTGTTTTACACGAAATAGCATTTTAAAAAGCGAATGAAATCCAAACTGAAAAACTGAATAAAAACGTTGCTTTTCACCAAATTTTCCATCTGATAAAAAGTTTTCTTGAAACACTAATTACAGCATATAAATAATATAATGTACTTACGATTTAGTATAGTACCATTGTTTTATGATAGAATTTATAGTTGGGGGCGCGGTGGCTCAGTGGTAGAGCGTTCACCTCCGGTGCTTGGGGTCCCTGGTTCGATCCCAGCTCGCGCCGTGTGGACTTTGTGGTGGACAAACAACCATGCTCATGGGTTTTCTCGGGGTTCCGTTTCCTCCCACTTTCTTCATTCCACCATTTCATTCATTTCTCATAATCACCGTCTCCTTTGGCCTAACCGGCATAGGCGTGGGACGTTAAACTCAAAGATTTCATTTCATTTCATAGAATTTATAATACCTTGTCAAAACGTTTGTCTTCAAACTGTCAAATACAAATCGCCGTAAATTGTGTAATCTACTGTCACAAAAAGTATACCATACTATTTTCGGATTGCTATGAGGAAGAAATACCATACTATTATGTGATCGGTATGGTAAAATACTATTTTTCCATACTATTTTACCGTAAATTATTAATTATATGTAAACATTGTTATTTTTAAATGACTGAAGCGAAGTAATCTAACGATGATGTTTTAACATCTGGTCATTAGGGGGGCCAGGAAATCATTTGGGGGGCCTGGCCCCGTGGCTACACCCCTGCCTAAGACGTACCTGGAAGATCAAAAATAGTACCCATCAGTATCAACGGACCTTCTGAAAACGTTCGGGATGGGCATGGATTCCTTCGCGGTAGAACTTGGTTTGCCGTGAAGGAAAGAAGGTATCAAGTGCATTTTGCACCTTTACTACGGAGTTGGACTTTAGTTCTCTAATGTGAGTGTCCAAGAAATGGTTCAGGGATAATTGGACGGTGCATTGTCCAGGGAGTATGGCGGTTGCAATAGTGTTTCCCATTTAAGGCGTAGGATGGTGTCCCGGGTCACTCTAATCATGTGGGGCTTAGCGTTGTCCCGTAACGGTAGAACCCCTTAGCGATTGAGAAGTGCTGGCTCCAGGGTTTTGAATTTTTCTTGAACACGACTCAACTGCTGACAGTAGACAGTTGCATTAATGTTCTGCTCTGACCAGCCGGTAGCAGTTCCCGATTTTTCTCCAATCCCAAAAAGCGGGTGGTTTTTCGTGATTAAGATAGCGAGGGACGAATATAGAACCTGACAATCGGGTGGTACCTGCAAAAATCGGGTAATATGACAACACTAAGCTAAATAGAAAATAAGGTATATCCCTATTTAAGATCACTACACCTGCAACCCATGAAATCCAATTTGAAATCTCATCCACTTAGACTGAGATCTTTTATATTATCATTACTCTTTCACTTTGTTTCTAAATAGTACTGCCACTCTTTCTTTTGTTAACAAAAAAGCACCACCTCCCTTTCTTAAAAAAAAAAGAAAAGAAAAGAAAAGAAAAGAAAAAAAATTAGATCGCAATACACAATTTTATTGTTGATTTGTTGCCACTCCGATAAATGTGAATGTTGTGGTTTTGCATGTGTTGACTGGTTTCTTATCGCAAGTCCCAGACACCTGCAATAGTTCATACGTGAAGGGAACACCGATCATATTTTATTCTATATCTTTTTACTTCCCAATAACGATAGCCGTGCCTCTTTGTGAGAAACTGCAACTTATTTTTTTTTATTCTGCCAATTGTAAAAGAATACTAAACAAGAATTTCCCTACATGTTATAGTCCAGTCCCTGCCCATAAGACCCGTAGGAATTTTGAGGTGGACTAAGTTTCTCTTCAGATACAAGTAAGACACGTCTCAGTGATGGAAAAAATCTTGGGTGATCATCTGGCAACCTGGGCATAAGTTGGCAAATTGGAAATTCAATATGGCGGCCATGCGAAAATGCCATATTTACCTAAAACACGAATATCTCATCATTAAATGAAGCTAGAAACTTCATTCTTGCACCGAATTCAAGATAATGAACACTGTAATCAAGAAACATTCGTAACGTCGAAACACAGTGCCGCCATTTTTAAATATGGCGGCAGATTTTTCGAAATTTCGATTTTTTTCCTACAATATTATCATTTATTCGAAGATAACTACGAAACTATAAGAGATACCATAAACATACCTCAAATAAACGGGATAGAGCATAATGAGAGCTTTCCAACGGTACCAATATCTTTTCTCTATCTTTAAATTTGACGGAGTTATTGAAATTTTAGTAGCTCAAGGTGTTTGGCTTCAGATTAAGTTAAGAAAGGTTAAGCGCTAAAGCAAAACTATCCATGATTTTTCTGCACAAGTTTTAATGCTAATAAATTACTCTAAGATTTACAGTGGGATTTCTAGGTAAAAGTGCAAATGGTCTATAATAATAATAATAATAATAATAATAATAATAATAATAATAATAATAATAATAATAATAATAATAATAATAATAATAATAATAATAATAATAATAAATCGTGGTTGCTAAAATAATAATTCAACAATTTCAGTAGAAAAAAGCAATATAATTAAAAGTGATGTAAAGTTAGTACACTAATACAAATAATAATAAAAGCACCATATTTATAATATAACAAAGCTTTATGAAATTACTTGGTTTTGGTTTTCTTACAATCCTGTGATGAAATATTTTGATCGGTCTTGTTGAGGGCAACTAATTAAATGTTATTAATAAGTTCGTTGCATATTTTGTCTACATGGATTGAGTTACAGTTCGTAACGTTACCGATTATTACAAATCATTTTGCACTTACAAAAGGTCGTACAACTAACAATTTTTTTTTAGGCATTTGCATCGTCTTGTAGAACAGCTCTTGCAAGTACATGTTCGAATAACATCTTCTGGTAGCTCATTATTCCGGTGTGAGCGATGAATCATCTGCATTGTATGTCCATCCAAAATCCGTTGGATCTAATTGTTCTTCTGCGCCTAACACTGTAGAATACGAATATACCATGTAAAAGGATCTTTTCAGGTGACCCTGTAATGACGAACTGGTGCAAGGTAATTCCTGTAAGCTATCAGGACTACTTTGATTCCTAATTTCAAATCGGGAGAGTGTCAAATGTCTTAGATCTTGAGCCTGATTTTACAACCCTGACCAAATATTCTTCAGCAAGGTCCAAGCACTCAGCACTTGGAGGAAGACTTCGTCCAAATTTGCACATATACTTTCTCGGTTCTGCCTTAAGAACGGATATTTTGTTACCTATCTTACTGGTAACAGCAGACCCTGTAAGAAAGTGTGCTGCAAGAAGGGCATCTGTTGCTGCAAATATTTCGTTGACAAGTGTGTGAATTGGTATAATATCGGATCTCGATTTTCGCATCCATAATTCTAAAAGTCCATTTTCATGTAGGATCTTGTAAAAATGAATCAGTAAAACAAACACATCTGTGTCATTTGAGAGCACTGCAACGCGTTGCATCCCATGCTTAACCGCATGGAAAACGTGAGGGATAATGCGTATTCCAGCCTCCTCAACAGCTACTTTGAGAGTTCCTGATATTTCCGTGAATCTCTTATCTTTGATTGATACAGCTGGAGTAGGACCACCGTCAAGCAAGACGCCACTGAGAATAGTTTCCCGATCTCGATTTATTGTAACTGTTTTCAAAAATTCAGCCAGAGCAGCCTGAATCAAACCTTTGTTCTCAGATGATGCCCAAAATCTGTCCATCTGTACAGGAAGTGTTGTGGTAGTGCTTATTGATGTCAATGGTAGTGGCTGTACAGAAGATCTTCTTTTCCTCTCAGCACTTTTGATTGATGTTGGAAGATAGCTATCAAACACATAGTCGACACGGTTGAATTTGCAGGCATTATTTACAATGGTGTCAAGTGATGTGAACAAGTCTTTAAATGTAACGTTTCCTTTAACTTTCAGTCTTCGAAACTGGTTCATTACATAACTACAACACAGGTTTCGAGAGGATCATTTTTCTGGAAATGTATGGCCGTGGTATCTAATCTTTTTATCAAAATATTCATAAGCTGAGACTTTGAGGGTGTCGTAGTGGCGCCGTTCTCATCTAGTAAGGGTGAAGGTGAAATATCATAACTAAGAGTTTCTGCCATCGACAATCCTCTCTCCTTGGCAATTTCTACTTTTCTTTGAACCAGTAATTGATTTTTAATAACGCTTCTCATAGTTTTCTTTTTCATCTGCATGCTAGGTTGTGTTATATTTTGAAATGTACGAAGATTTTGTCTGTGAATGGGTGCCATCAGTGATTTCGAGCGAGATATAAACCTTTCCTGTCGGAATGTGGCAAAAGCTTCTTCGGCAGTCATCAAAAATTGTAAAAGTTTCTTAGCACTCGATTCCGGGACACACTCATTGGTTAGAAGGTTGTGAAGCTTCAGTTCGCCATTCACAATATATGATTTTTTTCTGCTCTCAATGTACTGGAACATGTTTTGGATGCTTTCTTCCATTTTATTTCTGAGCCTTCCCGTTAATTCATGATGCATTTTTAACTCATAATCACACGGTATAACATTAAGAACAGACTGAAATGTTTTTCGTATGAGCAGCACTTCATGGTAAACAAGCTCCCATTCTGCAATATATTCCTTCATTTTTGTTTGGCCAATAATCCCTCCAGCTGATTTTTGAGAACGATTTATTGTCTGTTCGAGAGCCATGTCAATACCCACAGCGTTAAATTTTCCACTTGTCCTTCGTACAAAAAAATGTCCTTGTTTGAACTTGTTATATATTTCAGGATGGCGTGTTTCAAGATTCAGCATTTGCTCAAAGAATAGTGAACCCCATCCAAATAGTTTATTCTGTCAAATACCTGAAAAACTGGAAGGATATCTTTTAGTGTTTGAAGATAGAGACTCCAATTACCTTCTCTGTCAGCTCTTATGAGGTTCTTTAAAACACTTATTAGATGTAAGAACCCCTCAAGGAATTGACAGTGCTCAGACATCCTCATCTGCTCTTCAGTGAAAACATTTGAGGCTTCCAAAACTTCCTGTGATGCTGCAATCAGCTCTTTAAACTTTGCTTGCGCATCTTCTGTTTGTTGAGTGATTCATAGCAGTAACAACTTCTGCAACTCTTGTAGATAACTGATAATCATCGTCAGAAGTATGCAAAAATGCTTTCCACTTTAATCTCTCCACAACTTCTGCTAACATTAACATTCCTTTGAGTGACCTTACATAATTACTCCCTTGAAGGACACTTTCAGCAACTTTAACACCAAACACGTGATTTTCGATGAGAACATTTTCTAATCAACTCCCATTTATGTACTTACCAATACAAGAATTTTGGTCATATGGAAAGATCCCAAGAGCAGCACTTGGTTTGGAAATTCATTTGAAACTAACTGAATTTCTGCTGCAATGTGAAAAACGCCTTCATCACATGAAATTGGCAGAGCTGGTTGATCGAGAACTGAAAGCAAGCTTTGAAAGTTTTTCATACATGAATATACAGTATCATAAGATGTTACTGGATAAGGCAAAATAGGGAGAAAACCAACTTGTTGTAGTGGAACATCAACTTCTGAAATAACAGCATGAATTCCAGACCATGTCAATGTTTTTTTGTTTGTCAATCCTTCAACAGCTTGCAACCTCTTCTTTCTATCACTACCTCTTCTTTCTTGATCTCATCACACGGCAAAGTGTAAGCATCTTCAATGGTTTTAAGATCCTGTGGAATGTTCAGCGGTGTTGATGGTTTCTGGTAATCTCTAATTTGTTGACATGGTAAAAGGACACCAGTTCGTTTTCTGAGTTTGTTAAGAGCTACTTCAGATAGTGGTGGCTTACTAGGATTTACACTTGGAGTTTTCTGGAATAATACCATAACAGTATAATGCGTACCCTGTAGACCGGAAAGGCTTGCCTCTTCGTGGTCAAAGTTATCCATAGCACCTACAGTAAAGTTACTACTGACAAAATGACTTGGAAGTGCAAGGTTCTGTGCGCATGCCATCATAGTGTATTGTGCAATATTATGACGAGATTCCATAACTTCATTATAGCTGACTGATAACCCAGCTTTATTGAATAATGTTATCAGCCGTTTGCTCTTACATTTTTCATGAATTGAATGGCCAGTCACTAAATGCAAAGGGATTTTCCTTTTTCCCTTATGAACATTATAAAACATTATCTGGAAAAGGATTTTAACTCGATTTGTTATAGGAGTTTCTCTTCTATCGTTGTCTTCAATTTCACTGCATTCTGCTTCTTCTTTGTCTGGGCTCATAAATGCTTGACTGTTATCATTGATGTGAGAAAACAGTGTCAATTTATCCACGTTGAATACATGAGAGAAACAGTCAATTAGCGGTTGGGTCTTCCATGATTTTTCTAGTTGATTCGCATCTTCAAATTCATTGTCTAGGTTGAAGTCTGTTTCCAGAAGTGATTTTCTAATTAGCTTTCCAGCCTCTCCGACAGAAGAAACAGAACGTAGTTTGTCAGCTATTTCATCAATAGTGAGGTTTGATGAATAAACAAGTTGGGACTGGTTTCTTTGTAGTGGTTGGCAAAATTGAATACAATCACCAAATATATTTTTCATGTATAGTTTGACCTCTTTGTTAGTAATTAAATTCTCTCCAGCCTGCTTGTTAACATAATCAGGAATCTCAGAAACGGTTAGGCCATAGCCATTACTTAGAATGTTCTGAAAAAGTAGTCGACTATCCTCCATTAATTGACTTTTTGTTTTTTGGTATATATTCTTAAGTCAGAACCGGAAAAGTATATGTGCAAATTTGGACGAAGTCTTCCTCCAAGTGCTGAGTGCTTGGAACTTGCTGAAGAATATTTGGTCAGGGTTGTAAAATCAGGCTCAAGATCTAAGACATTTGACACTCTCCGAATTGAAATTATGAATCAAAGTAGTCCTGATAGCTTACAGGAATTACCTTGCACCAGTTCGTCATTACAGGGTCACCTGAAAAGATCCTTTTACATGGTATATTCGTATTCTACAGTGTTAGGCGCAGAAGAACCATTAGATCCAACGGATTTTGGATGGACATACAATGCAGATGATTCATTGCTCACACCGGATGCTAGCATTAATGAGCTACCAGAAGTTATTCGAACATGTACTTGCAAGAGCTGTTGTTCTACAAGACGATGCAAATGCCTAAAACAAATTGTTAGTTGTACGACCTTTTGTAAGTGCAAAATGATTTGTAATAATCGGTAACGTTACGAACTGTAACTCAATCCATGTAGACAAAATATGCAACGAACTTATTAATAACATTTAATTAGTTGCCCTCAACAAGACCGATCAAAATATTTCATCACAGGATTGTAAGAAAACCAAAACCAAGTAATTTCATAAAGCTTTATTATATTATAAATATGGTGCTTTTATTATTATTTGTATTAGTGTACTAATTTTACATCACTTTTAATTATATTGCTTTTTCTACTAAAATTGTTGAATTATTATTTTAGCAACCACGATTTATTATTATTATTATTATTATTATTATTATTATTATTATTATTATTATTATTATTATTATTATTATTATTATTATTATTATTATTATTAACCATTTGCACTTTTACCTAGAAATCTCACTGTAAGATCTTAGAGTAATTTATTAGCATTCTTTAGCGCTTAACCTTTCTTAACTTAATCTGAAGCCAAACACCTTGAGCTACTAAAATTTCAATAACTCCGTCAAATTTAAAGATAGAGAAAAGATATTGGTACCGTTGGAAAGCTCTCATTATGCTCTATCCCGTTTATTTGAGGTATGTTTATGGTATCTCTTATAGTTTCGTAGTTATCTTCGAATAAATGATAATATTGTACGAAAAACATCGAAATTTCGAAAAACCTGCCGCTATATTTAAAAATGGCGGCACTATGTTTCGACGTTACGAATGTTTCTTGATTACAGTGTTCATTATCTTGAATTCGGTACAAGAATGAAGTTTCTAGCTTCATTTAATGATGAGATATTCGTGTTTTAGATAAATATGGCATTTTCGCATGGCCTCCATATTGAATTTCCAATTTGCCAACTTATGCCCAGGTTGCCAGATGATCACCCAAGATTTTTTCCATCACTGAGACGTGTCTTACTTGTATCTGAAGAGAAACTTAGTCCACCTCAAAATTCCTACGGGTCTTATGGACAGGGTCTGTATTATTAAGACATTTTAAGAAAAATATCTTCTTTCACCTCTGCAAATTTTGAGCATTTTTTCCCTACGTCGGGGGAAATTTCCCTCCATCTGGCAACTGTGAGCCGAAGATGGGAAAGATTCTTTGCTGTTTCCTCGTCGTTACTTGATAATAGTGCTCTCGAATTTTTGTGACTTCTGCAGTTTTCGGTTTTTGAGAAAATCGGTTTTCAAAACCGAAACCGCAGATGCGGTTTTCAAAACCGAAACCGCAAAAGCGGTTTTCAAAACCGAAACCGCAAATGCGGTTTTCAAAACCGAAACCGCAAAAGCGGTTTTCGAAACCGAAACCGCAAATGCGGTTTTCAAAACCGAAACCGCAAAAGCGGTTTTCGAAACCGAAACCGCAAATGCGGTTTTCAAAACCGAAACCGCAAATGCGGTTTTCGAAACCGAAACCGCAAAAGCGGTTTTCAAATCCGAAACCGCAAATGCGGTTTTCGAAACCGAAACCGCAAATGCGGTTTTCAAAACCGACATTTCGGTTTTATGAAATTTCACTTTTTTCAAAAACCGGTTTTCGGTTTTTACAAAAACCGATTTCGACAGCACTAATACAGACCTCTTAATTTTCTAATTGAGCATGCTCCTTCTGAGGATATTTACATGCTCGTCCCAAGCAAAGAGAAATATCCTCAGATAACATACAGTAGCAAAACAAATTCAATAATCTTTGGGCCAAATGAAGGACTTCATGCTCTTTCTTCATGCTGCTATGGGATGTAACATTACTTTGGCACTGTATGGAAGAGGAAACGTCAATTTTTCATAAGCTTATGAATGATTCAGAACTACGAACGAAAGGTACTCTTTTTAATGAAGAACAATCGTCACCGGATCATATTGCAGAAATGGAGAAAAGTTTCTTTATGTAGTATATAGTGGAAAATTCACTGATAATCTGAACCAGTTGCGGTGCGAACTCTACTCCAAAACTGGAGTGAAACAGAATGTTACTAGAAATTTCAGTCTAGCTACTTTTCCACCTACTTCAGGCACAGCAAGACGATATTCATTAAGAACTTAATTACAAGTTCAACAGTAAATCTACATTCCATTCAATGGGGATGGAAATATTACAATGTAAAATTTTCCAATACCAACTGCGAAAGAACCTGCTCCATGAAATCTTATACGCTTGTTATTTTGTAACTGCAAAAAAGGATGTAATAATAATAATAATTGTGAATGCAGAAAACGTGGACTTCCGTGCACTAACATGTGTGAATTCTGTACAGAATATGGTTGCAGTAACTGTTTGACTCTAGTAAATGAAGACGATATACAAGATTCTTCCAGTGTGTGTTGAATTTTCACAATTTGCAAGATCATACGCATATTTCCTTTAAAAGAATCTACAGACAATATTTCTTATTTATTATTCTGTTGTATGTTGTAATCAACAAACATAATTTCCACAAAATGTATGTTTGTGAAGCCTAGGTAGTTGCTCCGTTATTGTTATGGAAAAAAGTTACATTTTCCGTTAAATTTTAAGTTAACAAGTGTGCAGTTAAAAATTTTGGTTTATTTCCATAAACGTTCCTTAATCATTGCAGTTTCAAATTTATTTATCAATGATACAGCATTTAGAGACAAGAAAAACTACTCTTTTAGGACAACGACCATATTTTAATATTAAAACGATAGATAAGAAGGAATTAACTATTATCTAGAAGCTGGTAAAAAGAACGAAGTTTCTATGTTACTTCTGTAATAAAGATATTGGTGTCTAATTGTTACATGGACTCTTCATCTGGAAGCTATATTAAATCCAAAATGGCGGCCTTATTGGCGTATTCAGGTCATCTGACTAAATATTTTTTATGCTCCAAGAACCTCAAGCAAGCATCACAAGTCAAATAGAGGAGACATGTAAGTTCACACGAAACCATTACAGCAGACACCTGAGAGTAATGTCATCTTATCGAAAATTTCACACCCAGGGTCACAAAAATTCGACTAGCTCCCTTACTTTTTAAGATAGACCGACATAACTTGCATCGTTTAAAAGCTACGATTATGCTCTATCACGTTTATTTCGAGGCATTTTTAATATCTTGGTTAGTTTCTGAGTTATATGCCGATAAACCATTATTGTGAAATGAGAATAACTATATTATTTACATAATGTCCGTCATTTTTTAGTATTGATGCAATACAGAGAATGATGCAAACTTGGATTCGTTAATCTATGCTATTATCTTGAAACTGACACAAGAACGAAGTTTCCAGCTTAATTTTGTGAGTAGATATTGTCATTTAAATGTAAGTCGATGTCTCGATCTGGTCGCCATATTGAATCCAAGATGGCGAATTTTCCCAAAGTGGGAGAAGGTGAGAATTTTCAGGATATGTTCTGGAAGGCATACTGAACCTAACTCAAGTGATTTCGCTTTGTTATTATTTTTGTTCAGGTTCAAGCGTAAATGCACTGGACTTTAAATAACTGTTTTAATTACGGAATTTCAGTGACAAATTTTCAAACAACTCAGGTTCAATTATGTGACGTTTTAAGGAACCGTAGAAGACACTTAAAATAAAACAAAATTTCTTATAAATTTATACATGCATTTAATTTACTATCTTTTATGATTAGCAAGATTGTCCATAAAATAAAAATTATAATTTCGTGATATTTTTCACACGACCATGAAGCGGGTTCTAATTTTATTAAACCCCAAGCAGAGCCGTAGCTAAGGGGGGGCCAGCGGGGCGCCCGTCCCGGGCGCTGATAGCAAGGGGGCGCCGAACGAGCAAGGAAAAAGAAAAAGTGGTGTTGGACATGAGTAAAAGATGAGTCGCGCCAGAAAGTATTGGCGCCCTATTAGATTAATATTGCTAGTAGATTTCTTTAAAATTTTCTTGCTCGCTTCGCTCGCAATCCAAGAGATTAAATAAGTCACAAGTTTTTACTTATTACTTGAAGAGTTATTATAGATTATTTCTTAATGACATGTGGTATACAAGGTGCCGAGTAATGACTTATAGCGTACGCAGGAGCACTTTCAAAACCAGAAACGAGCAAAGTCATATTCGGCGTTTTGACAGTGATGAGTTTGCTCAGTTCAAAACGTTTTTCTACCCAATCGGATTAATCACGAAGCACAGTGGGGCCAAAGCACTGAATTCTTGGCAAAAATAAGAATTCGTAATATGAAGCAGAAAATTGAAAGAAAACCAATTAGTTCGGTGTGTGCAGTGGCTACAATAATGTTATTTCGACATTATTTCATCAAGAACATAGTTTTACATCATAAAAGGAAATATTCCTTATATTCGCTCTTAAATTATGTAACAGATTATATGATTTGCATAAACAAACGCGTGGGCAATATGCTTTGGTTTGTCAATTTACGATTGGTTTGCATTCTTACGCATGAAAGGAAAAAGTGTACTTATTCATTTTACAAGTGAAGAGTAATAAAATTGAAGAGAAGTTCTTGCTTCTCAAATTATTTCAAAGTTGTGGAGGATTCGTTATGACAATGAAGATGCAAGGACAATGAGGATGCTTCAATATAAAAATTATTTCATCACAAGTTCTCGACATGAATATATTATCAGATGTATTAAACATATTATGATTTACACGCATCAGTAACCTGTTTCATATATTGCATCGTGCATTACGTGAGCTCATTTCAGGGCTTGATTGGAACACTCTGAGTTCGAGCGAGCGGAGGTTCATTATTAGTTGATTTCAATGTCATTTCTGTACACGCATCACAAAAAACACAATACTGAATTGATAAACATCATTTTTAATATTGATCTATCTTATGGTCCATAGATTGTTTATATGCTTTCAGTACCACAGTATTTTCCAAATATGATATTAAGTAGGGGATTATCATAGTGATGTGATAATGATATTAGCATCAACATCATTTGAAATATGATTATTGACTACACATCACATCAACATTCTAAATATACAAAACGATACATACATATCGGCCGTGTCACCATTTTCACCAGCCACTGAATATCTACATGCAATTGTAATGTACCATTACAGTTGAAAGTAATGGCAATTTTTTTTTACACACCCTGTACCTAGTAATTTTTTTTATTCAATTTCGGTTTAGCTACACAATTTATTTACTCCCTTTACTTCGAATTAAATATAATGAATCGAAAGGTTTCATTAATAACCATATTTCCCACTGTATAATATATTTATTTATATTTTGATTAAGTGTAAATCCCATTTTCTGATATATAAGTTGAAAAGTTTCCAGGTTTACCATTCTGACGTCATACCGAAACATAGTTCTGTCATTGGATATAAATTTTCTTAATTTCAGACCAATGTAGAATTTAGTCAGGTACCTAATCTTTCCCTCACCCCCTCTCAGTAGTCCATAGTCACTTTCAGATCCGGTTATATCTGGATTTACCAAATTTCCATTCGCTTTGTAATTTCCGCGGCTAAAGTTTTCGTTCTGATTGGAGGAATTCTCCTACCTCTGGCTTTTTCGGCGCAATGTTATCAGAATAATCGAAGACACCTTACAAGACGCAGCTTATATTTTCGCCTACATATCTGCGGTAAAAGGACTAGGATTTTAATAGAATTCAGGTAAAAAATATGATTTAATTTCATAATTGAACACTGAAGGCTGTGTAGGAGCCCCAAAAGCAGTGAAAAAAGCTACATTTGTCGTAAAGAAACAATAAGTTAGTGAAGCATCCAGTTCTGTTTTTCTAGGAAGCCATGTTTGCTGCCCAGCTATAATAGCAGAAGTGAAAGAGTGACTTTATTTTTTTGTTATTCCAAATTCAATTAGGGATTAGGGAAATTACGACCTGATTAGTGCATGTTGGTCGTGTATACAGTAAATGTGATTTATCGTTATTTATTTCGTAATTGCATGTATGTAGTAGGTTTGATAGTACTGTAAATAATCATAATGGCAGCTTAAGTTAGTTCAAAAGGGCTCCTATCCCCTTTTCTAAATTGAACCAGTTCTAGCAGGGGAATGGGTTAGTTATTGTTCGTTTTAGGGCCTTTTCCCCTTTCAGGGGAAGGGTCCCTACATAAACTTCGTTAAGGTGCCCCCCGGGCATCAACTTTTGGTAGTCATTATGTAAACAATTGGTCAGGTCAATTGGACCTAGTGGTTATCTTTCTCATTTTGCCCCCTCTAAATTAAATAGAGCCGACGGTATATATCAGAAGGGAGTATTTATTTTGTCAACATGCATGTAACTAAATGGTGCATGTTTGGTTTAGTTAGTTGTTTTATGTATAGTATTAGCAGTGGTGTATGTAGTTAGTAGTCTTGTGTGAGTGTGTGAAATTTCGGTTAGGACAGTGTATAAATATATGTTAATTTAGTCCCATTTTTCTAACATAAATAAACCAGAGTAAATATTAAATTTCTGATTAATAAGTACAAGTATAGATTCCAGTACATGGTAAATTATGCCTCCACTACAGCGCCACAGCGTCCGGTTTCGGTACTCAATTGTTTGTTGACAATACGACATCGCATAACTTAGTGATCTAGGTTGTTGGATTTTAGTCATTTATTCAAAAATTACTTTCATTGGACATGGTTTTCGGTTCAGATGAGTATACCTTCGTATAAAATAACATGAGATCTTACTGTGCGAAAAATTTCAGCTTGCTATGTTCAATAGTAATTGAAATATCTGCTGAAATAAAGAATACCTATTTTCTTAACAGAAGTAAAGCCCATATGCTGTTACTGTTTGTTTCAAAATGTAGTATTAAATTCTCTTTTCCCGTGGCTGTAGAAAATTCCATTGTTGCTTTAATTTTAACAGCAAATAGATTAATCGTTGACAACTTAACTTTAAGTAAATACATGTATAATTTTTGTTTTTAAACCTGCGAAGTAAATACAATTTGAGTGCTTCGAAACAAAGAGTACGTGGTTCGATGAATGTGATCGTGTGGTGGTTTGAGCGTGATAGATTGTGATAATTATATATATTTATTACTGTGTAATGTAAATATGTGTATGGCCTGCGTGTAAAATGTATGGAATAGGGTGTCTATAAAATATTACTTCGCGCGAAAATTAGTAGATAATGAATGAATGTAATGATATATTAATAATATGACATAAAATATGAATGAGATGATGACCCCTATATTTAAATGGATAGGCCTAGTGTATGTTATATAGTGAAAATATGAATACGTTTACTAAAAAGAAATCTCTCGCGTTCTGACTTCTACACCAGTACATTCATCCAACCGAGTTTGCTACTTGAATAGTAAATTGTAGTTGGGAAATTGTCTTACTTTGCATTTATGTACCTCATGATAATAGCCCCGGAATCTTAAAACTTTCAATAGATAGGGTAGCATCATGTGGGAATTACTTCTAAAGGTTGACAGAAATGATAATTAAGAAAACCAACTGCTATATCCTGTGATCATCGAAAAGTACAGGTTTCGGTCATTTGTACCTTTAACATTCATTGCCTCTCGGAGATTTTTTTTTTGTCGCTTACCTTATTTAGTTATTGTGCAGTGTTCATATAACTCAGTTCGGACTATCCGATTAAATCAACTGCTACTAAATTAATATTCATGTCATTAGCGTACCCGGACGTCGACCCCTAGTCCCCTTAAGTATTTTTCATGTCTTTTCTTAGTTTAATTAGATGAGGGAAATTAACGACGTCCCAGACGGTGGCATGTCTGCGCTGGGTAGCCATCGGTGATGTTTCGGTAATTGAAATCACCGATCCAAAATTCAGTTTATTTATTTAATTTTTTTTAATTTTGGCGAATTACTAATTAGGGATACCTTAGCTATTACTCTAATTTCATCCCTATTCTGGAATCTTCTAGTTTCCAAGAGGTCGGATGATTTTTTTTTCTTTTCTTGAAATTCTAAATTAGCGCCTTCTCTAACCTTCCGGACGATTTCCGGGAACCTGCTGGTTTGGGCCGGATACGGGGATCGGATTTCAATCTTACAACCAAATTCTTGTGGGATTGGGATCTGATGGACACAGAACTTGCATCCTTGGCAGCAGGGCGTTCCTTGAGTCTACGTATTTGAGTAGACCACCCTTTTGGCATGTTAAGAATATTTTGGCTATGGATTTGTTGAGATAGAAATTCGACTTTTGTCTTTGTAGCGTTAGTTATTTCTCACTTAAGTCTTTGGCGCCACTATTCTTCGTCTTCCTTCTTCTCTATCTCTCTCTCTGTCTTCATTACTTCGAGATTTTTTTTTTTCAAATTTTCAACCTTCCCCCCCCCCGGTTTCTGAAACTCATGAAAATGTACAATATTCCATATCACTTATTTCGATCGTATGTACTAACTGAGACATCGAGGGATGCAATTCGTGGAGGTATTGCAGCACATCTCAGGACCATTTTCGCGATATTCAATCCACCACTGGAGAAATTGATGGGAAGGTACACTATGCTTTCGGATTCCTAGAAACATTCGTTATTCATGGATCATACAAATTATATCCATTGACAACTGATTACTGGTTTTTATTTCTATTGATTGGTCATATAGTGTGTATGTATTAGTAGTCTGGGCCCACTAGTTTCCAATAACATTGATTTTTGTTTATACATCTATATATGTGCTTACATAGTTTTAAAAATTACGTGCCTGCTCATTTTGTTGCATTTCCACCTCTTATGTCAACTATTTTTTATATATCTACGCGGATCTTTAGTAAATTGAAAATGATTATTGATTATCGGGTTTATACATATAAATTACAATGTTGCAACCTTATGAAAAAAAAATGAATTTTTGATAGTCAGGGTTTTTGTTTTTGTCTTTGAGCCAATAAAATATAAATATTTATAAAATATGAATACTTGTCGAATATGAACGGTTATGTAGAATTTAAACGTCGACGAAATACTACGATGGATATTAAAGTGAAATTTATTGTATTGAATAATATGAATATATATATATATATGAGTATGTATGTAATGGGCTCGGTATTTACCCTGGTTTTGTTTAGGTTGCCATAGGTTTTTGACACCCGACCTTTACCAACTATTTGTGACATATAGTGTTACCGCGTATATTGTAATAAATTACATTTTGTTGAGTGGTTACTGATGTCTGTAACTATTAAAGTTGAATATAATGTTAAATACCGCATGTAAGTAAAACGAGTAGCAGGTCGTAAGATAAGTAAAATAACCCTAATCCTCATCCAAATTTATTCGCAAGATCAAAGTGAAATTAATAACCTACAAAACAGTGTGCCCCACCAACGAATCTTCTATCAGTAGACTCTGAAACAAATCCTTCTCCTACGATCAGAAATTTAACTATTCAGTGTCTAGAATCTTTTGACTACAAGATCTATACTATAAAGAAAATTACTGGTCTTAAATTTAATGAAGAGAAATTTAGTTGATAACTTAATGTGAATACCGGAATATGGAAATATGTTCTCAATGTCTGTGACTGGATTCAAAATTTTTTAACCTTGATAAACTTTGAAATTTTATATTGAGTGCGTCGAGTGACAAAATGAGAAATATAAATATATATGTGATATGAAGCGACTATTTGTCTATAGCTAAAACAAAAACAATTAAACACTCTCATGGACACAAACCACAGTGCAAAAGAGAGTTGGAAAAAGGAGCTATTATCGATGTGAGAACAAAGACTCATAAAATCGTCGAAATGTCTCCTCTTGGGACAGAGACCTAATAAACTGCTATTAAAGTATTTTTTTTTTAGAATGATTAACCAATTATATATATATCTTTTTTTTTAATTTATTTTTTTTTCTTTCGTTTTCCGCAATGATATATATATATTCATTACACTGAATCCTAAATGTATTGATCTGTGAATTTCCTTATTTTTGTCTTTCATTTTTTTTTCTTTTCCTTTTGTCAAATTCTCTTTTATGTAATGTAACTTTTAATATATATATAGGAAGATAAATGTGTTATTTGGTCTTGATAAAATTAGCGAATTTCTATGCATGTTAATGAAACATCCTTTCCATGTATTAAAATTTTTCCTTGTTATGTCCAACTAATTTTTCTTCTATTGAAATGTAATAAATGTATATAGTAATGTAGTTAGGTTAGTTTAATTTAACTAAATACAACCCGAAGTATACATTGTCCTGTATGAATGTGTGTGTGAGTGAAATGTAGGTTTAGTATTAAGTGCATCCATTATTTTGACATATATGTGTGACTTATTATAATTAATGGTAGTTATCAATTAAACTCATTGAATGTTAATACTAACTTAAGTTGGCTCTATGAAGGAAGTAAAAAGGACTGAAGTAGCCTGAACGAATGATCAGCATGGGAGAACTGTGAGAGTCAAAATCTTCTACGAATATGTAATACTCTGATTTTTTTTTTCCTTTGTGGTCGATTCTAACATGCCATCAACTTCGTCTTTTATTTTTCAAATATTGGATATTAGTCTAGAACTTCTGGAAATATTGAATAAACTGTAAACTTAAACTTTCTCATATATCTCGGATCTAGATCGGGATAATTTGGTAGTTGGGGTTAAATGGATCTAGATCGGGGATGTATGGGTTAACATGCGTCTACCCTTAATCACCTGAATACCAAATATTAACCCAATAGCTATTGGAATTCGATAATTATTCACTTTCTTTACCATATTTTTCGAAATATTCAGTAACAGTTTCCTTTTTATTACCTTCTTACTTTACCTCTTTCCTCTTCTATTTTCCTTTTCCTTTCTTCATCTTCTTCTTCTATTTTTAATAAAACTGAAAAAGGGGGTCGTGACTGGGAAACCTAGAGATAATAAACACGGTCATGTATTTAGTTATTTTATTTCATTCTCTTTAGAAGTCCGATAAAAAGTTTTCTCGTTTCAATCGAATCTAGTATGTTCAAAATTAAGAAACGGTGGTTTCTACGTTGGGCAACGGTCCTCCCTCCCCACCTTTTTTTCAGTTTTAGAGTGGCGACACGTGACAAGACTGTTGCCATGGTAACGCATGTTTACTGTGGTAACGGATCTGAAAATGCTTATTGAATAATACCAGTTATCATGCCAATCAGTTTGAATTGGTGAACCGCGATAAGAATGGTTGTCATGGCAACGTTTGTTTCCATGGCAACGGATCTCAGTTTAAATGGCAACCGATAGATTTGAAATTTTTTTTTAAGAATGTCAAAGAGTGAGGTTGAAGGCATGTTGAATTGATTATAACATTGAAATTAATAAGAGAAATTTTATAGTCAAATGAAATAAGTAGAGTCGTTGGCTACTTTGTCATTTTTGTTTCCTTTTCTAAGGGGGAAAAAGAGAAGGAGTGTCAAAATTTTTTCTAAAATTAGAATTAAACGCTAGAAGGGTTTCAAGGAAGGAAAGAGAATGGGAGTCCTTTAAGTCATGAATAATACTTGTCTGGATAGCAAATAAGTATTTTATAGTATATGTGTATTTTTGCTATATATATCTTGTCTTTTGTAAAGTGTAAAGTGTCTCAAAACTATGGCAACAAAAAAGGTTGTGGTGTCACAGGGCGAGTGTGAAATCACGTGCACTCAATGCACATTAAATGAAAAAGAGAAAAGATCTCGCGCCCCGCGAAGATTAATTAGATGCACCGGTTGTGGACAAAAATGGATCCACTTTGCTTGTTCCAATTTAGATGACACTGCTGAAAATGCAGAAAAGGTGCAAACCGGCGAAATAGAAAAATATTGTGAGGACTGTGAAAAGGACCGAGGCCAAATATCTCCAGCGGAGATATCTGACCTCGACGATGAGGAAAAAAATGAAAATCACAGTGATTCTCGGGATCAGACGGCAAACCCGAAGGAAGGAATGTCATCTGGAGGGTCTGACACGTCTGCATTAATTCGCCAGATGATGGAAATGATGCATGAAAAATTTTCTAACATGGAACAAAATAATACAGAAATGAGGCGTGAGATAAATCAGAAAATAGATCAGAATAGTGAAAACTTAAGGCGTGAGATAAATGAGAAGTTTGATACCTCGAAACGAGAGACCGACGCTCGATTCGAGGTATTAAACAATAAATTTGACCAGATTTGTTTAGACTTTGCCTCTTCGATTAGTAAATTGAAAGAGCAAACGTCTACTGAATTGGAGCAGGTTAGATACCAGGCCCAACAGTCTACCGAGCAGCTCAGAGACGAAACAAATGAGAAACTAAACGAAATAGATGTAAGGTTTGAGGGTACAAACAAAAGATTTGGTGACATCGAACGAAAGGTTGAACAGCAGCAGGCTGAAATAAGTAAATTGAATGTTGTAATATCCGACCTATCAATAGAAACTAAACTAGAGTCGGTTGATCAAAGAATTAGTCGAATTCAAACTGAGGTAGACAGTATTAAGGGGAAGATTACTAAACTGGAAATCGTCAAGTCTGACATCTCCTATCCTTTTCCTGATAGCGATTCTATAGGGAAAAATTTCCCAGAAACGAGTAACGTCCTCCCGGGAAAGAGTCAAGTGTTGCCTGATGCACGGGACACAACCATGTATTGTCCCCCGCATCAGCCAACCTCGAAATCATGGTTGAGTAATTTCGATGTACCGATGCAGTCGAGTGTTGTGACTACAACAGTCACTAGCGTAAATGCTCACTCTACTTTTGGAATGGTACAATCTTACAGCGTGCTGCCAGGAGGGGAAAGGAGATGTGCCGGACCGTCAGTTACTGCAGTGGTGGGTCCTAAATTCGAACCTTACATGGTCAATACTAATTATAAAACCTCTCTTGGTCATATGGGAGCGTTCAGTTCAGTGACCACTCCGTCGGTGGCAAATCCGGTGACAACCCCGACCGCTCAGGATAATGCGTTGATTCCACTAGATTCTTTTCCTGCCCCGTATAGTATGAGCTCTAAAGTTTCCCTCCGGGATATTGAACGTTTTCCCACTTTCGATGGGAACATTACTAACGGGTTACCTAGAGTTTTTCTGCGAAGATTGCAGCAATATCTAGACATGTACAAACTTACTGATGGAGAACGCCTACAAATAGTTGAAAAATGTTTGATCGCCGCTTCGGGCGCATGGTTTGCCTCTGTTAAATACCAAATCCGGACGTTCGGTGATTTTTTGATTCTTTTCAAAGAAGAATATTGTAATGAGCACATCGAACGACTCCAAAAAAGAAACTTACAATCACTCCGGTATGATCGCTCCAAGTATGGATCCCTCTTGGACTATGCTTGGAAAATTATCGAACTATATTATCAGATAGCTGAACATCCCTCTCAGGCCGAACTGGTAGATATTATAGTTAACGCTCTTCCACCAGATGAGTCCCGGGCCATAGCGTCCCACTTGTGCCAAACGGTGCGAGAAGTCACCTCACGTTTAGCTGCTTTGTGCGGTAAGGAAGTTGGTGGTCCACCAAAACGATACTTCGCCCGACAGGCAAAGATTCTAAAACCGACGAAGACGAAGGTAACGGCAAGTTGCCAGACAGATTTCCTGAGTTATACCCAAGCTGGATCTCGTTATCCTAGTGGGTATGGCTCAGAAAACAACCATAATGGCCGGCGACTATTTAGGAATCGGCCCATGTTCAACAATCGCCGGAGTTATCGTCCCTATGACCGTACCAACATGGCATCGAACCCGGATAGGGGCGATAACACCAGGAGGAATTTTAACAGGACGTACGGAAGAAGGGAGAACGGTAATAGTCAGGGCAATAATAATAACAATAATAGTAACAATAATGTAAATCGACCCCAGAATTCAATCCATTCGCAAGTGCGTGGTAACGGTGAGCCTAGAACAATATTAAATGGGAGTGATAGTCGCGAAACTGCGGTAAAGTCGACAAACTAACGCCGCAGTTACCTGATGAAATGGGGGAGGATAACTGCGGGTACATACACCCCATTAACCACAAAATGCAATATTCTAATAATAGTAAATCCGAGTTTCAGATACAAGAATACCCTTCGCCGAATTCCTTAGAATTTATAATAAAATTCGTAATCGATGAAGAGCCATTTGCGGTGGGGGAAGAACGTTATTTCTCGGCATCTCCCAGCCTAAAAGGAAGTATCGGTGGCGTTGAACTTGTTGCTACCATCGATAGTGGTTCGGAGCTCTGCCTAATGGACTGGGAGGTGTGGAGAAGATTGAAACAGCGCTTCCCTTCTGCAAAATTAAGGCCGTACACGGGTCTTACACTGGGTGCATTTGCTGGGAAGGAAAGTTTTTCAGTTCAAGGGGTTCAAAATTTCAATCTTAATATTCAAAACCATATTTTTGAAATAGCTATTTTTGTTATTAAATACTTGCGAACGGATTTAATCTTGGGTTGCCCATTCTTAGATAAGTTTCATTGTATCATCGACCGTGAAAAGAAAGAAATTCGTATGAAAGATAGTCTCGGGAATGCAGTTACTGTTTCAACTAATAAACCAAATGTAATGTTAGTGGGAATACCGGAAAGAGAGATTGCAATCGGTGAGTCAGGGCGGCCAGTGATGGATCAGCCCATGCTTGACCCCAGGTTTATCTGTCAAGCTGCCTGTGCAGTGACACCTCTCAATGGAGGAGAGGTTAACAGGGACGATCAGCTGGATCCATTCCTGAATGCCGAATGCAATGTCTCTCCACAAGACATCGACACTTACATTACTACTCGGGATGATTTACCACCACCAATTAGATCAGGTCTCCGTAAACTATTATTACAGTACAGATCTCTCTTCTCCGAGTACCCACGTCGTGTTAATGCGCCTCCATACAAAATTCAACTAAAAGATAACGAACCAGTTGTGGGACCTTGCTATTCTGTCCCACAAGCAATGCAACCCGAGTTTGAGGCCGAATTAAATAAGTGGTTACGGTTAGGAATTGCTATAGAACAGATGTCCCCATACAGAAATCCTATTCATGTTGTCAGAAAGGCCTCTGGGGGCGTACGTCCCGTTTTGGACCTCAGGGCTACCAACTCAAAAATTATTTCTCCACAAGCACAGGTTGAACCAATAGACGATTTATTACATCGTGTTTCACAAGCCACTTGGTTCTCATCTTTTGATGCATCTAGTGCCTATTATGGGATCAGTTTACACAAAGAATCATATCAGTGTACTAGCTTTGTGTATAAAGGAAGGCAATATTGCCTTACCGTTTTGCCACAGGGATTGAAGAGCAGTCCTGCTGTTTTTCAATCCGTTATGACTAATTTTTTCAACGACTCAACTCGTTCTTTTGTAGTTCTATACCTTGATGATGTTATGGTAAAATCGGTCACGGAAGAAGAACACTTATCTCATTTAGAAAGAACCTTTGAAATTTTCAAGAGGGCAAATTTTTCCTTAAATTTTCAAAAATGTAAGTTCTTTGCACGGGAGATAAAATTTTTAGGTCATATCATTAGTGGCAAAACGATAAGGGTCGACCCTAAATTAAATGAACCCATTCGTTGTTTTCCGGTTCCGAAATCAAAGAAGGCATTACAAAAGTTCCTAGGCCTCATAGGGTGGAGGAGAAAGTTCGTACCAAATTTTTCTGGACTTACCGCTAAATTATATCAACTACTAAAAAAGGATCAAAAATTCACATGGAACGATGAGACATTGGAAACTTTCCATAAGTTAAAAGAGCTTATTAGCAATCCGCCTGCTCTAAGTCAGCCAGATTTCTCCCTGCCATTTCACATACACAGTGATGCGTGTATGGAAAATCTGGCTGGCTATCTTGCACAATATCCAGCAGGTCAAGAAGATCCTAATGTCATCGGATATGCTAGTCGACGGGTAAAGCCTTACGAGTTGTCTCTGTCGATCTCTCAGTTAGAACTACTGTCCGTTCTGTTCCTATGTGAGCACTTTGAACAATATATTATGGGTCGTATCACGTATGTTCATACCGACAATGCAGCAGTTACTCATGCTTTCACTCAGAAGAACCTTGAACCAAGAACCACCAGGATCCTACTTAAATTACAAAAATTTGACTTAACGTTTCAGCACTGTCCAGGCCGCGAGAACCTTATCGCCGATACACTTAGTAGGTATCCGCCCGAGGTATTGCTTGAACCCGAAACCCATTATGTGCATTTCCTAACGAAAACACAATATGCTGACATTGATTTAAATCATATCAAGAAAAATCAGGAAACTGATGAATTATGTCAAACGTTCTTAAAGCTATATGAAAATAGTGGTAATCAGAGTAGAATCGCAATGCATTGTGGGTTAATGTACATAAAACCGTTGCGAGTTCAAAAATGGCTTCTAGTAATACCTCAGGCTTGTATTCACCAAATTATCAGTATTGTTCACTCCACAGGTCATTTTGGAGTTCAAAAATGTTATCGCTTTTGTCGCGCAATCTTTTATTGGAAAAATCAAAAATCTACCATAAAAAATTTCATCCGAAACTGTATCCAATGTGCGGAAACAAAGTTCACAAACCGAACCATAGCTCAGCAAGAATATCACATAAGAGCAAATGTACCCCATGAGACTCTGGGGGTGGACATTATCGGGAAATTACCACCTAGCCAGGGATACTATTATATTTTATCATTAATAGATATTTACTCTCGTTTTGTTACTTTTCTTCCGCTCAGAAAAGCTCATACCAAAGAAATAATAACGGTACTAGAGAGAAGATACTTTCACCTTTTACCATACCCTCAAGAATTCTTAAGTGACAGGGGACCACAGTTCCAGTCCAAACTGTGGCAGGATTTCTGTGCTAAGTATAAAATTAAACACAAGAAAACAGCTAGCTATTCTCCTCAGGGTAACAGCATAACAGAACGCAGCCATAAAGAGCTCCATAGGTTAGTTCGGTTATGGTGTAATGAAGATCAAACCACCTGGAATAGATATCTTGTAAAAATACAGGACCTTCTTAATAATTCTTATTGCTCAAGTATTGGTTGCACGCCGGCGGAACGCTTTCTGAGTTACTCTGCTGTTGACAACTACCGGAAGGTGTTCCCATGGCCAAAACAATTAGATTCCGTTGAACATAGGTTTAAATTTACTGAGATAGATATAAATTCGCGAAACTCTAGTAAACGATCAACACATTCTGTTACTCTGGAAGAAGGTCAATTAGTAATGCTGAAATTACACAACTTATCGTCAATAATAAAACAGGAATCCGCCAAATGGATGAAAATTTTCACTGGCCCGTTTGTCGTGAAAAAATTGTTAAAAAACTGCGCTGTTTTGCATAATCTCAAAGGCGAAAGTATCGGAACTCACAATTTTCGAAATTTAAAGATTTTCAATTGTACAGAAGATAAACGTAATGAATTACTCGCGCAATACTCCAAGTAGATATAATATACTGTCCTAGTGTGACTGGTAATGTTTGAATGAGATGAATGAGTGTGTTAATTTAACAAGCATCAGTAGTTAGTATTCCCAATTAGCAAAATTTTGTTATTCTAACAAAATTTTGTTAATGGGCCGGGGAAAACTGTAATGTACCATTACAGTTGAAAGTAATGGCAATTTTTTTTTACACACCCTGTACCTAGTAATTTTTTTTATTCAATTTCGGTTTAGCTACACAATTTATTTACTCCCTTTACTTCGAATTAAATATAATGAATCGAAAGGTTTCATTAATAACCATATTTCCCACTGTATAATATATTTATTTATATTTTGATTAAGTGTAAATCCCATTTTCTGATATATAAGTTGAAAAGTTTCCAGGTTTACCATTCTGACGTCATACCGAAACATAGTTCTGTCATTGGATATAAATTTTCTTAATTTCAGACCAATGTAGAATTTAGTCAGGTACCTAATCTTTCCCTCACCCCCTCTCAGTAGTCCATAGTCACTTTCAGATCCGGTTATATCTGGATTTACCAAATTTCCATTCGCTTTGTAATTTCCGCGGCTAAAGTTTTCGTTCTGATTGGAGGAATTCTCCTACCTCTGGCTTTTTCGGCGCAATGTTATCAGAATAATCGAAGACACCTTACAAGACGCAGCTTATATTTTCGCCTACATATCTGCGGTAAAAGGACTAGGATTTTAATAGAATTCAGGTAAAAAATATGATTTAATTTCATAATTGAACACTGAAGGCTGTGTAGGAGCCCCAAAAGCAGTGAAAAAAGCTACATTTGTCGTAAAGAAACAATAAGTTAGTGAAGCATCCAGTTCTGTTTTTCTAGGAAGCCATGTTTGCTGCCCAGCTATAATAGCAGAAGTGAAAGAGTGACTTTATTTTTTTGTTATTCCAAATTCAATTAGGGATTAGGGAAATTACGACCTGATTAGTGCATGTTGGTCGTGTATACAGTAAATGTGATTTATCGTTATTTATTTCGTAATTGCATGTATGTAGTAGGTTTGATAGTACTGTAAATAATCATAATGGCAGCTTAAGTTAGTTCAAAAGGGCTCCTATCCCCTTTTCTAAATTGAACCAGTTCTAGCAGGGGAATGGGTTAGTTATTGTTCGTTTTAGGGCCTTTTCCCCTTTCAGGGGAAGGGTCCCTACATAAACTTCGTTAAGGTGCCCCCCGGGCATCAACTTTTGGTAGTCATTATGTAAACAATTGGTCAGGTCAATTGGACCTAGTGGTTATCTTTCTCATTTTGCCCCCTCTAAATTAAATAGAGCCGACGGTATATATCAGAAGGGAGTATTTATTTTGTCAACATGCATGTAACTAAATGGTGCATGTTTGGTTTAGTTAGTTGTTTTATGTATAGTATTAGCAGTGGTGTATGTAGTTAGTAGTCTTGTGTGAGTGTGTGAAATTTCGGTTAGGACAGTGTATAAATATATGTTAATTTAGTCCCATTTTTCTAACATAAATAAACCAGAGTAAATATTAAATTTCTGATTAATAAGTACAAGTATAGATTCCAGTACATGGTAAATTATGCCTCCACTACAGCGCCACAGCGTCCGGTTTCGGTACTCAATTGTTTGTTGACAATACGACATCGCATAACTTAGTGATCTAGGTTGTTGGATTTTAGTCATTTATTCAAAAATTACTTTCATTGGACATGGTTTTCGGTTCAGATGAGTATACCTTCGTATAAAATAACATGAGATCTTACTGTGCGAAAAATTTCAGCTTGCTATGTTCAATAGTAATTGAAATATCTGCTGAAATAAAGAATACCTATTTTCTTAACAGAAGTAAAGCCCATATGCTGTTACTGTTTGTTTCAAAATGTAGTATTAAATTCTCTTTTCCCGTGGCTGTAGAAAATTCCATTGTTGCTTTAATTTTAACAGCAAATAGATTAATCGTTGACAACTTAACTTTAAGTAAATACATGTATAATTTTTGTTTTTAAACCTGCGAAGTAAATACAATTTGAGTGCTTCGAAACAAAGAGTACGTGGTTCGATGAATGTGATCGTGTGGTGGTTTGAGCGTGATAGATTGTGATAATTATATATATTTATTACTGTGTAATGTAAATATGTGTATGGCCTGCGTGTAAAATGTATGGAATAGGGTGTCTATAAAATATTACTTCGCGCGAAAATTAGTAGATAATGAATGAATGTAATGATATATTTATAATATGACATAAAATATGAATGAGATGATGACCCCTATATTTAAATGGATAGGCCTAGTGTATGTTATATAGTGAAAATATGAATACGTTTACTAAAAAGAAATCTCTCGCGTTCTGACTTCTACACCAGTACATTCATCCAACCGAGTTTGCTACTTGAATAGTAAATTGTAGTTGGGAAATTGTCTTACTTTGCATTTATGTACCTCATGATAATAGCCCCGGAATCTTAAAACTTTCAATAGATAGGGTAGCATCATGTGGGAATTACTTCTAAAGGTTGACAGAAATGATAATTAAGAAAACCAACTGCTATATCCTGTGATCATCGAAAAGTACAGGTTTCGGTCATTTGTACCTTTAACATTCATTGCCTCTCGGAGATTTTTTTTTTTTGTCGCTTACCTTATTTAGTTATTGTGCAGTGTTCATATAACTCAGTTCGGACTATCCGATTAAATCAACTGCTACTAAATTAATATTCATGTCATTAGCGTACCCGGACGTCGACCCCTAGTCCCCTTAAGTATTTTTCATGTCTTTTCTTAGTTTAATTAGATGAGGGAAATTAACGACGTCCCAGACGGTGGCATGTCTGCGCTGGGTAGCCATCGGTGATGTTTCGGTAATTGAAATCACCGATCCAAAATTCAGTTTATTTATTTAATTTTTTTTAATTTTGGCGAATTACTAATTAGGGATACCTTAGCTATTACTCTAATTTCATCCCTATTCTGGAATCTTCTAGTTTCCAAGAGGTCGGATGATTTTTTTTTTCTTTTCTTGAAATTCTAAATTAGCGCCTTCTCTAACCTTCCGGACGATTTCCGGGAACCTGCTGGTTTGGGCCGGATACGGGGATCGGATTTCAATCTTACAACCAAATTCTTGTGGGATTGGGATCTGATGGACACAGAACTTGCATCCTTGGCAGCAGGGCGTTCCTTGAGTCTACGTATTTGAGTAGACCACCCTTTTGGCATGTTAAGAATATTTTGGCTATGGATTTGTTGAGATAGAAATTCGACTTTTGTCTTTGTAGCGTTAGTTATTTCTCACTTAAGTCTTTGGCGCCACTATTCTTCGTCTTCCTTCTTCTCTATCTCTCTCTCTGTCTTCATTACTTCGAGATTTTTTTTTTCAAATTTTCAACCTTCCCCCCCCCCCGGTTTCTGAAACTCATGAAAATGTACAATATTCCATATCACTTATTTCGATCGTATGTACTAACTGAGACATCGAGGGATGCAATTCGTGGAGGTATTGCAGCACATCTCAGGACCATTTTCGCGATATTCAATCCACCACTGGAGAAATTGATGGGAAGGTACACTATGCTTTCGGATTCCTAGAAACATTCGTTATTCATGGATCATACAAATTATATCCATTGACAACTGATTACTGGTTTTTATTTCTATTGATTGGTCATATAGTGTGTATGTATTAGTAGTCTGGGCCCACTAGTTTCCAATAACATTGATTTTTGTTTATACATCTATATATGTGCTTACATAGTTTTAAAAATTACGTGCCTGCTCATTTTGTTGCATTTCCACCTCTTATGTCAACTATTTTTTATATATCTACGCGGATCTTTAGTAAATTGAAAATGATTATTGATTATCGGGTTTATACATATAAATTACAATGTTGCAACCTTATGAAAAAAAAAATGAATTTTTGATAGTCAGGGTTTTTGTTTTTGTCTTTGAGCCAATAAAATATAAATATTTATAAAATATGAATACTTGTCGAATATGAACGGTTATGTAGAATTTAAACGTCGACGAAATACTACGATGGATATTAAAGTGAAATTTATTGTATTGAATAATATGAATATATATATATATATGAGTATGTATGTAATGGGCTCGGTATTTACCCTGGTTTTGTTTAGGTTGCCATAGGTTTTTGACACCCGACCTTTACCAACTATTTGTGACATATAGTGTTACCGCGTATATTGTAATAAATTACATTTTGTTGAGTGGTTACTGATGTCTGTAACTATTAAAGTTGAATATAATGTTAAATACCGCATGTAAGTAAAACGAGTAGCAGGTCGTAAGATAAGTAAAATAACCCTAATCCTCATCCAAATTTATTCGCAAGATCAAAGTGAAATTAATAACCTACAAAACAGTGTGCCCCACCAACGAATCTTCTATCAGTAGACTCTGAAACAAATCCTTCTCCTACGATCAGAAATTTAACTATTCAGTGTCTAGAATCTTTTGACTACAAGATCTATACTATAAAGAAAATTACTGGTCTTAAATTTAATGAAGAGAAATTTAGTTGATAACTTAATGTGAATACCGGAATATGGAAATATGTTCTCAATGTCTGTGACTGGATTCAAAATTTTTTAACCTTGATAAACTTTGAAATTTTATATTGAGTGCGTCGAGTGACAAAATGAGAAATATAAATATATATGTGATATGAAGCGACTATTTGTCTATAGCTAAAACAAAAACAATTAAACACTCTCATGGACACAAACCACAGTGCAAAAGAGAGTTGGAAAAAGGAGCTATTATCGATGTGAGAACAAAGACTCATAAAATCGTCGAAATGTCTCCTCTTGGGACAGAGACCTAATAAACTGCTATTAAAGTATTTTTTTTTTTTAGAATGATTAACCAATTATATATATATCTTTTTTTTAATTTTTTTTTCTTTCGTTTTCCGCAATGATATATATATATTCATTACACTGAATCCTAAATGTATTGATCTGTGAATTTCCTTATTTTTGTCTTTCATTTTTTTTTCTTTTCCTTTTGTCAAATTCTCTTTTATGTAATGTAACTTTTAATATATATATAGGAAGATAAATGTGTTATTTGGTCTTGATAAAATTAGCGAATTTCTATGCATGTTAATGAAACATCCTTTCCATGTATTAAAATTTTTCCTTGTTATGTCCAACTAATTTTTCTTCTATTGAAATGTAATAAATGTATATAGTAATGTAGTTAGGTTAGTTTAATTTAACTAAATACAACCCGAAGTATACATTGTCCTGTATGAATGTGTGTGTGAGTGAAATGTAGGTTTAGTATTAAGTGCATCCATTATTTTGCCATATATGTGTGACTTATTATAATTAATGGTAGTTATCAATTAAACTCATTGAATGTTAATACTAACTTAAGTTGGCTCTATGAAGGAAGTAAAAAGGACTGAAGTAGCCTGAACGAATGATCAGCATGGGAGAACTGTGAGAGTCAAAATCTTCTACGAATATGTAATACTCTGATTTTTTTTTTTTCCCTTTGTGGTCGATTCTAACATGCCATCAACTTCGTCTTTTATTTTTCAAATATTGGATATTAGTCTAGAACTTCTGGAAATATTGAATAAACTGTAAACTTAAACTTTCTCATATATCTCGGATCTAGATCGGGATAATTTGGTAGTTGGGGTTAAATGGATCTAGATCGGGGATGTATGGGTTAACATGCGTCTACCCTTAATCACCTGAATACCAAATATTAACCCAATAGCTATTGGAATTCGATAATTATTCACTTTCTTTACCATATTTTTCGAAATATTCAGTAACAGTTTCCTTTTTATTACCTTCTTACTTTACCTCTTTCCTCTTCTATTTTCCTTTTCCTTTCTTCATCTTCTTCTTCTATTTTTAATAAAACTGAAAAAGGGGGTCGTGACTGGGAAACCTAGAGATAATAAACACGGTCATGTATTTAGTTATTTTATTTCATTCTCTTTAGAAGTCCGATAAAAAGTTTTCTCGTTTCAATCGAATCTAGTATGTTCAAAATTAAGAAACGGTGGTTTCTACGTTGGGCAACGGTCCTCCCTCCCCACCTTTTTTTCAGTTTTACAATGGAGGAACAGTCGCATTCCAAGTCAATTTCCTATCTTCTGTCACTAAGCAGCGCCTCTCCGGCTTCAGCGGATAACCAAATTTACACGTCCCATGAGTTCATTGTGAACTGCTATCACTTCTTTTCCTGCACACTATCTTATGTGTACACTATTAAGGTTTCATTATAACAAATTATATCGAGTCAATCTTTTACTTCATTTTTCGAGTTTTTGCTAAGAATTGTCTGGTTTGGCCCCACTGTGCGACGGTGAGAATGAAGGTATGAAAGTGAGAAGAGTGAAGAGACACATTCAAGCTGCTGTTTGCGCGGGAAAATTAAAAATAAAGGTAAACGAGAGGAACAATAACATTTTCGAATTTCAAGCAGTTGTAGAATAGGGGCTTAAGGGGTCAGAACTTAGCCAAACGAAATTCGACTTTTTCAGACTCTTATCACTACCAATGATTTATTTTAAAATTCCATTGACATATCAAATGCTTCCAATTTGGAGGTATTTATTGAGGTCATTTTTCATTAATTTTTTTGTATCGCCAGCATATTATTTTGTGCATAAGTGTCTAGTTGTGTGATGTTTTTATCTATGTACATACATATAAAAGATAAGTACATACACTCTTTATGCATGTACGTATTAGTGTATTTTAATATGTTAATTAATAAGAAATACCTTAAATTCAGAACTTTCGCTCATTAAGAAATTAAGTAATTACTATAATTTCAGACATTTCAGCAGCCAAAGTACATTTTAGATTTTAAGTACAAACATTGAACATATTCTTCACCTCCATCGATCAATATTTAAAAATTTACAAAGAAGGCTCCTTCTGAATTTTCATTACCTTTCACAAAATATTTCTTACCGTAAAAAGATCGAAATTAAAATACTATTGATGTGGTCACATACAGAATAAAATTAAAATTTTACATTATTACTGGAAATTAATACTGTCACCCATTTCGAACAATTTAAAAACACATAGTTTTTAATATATTGAAATTTCATTTCTTATCGATAGTATGAAACGCTGTAAATAGTCATAACATTCCATAACTGTTCTCCTAGTGAATCTGTATACAACTAAAGGTAGTTTTGTCAAGTTTAACAAAAAGTCCAAAATAACACTCTTGAAAACAGCTCTTATTTGAAAAAGGATACATAATGATCGTTTTTAGTTGTTGCAATAGTCTTCTAAGAAGATTAATAACAACAAAGGCTTCTTTTCTTATATATATACAGGGCTGGTCTAGGATCGTCTGAGGGGGAGTGCACCAACATCCATAGGCGCCGACTTGAAGAAAATATTGGGAGGGCCAAACAATGAATAAATATATCTTTATATTCAGTCGTTTTATATCAACTGCTTGATGAAGTCCCCTTCTCCCCTCCCCCCACGGACCTCTTTCCGCTGCATCCGCTCCGCTGGGAAATTCACGACCTAAATCAAATTTGTCTCAAGGCATTAAAACAAATTCAAGTTCAAAATTTGGGAACTTCACTGGAAGTTTACACACCACATTGATCTTCACTTTTCATATCAGTGCTGCCAGAGTGTTGGTTGAAGCTTCAGTGCTCTATTAAACACAGTTTTGAAAATGATGTTTTCTATCGAATAAGAGGACTGTTCTTAATATTGAATTAAAGGTACGACAAAGTTTACGACAGAAATTCTTGCTCCTCTTTGTTAATTTTTCCTCGACTTTATTATATTGGGGGGGGGGGCGAGGACCCTACCTTTAAATATTGAAGGGCCCAAAAGTGTTCTGCCCCCCAAAGTCGGCGCCTATGCCAATATCTACCAAAATAACCAATCACACTGAAACCCTTCAAAGTGACAGGCGACAATATTCTTTACCCCTGAGAACTGATCCATAGAACGGGGGAGGGGGAGTATTTTAAAGAGGATCGCAAGTCTTATGCAGGAAAAAATGTTCTCTCCTCGTGGTTTCTGTTTTCTTCCCTATTTGAGAAATGTTATATTGTTTTGCTTAGTGAATACTTTCCCTTCAACCTTTAGAAAATCGACTTAAACTCTTTTTTTCTTCAAAGCTCTGTCCAAACGGAAACACGATAGAAGAAAGTTTCGGAAAGTGTTGCTATTTTCCCTGGTAGCTTCACATTTTAGATACTGTACATTTACAACGAAGGGGGTTGCACGTGTACCTTTGAACCCCCCTAAATCAGGCTCTGTATATATATGAATAATGATTGGTAAGATGAGTGTAGGGGGCGCCGAATTCTACTTCGCCCCGGGCGCCGAAATCTCTAGCTACGGCTCTGACCCCAAGCAACTATTATGGTCTCATAATATTTAGGACACTATTGCCATGATGAGTAGAAGGATTGCAAATACCGCTGCAAAACAAGTTTATTCTATCGATTTTTGGGTTCAGGAGCACAAGTAAATTGCGAAAAAATAAATGATATTGGTAATAATTACACGTCCAGCATGAATAAATTATTTTTTGACAACCAGTGGTGTCAGTCAGCTGGTTTGCACCGGTTCGTCCGAACTAGTTGTTAAAATTAGTCACGTTCTCGGAATTAGCTGTTAAAATTGAAACCAGACTCTCTACCTCTAGATCCGATGTTTAAGTTAAAGAAGAATAAACCCCTCAGTAGTATTTTTAAGAATCTGTACAGCATAATTCTTTCTTTACAGCTTTTGAAGAAACGATTAAAATGTTCTGTTGTATTGAGATATGCAGTGGCGGATCCAGTATATGATCAAGGGAGGGGCTAAGCCATAGTTTGCCGTTTTATAAAGTGCAAAGCAGGATTGAAGCCCATTTTATCTAGTGTACACCTGAGCGTCAAGGGGGGGCTATAGCCCCTTAGCCCCCCCTTGGATCCGCCCTTGTGTATATATATATATATATATATATATATATACAGTGGCGGATCCAGGATATGATCAAGGGAGGGGATAAACCATAGTTTGCAGTTTTATCCATGTAAAGCAGGATTGAAACCCATTTTATCCAGTGTATACCTGAGCGTCAAGGGTGGGGCTATAGCGCCTATAGCCACCCCCTTGGATTTGCCTCTGGAGACATGACACTAATTTACCACAGCATCTCATCAATGGAAATGTGTTTCTGCCGATGTATAGGAGCAGTTCGTTTCTGTAAAATGTATTTAGATTCCTGACAGAAACGCAAGCTTTGCTTTGCATCGATAGAAACCAATACGAAGTGGGACCCACATGATTTTTGTGCATAGACACTTACGACATAGATATCACTTCTTTGTTTCAACGACCAGATGGAAGATATGTTTCAGTGGCGTGATATCTTGCAGCTAATAGGGGAAGTGTTTCGGTTTTGTAATGTAGCATTGTACAGTAGCTACAGTATAAGAAGGCTAACATTTCCTAATTGAGAAGTAGGATTTGGCGAATTCAATCTGCTTTTCTGGGTCTTTTCTTTAAATACAAGAAGCGTTAAACGAAACAGGCACCGAGAATAATCTCCTACGGTCCTTAACGGTTTGCATGTACTCTTCCCAGTGTTACCGCAGTGAGTTTTGTATTATATACTACTTTACTTTGGAGTTTTAGTTTCTACGAGTTTATCCTTTATTTTAAAGTAGACGATGAGAATGAATCATGATAATACTGATAGAACAATATACAATATCCGTGCTCTGAGCTAGGTTTGAACCCTCGACAAACAGGTCTTCGATGTCTAATGTAATTGTTGAACGCAATCAGTTAATAAAAAATTTTAACGCAATTGTACCTTTATTTCCTTTACTAAAAGTAAATATCTGTCTAATTTTTGTATTGTGCATTGATTAATTGCCTATTTTAGATATAATACTGTAATATTCATATTTATCCGTAAACATATAAAATGCATTAATTAAATTGTTTTATATGGTATTTTTCGTTGGAATGACAAAGTTCTTTTAGCAATTTCTTTCCTCGAATTGATTGGATTGTTCTCTCGCCAGCTAAGGAGAACCACTTACGGAATATTCAATGAACTGCGGTATTGTTTTTGGAACAGCAACAGGTAATACAAGATGATAATTTTTGCCAAAGTTTGTAGGTAATTATTTCAATTGTTGTCCAGACATACTGGACAAGTGCTTACAGCAGTAATATTTATGCAACAATAGAATGCTTTTAAGTGCATACTTGTTCAAGGTCTGAATACATTTCCATTAAATGAAAATTGCATGAAGAGTAATTTATTTACATACGTATTTATTCTGTTGATTTGAATGTGACCTGCAGACCTATAAATTATACAGAATGCAATCTTACAAGATATTCAAATGACTATGACTAATATGGTAGTGCTATAAAAAAACAACCAGCGCTATTAATAGCTGGAATTACCCTTTATTTTATGCAGGGCACTTTATTTATTGTAACGTACTTTATTTGAGACATAGCATCCTCTTCTCTACAAGCATTGCTACGTGCATACGGATTTCTACGTAGTACCAGAGTATTAACTTTTTTTTTTTTTTTTTTTTTTTTTTTAGCAAAACGCCAAAGATATCAATGCTTTACGAAAAATTTAATTTATACCTTTGCAAAAAACACTAAAGTAATGAACTGGACTATAATAGAACGTATTTGGGCTATCTGGATAAAACCAAATACCAACAACTAAACTAAACTCCTGAAGAAATATCCCATGTGGGCTTGGTCCTACCAGCCGGCTTGTGCCACTCAAGTCTTTGCAGTGTTGTGGGATTAGTACATCATCTTCCCTCATCGTTAATTCTGACTTTTTAGACCGGAGTTAGCTATTTCTTTCTTTCAAGAAGTTCCCCAATTGTCCTCACGACGATACGTGGACGCTGCAATGCCAACCCTCTGATGAGAACGAACGGGCCCCCATATTTTCTCTGACAAGATCCAACACTGTTTGGCTTTGCTAGTCTTTCGAGAAGCGGATTCTAATCAGGCTAGAGACCAGTGTTGCCAGATTTGGAGATTAAAAAGTAACGAGGTTGATCTCCCAAGTAGCGGAGCCCAAACATAAAAATAAATTATTTTGCAACTATACACTTTCAAGGTAACCAAGTAAGTTCTGTTCTTTTTCATCCACTACCTTCAAACATCGATATGCCACCTAAGACGTACCTGGAAGATCAAAAATAGTCCCTATCAGCATCGACGATCTTCTGCCAACGTTCTGGAAGGCCATGGATTCAATTGCGGTAGAACTTGGTGGGCCGTGAAGCGAAGAAGGTATCAAGTGCATTTTGCACCTCTACTAGGGATTTGAACTGGCGTCCTTTAAGGTGATATTCCAAGGGATGAAACTTTGATAACATGACGGTGCAATGTCCGGGGAGCGTGGCGGATGCAATAGAATTTCCCATCCAGGGCCTAGAATGGTGTCCCGGGTCATCCTAGCCACGTGGGACTTAGCGTTGTCCTGTAGCAGGAAGACCCTTTGCGATTCAGATGTGCTGGTTCCAGAATTTTGAGTTTATCTTGAACACAGCTCATCTGCTGATAGTACACAGTTGCATTGATGCTCTGACAAACCAGTGGTAGTCCCGATGCACGATGCCGCGAGCAGTCCACCAAACACACAGGAGGACCTTCTTCTGGTGCAGTGCTGGTTTCGGCTGTTTTGGAACCGGTTCATGGGATATTAACCAATGATGACGGTAGCGTGGAGCTTCGTACAGGACCCCGTTTCATCAAATATCAATATCCTGTCCAGAAATGGCTCCTTCCTCCGACGAGACAGCAAAGACAGGTGTCTGCTCGCGTTGCCTTCTGGCCCTAAGTCAAATCATGTGGGACCCATCGACTCAACTTGTAGTGTTTTCCAAGTTGATGGAGGTGCTGCCTAATGGTTTTTCCACTCACACTGAATTGTAGTCTCAGTTCCTCACATGTCTGCCCGCTGTTCGCCTCGATTGCTGCTTGGAGATCTTCATTTTGTATACGTGTTGGCCTTCCGATACATGGTGCGTCTTCGAGTGTTTAGTCACTGTTCTTAAACTTGTTAAACCAGCGCTGCACTGTCCGCGTAGTCACAAAATCCTCATCAAAGGCCTGGCATATCTTCCGGCTGCAGTGGAGTTTAACCCCAGTTTGAACTAGTACACCATACATGCCCTTATGACGCTATGTTTAGGTCCATGTTCACTCTGTCCTTCCACAAGTTCAAGGTGTAACTGAACTGTCACTGCCAGGCATTATGTTGGATATATCTAAACCAACAACTGACCTTCGCCGTCTCTCCATTCGCATTCAACTCACGGTATGAGGGCCAATGGAACACAGACCTCCTCAAAAAGCGACGGAACTTTCATAGTTACCTTTATATATATTCAGGCAGCGAACACAGCTCCGTGCTTTATCGGTGGAATATTAGGGCAAACTCAGAACTACGTGAGAAGCAGTAGAACTGCATGTGCAATGAACAGAACAGATGGTGATAGTGAGACATGCTAATTTCCAAGGAGATACATGTTTATCTACGTCAGTTTAGTGAGGTCTGAGGCACACTTTACCAAGTTTGCAGTACGCTTTTTCACTGTTATTCCTGACTTCTGCAATTCATTTGTTAAATTCTTTATCCGCAAGCCATTTTTTAAGTTTTTTATTGTACTTAATCCATTTACTTAATCCATCTATGTTATACATGGATAATAGAGTAACAATTAAATTTGCAATGCTTACGTTTACAGAACACCGTCTAACTACTAAGCTTGGCGTTGACTGAGACAAAAACACGTTTAATGATGCTGCAACTATATAAAGTCTAATGTGTCAGATCTGAACATTAAAAAACACTAAAGCAAGACTTAAATTAGTATCGAACATTTTAAATTTTAGTAAAACTATTGTTCTTTGCGAATAGAATTTTTCAAGAAATAAAACATTTATTGTGTTATAGAGAACTAATAATGTTTTGTAAATTTACGTACAGCACATGCAAATAAAAAAATTAGAACATTTTTATGAGTTGCAGTCCACAGATAATTGAAGGTAGTCCAAAAAATTATCGTCCAATTTGAAATTTTAGTAGTGAGGTCACTTTAAAAAAAATCACCCAATCCGCTACTTGTAGTCCAATCTGGCAACATTATTAAAGAGTTGGCGATAAACGGAATCAATTTTTCTAAATAAAATTTTTCAAACGCTAGAAAGATTTAAAAAAAATATATATATTTTTCGAACAATGCGGTTTCACCTGGTGCACGAAACATGAAATGCACAAACTGAAAATTCATCTATGTTTACCGGTATGTAGTCCCGTATTATGCACTTCTCTATTAAAACGAATTGTTGTACATGACTAATCAGTGTGTTCTCTCGAGTTTTTTCTTGTTTCTCACCCATTCTCATTCAGCCAATTACTCATAATCATTCACTTTCATTTATCGTCCATTTCCTGTCAGATGTTAAAGTAGAAATTTCATTCCATTTCATTGTCCTGCTTGAAGCGAAAGGAGTCAGCGCAAAGAATATTTTAATCTCAATCGCCCCAAACAATATTACGCCTATTTCACGTAAATCACGTATATTTTTTTAAGGAAAGATATCGTTGAAGGTTTTGTTTAAGATAAGGGTAAACAACCTTCTTTTAGTGCTGATTAATTCCAGCTTCAACGAATAAGAAAAATTGTTGCGTGGCTTTTACTCTTCGTGGCTTTCGCCCTTAATGGTTTTCTATTCGTAGCTATTCCACTATAGTCACGAATCAAGAGCTTAAAGATGGTCTAGTACAACCCCTTGGCTCTATCTGAATCGAGAACAAAAGTAACAAAATCGAACAAGATGAAAAAGCTCAAATAAGTTTTTTTATTTTTTTCTAAATTACTTTTCCTAATATTTAAATGAAACAAAAGCGATATTTCATTAAAAAAAACACACAGTATGTTATATTATTGATAACTGAATATGAAAGGAAACATAAATTGTTTTAATCTTTCAGTTCGTGTTTCATTCTTTCATGGCTTCTCTTCTTTTATTGTAGTTTTTACAAATCTTTCAAAAGGTCTCATTTCAGTTGCAATGATTCTTTTGTGGTTTATGCATTGATTATTTGTATAATTTTGAATTCATGTTAAATTTGTGTACATTCCTAGCCAGATCTGAAAGATAAATTCGCTATATTTGCTGATACTTATTCATAACTGTGGTTCGAAGAAAGTAATTTTTGTCAGATCATTTACTCTAGCAAGTTCCTGCAGTTGTTTGACTTTAAACTATAAATTTAGGTATCTGTTAATAGTACAAGATCTAAATGCAGTAATATTAATATTTTATGCTGGAAGTATATCTAGAGCTGCGTTGGTTCAGTGGTAGAGCGTTCGCCTCTGATGCATGGGATCCCTGGTTCGATCCCAGCTCGCGCCAAGTGAACTTTGTGGTGGACAAACACCGTGTGCGTGAGTTTCCTCGGGGTTCTCCCACTTTCTTCATTCCACCATTTCATTCATTTCTCACGGTACAACGACATTGCGCAATTTTTCTAAGGATTAGATCATTGATAATCTCTGTAATCTATGACTTATTAATGAGGAGCAGAAAGTGCTGAAATTGCGCAAATTTCCACCCCGACGTTGCCAACAACAGGATTCAGGAAATAATGTGAAATTTTGCACCGAAATAAAATGTATCCTTTTGAGAGATATATTTATCATAAATATTAAAATAGACCCTAGACACACATATTAACAAAATATAGGCCCAACTGACTGGCATAGATATTATATAACCTTACATTACTTAAATTATAGAAGCAACTGAATGGCATAAATATTAATAGAGCCTTTACATCTTTAAACAAGGTATAGATCCTGTTGACTATCATAAGTGCGAATATAAGTTTACATTACTTACTAAAATATAAGTGAAGCTGGCTACTAAAAATACTTATGTAGGTTTTGCATCACTTAACAAGGTATTGGCCTACATACACACAAAAATTATGTACTGCATTAAATTAGCACCAAAGTGATCCTTTTTTTTTTTTTTTTTTTTTTTGGCGAAAGAATCGATACTTAAATTTATGCACAACTCCTCCCATTAATACACAGGGTACACCTTTTTCTGTTTTTGTCAATATAAAACTCCATCCTGAAAGTTTCACTAATGCTTCTCCAGTTTATTGTCTCCTCTTATATGTGAGACGCCCAAGCACACATATAATAATAATAAGTGAAAATGCTATTGTCTTATATTACTTTGTATCTTTTCCCCTAAAATGACGAGTTTTGGTAATTTTTTTATTAGTTGAAATGTTTATGGTAATGATGGCAACGTTGTACAACATTTTTTGCGCAATTTTCCATTTTGTTCCCTGCTCATTAAGGCTTTATCTGTGTGAACAGATAAGGTAGTGAAAGCTTGCGCAATTTCAGTGCACCCATTTCTCATTATGACCGTCTCCTTTAGCCTAGCCGGCATAACCGCGGGTCCTAAAACTCAAAGATTCCATTTTAATTTTTATTTTTGGAAGTATATCTATTTCATTCACGCGTAATTCGTTTTGTGCCCTTGAGCAACCCCAGATCTTTTAGGGAAAAACCCACGACGACATTCTTCTTGCAGGTGAAAGCCACAAAATTAACAAAGAGGGAATTACCACGACGGGGAATAGCCACGAAATCGGAATAATTCTTAAGTCTTCAATTTAAATTTCATGATAATCGTCTCTCTTCTTCTCCTTCTTTTTCCTTTCTCAAAGTTTACCGTGAGCACGTTTCTTATGAAAAGTCGCTCCTTGCTTTTTTGATTTATTTAAACCCCAAACAATGAGGATTCGCCTATTGGAGAACCTCAAGAAAAACATATACATTGCAGTTGCTAGGTTTAGAGATATCGAGGATACGAGATATGCAAAAATTCGCATCACGATATCTCTTACCGCTTTTGCTCTATAGAAACCAATACTGAAACCGGAAGTACTAGCAAATTTAAACCAATTCCGGTTTCGCTTCAGTGCTGTAGATTGTATACTATTAATAATATGAGACTATGAATCGACAATAGAAAACCGTTTATCGCTATCTATCAGTGTTTCTGTTCTATACTGGTAGATAGTCTATTGGAACCGGAAATGGTAAATTTGAACCACTTCCGATTTGAACAGAGAGCTATCACAGAAGATGGTGCGTATTCTTAGGTCGTTAATCGATTTAAAAAAAAACTTCTATAATAGTTTGTTTTCTACGGAAATCAGAATTTGAAACCGGACGTACTAGTAAATTTCAACCACTTCCGTTTTCATAGATTGTTTCAGGTTGTCATGATGAATTCTCTTCAGATCCTGAATTAATTACAGGAAACCGATTGTTGCTATTATCATTTTTGGTTCTATTGGGATCAGGGCCGTGCCGTGGGGAGGTGAGCGGGGCGACGGCCCCGGGCGCCGAAGTAAGGGGGGCGAAAAATTCGGGAGAAAAAAGGAAAAAAGATAGGAAAGATTGCTTGGAATATAGGGTACAGCGGGGTAATTTGAATAATTTCAGGCATTTTCTCATATATCTCGGAAACTGTAATTTGTATTGAAATATAAAATTGTGAACAAAAACTTTGAACTTTACTATTACTTGACAATTTTTTTAAAGATAGTATCTGAGCTACATCATTGTGAAATTTGGTATTCAATTTCCCCGCCGAAATTTCGAAATACGTAAATGTGAGGGGCAATTTGAATAACGAGTGGGGTAATATGAATAACCAACTAAATAAACAAGTCTTATAGAAATAATGTATAAACTATTTAATAGTTAGATTGCAATTTCTACGGTAGTTGAAATATGCTAGTTTTGAATGAAAAGAAGTAGGCCTACATAAATTGTAAATATGCGTCACCTATTTAATGTAGGCCTACACTAAAAAAAAAAAAAATGTTCAGAACACTGTCTAAGGCAAAGAGCCGTAATTGGTTAATTCATCTTCCATTGTTCGTATTTAACGACAACAACAACAGATAAACTGTTTTCGTCCTTCTGCACCTACACAGACTTCGTAGAACTATGCCTTACAACGCTGACAACGAATCCAGTCTCCCTTTCTAGCAGAACATTCTGAATAGTAATTAAGAAGGCAAAAACAGCAATTCCTTGTTTGACATTCATTGCCTGCAGCCATCTTTAGACTTAGGCCTACATTTTCGTCACTGGAAGGGGTAGAGGATATCAGTTTCTTTCGAGTATTCATTTGTTTTTTCCCTGGCAGGTTCTGTATTAGCACTCTTCTTTCTTGTAGTGTCTTTGGATTTTGTTGCACCCGATGCTTGCGTCTTTCTTCGGAGGTGTTTTATTTTCATTGCCCGAATATTTTCAGAAGTTGAGTGGCATAATTTTCCTGCGACACGACGTCTCTTCTGCACACAAACTTTTTCTGGGCTGGGAAGCACTTGTTGTATTGGTTCATCTATAGGCTTCGTTGGGACAAAGTTTTGAGAGCCATGACCGGAAGAAGAAGGCGAAGGCGAGTTGATAAGATCTTCTTCCCGAGAAGACTGCTCCTCAAAATGTATAATAAAGGCATACTTTTCCGAAGGGGCGAATCGAAATTTTTCAATAGCTTGTGGACTAAACGGGTAGATACCAGTACATGAAAACCCATTAACCCCTTCAGTGTGGGTGGCGAGTTAACTCGTGTCTTCAAAACGCACCTGCTGTGCGGATGGCGTATATATACGCTTTCATTTTGCTTTGGCTATTTTGTATTGCGTGTGGCGATTATACATGCCCATAGTATGAGTACTGTTATCTCGACAATATTTAGCGAGTTTGCGCTCAGCTGGTTTCAATTGTTGTTCAATTAAAAGAAGAGGAAAAAGAAATAAATTAAAATAGAATTTGTGCTTCGTCAATTACAGTTTTCATTCTATGTTTTGTTTGAGAGCAGGCAGCACAGTAATAGCGTCAAAACGATACTTCAACGAGGAAGAGTTATCAGTTAGTGATTCTGATGTAAGATATTTTGAAACAGATTTAGAGTCAACAGGTTTGGGGGCGGAGGAAAGTGATGATGGCGCTTTTAGTGATAATGACAAAAAACTTACACTTTTTACAGCTGTTCGCATCTGAAAATTACGCACTGAAGGGGTTAACTGCCAGTCCAACAGAAGCTGTCCACTTCTAGGCTTCAGTGAACAAAATTCAGAACTCAGATTTACTAATCACTGACCTCGGGTTTTAGTGAATCCAGATAGTTGCCTCTTGGTGGTAATTGGCTTTAAGGGCCTTAAAAACAGAGCAATCGAGTGGTTATAATACGTGTGTTGTGTGTGTAGGAAGGTAAAACATTTTGATGTCATGACTTTGGTAGAACTCTAAGGACAAAAGTTGTGAGTGAGATTTTGGGTTTTAAAGTCCGGATTTAGGCTTACGCCTTTGAATATTACTACAGGAGGTATAAAAAACCTTCTGCCATTGCAGCATGCTATCACCGTTGGAGATCATACTCGTTCATTAATTTTCAAAGTACATAAGAATAAGAATTCGCAGTTTCCTTGAAGCTTTCGCTTTTGACAAACAAATATAAAATAGTAGGCCTATAGTTCTAATTTGTCTGCTATTCAAATTGCCCCGTTTTGAATTATCCAAATTGCCCCACAGTCGACGAATATTCCATTCAGAATGTGGTATGAAAACTGCTGATTAGTTGACGCCAGTGTACAGTATATCAATGCCCCACATGCTACTGATACGATTATAATCCAGAGCGGTTTCATTTTATCCAGTTAATAATAAGGAAAGCTTAAGGAAACAACGTTGAAAATTATAACGACCTAAAAATACACACATTCGTACTTACCTTGCAGCAAACAAAAAATCGTATAAGCCTTCAGAACCGAAGGAATAGTTTGTTTTTCTGGGAGCGACTTCTGCAAACCACCACCTACAAATCCATCACAGGTTCACTAACATGGCGAGCCGCGTTTCCACTCCAGCTGGCAAAATGCTTAACATTATTCAAATTCCCCGACTATTCGAATTACCCCGCTGTACCCTATGTAGGGGGCGCCCTCGTATACTCTCGCCCCGGGCGCTGATTTTCCACGACACGGCCCTGATTGGGATAAATACTTAAACCGGAAATCGTTAATTTGAACCACATCTGGTTTGAAAATGAAAAAATGAAATTTTGAGTTTTACGTCCCACGGTTATGCCGGTTAGGCTAAAGGAGACGGTGATAATGAGTAATGAATGAAATGGTGGAATGAAGAAAGTGGGAGGAAACAGGAGAACCCCGAGAAAACCCACGCACACGGTGTTTGTCCACCACAAAGTTCACTTGGCGGGAGCGGGGTTTGAACCCGAGACCCCTAGCAACAGAGGTGACACATCTGGTTTGAATAGACGGTTAACGGAATAGATGGAAACTATTTTCGTGACGCTGAATCGATTACAATAATCCACAACTCGATATATCGTACTGTTCTTTATCTCTGATACCTGTCAACAGACATACGTACATACGGATGGACAAAGCCATTTAAAAAAAAAAAGACTTCCAACACCTATGAATAACACAGTTTAGTAGTCTAATAAAAATAACAGTTATCTGTTACACCTACATATCTACTACGATTATAATTAGTATTGCTTGCAGTAAGCATTTTATTTGATTTAATCAATTAAGAATCAATTACTCACATATTAACAATTTAATGATTATTTTAATAAAAAATTTAAACAACTTTAACGGTCAATCAATATACTAAGTATTAGTAATTATTAGAAAAGAAAGTTATTCTTTCCATGTGGAAGAATAATTAACAAAATTTAATTTGCAGACCAGTGTTAAAACCTGATGATTTGATTGATCCTCAAAAGTTACTTGGGAAACGATGAAAACTAAACTTAGCTCGTATTGATGACGTAGTGTCAACTAAATATGCTTACATACAGGACCGTATTTAGGAGGGGTGCACCGGTGCACGTGCACCCCCCTTCGTTGTAAATATGAAAAGCTAGCAGTGAAAATAGCAACTCTTTCCGAAACTTTCTGCCGTCATGTTTCCGTTTGGGGCTTAAAAGAAAGAGGGGTTTTGCAAAAACCATAGTTTAAGCCGATTTTCTGAAGGTTCAAAGAAAGGATTCACCAAGCAAACCAATATAATGTTTGTCAAATAGGGAAGAAAACAGAAGCCAAGGAAAAGAGAAGAACAATTTTTCCTGTATATCACTTGCTGTGATCCTCTTTAAAACACTCCCCCTTGCGTTCAATGTATCAGCGTTGTCACGTGTAAAGAATATTGTTACATGTCACTTTGAAGAGTTTCGATGAGACTGGTTATTTTGGTAATTATGGTGCACCTCCCACATCAGAAAATCCTGGATCCGACTGTGCTTACATATATTTGTCGGCAACAAAGTTTTGCTTTCATTTTGTTTGACGCCTCACGATTATTCCTCGAGATTAAGAGGAAAATAGAATTATGATAATGAACGAAGTGGTGGAATAATGGAAATGGAAGGAAATAGAAGAACCTCGAAGAATACATGCACACGGTCTTTGTCAATCACAAAGCTACTTTGATGTGAGCTGGCACCAAGCCTGGAAAACCAACGCACCAAAGGTGGGCGCTCTACCCCATTCTATCATTGCGGCTCCGCTCTGATTTCGTGCATGCACATGTTTAGTAGTCAATAACATGTATTTAATAATGGAAGACATAAGCTTCGTCTCACATTGTAGTAAAAGAAGAAAAGAAAAAATGATCATAAACTCTTGGAATGCATTCAGAAATGTTATTTATTTATTTAATTTTGTAATTAACTGCTGCAGAAGCGCCTCGAGTTTCATATACTCTTCACTTGCCCACAAAAGTTTTAAAACAAAAAAGTTGGAATGCATTCAGAAATGTTATTTATTTATTTAATTTTGTAATTAACTACTGCAGAAGCGCCTCGAGTTTCATATACTCTTCACTTGCCCACAAAAGTTTTAAAACAAAAAAAGTTGGTACATGCATTTATTTAAGAAATTTAAATATTACCGAAGTTGAAACCATTTTGTCAAAGTCGTGGCATTATGTCCACGTTTCCAGGTTTTTAACATTTAACATTAAACAATCTTAAGTTGTAAGTAATTTGCTTTTCTTTGCTCACCTGTAATACAGTGTGGCCCATAATTATGTTTGACTGACTGTAGTACTTGTAATTCTGGACAAAAGTCTCGATATGGCAAAACTGTGTAGCCTGAAAGTTGGGATAACGATCACTGGACTTAGAACCGTTTGTGTATGCCAAATAGGATGGCGGAACTGTTGTCTCTGGAATAGCATGTGCATTTGGTGCGTTTATATTCTGCAACATACAATTACGCGCCAGCTCGATCTCTCGATTTGAACCACTTGACTTTCTTTTACGAGTTGCTTTAAAGGACAAAGTATGTCAACATCACATACGCAATTTGGTTGAACTACGGGAACCTATCACAGAAGATTCTACAGTATACCAGTATGGATCTGTCAAGCTTCTTGTGATTATTAAAAGGCATGTTTCTCAGACTCAGGAGGTCATTTGCTCTCCTGCTCTTCCTGAATGATACCCTATTTATTGCAAAACATTGAAAATAATTTAAATCATTCAATTTATTCATATTGATGGTTAACTACATGTAGCTTATACCTATTGTCACAGAAATGATCGTAATTCAACTTTAATCTATGTAAAAATGCTGAGCATGCATTACATTCAACCACACCAAACAGTTTCTCGCGAGTTTAACTTTTCTTCTGTGATAAACCTCCATTCCGATAATTCAAGCATCCCATCGAATAATGCTGTGTGATGCATTTCAGTGAATTCGAGTAAAACAGAGAAAACGTGTTTTATTTTCCTGGGCTACATCATTGTTTCACTCATAGATCAATTTGTCAGCATATTAGTGCCATCACGTGGGCAACTGAGAAAAGAGCCTTCCAGTATATCGTCGCTGCTCCTCGAAGATCCGCTATGTGTTAAAACTACAACTTTTCAGAAGAAGCAAAAATCATTCCACTCTTAAAATTTTGCCAAATATACACGGAAACACTTGAAAAATATAATAAAATGGTTCTGCTTATATTATGCACTGTAGCTTACTTCAACAATATTACATTACTATTTTTTTGTATACGTGGCATATGTCGGTTTATCTTTTGCGCCTTTATAAGCACATAGAGGATCAATATGTACATGGTTAGAACTTGAAGCCTTTAATTTCATTTTTTTTTTATTGTTGTGGCGAAAACAATTGAATATTCACTTATCACATTATAAGGGACGCTGCCTGGCAGCTTTGAATTGTATTTGCACGGCATAACTCATTTTCGACAAAAATGTCATAGTGGTTCTTCGAGGCGCAGCGATGATATGTCAGTCGAGTACCGTATAGCACTTGATTCCATGGGCCTGGCAGGCCGGTAGCCAGCCCAAAAATATAGGGCTGGGGGCGATCCAACCATATTATAGTTCATTTTCAAGCCTATTCTGAAAATTTTAGAGGGGGCAGTAAAAATTTGGGGGCCCCGGCCCCCTACACCCCCATGGATACGAGCCGGGGGCCTGCTCACGAAAACAACTTATTTTTTTAAAAGATTTTCTTAGTACAAAAAAAAGTACCAAACGTAATATTGCAACCAAGGAGATGTACCCCCTAGAAAATCTTCGGGCGCCCATGCTTGATTCCACTGATAACTCACCACATTCCAAAATGTGCCACACAGCGTTGTTCGGTGGAATGCTTGAATTCTATGTCAGTGATATCACTGGAGACCAAGGGCACACCCATGCCACGGTGATCTACCTTGTCCGGACCCCTCTCCAACTATACATACTGTACATTGGTACACTTTCTGAATAAAAGTATTCTTGTTTAACAGGGAAATGATTGATGTAGCATGAAAATTTGATCTTACACTTTATCTGTACTGTTTCTGTTATAAACACAATCTAGTTCTATCATTTTTTTCTGAAAATGTAGATGGAAGTATTTTAGAATTGCTTATCGTCTTTTCGAGTGCAGAATAATGCCCGTTCAATATTACATAGACGTAGTGGCTTGTAATATTGTACTCCCCCAAAACTTGGACCTCTCCCAATAAAAAATTGTTGGTACATCAGACCATGCATTTTTTCTTCCCAAAGATATGTTGGATCCCCATTGTTAACACTCTATGGAATCCGGAAGGTGTTTAAATTAACAATTTCAGGTTTCAACAACAAAAAGCAGCCAGTAAGCCTACTGGCTTTTTGATATGGATTCAGCGTCCGAAGAACAGGTTCTATCTGTGATCTTATCACTCTAACGCAACCAGTGGTTATAGACAGGCGCGGATCTAAGGGGGACTATAGGGGCTATAGCCCCCCTTGACGCTCAGGTATACATTGCATAAAATGGGCTTCAATCCTGCTTTACACTGGATAAAGTCGCAAACTATGGTTTAGCCCCTCCCTTGATCATATCCTGGATCCGCCACTAGTTGTATATATGCTCTACTTAAGATTAAGTATTAAATTCGTATTGTGTTGAAATCTACCGTAGTTTCACCACGTAAAACAAAACTCACTTATTTTATTTTATTTTAAGAGATTTACCGCTAAATGATTACGATGTTTCTTTAGAAATGTTTAGGGATTTTGTTGGATCAATAGGTTAGATCCACTGTAGTATAAGACTATTCTAGCCGGGCACTCAGATCAGTCCCAATGTTTAAACAACTGAGTTTTGTTTAGTTCCAAATTATGCGAATTCAACAATGAAATTGAAAGTAGTACATCCATAACTTCTGGTTGTAATAGAGAGATAATACCAAAGATAGAATATGTCTCTTGGGTGCTGAATCCATATCGAAAAGCCATTACACGCTGTCTCTGACTGTTTTCGCTTTATGAAGTTTAAAACTGAAACCAGAAGTGGTGGCTGATGTCTATCACTTCTGGTTGCAAAAGAAGAATAGTCAGATATGAAATATTTCCAAAAAAAAGTGGCTTTTCAATGCCTACTATACTGTTTATTTATTTATTTATTTGTTTATTATCAGGTGAACAGTGTTGAAATAAAAAAAAAAATCTACCACTTCGAGTTTGAATAAATAGTTTACGGAAGAGGTGGAACTTATTCTTGTCAGACGCACACCCAGAATTTCTTGTTGGGAGGGGGGTGCGAAGGTTTTACTGGGGGGAGTCCAATACATCTATGCAGTATTAAACCTGTGTTACTCTGTACCCGAAAAGACGATATTTAATTGGTAATTACTGCCACATATACTCACAGAAAATCTGATAGAACTAGATTCCTTTAAAAAGAAAAGAAGGTGTAAAATCAAATCCTTAGGTTTTTTTGGGGGGGGGTTCTAACCCAGGGAACCCCCGTAGGTGTGCCCCTGATTCTTAGGGTGCTGAATCGATTTTTTTAAAATGCTTCTTGCTGTCTTTTATCGCTATGGTCGGATATAATCATTCTATAAGACTTGCGACACTTATGCACTGCATAATTTGCAAGTCTAAATGGTGCACGGAGATTGTGTAATGTAATATATTTTGTGATATACTACATTATGTAGTGAGTCTTGTCACGCTCATCGACAACGCTTCATGATTCTGACAAATCTGACTTTTATTTTGGAGTTATGTATAGCCCTAAAACTGAGTCGCCACCACGTTTCTGCAAAACGTGGAAAATCGTATTTAGTTCCAGATCCTTGATTTCGGAAGTAAGTAACACCATGAAGACCTATATGATCACATTGCACGGTGCGATATGAAAAGAAACCGTGACTAACTGATTGAATGTATGGAAATATTCAAGTAAAATTCGGATTTCCACAACTAAATTTAAGACAAATCAATAATACTGTTTGGTTACCGAACTTAATTAAGAATTTCCGCATCTAGCATTTCCATGATCAGAGTTTATCTTGTTATGACACTGAAGTTACTATTTATATAATCAGCATTACCCAAAGCTCATTAATTCCACAAAGGCAACGTATATTAAATATAAATTCTGTCATATATTAAGTACATTCTTTAAATCTTCCATAAATACATTTATCTTCCATAAATACATTTATCTTTAAATATTCATATTTATAATTATCTCTTTTATTCCTTTTATATAGCCTCTGTATATATAATAATCGTTTTGGCATTGCTGTATATGATACCTAACTTCATGATTCAATATTCAGACTTCGTTGACTAACTCTGTTTTATACAATGGAATAGATTATGTTTAATGCTACGCGGATTCATATGACATTCAGTCATGCAGATAAAGGTTCAGTAACATAATAGACATTATGATTATTGTAAAGTCGTGCCGAGACAAATAACTAATTTCAAATGAGATTTATATTAATTACATTGTAGAAGATTACTAAAATTTGGGTTGTATACTTGCAGATTACACAATAGTTTACATCAAAACAATTTTAAGGTGATGTGGCGGTATGGAAGAGTAAGGGCCTAAGCCCCAGAAGAAAGTATTTAACTCTGCATATTCATTACTTTCCTGGCACTTTTAAAATATCCACAACACGTTCGAAACTTGAATAATTACAAATTAAATTATACGACTTTTAGCCGATGACGATTCAAACACATTAATAACTTCTGAAGATTATTATTTTTATTAAATTTGCAGTTAGAAGTTAACGGATTAACAATTACCAATCACAAAAACAATTCTTTCTTTTTTTTATATTCAATATCTTTCTTCTTCCTCTAATCTTTTAAATAAATTAAATTTAGTTTTCCAATGATTAATTTCTGATACCGACCAAGAAATAAGTTGACATATGACAAAACATATAACAAATAAAATCTACATAATGGACAAAACACGAATATAAACAAGGAAAGCAAAGATACAAATAAACAAATAACAAGAAAAGCAAAAGGTATAAACAAGAATAATTGTGGGGCATAACAGTCTATTTATACAACATGTCCGAACAATAACCCGTGCTGTCCTAATTCATGAAATGACATCAAAGTCAACATGGAATACTGTACTTGTTCAATATTTAAACACGTACTCAATGACGTAAATCGCGATTTACAGAACTAATCAGATCTTAAGAAGACTTGATATGTTAGTAGATTTTGATCTGTTTAGGATATGGAGTATTTTTCTATGTATACCTTGGTTGCTGAGTTATTAGCCCTCAAATTGGTTTGAACTGACAATGAGTAATTAAAAAAAGTAGCAAACTGATTCTCAGGAGAATAATTAGGAGCAACCCATAAAACAAATCTGTTTAAAGTTAACATGTGAATAAAGAAGCGAATGAGGTATGTACTGTTTTGTATCTTGGTACCCACCTTGCTTTAAAAGGCAGCATTCTCTCAACTGCATGTAGGAAATTCTATTGTTTCGGCTATAATATTGATCTCAATCGAAAAAAAAAAACTGTTTCAATTGATTTTGGCTATGGGTAAGAATACAGGGGTTCTCAAACGGAGTGGATGGCCATTTTTTAAAAAAACAAGACTGTACTTACAAAAGTAATTTACCATAATCAAAAGAGAATTCCTTTTTCAATATGGAAACTCATATTCATTTCGACATAGGAGATATGATACTTTTAAGTTAACTGTATCCAATTTTATAGCTCATTGCGGCTAGACATTTGTCATCATACTAGACATCTACATTACATGCAAGTTATAATGTCTGGCAACTTCTAAAGTGTGGTAAGTAACTTCATTTAACATCTGATCTGTATGTTGCGAAATGTTATTAGTCATATATGGAAATTCTATTAGATTAAATCTATTAATACAGAAACAAAGAATAAATTGATGTTTAAAGCTGATTAGAGATTATCATATTTTCTATCATACACGTCCTAGTAAAGACTGTACCAACTTGAGATTAAATTTGTATCTAATTTTAAGGTTGCATGTAATATTTGATACTATTGTAAACCCATCCAACATTCTTCCAAGCGAAAAACACTGTGTGGTTGCACTTGCAGTATCATTTTCGGATGAAAATATTGGTTCAGCACCATTCACCACTTTTGCCTCCACTGACATCAGTGACGTAGAATTCAGACATTCCACCAAACAATGGTGTGTAGCAGGCCCGTATACAGGGGGGTTTAGGGGCCGGAACCCCCTAAAATTTTGCTGCCCCCCTAAAATTTTCACGGTAGGCTTGCAAATGAACCATAATATGGTGATGAACTATAGTATGGTTAGATCGGGCCCCCCTAACTTCAGCCGCCCCCCTTACATTTTTGGGCTGGCTACCGGCCTGCTGTGTAGCATATTTTGGAATGTGATGAGTTCCCAGGGGAATCATGTTCAGTACGGTACTCAATTGACATATAAACTGAAAGGCTCCTTTTTCTCAATTTCCCAAGTGATGGCACTAATATGCTGGCAAACTGGCCTATGATCGAAACAACGATGTAGCCTAGGAAGATAAAACAGGTTTTCTTCACTTTATTTGGATTCACTGAAATGTATCATACGGCATTGTTTGGTGGGATACTTCAATCATCGAAATGAAAGTTATCACAGAAGAAAAGTGAAACTTGTGAGAAACTGTTATGGTCTGCTTGAACGTAATGCATCATCAACATTTTCACGTAGTTTTGGTGATTTTCGAGCAACATGGTTTCACTGATTTTAGAACAATGTATAATACACCCGTTTAATTTCAACGTATAAAATATTAATAGATCCACTCGGATAACAATATGGAGACACCTAACAGAGTCACTATTAAGCAGTATGGAATTAACTATCTATATAAATAAATACATGAATAGATATTAATGAGTGAATAATTAAAATTATTTTAATGTATTGTTTTGTCATATAGACAAGGAAGTCATTTAAGAAGGGGAAGGGAACAAATGACCCCCTCCCCTTGAGTTTGAGAAACATGTTTTTCAATAAATTGTTTATTATTATACTAATAAAAACTTCAAACTCCTTAAGTTGATGGACAATCTTTCCACACCCACACCTGTACCAAACCTGACATGACGAGTCTTTCTTTTATAACTTCAACTGAGATTTTATACTTTTAGGTGTAGACTTAAGTTCGTGTCATCTACGATACTTATAATTGTTATTAACAGTATATATGTTGGTAATTTATCCATATTTCTTATTTGTTTAAATTATAATTAATCAGTCAGTTCGTGGTTGGTAATTGGGGTTGTTTAGCAGAAGGGGTCCAGAAACACGAAAAAATACAAATTTTACAGGAGAAATGAATGATACAAGTACTTAGACCTAACATAAAGTAACTAAATTTAATCTAACGTAACCCAAACTAACCCAAGCTAACCTGAACTAACGTAATATGTGAAGAAATTCTAGCGTTTTTTTTTTTTTTTTTTTTTTTTTGGAAAATTAAGTTGAATCCCTACACTAATATAAACTAACAAAGTAATTTAACCTAACCTAAACTAACCCAAACTCAGGTAAACTAACCTAACATAATCTAAACTAACCCAATGTAAACAGAAATGACCGAAATTGTAACATTTTTTAGAAACAATTGCTGCACTCCTTCAGCTAAACATTAGCCGGTAATTGTTTCAAAAATTTCTATTGTCATAAACTTTAAAACTATCCTTTTTTTATTTTAAAGTTCCACAATTATTCACTACGGGGTAAGGGACACAGTGATGATGAGACGAATGAAGGTATAACGATGAAAGTGGAAGGAAACGGGAGAACTGACAAAATCTACGCATACGATGTTTGTCAACTACAAAGCCCACTTGGTGGAAGCTGGGATTGAACCAGGGACTCTATGGACCAAAGATGAGCGCTCTACCACTACGCCACCGTGGCCCCAAAATTGTCCTATTGTTCTATTGTACGAGGAAAAATTGCAAAGTCTGCGCCTACTGATTTATTGCCAAATTACAAACCATAAAGGAAAAATAAGATATACAGAATACTTGCCGCAGCTTTGTCTATTAATTTGGCGACTTTAATTCCTTTAAAAATTTAATGTGCTTAATTTTATTGTAAAACGTATTGCTGTAATTGCGCTTGAACTAAGTATAGAAATCTTGAACGCACATTTACGTTATACAAACTAGTTTTATGCATTTAAGAATAGTGATATTTAAAATACTTTTATCATAGTGTTTGTATTATGAGAATGTAAATAAGAGAGTGAATTGTTATTTTAATTTGTTTTGATAATTTATTATTGTATTTTAGTGTATGGGTTTTAGTTTTGAATGAATGTTCACCCAAGTATTTGAATTCTAATTAGATTTGATTTTAAATTTAATTTAGTTGCTCTTGAAGTAGAACAATTGGGAAGTCTAAAAGAAATGAAAATTTTGACAGTTTGTAAAATAGGAAAGATCGGAAAGTAAAGCACAATATTTTTTTTAGAAAAAAAAAAGTTTAATATGTACCAAAACCAAACAAAGCACTTAATGTAAACAAAGCACTTAATAAGCACCAAACACAAACAAAGATGTAAGAAATGAACTTACATCATTGACCTACTTTTCCATAGAGTCACCAAATTTTTCAACACATTTCTCCCAGCGTGGTACCAGTTTCAAGATGCCCTGTTCATAGAAGTCCGTTTGGTTGGAGTATAGCCATCTGCTGACTGCTGATTTCATTTTTGCATCTGTCGCAAAGTGTTGGCTGGCCACAAATTTCTTCATGGAACCAAAGAGATGAAAGTCCGATGATGCCAGGTCCGGACTGTACGGAGGATGCCCACCCAAATTTGTTGAGTTTCTTACGGACAGGAGCAGCAACGTGTGGACGGGCATTGTCATGAAGAAGTTTGACATCGCCAGCATTAATGTTCCGGCGTTTGTCACAAATGACAAGACGCAACTTAACCAAAGTTTTAATGTTGGCTGCAGTGGTCCCGTGTTCAGTAAAGTCCATCAATAACACACCAAACATGTCCCAGAATACCGTCACAAGCACTTTCCTCGCAGATTGAGTAACCTATTTTTTATTTTATTTTTATTTATTTATTTATTTATTTATTTATTTATTTATTTTTTGTACTGGGGAACCAGCCTGTTCCACTCCATAGAAGCCTGCTTGGTTTCGGGCGTGTAGTGGTACGCCCACGACTCATCACCAATGACAATTCTTTTCAGAAAGTCATGCCCTTCTGTGGCGTTACGTGTTAGGTGATTCAAGCTTGTCATCATTCGCTGTCCCTTGTTGTTGTTTGTCAAATTCTTAGGCACCCAGCGAACACAAACTTTACGGAATTGCAACGTTTCATGAACAATGTCGTACACCACACCATAGGAAATGTTGAACTTCTACGATAAGGTTCGCAGGTTGACACGCCGGTCGTTCAAAATTGTGCCTCGATGGAACGGATATTCTGCGGTGTTGAAGCTGTTACCGGCCGCTCGGAGCGTGGTGCATCCCTAAGGTTCTCACAGCCGTCTTCAAAGAATGCACACAACCTGGATACATTGCTACAGCACGGTTCATACAATCGTCCCCATACACGCCATTCATGTTCCTGTGAATTTCACTCGGTGTATACCCTTTGGCATACAAAATCTAACCACACATCGCTGCTCTTCATACGTGGACGACAGTAACTTGCGCGCCATGTTTGTTTCGTAGTTCAGGCTTCTCTCGCTAGGACTGCACAGGAGAACAAAATATTCTCTGTAGCGCAAACTTAAAACTCTCTCGTCAGAAATAATATTGTATTTGTCAAATTTCATTCCATGTACGAACTGCGTTCTTTTTTCTTTCGACCGTTGTTAGCTGTGATTCAAGTCGACCGTCATCACTAACACCAAAACTAAGAGGAGCTGATAAGCGAAACTGCACGGATATCAACGTAGCAGGACTTAAGTTATTGTAGCAAAGGAATATTTGCATCGTTTACTTATAAAGAAAGGTAAATGTTTGAATTAAAGAAAATCAAGAGGGGAGGAATAAGTAGCCCGGGAAATTAGGTAGGCCAAGAAGATGTTTCTTTTTTCTTCTATGAATAGAATAAAAGGTTAGATTCATTGCTAAATTCACTGTACACAGATAAAACTGAATATTTCCTTCTTTTCTAAAATGAAATCAGTTAGGTTGAAATGAGATTACAAATATTCAATGTGTTTCTTGGAGCGTCATTTCAGATTTGCTTGGGAGAGGGGGGAGGTACGATTCTCCAGCGACATACTAGTTTCACGTTTTACGCTAGTTTTCCTAGTATACTAGTAGATAATCGATTAAAATATTATTTAATTCTCAAACTCATGTGGGCAATTGCCCTCCTGCTTCTCTGTGTTGTAAATAGCCCCCCAGAAAAAATCCTAAATACGCCACTGTTTGCGAATATGAAATTGCGGAACAAATCTGGTTCAGTTCGAGAAGTGGTAGCTATTACTGGAGTTTAGTTTTTATATTTAATGTTAGGTCTGGGATCTTTTGTCCGCAAAATATTCTTTTAAACTTACATGTATTAAAAAGCGCGATTGTGCTTTCATACTTGTAATGATATATTGTGTATTAGTGTATTTGTAATGTGTATTAGTGTTAGTGTATACATTGGTTTTTAAAACTCATAAATACAAGGGTTCCTGCCGTCCTTGAGTTTTCCCGTCGTGTTTTTTGCCCGTAAAGATTTTCTACTCATGACTATTCCTCGAAAATCATGAAGCTGAATCTAAAGTTGAAATCCTTGGATCTATCTAAATCGCAAATTAAAACCATGAAAGATGAAGGAACTCGAAAAGGTTTTTAAAATTGCTTTCCTTAATATTCAATTGAACATTATACAGGATAATAATTAAAAAAAAAAGTGTGTGTATTTTAAATAGTTATATATTTTAGATATTCTACTTGAGATGATAAAAACAAGTTACATGTAGTTGATAATTTCGTTTAAAAGTGAGTGTTTTTCAATAACTTTTAATTTACAGTTCATTCCCAAATATCTGATATTGTCAAATAACACCGCTAGTCGGTATGCTAAAGGGAATACAGTTTTGCATGGAGTATAAACGGAGATGTAATTTGGATTTTGGATTTCCATATGTGCTTCACTCTTCCGTGAACGCAGAAGTTATTTTTTGTAGGTTTTGCTAATCTGTCAGAGGATCTCATTACAGTTTAAATGTTTTATTTATTGATTGATTTATTATTTTTTATAATTTATCCAATATAAAGGATTCCATTATGATTCTATATAATTTTAATTTATGTGAACTTTGTGAATATTCCGATCTAGATCTGACAAAAAAAAAAAAAATGCTTATAACAATAGACAACTGTCGCTCGACTGACAAGTTGCTCTTTGGGTAATTTCATAATCCTTAATTACAAATATTTCAATGTGTTACTAACGAAGAAAGAAAAAAATGAAATGAAATCTTTAAGTTTTACGTCCCACGATTATGCCGGGTAGGCTAAAGGAGACAGTGATGATGAAGGAATGAAGAAAGTGGGAGGAAACGGGAGAACCCCGAGAAAACCCACGAGCACGGTGTTTGCCTACCACAAAGTCCACACGGGCCGAGCTGGGATCGAACCAGGGACCCTAAACACCGGAGGTGAACGCTCTACTACTGAGCCACCGCGTCCCCGAAGAAAGAAGAATATTATATACAACTCTAAGTAACCATTGGCAAATATTTCTTTGAAAACTTATAAGAAAACAAATTTATATAAAAGAAAATAAAGATATAAATATTTCTAAAAGTCCCCTTTAAATATCGTAGACATGCGCGTTCGACCAATCAGAGATAAGAATTTGTTTACATTTTCCAGTTTTGTCTAATCACAAACAAGTATTTGTCTACATCTCTGAGGTGTGTCTACCATGGATCTTAGTAACTGCCCTTTCACTTTTCTATAAATGATCCTTATATTTGAGTTTACAACTTGGTTACTGTTCTTAGATGCTGGGAGAAAGATATATATATGAAAAAGATTGTTATATATTTTTATTGTGTTAAATTGTTATTGAAAACAAGATTAATTTGCGAAGCGGTAATTCAAACGCATATTTATAAAATATAATTTAAGAACAAGAATTTTAGGAATGATCCAAAAAATGGATCAAAAGATTGTGATCTTGGCCAATAATTAGTTTTGGATCAGGGGCCACAAAATTTTTGAATGGCTCCTACATCGAATTTTTGTATTCTTTGCGGAATAAGCACATCATACTGAGTTAAGTGATGGTTTGGGCTTGGCTACACTATTCTCCAGACATAAGGTGTACAAGAAAATTTTTGATTGAATTAAATATATTGGATTTTTTGGATAAGGAGCCACAAAATTTTTGAACGACTCCTAAATCGAGTTTTCATATTTATTATTATTATCATTTAACGGAATAAGCACATCATATTGAGTTAAGTGATAGTTTGGGTTTGGCTACACTGTATGTAGTTCTCCAGATATAAAGCCTACAAGAAAATGCTGGCCTGAAATATATTGGATCTTTTGATTCAAACAAGAGAAGAATTCGGTTCAATTACGAATTTGAAATAGTATATCCATTATATTAACAAACAAAATTGAGCCCGAATATAACTGTGTCGTTAGATTATTATGCCATGAAATGAATAAAGGCTATTACTGCCGTACTTATGAACGTTGAAAAAATTGTGAGATTATAAGCTTTGCATGACAGGCGGAAATTCATTTATTTCTTGATAACATGTTCAAAAGTTCTTGGTGATAGATATTATAAAGTGAATTTTGAGTACATAACATAGTGATAACATTACTAGCCAAAAATACTAGAAATTAATGCATCAACTCCTCACTTGACTCAAATTATGAAACTTTAAGAGGATTAACCAATTCCTTTAACCAATACTAACATGAATATAATTTGTAATGATTAACAAATAATCTTTGTTATAAATAATAGCTATAGACTAGCTAAAATTCCCATTCTTCACATGGAAAATAATAAGCTTATGAAAAATATTAGAAAGGTATATTTGAGTCCCACCCCAACCTCTTGGATACGCATTTTAATGAAAGTAACGTGGTAAAATCTCCGCTGACTTCAAGTAATAAAAATCTCCAAAACTTCACTTTAAATGGTTCAATCTTTTTTCTTTATGATGAGACAGACAACGTTAATATCGTTTTTATATGTTGGGAATTATAGAAAATTCCTCCTTGTCCCCTTAGAAGCGAAATAATATATATATATTGGGAGATTTTACCATTTGTTTCCAATCAGGACTTTATATATCAAGTTTCATCTACCGGTACCTAACATGAGGGACTGAAGGAATACTCTACTTTTTGACACACACCTTAAACCCCTCTCTATCCCTAAGATATACATTTTAACAAAAGTGACAAGATAAAAGTCTGGCTGCAGTGAGTGTAGACAATGTTCAAAAATTCCTTTTAAATGCCTCAGTCGTTTTCCAGTGATAATGAGACTTATAAAGTCGATTTGAATGTTATACGTTATATGTTGAATGTTACGAAATTCTGCTTTTAAGGGGAATGTGACAGAGAACTATATAACTTAGAACCCCCTTCTCTTCTCTTACGATAAGCAATTTTTATTGCAAGCAACATTATAGAAACCTAGTTCGATGTATGTATTAATTAAATTCAAACATTCACTTGAAACTCTGCAATATTTTCCATGGTGAAGTACCAGGTAATGCCGATTTCACTTTTAAAAAATATATATATCTCTACCTATAGTTATAAAAATTGGTTAACATAATTTTCAATATCACTGCCTGAGGTTCCAAAACTTAAAGTTATAGAATGAAATATGACAACTTGACAAGGAATCATTTTCCGATCTATATAGGTATCAGCGCCAGGGGTGCACCCACAGTGGGTGGAAACCACCGACTCCGGACTCCCACAAAACTTTCTAACTCAACATACATTTGTACACTTTCTCGGTACCCTGTCGAGGGGGAGGGGAGCGGGGCGACGGCCCCGGGCGCCGAAGTAAGGGGGCGAAAAATTCGGCAGAGATAAAAGAAGAAAAGAGAGGAAAATTACTTGCAATATATGTATAGGGGCGCCGTCGTATACTCTCGCCCCGGGCGCTGATTTTCCACATCATGACACTGCACTTACTTAATAAAACTATACTTGTTTGACAGGGAAATAATTGATGTAGCATGAATATTTGATTTTACACTTCATCTGTACTCTTTCTCTTATAAGAAACAATCTAGTTTTATATTTTTTTCTGAAAATATAGGCAGAAGTCCTATTACAATTACTTATCGCGTACAGAATAATACCTATTCAATAATATATAAACGTAGTGGCTAGTAGTAGTGGACCCCCTCTCCCAACACACAAATTTCTGGGTGCGCGGTTGGTATTTTAATGCCCTCTGTCCAGGTAGGGGATCTACACTTAAATTGATAATCAGTAACCATTAAGGTTAGTGTAAAGGGACAAGTTTTGCCAATAGATGTCACTACAGTCTTCCTATCTCTCCCATGTATTTTTTACCTTTTATAAAAATTTACAATTTCTTTTATAAATTTCAACCTTCAGATTTCAACCTTCAATCGAGACTTCAAATTTTTAGAGAAGGAACTTCATAACCTATTAAAGGGAACAGTCCGTACCAATTTTTTATTTAGAATTTTCCTTCATTGTTGAAACAGCTTCATTGTTTAAAGATTTGGATATTCATTTCAACAATCAAGCCATTTCAACAATGAAGAAAATTCTAAATAAAAAATCGGCACGCTTTGTTCCCTTTAATAGGTTATGAAGTTCCTTCTCTAAAAATTTGAAGTCTCTAGGTTGAAAGTTATAAAAGAAATTGTAAATTTTCATAAAAGGTAAAAAAATACATGGGAGAGATAGGAAGACTGTAGTGACATCTATTGGCGAAACTTGTCCCTTTAAACCAATCTTAATGTAGAATTACAGTTTCAACTCAGATCATTATGTAATCAACCGTACATAATTTACAGTGATCTAGTAGAGTGGTTCTCAACCATTTTTGCCTGACCACACATTTTACTGAATATCCAGGATATCATGACACATTTCTTTGATATTTTTATTATAAATAATGTTAATAATAATATCTATTATAATAGTGAAACCAACTATTTTTTTATAATGACCCTATATAACACTAAGCATTATCGCTACAGCTGGAGGTGTTGACTGATACAGTCTGACTCGATTTTAACTAGTTATTATTAAATTCTCCATGATTTTTAAATTTTGAAATTTCGCGCCACACCTTAGGGGACCTAGTGTGTCGCGACACATCGGTTGAGAGACAGTGATCTTGTAGTTAATAGGAGGAGTATTATGTACCTCATTCATACGTATCTCGGCAACACATCTTTCTACTAGTTTTGTCATTATTATTATTATTATTATTATTATTATTATTATTGTCTATATATAATATTAATAGCGGTGTCTGTGAACAAGAAACTTCAGATCCAAATTGAAAGTAACTATGTTTGTCACTCTTAATCTCTTGAACCACCGGACCGATCTCGATTAAATTTTTGACGTAGGTGCAGTTCTGGCCTGGGAGTGTTTTTAGCTATTCACTTGACGGTAGAACTTAGAGCAGGGGGAGGAGGGAAATTATAAAAAATAAATAAAAATAACTCTTGAACCAAACGACCAATCTCGATCAAATTTTCAACATAGATGACGTTCGTGCCTGGGATGGATTTTACCATTTTACTTTCGTGGAACAACGTAGGGGATGGGGACGAGGGGGAGATATACAAAAGTCAATAAATATAAAAATAAAAGTGACCATATTCGAGAGTTAATAACTCTTGAACCACCCGATCGATCTCAATCAAATTTTCAACATAAATGAAGTTGGAACCAGGGAAGTTGTTTTTATTATTTCATTTTGATGGTAGAACTTAGGGGAGGAGAGGGAGGTAAATATATGAAAATGAATAAAACTTAATAACTCTTGAGCCACCCGACCGATCTTGATCAAACTTTCAATATAGATAAGGTTCGGGGGACCTCGAATGTTTTCATCATTTTACTTTGACGGCACAATGTTGGGGCGGGGAAGGGAGGACATATGTGTAGAAAAAAATAAAAGTGACTGTGGCTTCATCACGTTTAAACTACCGAACTGATCTTAATCAAATTATCAACATAGATGAGGTTCGGACCTGGAGTGGTTTTTATCATATCCCTTTGATGGTAGAACTTAGGGAACGAGGAGAGGAGGGGGAAAATATATAAAAATACATAAAACTTTTGAACCACCTGACCGAACTCGATCAAATTTTTAACATAGTTGATGTTCGAGCCTGGAAAGTTTTCTTTTTTTTTTAAAGTGTTCACTTTGACTGTAGAACCTAGGGAAGGGGGAGGAGAAGGAGAGATTAATATATAAAAATAAATAGAACTTAACTCTTGAACCACCCAACCGATCTCGATCAAATTTTCAACATACATGACATCTGGGCCTGGGATAATTTTTATCATTTAACTTTGACGATGCAACGTAGGGGAGGGAGAGGAAGAGATGATCAAATTTTCAACCACCTGACCGATCTCGATCAAATTTCATCAATCTAGATGAAATTCGAATCTGAGATGGTTTTTATCATATCACTTTGACGCGTAACTTAAGGGAGGGGGAGAGACATTTGAAAATGATCGAAAATAACGATATTAGTGTCGAATCTATAGTTTTTGGGGTCGCTGAGATGAACAATACTTCCAGTGCCGTGCCCGCAACATGGGAAGGGAAGAGGGATATATAAAAATTACGAGTAATTATAGACAAATTCTTAATTAAAGATATTATTAACGTGTTATTAAAACTACTTTGCTAGCCATAAATGTTTTAAATTTTGTATCATATCCAATCATTCAGACAACAATAGTGTCCTGAGCTTGCGCAGGACGTGCAGGTTTGCTAGTTATTATTATTATTATTATTATTATTATTTCTAGAGTATGCTTGTCTAAAGATTTTGTTTCAGAAACATTTAACAGGCACTTAACCCAAGAAATGACAATTACATAAAAATATATGTCCATTGTCTTTGAATTAACACCATAAAAAGGCTGCAATCTACTGATGATGATAACTAATAGAATACAACAACACGTATTAATAAAATATGATCCGGAAAGAAGGAATTTACTACTATTAAATGATTTCTTTAAGTTATGTTATTTCTTTTTCGAATATTTAATATATTTAATTCGAAAATTATGTCTGTCCTTAATCCTGGATAATAAACATTTTAAAGATAATCTGTAATAGTCATTCATTACATTAAACAGAAATTTGCATAAGTTTCGTAGGTCAACCGCGAATAATATCTGTAACATTGCTGTTTGTAATTCAATGAACTAGCTAAATGATTTATAAAACATTCTATATTTATGAATGAAAAGTCTTTTCACTCCATAATACTACGTTTTTTTATGTCACCAAAGGTTTAATATATCTTTACTTTTATTACGAAACATTGTAAAAATCGGGGGCAGCAGGTATGTTGCGTTCCGTGCTTAATTTCACATTTGAAGATGCACCTACGTGTATCATCCCAGAATACTACAAACGCATCCGACCTTGCAAATAACTTTACTGACTGCTTCACTCCACTTCATCGTACGTAAGAGTTTTATATCTGGGTCACGTGGTTTCCTGTTTACCTATTCTGATACTTGATGGCGTTGGTGTCGCTCTGGAACTGTGAAGTTAGTCAAGGAGGAGAATTCGAAAGTTGTGGAGCTTCCAGTATCGTGATGTACACAGCCTATGAGTGTGTGTCGATGGAACAGAAAGCTCGTAATGAAATTAATAACAGCATTTAGTTGTTTACCAGCAAAGACATAAGACAATCAACATTTAAAAAAATTAGTTTATTGGTTTTTCAACTAGTGTCATTCTGTATATCAGTGTGTTTACAATACGAAAACAAATCTCACGTGCCGGTACTTCAAGAAATGTAAACATGTGCGCCGCTGCAATGTGTAACAATCATATTTACAATTTTGTTCTAATTTGTTAAGGTGTTTTTTATAATAGTTTCGAAATATTTTTCTTACTTAGAAAAAAATTAAAGGCTACCATTTTTTTAGTGAATGTTCTGTGAGTGTGTTATCGTGGACTTTAAGTCCAAACTTTTTGGAAAACCCTCAACAGTTTCAAAATGATTTGGCATGTTGCGCTCATTTTCTCAGCTCTTGGTGTTTTGGTCCAAAAATCATTTGCTGCAGATGCCTCAGCTCCTGGTAAGTCACTTTTTCTTTTTTTTTAATTTCTATTATCAGTACTTGCTCCCAGCGGTGTACAGAATGTCATCAAAGGAAGGTAGTTCAAGCACCCAATTCATGCACAATGTTTATTCACATCTTAATATAGTAAATTTATATTTTTCCAAATCATCTCCATCCAAAGGAAGATTGAAACCCTAACACCACTGCAGTCAAATTTGTTTTTTCATTTAAAATATTTCTTTTGACCTACCTGGCTAGTATCTTTTTTTAAAAGATTAATGTCCCACGTTTGCACCAAGTCTAAACGAGACAATGATGAGACGGATGATAATGGTTGAATGATGAAAGTGGGAGGAAACTGAAGAACCTCGAGGAAATCCACGCACACGGTGTTTGTCCACCAGAAAGCCTACTTGTTGGCAGTTGGCGAGCGAATCAAACCACAGACCCCACACACCAGAGATGAGCGCTCTGTCACTAAGCCACCCCAGCTCCACTTGGTTAGAATTTATTTTCTCTGGTAGATAGCTTGGACGTACACAAGGAGAGTCCTAGGAGTCTGGGTCCCCCCCCCCCTCACCGAAATCCCGACATTTCTGTAATTTTAGGAGTGATTTTACAAATTTGAATGTGATTTATCCTCATATTGAATTTGGACCCCTCTCGAAAGAAATTCCTGCTTACGTGCCTGGTAGATTGCGTTAATTGTTCAAAGAAATGAATCTTCACATTTTTGTTGAATATTTAGTTGGTTAAATAATAAAGAATGCTTGTTCATCCCCACCCTTGCACAATTTACCTTGTGATGCATCAAAATGAATTTTATTTTGTTTATTTAATATATTTCCATACATATTCAGCGCGCTCAAATTATATTGAAATTATTAACGATAAATAACACCGAGAAAGTGAATGTCGGTCTTCCAGGATTTGCATTTAAAGGTGGCATCCCACCATTCGTCTAGTCGAACTAAAAGAAAAATGAAAAGAACTGTCAGAATGTTCAATCATCGAGTTCAAAACTGGAACCTCCTGATTGGGAACCGAGAGCGCTAACCAATACCCTGTCTTCATTCTCTTGATTATTTATTTGTTGGAATAAGAAGAAGGAAGACAAGTTGAATTCTACGTATAATCGGTTGACAATAAGAAAGTGAGATAAGTTTTTTTTCTTTCTTTCTAGTATGTCGGAAAGAGATGCCAAATATTATAGAATGAAAATTAACTCCTGTGAATGGTCAATGCCGTACAAATTCAAAAAATAAAGTACCTCACAGATGACATCTCTCAGATTTAAAGTAAAACTCTGAGAGAAATTTCTGAAATAACACTAACACATTAGGCTTCAAAGTTTTATCAGTTTTATCTTTGCGCAGTTTTTTAAATACGGCTGAAATTAAAGATTAGAATGGAAATTTCTCTGCTTATTTATTATTCATTATTATAGGTAAGTTAAGAATACTACTCAGTAAAGTAACCAATTCTTTTAAGATGGTGTGCGGTCCCGGGTTCAATTCCCGGGGGGGGGGGCATTCGGTCGAAATAGTGTAAAAAGCTTTTTTTTCAGGCCAGCCATCCTGAATGAGGTTTCCTGGGTTTCCCTCATTCACACCAGGCAAATGCCAGGGTGGTACCCAACTTATAGCTCTCAGGCCGCTTCCTTCCTTTCATTTCTCCGGATATTGTGCTCGCCGAGGGACGTCTTCCCTCATACGTGACGGGTTAAATGGTCTTAGATTGTGGAAAGCCCAAAAATCTAATTCCTAAAGCCTTTTGAGATGGTCCCTTCGTTATTGTTATCTTTTCAGGTTTTGTTAGGAACGGAAGAGGGAAAAATTCCCCACAAATATAAGTAAAGTTTAGAGTTTCACTTTTTAATTGAATGAAAGTCATATTCTTTGATAATTGGAATTATATCGACAACATTATATATCTATTTCATTAAAAATACCAAGTAGTTACTAATAGAAATTTTATTGTCATTATCTGATTTTTATAATTTGGAAAATTTGAAAAAATGAGTGGAGAGGAGTAATGAGAATCCAGTCTCATAAGCACTTCCACAAATTATTATTTTCTGGACCAACATCCCAGTAACAAAAAGATTTGTATAATCACACTAGATTGTTCAATACTTGTATATAATTTAGTTGTACGGTTGGTATGATTACAATTTAGCGTGTCTTCCAGCAATGAGGATATATAAAACGTGAACTTACAGTTTAAAGTATGTAGAACTTCAATCACTAATGGCGCACGCGCTAGCTACTGGACATCCAGTCTCATAAGCACAGGGAGGAGGGGTTTAATTGTCTGATTACCTAAACCCTCAATTTCATAAAAAAAAAAAATCTTGGCATACTGTCCACTCTCTAAAATAACTAAGCCACCTTACTAAATGACAGTTAACCCCTACCCGCTGTTCAAGTGGATAGCATACACACCTTTGTTGTGTATATTCCCGGGTTCGATTCTCGGTAGGTAGCATTGAAATTTGAAGGCACTACGTTGCTTTGTATTCTACCGTAAACTGTAGGTCAACATCTCATATAGTCTCGGTGCTGAAAAGAGACTAAATCTTCTATAAACAAACCAAAATATAAGAATTAGTTGTTTTCTGATGACTCTGGTATTTATCGTAATCACATTAACATAATGTCTTTTTTATATTTCAATGGGCACAATGTTAAATACACGCCGTATGCTGTTCATAATGCCATTGTTAACCATAGATCCACCTAGAAACATTGTTGCTCCTCCTAGAATACTTTTGAACCACATGTAAAAGGTTCTTCCAATTCTGAAAAGTAGATTGCTCTCCCCGATACCAAACTATCCTAGTTGTGACTTTTCACTGGTAACAGATCCACCCCACTTTGCCTATGCGCTACTGAATACATTTCAGCATGGTTTATTAGCAATTTAACAGTTTTATTTCAACAGTAAGGGTTGTAGAAACTCCCTCGTGACTGTATGATTAGCAAACGTGCCTTCGACACAAGAGACCCGAGTTCGATTCCCGTAGGATACGTGGTTCGGATCCCACGTTAAGCTGTAGGTTCATGTTGCACATAACCTTGCTAATGAAATGGTACTAATCATCAAATCAGCCAAATCTATCAAATGGTTGTATTAATAATAAATTTAGCTGAGCTAACCCTTGACAAATAAAATTTGTGTCTTTGAAGCAGGATACCTAGTTCGATTCTCAGTAGAAGCTCATATGATAAGCTCCCACACTGAGAAAAATCCGTTCTCCGGACAGCGGTATATTGTACAAATATACGGAATCCTCTTGCTTACTATAGAAATCAGTACGTAGCATACGTTATCCGTATGTTACATAGGCACTGCCCTTAGATGTTACACCATGCCGTTGCAGGATGTCTGATATCTAACAATCTTCTTTATATTACATACATATATGTATGTTACCTTCGTCAGCTACATGTTATATACGTCCATTTGTATGTGAGATCCGGACCGCCTATATTGTTTCATACCTAAAGAACGTATAGATGTAACACGTATACATAAAGTATTATAAAACATGCGTTTTCAGTTAAGTCCAAAATCTACGGGATTTGCAAATGTAACATACGATTTTACGTATACCACACACGATTTTTTTTCTCAGTGCACATCAAGCTCTAGCTGGTGTAGCAGAAAAGATACATGAAGTCAGACCAAAACTGTTTATAAGCGTAAAGGGAGATCTTCGATCACACTGTTACATAATAATAATAATAATAATAATAATAATAATAATAATAATAATAATAATAATAATAATAATAATAATAACTAAAATAGTTGAGAAAGTTTACAGTTTTTAGAGTAATTTGTCTATATTATAACTAGCAGCGTTCACCCCGCTTCGCTGCGGTCACCCCGGAACGCAATAAACTTTGTTACTTAGATAATTTTTACTTTTTCGCTTTCAAGTGATATGATAAAAACCATAGAAGATTGCAGTAAATGTTAACATTATATCGCCTGTCATTTATGTTAACCCGCCCCGCTTCGCTGCGGTCACCCCCGAACGCAATAAACTTTGTTACTTAGATAATTTTTACTTTTTCGCTTTCAAGTGATATGATAAAAACCATTATAACGCCTGTCATTTATGTTAACCCGCCGAGTGACACGGTCATGCGGGTTGCATATACATACGTTTATTTTTATACCTATGATGAACTAACAAAGGATTTGTACGTAATGGACACCTGAATGGTCAATTATCTCAAGACACTGGTAATTGAAAATTAAAGTGATATGATAAAAACCATCTAGGGTCCAAATCCTAATAACCCTCCAAAAATAAAAGAAATTGGTTCAGCCGTATTAGCGTGATGAGCGGACAAAGGATTTGTACGTTCTCTTTTATATATATAGATTGCTAGGTATCCTTCTGCGAATAAATGCTTTCGACACCGTGTTGGTCTCTACATATAACCTTAGTATCTTGTTTGAAATTCAATTACCGATACAGCTTAAAATATTCGGTATTAGAAAGCTATTGTGATAAAAAAAATGAAGCAGCAAATCAGCATTCGAGGTAATTTGAATGAAGCAGCACAGTTCCTGGCTAATAGAATCATGTCTTGATGGGAAAAGTCTGGATTTCCATAACACTTTGTCATCTGCTTTACGTGGGAACTACTTTGTATACATTGATATATAAATTTTCATCCTCGAAACATCAGTTTCTCCTTCCTATTTGATCCTAGTCCCTTGCAAGACAATATCCTTAACTGGATTATATTAGTAAAAAATGATTTTATTTAAATTAATTCCAATATTTGGATGTTCTACTATATACTGAAATATAGGAAACCTTGTTTAGAATTCTCTATCGGGAAAATATTGTCCTATCGGGAAAATATTAGACGTATCGGGAATTGAAAATATTATTGAGGTGAAACTGACATTGAAATATATTCTGATTAAGCTCTTCATTATGGCTATAGCAACATTACAACACATTGTATGGTTAATTAAGTATACCCTAAAATTTTCATTAACATTTACATTTTAATTTCTTGTCTCATTCAAATATTGTCCAAGTATAATACATATATCAGTCAAAAGATCACATCTTAGCTGAACAAGAAACTTAGTTGAAAGTAAATTCTTAAGCGCAGCTTTTGAAAAAGTAATAAATAAATAAATAAATACCTTTTGTGGCGATTCTCGTTCGTTGTCAAATTGACTTTTTTTTATTTTTTTAAATAAATATTATTTATTTCTATTCTTGAAGGTTATCGAAACACATTTATCGAAATGCGTTGTAGCAGGGTATGGAACGCGATCCGCAATTGTTGGTGGTACAGTCCTCAGCAAAAAAAAAAAAAAAAAAAAAAAAAAAAAAACTGCAACATGAGCATGTAAGTTTATTGTGAAACGATTAAGTCTTTTGCTCCAAAATAAGTGTGTAGGACTGTACTAGTGGATGTGGACCTGCAGTGAAAGACGGAACCTGAACTACTGTAATGCTTTCAATTTTATTTTATATTTATTTATTTATTTATTTATTTATTTATTGTGGTCTCCAATCGGAAATCGGTTTCGGGATTGCCTGTATGAAGGCTGCACGCGCTACACACTAGGCCACCGGGAAGAGCTAAAAATCCCCCTTTTTTTATTCGAACCTCACTGCAAATTGTAGATGCTATGTCATAGTACATTCTCGGTGTTGAGACCGGATGGTTAGAACTCCACTTAATGAATCGATCAACAAAATATAAGTTTTTACGAAAAATCCCGAATACTGTCGATTTTGACATTCTTAGATTTTATTTTGTTTCCTTGCCTTAGATTATTTCTAATGGCATGTTTTGTTGCAAAGCTGAGGAAAATGTTCTTTGAAAAACGAGATGTATCGGGAATAGCATTGGGATTGATCGTAGCTATAGATTTCCTTAGTCTTCTGCTATTAATATAATAAATTACATCTTCAATGTGTCTATGAAGTTTCCATCGTTACAGTTACCTTAAAGTATCTGTCGTCTATAAATAACTTGTTTTATTAAAAAAAAAAAAATATTGAAAATTGTTTATGGCCACATCAAATCGAAGTTCTTAATCCTTACTGGCTATGATCACTTCTATTTCATCTTAATATCATTACTTCTTTATCAGTGGCGGCGAGAGTTTTATTATTTTATTTATTTAGTAGGCAGAGCGATGGTGGTAAACACTTCGGCTAGAGCCAGTTTCATGCTAAGTTAATGTTTATAAAATAAAAACATTTGGAGCGATCAGAATACAAAGGAATCAAGTCCAAATATCATTCGTACGATACACTAGAAAAGTTAACTATTTTTCTTTTACATTACTAGTGTCAATTAGCCGCTTCGCTGAGGTAAAACAAGAAAAATTACTATGTTCCGTTAGTCAGTGAGTCGATATATATAAATGATCGAAAATGACTGATATATATTCCTCCCGTTTCTATAAATTCTATCGTCAAAGTGAAATTATAAAAAATATTCCAGGCCAGAACTTCATCTATGTTGAAAATTTGATCGAGATCGGTCGGGTGGTCTAACGGGTAGTGTCACAAACATAGTCACTTTATATATATAGTAGGTAAGTGTTATTTTCAATATATGGGTATGAATATTCTAAGCTCTGAAAGGAACTGCAGATAGATATCTCGAAGATAAAATATGTCCAAAATATAAAGAGTGGATTTGATTCCTTTGTGCACTGAATTCACCAGTTTTGATAATGGTTGTATAGAAAATGAAATGAAATCTTTGAGTTTTACGTCCCACGGATATGCCGGTTAGACTAAAGGAGACGGTATTAATGAGTAATGAATGAAATGAAGAAAGTGGGAGGAAACGGGAGAACCCCGAGAAAACCCACGCACACGGTGTTTGTCCACCACAAAGTTCACTTGGCGGGGGCTGGGATCGAACCCAGGACCCCTAGCTCCAGAGGTGAACGCTCTACCACTGAGCCACCGCGGCCCCAATGGTTGTATAGAGTCGCGAATGGAGCCGATCAAGGTTTTCCTCTAAATTTACCTTGCTTCCAGATCGTTTCTTATCTGTGCTTCTTTATCTTCCCTTTGCGGCAGTAAATACACAAATGAAATATGCTTAGGATTAGAATTCAGAATTATATATCTGGGCTTTCGGCAGCTATGGCCATGTTAGCCCATCATGTACGAAGGAATGATGGGCCCTCTCAGTGATCACACTACCCGAGGGAATAGGGGAGGAAGAAAGCAATGGAAAAGGAAGGAAGCAGCCTGGGACGAGATATCCGTATTTTAAACTTCATGTGGTGGTAGTTGACCACAATAAAGCAATATCAAATCTCGGTGGGCAATAAACAGTAAATAGATAATATTTATGTTATCAACAAATTCAGTATCTTGCTCTCTACCTAGCCACGAACCAATATAATTATTCATAATCCTATCAGCGGTTTGTAATATTAATGCTAATGCATTGTTCAACACAGCATGTTAACCCTGCATTCAAGTTCTTGTTACACGTTTTGTATTACATAGGCAACCAGTTTCCTGGGACTTCTTAAATCTAGAACGAATAATTTTGTTTCCGGGTGCTTCAGTATGACATTTGGTACAAAATCTCTGTTACATCGTCATAATCGACTCCTATTTAGTGGATTCTAAGATGTAGTAAGACTTCTTTCACCAGTAAATGCCGCCATATTCTTATTGTTGTCACCTACCTTCTAGTGGCTAAATGTACAATCACTCCATATCGATTTTAGGTCGATGCAAACTTGGAGAGATTCTGCAACTTTCTATATCAATAGGTATCCCAGATTTCAAGACTAAAAACCCGAAACATCCTATGAAAATTTAAGTATGTTAATACGATATTATGTACTTTGCTCCTTGCTAAAATGTTCGAAAAAAACTATAAAACAGGACGTCTGGGAGTTCTATGGGAGCCCTGTGCGTGAATAAATTTGCTGTGTCTGTCATGGATACTTCAATATTCGAAATCCGGAGAGAAATCATGAGTACTATCACATTATTATTATTATTATTATTATTATTATTATTATTATTATTATTATTATTATTATTATTATTATTATTATTATTATTATTATTATTATTATTATTATTATTGTAAAATCACAATGAATCACATGAAAAATACGCTGCCATTACAGTAGAAACTCGATTAACCGTCACCCTCGGGACCGGGACCATGACGGTTAAGCGAATAGACGGATAACAGAAATATCGTTATAAACCTCTACAGTAAGTAGATTTAAAAGGTTCTGGAAGAAATAAATAACCTTATACAAGTAAATAATACATGTTTGCACTATACCAAGTTTTTTGTGTGAAAACTAGCATGACCGGAAGTGACACATGACTATTTCAGTCCATTTCGCTTACACTTTATTCCGTGCTCTGCACGGCGCACGGCGTCAATTACGGCACATTTAAAGTACAGTACTGTCCGAAGCAGTGACGGATAACAGAGAGTGATGGTTGATCGAGTTTCTACTGTAATTGCTGTTAAATAACAATCAAGCGTTTTTGTTTTTTTTTTTTTTTTGTTTTTTTTTTTAACTGTCGACGATGTTATGCCAGTACGTTTGCCAATACTTAGTCATTAAGTTTAAAATTCAAGCATGATCCTACAGTGTGTCTTTGACAAATAATATTCAGTTATAAATGTAATGTTATTGAGTCTGCCTGCTTGATAGCAATTCTATTTTAAACGATAGTTGGATGTTCCATACAGGATACCGAAGTTGAATTGAGTGTATTTTGTTTCGAAATAGGCAGACCTGTCCTTATCACTGTTGTTATGTATCGTCCAAGGATGTTATAAATAGAGGATCTGCCCATATGTATCTTCATCCTATTAAGTCGATGAAGCCAAAAAACAAACCGAGCATCGGCACGTCTGATTGGCTACTCTCGTTTCTGTCATCGTCTGATTGGCTACTTTCGTTTCCGCCATGATTGTTGGCTCAAAACATTGCGATCCTATTGGGCGGAGTGGGCAGAGTAGGGGTGACGAAACTGTGACGTATGGCTTCAAGATTTTGTTGTAAGGGCAGATCCTTTACAAACTACACATTCTTTGGCATTGGCGTAACTAGGATATTTTGCAAGGGGCGACCATAGCCTCTTACTTCTGAAAATTGCAAGAACTTTTTACAACACCTTGGTATATTAATGTTTGTGTTAACTTCTTAGCCTCTCTATTCCCCGCCCTCATCATCACCTCTGTAAACTTTTTAGTTTTCTCTTTCTTTCTCTCCTTTACTTGTGTGATCTTCTTTTACATCGAATTCCTTTTAGATTGGTTTCATTTATTGATTCTTTTATTTCCATTATTCCCCATTTATTTTCAAAAAGAAGTTTTGTATTTTAAGTAGGGATGGCTTAAAAGGATGGCAAAATCCAGAAAGTAAAATCTGAAAAAATCTGGAATTTGGAAAAATTCTGGATTTCTGAAAAAATTCGAATTTTGGAAAAATTCCGGATTTTCCGAAAACCGGAAAGTGAAATTTCTGATTCCGGAAAATAATCTTTTCCGGAAAATTTTGGCCATCTCTAGTTTTAACGATACAGTGTCATGTAGTACAGATTAGTGAAAATTTATCATATTACAAATCAGTTTTCCTATGTTTAGTTGCTACTGTACAAAGTATAATTACCTACAAATATATTTTAATTATAAAACTTATAGTTTTCTATTACAATCTTTTACAAACAATTTACCAGACTTCGGTAATTCCGAACAAAAGCAACCATATTCGTAAATGAATTAGTTCGTTCTCAGTTTACTCCTACATCTTATGGGAACACAAATAAATTTACATGCAATTCCAATTATAGTTCAATACAGTGGTTCTCAACCTTCCTTGACAGACGACACAGTTTACTGAACGTCCAAGGACATCACTTCACACTCGTTTGATATTTTTTATTATAAATAATAATAATAATCTTTATTATAATAGTGAAACCAATTAGTTTTTATAATGACTCTATTGCTACTCTATTGGAGGTGTTGACTGGTGCAGTCTGTCTCGATTTTTAAATAATTATTATATTATTAATTCTTCATGATTTTTAAATTCTAAAATTTCGCGACACTTCTTAGGAGACTGCGTGACATACCAATGTGTCGCGACACATTGGTTAAGAACCACTTATTTATTATTGTAACATGATAAATATCAGTCATGGGTTAATATTTATACATTTTTATATTTAAAATATTTTTATTTTAAATTTTATGGAAAATTCTTTCATTTTAAATTTTATAATAAATCGCTGTTATTTACTGATGTTGCAGCAGTTACATAAATCTTTCCTAGCAGAGAAACACGAACGCACACATAAATCTTCTATACACAGGGCATTTAAAAAAAACTATCAAAACAAACAGTGATTATGTAAATATGGCCGAGTCGGATAAATATAACTGTCTTCCCATAAGATCAAATAATATAAACCATCAAATGGACAAAGGAGAAACAGGTCAACGATATGGAAAGAGAGGACGTGAGCGACAGCAAAAATAGTCAAATTATATTTGTCGTAATAACATCAACAACATATTATCGTATACAACTTCCCTATAAGATCGGTAGTGAGTATGACATAACCTAGGATCGAACCAGATACCCCCTCGTACCAGAGTGGAGATCTCTACAAACCATCATGCTCCACATACCAAACAACATAAAGTCAGAAATAGAAAGGTAGTAACAAAGGTTTTTCGGGAAAGAGGGAAAGAAAGTATATTTAATGTAAGATTTGAATCAAAATTTAAAGAAAATCGAGCTGTTAACTTATTAATTACTAGATAAAATATATTCATTAAAATTTAATGAATTTATGAAAAATTATTATTAGAATACTCAGTCATATATATTTTATAGTACTCAATGAAACTTCACCGCACACCTACCTTTTGATTCTTTTTTTAAATCTTATCGATCGTAGTATTTTTTAACACGTAGTCTTGCAAAAAGGGCTTTAAAAAAGGCAGAGTTATTTGATCTTTTTATTCAATAGATAGTGTACCAAAGATACACTTTGTTGTATCTTTTAAGGGATCATTTTAATAAACCACAATATGTTCATTCCACATGCTCCGGGGTAGCAACTACACAATCTTTTACACTGCCCAATTAAAAGCAGGTGACCATTTCAGACAAGTGACCAACTTTACAGGTTTCAGTGCTCCTTCGTGACGTTAAGGTTGCATGACATAACTTTAGCACTATATATATATATACAGGGTGGACGAAAAGTAGGTATGCACCCCTGCATTGATCAAGTATAACATTCTAGTTTTTGGATTTATTTGCTTTGAGTGTTCCGGGCTTAAGTTATAAGTAAAAAGACGTTAGGAACAAATAATAAAGAAACTAGGTCTACTTCTTTCTTAACAATAAGAAATGATATAAAATACAGTGAGCTGATCAGTACGGGAATGTAGACCTATTTTTGGGCCTTCCTGTATATAAACAGAAACACTTCAATTAATCAGCTAATTAGCAAGCTACTTTGTTCATATTTTGCACTAAATTTAGATAGTTTCAGTTGCAGTTTCTTGTGTTCAATTTCTTGAGTACTCTGCTTTCTATCTATTAAATACTGCAGAACGTGATCTATTAATAAGGAAAGAGAAAATAAATAAAATCTGTTTAAGCTAATATTTCTCATTTCAATTTATATTTATTTTATTATCATGTAATTTATTCATAAATGATTTCCAATACTTTGATTATCTATCATTTGATCACACTATTGTAGTACAATTTTGTTTCATTACAACATTCCAATACAATGAAAGGATCAAATGTCAAAAGTACTGGTATTCAAAGTTTATTCAGTATTCAATGATAATGATTTCGTACAGACATAACTAATGTAGTCTATTCGTAGACAAATGATTAGCGTTCTTGCTCCGTAATCCGGACGTATCGAGTTCACATTCGCTTAGCCGACGAATCCTAGGTTTACTAATCGAATGAACTGGAACAAATCTATATACTGAGTGAATCAAAAGTCCGGGGCTATTGGTTAATTCCCTTATAAATTAAAATACAAAAAAGGAAAAGAAAGTTAAGTTGTTGGAGATAGGTGGCTTTCAATCTAAAATGGTGGATTTTTTTTTAATTGCTCCAACCATTTGGGATTCATTGGTCCTTTTATATTGAATTCAGTGTTTGTAGGTTTCCTTAAGAAAATATCCCTCAACTGACACAAAATTTTCCTTTTTCTTATCAAATTTTCCCTTGTTTGTTGAATGTCCAATTTGTATGACAGAAGTTATGTGATTAAATAAATTTAGCTATATTACAGGAAGAGCCAACCACATTTGTTTTTGTTCGTGTTTTTTTTTTTTTTTTTTTTTTTTACTTTTCCCGTCACATTTTTTTACCAAAAAAAAAATACACACAAATATACCCAGTCAACAACGAATGCAAATTATGTTACTTTGAACACACACTATTGCTACTGTATTGGTTTATTTCTGAAGAAGAAAGAGAAGTTTAACTAGTTATGTTGGTCAATCAATCAGCGCAAGAATTTCCCTGGATTTTCACATTTTATCGAAAAGTTCACTTTTTGTTAAATTTACCCTCAAAATTTTCTTAGATTAGGGAAATTTCCCTCAAACTACGAACACTGTATTGAATGAAAAAACAACGTTTCCAAATCAGCAGGTTGCTGCGACGGGAACATAACGGAAGGAAAGAACGACACAGGAAACGTGTACATTGTTGTGTGAGGGAAACAAGAACATTTCGAATCCGTTTTCCAAAAATGCTTTATTGTTGGTATGGTGAGAGTCCAAAGGAAGAGACTGCTGAACCTGCAAAGGGGCCGCGGTGGCTCAGTGGTAGAGCGTTCACCTCTGGTACATGGGGTCCCGGGTTCAAACCCTACTACTGCCAAGTGAACTTTGTGGTGGACAAACTCCGTGTGCGTGGGTTTCCTCGGGCCTTCTCCCGTTTTCTTCCGCTTTCTTCATTCCACCGTTTCATTCATTACTCATCGTCACCGTCTTCTTTAGCCTAGCCGGCATAACCGTGGGACGTAAAACTCAAAAAAAAGTGATTCTGCCAATTTTGCCTTTCTACTTAACACAGGGTGCCTTACCAATGTGGAGCCCAAACGGCTGGTGCGATTGCAAAAATTCCACTATTTCAGACTGGAAACCGTCTATTTCGAACAGCTTTCCATTTTTTTCATATCTTTAGATCATAACGGAGTTCGCATGTGGCCCCGGACTTTTGGTACATTCAGTTTGATGCATTCAGCTTTATGTTATTTTTAGATGTTGCTTTCTGTGAAGCAAAATGCGTCATAAGTTAATAAATTTGCATGGCAATTTATAAATTTTATGTCGAATTTTCATCAAGGAAATTGTCATTATTAAGTATTTTTCATTAGCGATGTACGTGAGCATGAAATAATAAAAATTAATCTTTTTTGTATATCACGAACTTAGGTGATAACGCAATCTAAATTAGAGAAAAATTAATGACAATTACTTTTCTTAAAGTACTACCTCATTTTGCAGGTTATCTGGTTTTGAATAATTCCATATATTTCTAGGGCTTTCTGTTTCTTTTAAAAAGAAATGCTGAATCCGTAATACCTTCAAGAAACGAGGAATTGACATTACGCACACGAAGTGAATCTTCATTTTTATGACAAAAATTATAACGAAATTTCACATATATACGTAGATGTTTATTTCCTAGCTCCTATTGGATCCAAGTCGTAATATGTAACTCAGTGCGTTTTCCCATTATTATTTTCTCCCTCCACCCTTTTTTAATGTTCTGAATCGAACACTTCTTTCGTCATTTCAGTGAAAAAAAACAAAGGAACGTACTTCTTATAAGAATTTGAAATAATTAAACAGAGAAGGGCAGAGAAAGAAGTACTGCTAAAGTCCTGTGTGTTTGTTAGGGATCTATTTAGTTCCCGGATTGTAAATTCCAATTTTGCATCTAGAAAGCCCATTGAGGCACTTTCCCTCCACATGAAATAAAATGTCGTACTGCATGTGACTGGAGCTTCTTCGTTGCTAATGCTTATAGTAAGTTCTCAATTTTACATATATATATATACGTGTGTGTGTGTGTTAATTATTAATATGTATGTATATTTTTACGTCACATAGCTGTAACCAGAGGCGGATCCAAGGGGGGGCTATAGGGGCTATAGCCCCCCCCCCCTTGACGCTCAGGTTTACACTGGATAAAATGGTCTTCAATCCTGCTTTACACTGGATAAAACGGCAAACTATGATTTAGCCCCTCCCTTGATCATATCCTGGATCCGCCACTGGCTGTAACTATTAGAGTACTGGTAACTAATACAATCTGTAGGTGAAATGAAATCTTTCAGTTAACGTCCCACAGCTATGTCCTTTAGGCTAAGGGAGAGCGTAATGTGTAGCTAAAGGAATCGAGTACTTATGAACATTTGTAACATGATACCTTTGTAAGCATAATGGATTGAATGGTTTTCGGATTCCATATTATTAAACTGTTGAAAGTTAATTGATTTCCAACCGAACTAAAGAACAGTTAAACATCCTAGTTTTATGAAATAAATTATTATCGTGTGAAACAGGCTGTTGCTTCTTAATATTAGAAAAAAAAAAAGCATGTGCTACTGATATAGCAAAATCGTTCAATTAACAGGTGAATATATATCAAGAATCTTAGTGGACAGGTTATATATATATATACGTAGTGTAACAAGCAGTCATTATTTTTCCAAACTTACGGTTTTGACTGACGTTTAATTATATCGTAATGAGAAGGAAGCGAAGATTAGTGGCGATAAACGTAACGATGCATTATGCATATTATCTGTTCGTTCTTCTCCATGCTCCTGTTAACAATTATGTCAGTGCTGTGTTCATATTTCACGTGGAGCGATATAGTACAGGGTAATTCAAAAGAAATAACATTACTTAATAAGTAGAAGTATCTTTTTCATTATGAAAACAACGTACGAGGCAGGCGCAATCAGAAAGTTTTGTTGGGATGGATGAAGTCTGGGGAAGGGTCCAATATGTCTATGCAGTATTGAACCGGTGTTATACACCTAAAATATAATCTAAAAGCAAAGGCGTCTTTGGGGCTACAAGATTGACGGAGTTTGATATTCACATCTGTATCAAACTCAATGTGGCATTTTCCCTTATTTCTATCCTGCAAGTCAGTGGAGAGTCTCCTTCCCCCAAGCAATGACGCTGTTGTTAAAAAACGTACAAATTGAGCTAGAATACTTGACTTTAAGCATGTTGAAACTATATTGAATGATGCCAGATTCTGTGACAAAAATCCCTCCGAAGGATGCGAAATATCCCCCATACTAAAAATAATGCCCGTGCGCTCAATGTAAAAGGGGAAAAAGCCAGGTCTTATCGTAAGTAATGATTTCAGAAAGTGGTCTGGAGGGAAATTCTCCTAGGGTCATATCTCTGATTGTGCTTAATATGGATTACCAGTATTTTTACAGTACTACTTTTTATCTCCCATGGATCTGAATACTAACATTTGCCACCAATATGGAACAAAGACACTTCTGGTATCTTTGCTGGTGGGGAGAAAGGAAGACGGAGACGGACAGAGCCTGAGGTGTCGACAGAGGCCTCTCAACACTAACTCCTTCAAATTTCGTCATGCAAGGCCGTCTGAATATCTTAGCAAAAAGTTCTAAATAACTGGGTTGCCAATACTGGCAAATATATTGCTAAGCAAGGAGTGGAATTCGCCGAAAGTATTATCAAACGTATGCTTTTATATCGCTTCGGGCTCAAAATACGACGTAACGCTAAAAATATAACTCAAATATGCATTTTTATGATCAATAGAAACATAGTTTCGTGATCATAAGAGTTAGAAATGTTTTTACATTTGATTAGAATGTAAAAATGTATCAGAATAAAAGTATGACATATTGTAGAAATCCGAGCCTAACCATGAAAAATAATGATAAGAAAACGGGATATGTGACCTTTATAACCGCAGTGATACCATTCAGCGCAACTGTAAAGCTTTTACTTTTACTGTTATCAATATAAGAATCCCAGTATTTAGCCAATTATTATATAGATTTCCTCCTGTCTTGAGTATATACGATATACCGGTAATCTGTGGAATATTAAACTAAAAGTTATTGCATCAAAGAAAAATGTAATTATATTCTGTTTTTTTTTTAATGCAGTTCCATTCCCATCAATAGATGGGTGGGTTACAGAAGGCAACACCTTCCCTTGGGCTAGTGATCCCAACTCGTGGGGAAAATCCCATTTTGTGGGATTTTTTAAAACATTAATTTCTCGGAATAAATGGAATTTTCGTCGCAATTAGCAGCAAGTATGGAATTTTTCATCAACAAGAACAAAATTCTCAATATGTGGAAAGTAAACCAATGACTTCTCAATAATTTTGAAGTCAGTGTTAATTGTAAATTAGGGAGGCTGCGGTGGCTCAGTGGTGGAGCGTTCATCTCTGGTACATAGGGTCCCTGGTTCGATTCCAGCTCGCACCAAGTGAACCTTGTGGTGGACAAACACCGCGTGCGTGGGTTTTCTCGGGGTTCTCCCGTTTCCTCTCACTTTCTTCATTCCACTATTTCATTCATTTCTCATTATCACCGTCTCCTGTAGCCTAACCGGAATAATCGTGGGACGTAAATACTTAAAGATTGTCAATTTTTTTTTACCAGGAAATGCATACTAGTGCAGAAACAACGAACTTCGAAAACGTTCTACGAAAAGACTGGAGAATAAAGTTGTTCTAGTACTCTTACGTTCATTACAATATGATGACAAAAAGAAATAACGTAAATCTGACGATAAATGTATTTACTTGTTCTCGCCACTTCCAACCTCTCTTTCAATTAAGAAAAAATAGTTATTCGTCAACTACTTGATAAACGTAGAAAAGTGAAATTTACGGGTCGTTTACTCATACATTGAAGAAAATATGACAAGCAATAGTTTCATTTTTCTTTTCTTTTTTAGTTTTAATTTTGTAATTAGTATAACGTGGGAAATTCAAGGACAAAATCGGAATTTTTGGTTCTCGAGATGGGATTTTATAATGTTTCAAGTTGCCACCACTGCTTTGGGCCAGTGATATCTGGCCCAAGAGAAGGTGTTACCTTCTGTGGCCCGCCCATCTATTGATAGGAATGAAACTGCATTCTTTCTTTCTTTTTTTAAAAAAGAAAAAAGATCAATTTTTCCAATAGTAGAATATAATTAGAAGTTTTCGCACAACTGATAATATTGTAGTTATTGGGATGCGCAAAAAAAAATTTTAGCTGGTGTCAGGTAACATCCAAGAATTACACGAACACTTTATTGATCCCTCGTATTTGATGCTCACAATCAGAACACATAATTTACTTTGCGTTAGAATATTTTATACAGAAACATCAAAGTAACAAAATCCTGTTCTATTTCTTAAGACTTTTTTCACACTTACTAGCGCTCTCTATTCTGTTTCAGCATACAGTAGGTTGAATTAATATAGCTATCTATATCATCTGAAAAGAACATATTCACGTAGAAATCTTGCCCCATCTAAGCTGTATCTGAACTTCTCAGGTAATTTCAAGCTTCAATTAAACATTAATAGTGTGGCTCTTATAGTTAGAACAAATATATGCAAGGAAAATCCCACTCTTTCTTTCAACGAACAATCTTTTTATGATATATGTACATATATGTGTGGTTTCCCAATACACCACCTAAACTTGACATATACTTTTTTTTTTTTTTTTTTTTAAGAGAGGCAGGGCAGTGTCCTTTTCTCTGCTATTGCATTGTTCTCTGTGGGAGATTTTCCTCTCATTTTGTTTTCTGTTTATAATAAAAGATAAAAACAAAAGATATGCCATGAGAGAGTTTTAGAACTTAGCTCGCGAGTGCTGTTGGGTAATTAAAACACAATACACCAAGTCCATCATGGCGACATACTTGCCTACTTCTACGCTTCACAGATGGCATTGTAACTCCTTAAATAAAGATTCGAATATAATGCCTCTTTCGATTTCATACTTTTCGATTCCATCAGATTTAGTAAAAATATTAGATATTTGAACATTTAAATTTTTACGTTTTGCTTCGTAAACAATTGAGAATAATAATTGTGAAGTCATGAAATCGTTATCTCCGTGCTTAGAATGTAAGAAAAGCATGTGTGGGGTTTAGCTTCCCATTCAGCACCGAGGCAATATGAGATCTGAACCTGGGTTAGTGGAAAAAGGTACAGATTAAGAATATGGGGCCACTATTTAGAAAATTTACGAGTGAAATCTAATAGTTCACGAAGTAACATCTAAGGAAACTTTTTCTACAGGGGCTACATCTCTACGTAAACTGATAAAGTAGAAATTGCATAAGAAATGCCAGCGCAATTACTGTGTAATGCATAATAAATAAAATTAACTATACGCAATGTAAAACCTCTAAGGTACAGACTGACGAGCTGTCGGCACAGTGAAAATAGAACAAATATTCGATCACAGTCTATCTTGAGAATAATATTAACAATATTGGCGCATTTAAATTTCTTATAAACACCCTTTAAAATATGCATAGTTACAGCGGCGACAAAATAAAGAAACTAAAAAAAAAAAAAAAGACACTAAGCTTGCAACCTATGCGTGCTGAGAATTTTCAATCTGGACCAATTTTTAAGTGGTTAACATGCATCGGATCTTCCTTATATTTCCTATTTACTTTAAAAATATACACGGATAGTCCAAGAAAACATGGCTCAGCAAAAGTTTTAAACATTAATTCTGTAGACCTACACATTTGTTATGTAATGTGTGATACTGATGAAACTAAATAAAAAATTACCAGAATTATTTAAATTCAATATCCGATAATAAACAAGCTAAGTATATTTTGACAATGTAACTTCCAAATGTATAAACTCACAAAATCTGCAATATCAGGGGAAACATTTCACTTTGAACGCTTGTCATATTTTAACATATTATTTTCATAATTGCTGGCTTTTTCTATCTTTTCATAGTTTCATTCTATGGAAATCTTTACTTATACAAGTGTTTCTTTTACTCTAATGCTTGCAATTCAAAAGTTAATACGTCACTGTTTTCGCTTTGTACTTAGGTTCTTAGGTCATGTTGTTTAGAAAATAAAACTGCGATCACCATGGCAACGACAAGAATGAGACGTCACACTATTTCAGTACATTTCAGTGTAATTTATTAGGGTCGCGCATGTGGGCTTTTAAAGCTTGTAATGTTAATATATCCTTTACGCTACAAGGTAACTCTTGAACGAAGGTGAATATTTTAATTTTGTTTTCTGCAATAGATAGCTAGAATAACTATCTCAGTCGAGTTCGGAAATGAGACAATCCGCCAACATCTTTACGGATAACGTTGGCTGTCGATAGCCCATTTTTTATTATTCTACTATAACCCATACCATGGGCGCCTGAGGAAAATTTTCTAAGGGGGGCATCTCCTTGGTTGTTATATTACGTTTGGTATTTTTTACTCGGTCCAATGTCAGAACCGCGAATGTGCAATTTTTGCCATTTTCACCTAAGTGCAGTTTCATGTTCTTTGTGGGACACAGATTCCAATACCATGGTCCCATTTGTGAAATATGAGTATATTAGAAGTTATCGTCAATTCCTAAAACATGTACCTAAGTCCATGGGCGGCGATTATGGGGGGGGCAAATGGGGGCAGTTGCCCCCCCACTTTTCTGAAATGACCTATTAATGTGTATAGTTTCAACCAGGGAAATTTGTATATTAACATTGATATAAAAATATTCAGATCATGTCTTGCCCCCTCCCCCAAATTTTAACATCCAATCGCCGCCACTGCCTAAGTCTATATACTGGTTTCTCGGATAAGTTTGAGGGCCGCGGTGGCTCAGTGGTAGAGCGTTCACCTCTGGTGCTAGGGGTCTCGGGTTCAAACCCTGCTCCCGCCAAGTGAACTTTGTGGTGGACAAACACCGTGTGCGTGGGTTTTCTCGGGGTTCTCCCGTTTCCTCCCACTTTCTTCATTCCACCATTTCATTCATTACTCATCATCACCGTCTCCTTTAGCCTAACCGGCATAACCGTGGGACGTAAAACTCAAAAATTTCATTTCATTTCATTTCATTTCGGATAAGTTTAATATTAAAATGCTTGTAATTCAAAGTCAAAGTTAGCACATTCGCGGTTTTGGCGTTGGATCGACGATTTGTATTTAAAAAATCTTAAGAAATTTGCTTTCGTGAGCCAGGGGGAGGGGCCGCCCATGGCTTATATTATATTTTACTATAATACCATTTTTTACTAGAATGTTAGAATTTACACACCGCGCTTCTAGATGGCAGAAAAAATCCCTCAGTGATTGACATCTATTGAACAAAACAGAAACTTCTAGAAATGGAAATAAATGTCTACGTTTCGAGTGATTCTCTTTACAGTTTTTGTAATCGGTTTCTTCTTTTTCCTCTGTTGCTTCTTTGAAAATTGTTCATCGTGGAAAGGCAGAAAGATTCAGGTTATTCTACCAGATGTGTCAAACCATCTTCATGTTATTGACCAAACATATTGTTTTAAAACCAAATAAATTAGTGAAAACTTGATGTGAGTTCAATACTCTACGAAAAAGCTAAGTTAGACAGCAATGACGCAATTTGGTAATATTTATGCTCCTTCTAACATTGTTTTAACTGCTGCAATTGGAATGTAGAATACAATTCTTTGAAAAAGAAAACACAATCTGAAAGACATGTGGGCTCTTTTTATTAGTATAGAGAACCAAACACAGGATGCAATAGCAATTTTATTTTGCCTGCAGGCTTAAACTCACTCAACATAAAAGACTTAGTTCTATTGAATTCGTTATTGTATGTAAAATAGTTGTTAACAAGACTGAACAAAACTTCACAGATTCACGTCAGACTGTGCTGAAAATGATGAGAAGTTGACCCATAAATTTCACTTTGAAAGTTAAGATTTGTTTTGTGTATGGATGATAGTGACAGGGGTGTTACTTGGAGCTGCTATAGGCCTATATGTTAACTGAGACTATAATAATATACTAACTGAAACATGAAGCTCTACTGGTGTGGGTTAGTCTTGCTCCTCCGAGCCAGAACTTAAAATCACGCTACTGAGTAGTAGTACCTTTAATATTATAATTATAATTTGTTTTTGCACTAGTTCGTTCATTTCACAGAAACATTTATTGTTTTTATTTTTAGTTTTCTGCATTCATTATTTAATCTTAGATCTGGATGCGGCTCGTCTTTGGTGCTAAGTTTGTCGATGATGCATATTTTATTATACAGATATTCTAGATTAGTGATAAAAACTTTTTTTTTTTTTTTTTTTTTTTTTTTTTTTTTTTAGAAAGAGGCAGGCCAATATAATTTGTTAAGAACAATAGTAGTACATTTCACAAAATTCTTGCAATACTGAGACCTAACTGCATTTCTAAAGAGATGCACTAATTCTTATAAATGAAGTTAAATGTTAATCTGTTTCCTAACACAACTTTTTCGAAATTCATTGTAAAAAAAAAAAAAAAAAAAAAAAAAGCACTAACTTTCTGAGCATGAGATATCGGATTTGGAAAACTGGGTTTCGAAAAGGACTTGTAGAATTCGAATTTTGAACATTGAAAAACAACCGTTTTACGTGTGTAACATTGCAAGCAGTTTTACTCTTCGCTTCAAAAATACAAGCAGACAATGACTCGCTATAAAATGTTAATAACATCCCAATATCGTGCATAAGTAAATAATTTAATTACATGGTCACTAAGCTAAACATAAAAGGAAGGAAAAGAGAATAAAACGCTCCACAACCATTTTTATTTGTCATATTTGAAATCATGTCGCGAGCAGGCAGGGTCGTCGCGTGCCTTGTAATCGCCCGGGGCGAGGATTCCCAGGCGCCTCCCAGCTCGTTATTAAAAAAACAACCAGAGTTTATTCTGTACTCCTAGATTTAAATATGAAATGTAAGATCATAATGTAAGATAAAAGAAATTGGTATTATGCCATTTTTTTTAAGTGAATGGCTTTCATAGTTAAAACCTAAAAGTTAATGAAAACATGATTTTGAATTATTGAAATCGAGTGCTATTCTTGTTTATTTTGTACTTCATACACATCAACATAGTAATAGCATAGAATATACAAATAATGATACAAATATTAAATTCCAAAATTTAAAAAAAAAAAAAAAAACCTCCTCTCACAGAGGGCTGGAGAGAGGTCCAGTTAAATAATCCTAGACGATGTTTTACATTACCGGTAATTTTCAAACTCAATACTCTATGGGGAGTACCTCAAGGATTTAATCTAGGTCCCCTTTTGTTTCTTCTTGTTATTAATGATATTTCTCTGTGTAGTAAAACTTTTCAAGTACTTCTTCTTTTTTTTTCCGAAGATCTCAAATTATACTCCAAAGTAAGTTCAATTGATGACTGCGTTTAACTTCAAAAGGATCTACAGAGAGTTCAAATATGACATGATAATAATAAATTAGTCCTGAATGTGTCCAATTGTAAATCCCTATCTTTCACGAGGAAACAAAATCCAATTAACATTGCCTATACAATAAGTGGCACCTCCTTGTCTTCCTTTTGGGATACTGTGCAATATGACCAAACTTCTTTACTTCCGGGGATTTTCGCATGTCACTTCTCTCCCAATGGCGCATATCGTATTGAGGATTCGAACGGGTGGACCCGTGTTGACCTCAAAAGTTCTAGTCAAGCACGTACCGCAGAGACCTATTGGACACATTCACGGATGATGATACCCTCGCCAGCTTTGGTGGCGATTAAACCTACTTCTCTCCCTCATTTCACTGTTGAGTGCTGTAACGGAAGATGGAAAGCTCACAAATGAAACCCTCTCAGAAAACTGTCACGTTTGCGTTTATCGTTCCATGAATCGTGCTCAACTAACACTGTTGCCAAGTACAAGCCTCAGTGTAACAATCAATGTTTCGGGACATAACAGCAGTGAAATGAGTAATTCGGGAGGTCCAGCGACATTTTTTTTATTTATTTATCGTGGGCAATCTTCTGTGTATATTAAAACCTACCTATACATTAAGAGATACATACGCGCACTGAACTTTTACTATTAGACAGTAAATGAAGTCACAATGGGAAAATTAAAATTTTATCCCAACAAACCAAGTGAAAGAATTTTATCTAAAATCTTAGTTGTATGTGCAAGAATTAACATTAGTTAAATTTCCTTCCCTTAGTTTGTAAGAACAAAATTTTATTTTTTTACCGATATGACTTCCCTCAAGATCCGCCAGTACTATCAAAGTGTAACAGCGGGAAACAAAGCTAAGGAGAAACAACATTATTAGAATATTTTCTGAATTTCCGCTAATATTGTTTTACAGAGTTGGTTTAATGTTGATTACTTTTAAACGCTCATTAATCTTTATATTAAGTATATAGCAAGATGAATAACCACAAGAATACGTAAACGTGATGATGATAACTTGTCCATGTGAAGGAAATGGGAAAATTTTCTTATCTTCTTCCATGAAGAATGAAAGTGAAGAAATCTTAGTACAAGCTAGAGAAGAACCGGAAATGGCATGTGTTGTAAGTTTTTGGTGCGAAGAAAGAAGTCTTGAAACACAAAAGCACAAAAATGTTTCTGTGTAAGAGAATGCGGTGTCATAAACAGATAACTTTCTGAAGATGATACGCTGAAGAGAACAACGTGAGAAAAAAGAATCTTGTCTATAATCGGAAGAAGAAAAATTTTCTGGATGATGTATTCTTTGTCTGTTTCTATCGATGAAAGCATGTGAGGTGTTTGTGTTTTAACACTTCTCTCCTGAAATTTTTTTGTTACTTCCTTATACACGTTAATTGATGTAATAATGAGGAAGCTAAATTTGAAATAATCTTTCTTTTTAATACGATAACCTCAATGTGAAAATACATTTACTATATACCCTTCATTAACTTTTGTTACTTCTATAAATATGAAAGTCTCATCTTGACTCTAAACATATTGCCTCTTTCAAATAACATTATAAAAGTAAAACGTTTTATTTCGTCTTATTCAATTACTATTATTATGATTATTTTTAATAAACTTTCATTTTATATTTCGTTGCAGAGTAAAAACACTTAACAGGAAATTTCTTTGGAATTTACAGGAAAATTCTGTTAATTCAGAAATGTAGAGGAACGTTTAAGAACTTTAGAAAAATACGAGGGTGATTCAAAAAGTAATATTTCCAAGGTGATACCTTTATCTCAAGACAAACAGCGCCGATACAGGTATCAGTGGAAAACCTGCGACATCATTTTTTAACATAGTCCCCATCACGAGCAACACACTTGCGCCAACTCAAAACAAGGTTTTACATGCCGTCGGCGAAGAACTATGATGGCTGCTGGCGACACCATTGCTTAACTGCTGTTTCCACCTCCGCGACAAAACTGTAGCTTTGACGTTTTTATGGCGATCCTTAAGTTTGGGGAAGAACCAAAAGTCGCAGGGCGCAAGATCCGGACTATAGGCAGAATGAGGCAGAATGTCAACAACATTTTGCCAGCAGATGGACAACTTTGAATTTTTTTGGCGGAGGAGAGAACGTGTGGCGGTACTCCATCGACTGATGTATCGTTTCCGGTCGTAATGGTGTATCCACGAATGAACGTTTCAACCGCACATCACCACTGGATGCCATAAATTGCTCCATTACTTTGGAACGAGAAGAGATAGGAAAGTGAAACAAGCGATATTCTGTTGCGTAAACATCAATGCATTAATGTTAAACAGTTCAGAATGTTTGTAGTATAATTGGTCAAGTAGTGAGCTTGGAAACATTACTTTCTGAATCACCCTTGTAATTATGTTTGCGAAGAACAAGTAAGTCAACTATGAACCGTGAACCAGCGTTAACAAGTGTGATTCTTTACTATGTAACTGTAATGGAAAGGTAGTTTGTACTGACCACCTAGCGTATATTGGTGCGTGCTTTAAAAATTTGTAATTAGGCATAGACAGCAGGATATATATATATATATATATATATATATACTAGCAGCGTTCACCCCGCTTCGCTGCGGTCACCCCGGAACGCAATAAACTTTGTTACTTAGATAATTTTTACTTTTTCGCTTTCAAGTGATATGATAAAAACCATAGAAGATTGCAGTAAATGTTAACATTATATCGCCTGTCATTTATGTTAACCCGCCCCGCTTCGCTGCGGTCACCCCAACCCGCCCCGCTTCGCTGCGGTCATCCCGGAACGCAATAAACTTTGTTACTTAGATAATTTTTACTTTTTCGCTTTCAAGTGATTTATAGCGCCTGTCAGTTATGTTAACCCGCCGAGTCACAGGGTCATGCGGGTTGCATATAAATACGTTTATTTTTATACCTATGATGAACTAATAACAAAGGATTTGTACGTATGGACACCTGAATGGTCAATTATCTCAAGACACTGGTAATTGAAAATTAAAGTGATATGATAAAAACCATCTAGGGTCCAAATCCTAACAACCCCCCAAAAATGAAAGAAATCGGTTCAGCCGTATTAGCGTGATGAGCGGACAAAGGATTTTGTGCGTTCTCTTTTATATATATATATATATATATATATATATATATATATATATATATATATATATATATATATATATATATATTTCTGGAAGAGCAAATGATCCAACACAGGCGAAGTCGTGAATATACACACATACATGCACACCTTGATACGTGCGTTCACATAATGCTTCATACAAAACATTAATTACAAGAAGTGAGAAACAGGGTTATACGCAACACTGTTAGAAGTATAATGTTAGTGTTAGAAATAGGGAGTATGTGTCTCGTCTTTAGCATAACTTAAACAACAGTACATAAAATTTGCTACTTATTAGTGTATATTTATTATATACAGTACGTAAATAAGGTATTAAGAGATGCTTCGTAAAGGAATTCGTATAAGTTTTATCTTTCCTAAGTGGAGTATCGGCATGCTCCAACGAACGAAAAATGTAGAAAGACATGAGGATACTATTTCCGCGAAGAAATCTGAGTTTCACTGTCACATATAATTTCTATCACGTATGATATGCTGATGCCTGTATCACGTATATTTCAATATCTAGTCATGAAAAAGGTGTGTTCTTACTTATATTTAACCTCAACAGGCATATTACTGGAACAAGAAGTGTGCTATCCGTAAAATGGTTTCGATATTCCTAATTATTTTGCTTTAATGAATTCAGATGATGTAACAAGTACATTGAAACGCAAAATTTGATCTCACATACTGCCGTTACGTGTCAGACATTTGTTTATCCATTATTGAGTTGAGTTAATTTTGAGTTTAACGCCCCTTTCAGCAGCGAGGCTATATGAGACGGGGACCTACTGATTAACATGGAATCAGAACCACATGAGCTGCCCCCAGGAATCGAACCCGGGTCTTTCACGCCAAAGGCGCATACGCTAACCGCTTAGCCACGAATGAGTTCCTTTATACATTATTTTGCAACTGAGCCACCATTTTTGTAAGAAAGTTGTGATCATATATGGACCTTTATTACATTGTCAGTACGTCACATTTAATTACTTATGATATTTCGCTTGTGGTTCATTATTTAAAGCACATCTTTAATTAGTTCTTATTACGCGCACAATATTTATTGCTGCATCACGAATAGAAGTAGCACTAATATAAAGTGATTAGTTGCAGATTATAATTAGTACTATTGCGTTGACACTTGGGAGATTTGAAGTTATAAAATTCTTCGATCTGCTATCCTGACAGTCTGAATCAGGTTTCTCATCTGTCGCATTAACTAATAAGAAGACGTTATGTTTAATGTATTCGTTTCTTTATTATTGAGATATTACTCGTAAAGTTTGGGTTTGTTTAATACTGTTAGTATTCCATCTAGATATGCCTTTTGGTAATACTCTCAAAAAGCCACACTCAATCCAGTGACGAGAAGAAGAGTAGTATTAGACGACATGTGGACTGAAGAGCCAGTGAATTTAGTTTAGTTATAATAATTCAAATAAATGAAATAAACTCAGTAGACTAATCCTACGAAAGTCTTGGTTTACCAATCGGTTTTAAAAAGACTAGAGTCTTTTTAACCGAACTAGGACATATTGACTAGGCCACACCATTAACACTGTTTTTAAGACAGTCAATAACAGAGGCGGATCTTGCCCGGGGCCAGGGGGCCTAGGGCCTCCCAGTTTTCTGAATGACAAAAATAATTGAAACTATTACTTATATGTTTATGAAAGTTTATAGTAAACTCATGATATACTGTCATAATCTGGATTCTGGTTGCCTCCCCCCAGTTTTTACTTCTTATATCTGCCTCTGGTCAATAACAATAATAATATTTTTGACAATTTCCCGGTTTCTCTCACGATTTTAATTTCGATGAATCTTTCAACACATAAATAAATTTTTGCATTCGTGGTTCTTCTCTAGCCTAACACAGGGTATGACAATAGCTCCCAGATTTTCAAACTTAACAAAAAAAGGAAAAAACGGGTCATACTATGAAAATTCACAGTATAGTTATAGTTATGTACTTATTTTTCGTTGAAATACAGAATTAATGAAATAAGGGGTTAAGATTCATCAAAAGTGAGCGACAGAGAATAAATTATTCATATTAGTTGAGTATCAATGACTAATTAAAGCCGGATTTTTTCGAATAATGCATAACAGGACGTTTGGAGTTTTAAACAATTTTAGGCAGGGGTAAAAGTGGATCTGAAAAAGTAGTGGGACGCATGACATCACACCGTCCCCGTCCTTATCTTTGCCCATTGTAATTTGTAGGAAGTGGGAGACGCCATGGGTATTTTGGTAGTGGGGGAACGGTGTCACTCCGCGTTACCCCTCACTTTTACCTTTGATTTTAGGAGCATCAGACTATGTAAACCCCGGATTGCCCCTGCTGAATAGGGACGATTGAACCTGTAAATACATGTATCAAAAGCTAGCCACGATGAATTCTATAAATAAGAATGGTGCCAGTTTGCTTGTTGTGTGGTCTGAACTCAGCGAGTTAAAAAAAAAAACTACGTTCCATTTTTGCTAATTAGCATAAGTTTAGATGTTCCAGAATAATTACAAAAACATGAACGGTATAACATCAGATCTCGTTTAAATAAAGAAATGTTTCTTCCTTCCTAGCTATACTATAATAAGAAAAAATAATAAACACTGGGTGTGTATCAAGAGTGTTTATTTAATTTGTTTCTCCCTCCGGTACAATACAGTAACGTACATTTGAAATTTTAATTATATGTTTTGTAGAAAGAAAGTACAGTGAAAGTTCTTTCTTTTCTCATTCATTTTTTTTTCAAGTGCATTGTAGTAGTACTTGGTTCCATTGACACAGAAAAATTTGCACGTGCATTTAGTTTTAATTAGTATAGCATTTAAGTGTTTTTAACACATATCGTTTAAGTACCTTCTTTGTTTTGTAAAAAAAAAATGAAAAATGAACAATATTTTACTACTAACCTGTCTGTTTCCCATAGTTGTAATTTTCACTTGTATAATCTGTATTGCTTCACAAAAAACAAAAACAAAGAAGTAGAAATAAAATCCAAAGGCAATAACAATTCTTTTGTTTTTCCTTTGTTGTGCCACATACACATTCACTTCTTTTATTCTTTTTATTTATATATTTCTTTTTTTTAAAAAAAAAAATAAAAGTAAGTATGGTCGTATAGATTCTGAATTGTTTTCCATGCATTTTTTTCTTTGTTACTTACGCAGACGATTTTGTAAACTGTAGATTAAAATACATTAAAATAACTTAAATGTACGCATAAGTTTTATTTATTTTTATCATTTTCTTTTTAATAAAAAAATTAACAAGGCATACTTATAATTAGAAGTATGAGTTCCAGTGACGCGTATAAGAAATTCTTGGCGATATCCATGTGTTTTGTCGAACCGTGCATTTATTGTGAGAAAAAATTAGTCTGTGCATATGCATTACAGAAAGTGCATCAAACGAAGATTGGATGCATTTAACGTTAATGTGTAGAACGGACTTCTTCAAAAATAAAATGGTTCCAGTGATATTGTTCTGGGTAAAGTTTAGATATGATGTATTAATTGATTAGAGAGTATGTTAGCTTGGTGGTAAAGCGTTTATCACTCCTTTGCAACAGCTCCCAAGTTTGATTCCAGACCAAGTGAGTTTGTAATGAGCAACATTGTCCTAGGATTTTTTTCTGAGTTGCCGTTTCCTCCCATATCGTGATTCCACCATTTCTTTCAGAATCTTTCACTTTCATTCATTATCTGTATAATTTAGTCTAAAGAGAATAAGTGTATGATGTAAAACTGCAACCTTTCCTTTCCATTATGATTGACTGTGATTGATTGATTGGCTGGCTGGTTGACCGACTAGTTGATTGATTGATTGATTGACTAGTTAATTAATTAATTAATTAATTAATTGATTGATTAGTATTCCTATCATTGTCAACAGCAAATCATCTATAGGACGAGACCTAAAGTGTAAAGCCGTATCCCAACCACTGTAACGCGTTTCATGTTCTCCCATTCCGGAAATCGAACCCGGAACACAGTGCAAGAACGTTTCGATGCTGGAGGGCACGGTGGCTCAGCGATAGAGCGCTTACGTCTAGTGCATGGGGTCCCTGGTTCAATCCCCGCTCAAATAAGTTTATGGTGGGCAACATTGTATCCGTGTGTTTTCCCGGGATACTCCCGTTTCCTCCCATTTTCTCATTCCACCAATTCTTCCATCATCATTCACTTGCTTTAATTATTGTCTCTCTTAGCGTAAAGGCATGATTATGAGACGTTAAACGAAAAAAAAAAAAATGTTTCTATGCCGTGTTGCTGTCAGATTCTCTCATCTAAATAAATTATTCGACGACCTTGAAGACTAAAATTTGGACAAGGTCCATTTCGCCATTAAAAACCGAACATTATTTATTCATTTCATGTACGATTCTGATTGAAGAATGAAAAATTACATCTTCATATTTGGGTCATCTGTTAATAAGAATGATGAACATTTGCAGAGGATTGTGCCAAGGAAATCACGACATTATATTCCATTAAGAAATGTATTGTGTAACAGTTTTCGTCACATTTTCTCCACTTCTTTCTTCATCGCTTTATACAATATGCAATGCAAATTAATCCATTTTATTGTCTGTCACGAATTTCTTTTTCGCACATATGACAAGTTTGTGTTAAATCAGAAAAAAATAAATAAACACATGCAATCGCTGAACAGGGTAAATAATTATGATATTAGAAGGTCACCGTAGGGTTGTAATAGAGGGTATATGTAAGAATATATGTTCTTTTAAATGTTTTATAATCCGAAACAATGTCAAGCTTTGTTCAATCTACAGACCACCCTACTCTTGTACCTTTTGAAAGCAATGTTAAATTAAACACAACCACACACTGAGCAAGGTTATAAGTTCAGAATATACAGGGTGTTAATGAACTATACCGACAAACTGTAAGAGATGATTCCTTACATCAAGATAAAAGAAAAAGTTCATATGGGCCTGTGGAGGAAGATGTATACTTTCAGAGCAAGGGCTGCCCAAAATCTCGAAAAAGCCAAATTTCAAGTGGCCCTACTTTGAATTCGAGAAACTGTGGATGGTGGTCCTTATCAGCGTAAAGGAAGTTACGCATACGCAATCCAAAAATGCATATTTCATTAATGTTCAATGGGTGTACAGGGTATTCCGTGCAGGGTGAAATTTCCAGACATGCCATCAACCAAATTTTAAGATGTGCTCTGACTTTATTATTTGAACCAAAGTAGGCAAACGATAAGCCTTGATAGCAATGAACACGAGATCCTTTGGTGCGATGTCGGAAGTGTTAAGAATTCTCAGCAGCACGGTCTCTCGTACTCGGGAAAACACATGCTGCGGTGTTTTCTTTCATGCTCGTAAGTGAAGGAAACGATATACCGTGACGAAATACATATCATTACAAGTTATTCCGAACACACACACAAAAATCATGGAGCTGCCGGTTTCAAACACTTGCGACTTCCATCCGAAGCATTGGATGTCCATTGTTTCAGATATGCCATTGTTATCAGGGTTTACCTCCCGCCTACTTTGGACCCTTCTTGAAATCAGGATATATCTGAAAACTCTATTCAGATCATATCTGAGAATTACACCCTGTAGGGAATACTCTGTACACCTATTGAAAATTGATGACATATACACTTTTGGATTATGTATGCGTGGCTTCCTTTACGCTGATAAGAACCACCATCTAGTTTCTGGAATTCGAAATCGGGCCTGTTGAAATTTAGCTTTTTCGCAAGTTTGGACAGCCCTAGCTCTGAAAGTATGCACTTTCCGCCATAGCTCCATATGCACTTTTTCTCTTACTTTGAAGTGAGAAATCATCTCTTACAGTTTGTCGATATAGTTTATTAACACCCTGTATAAAAACACAAATACGTAACAGTTTCAACACTCCTCAACTGTTACGTCAAACTTCATAACGAGGAACTGCATAATTTGTAAGGTTTACCAAATATTGTTAGGGTCATCTAGTCTATGAGGCTCAGGTGTACAGGTCACGTAGCCAGAATGGAAGAAAGTAGGAACCCCTTCAAAGTTTTAATTGGAAATCCAATCGGAAAACGACCACTAGGAAGACCTAGGCGCAGATGAAGAACAATATTAAGATAGATCTCGCAGAAATAGGAAAACAGAGTAGAAACTGGATCCAGTTGAGTAAAGGTAGAAATCAGTAGAGAGCTTTTGTGAACGCGGGATTGAACTCTGGGTTCCATAGGCCATAGAGTTAGTTAGTTTGGTTATGTTCCTTACCTTTGATACGTTGGAATAAAGTAACTACAAAGATACTGAGAGAAGGATAAATGTTTATAAACATATGTACGTTAGTTCATATTTTTAGGGACCACAACGAAAAATATATGAGCAAAATTACAACGAATCCCCAGCAATTATGCTACCGTTAAAATTCATAAATTGTGATAAACCGTTATCTGAGAGTTGGTTGGTTTTGAAATTAATATCACAGTTGTATTTCCTACCTTACGTTTCAATTTACCAATACTGAAATAGAAACACATTTTCTAGTAATTCCTTAGAATTTCCATATTATGCTTACGCTGCATTCTTCGAAACATTGAATAAGTTAATATATCTACAGGCCACAAGCATCAGATGATAAAGCACAATAAATTTGGAAATTATTGTTATAAGATTCCTGTATAATTAAACTAAAATTAACCACTTACAACTTGGTAATATGTGTTTAACAGCCAGCACTAATAAAGCAATTACTTTATTATTTGTATATAAATAAATTTAAATTATTTAAAATTCAAAAGTGTTTGTTTGCGTTTATTAGTCTACTAAGAGATTTTAACGGGAGTAAGGAGCAGCAAAACGATAGTTGAGACTATTTCTCAGTTTTTAAACACAGATTTTTAAAAAATGTACATTTCCTTGGTTTAAAGAAACAAGTAAAAATTTGGAACTGTCATGTATGATAAATAACTTGCACATCTCGTATAACTTTTACATGTTGTGATAACTATTCGCAACTTCAGGTTCTGATTCTGGAGAAATTATTTTTTTCACAGAATAACTTCTTTTTATTAAGAAGTTCCATTTACGAAAAGATGTGATAATCAATTCATGTGCCATAAAGACGAAGATAATTAACTTACGTACTGGTCTACTTTCTAGTACGCGTTATCCTGATGCACCTGGTACCGTGTTCAATTCTCGTTGGGAGACCACTTAACACCTTACCGTGGTTTGCGTTTCAACTCAAACTGTAGGTCCATTATAGCATCAGTGCTGAAAATGAACGCTAAAATTCAACAAACAAACAGACAAACAAATGAAGGTAATTCAATATTAACATTTTAAAAATGCCATGTTTCCAGTAACTTTTCAGTCCATATTCGGATTTTTGTAGTTTAACGTTGACACACAATGCCACCACATGCAGTTCTACCGTGAAATGAACCTCAAATTTTCCCAGTAAAGCTACAAACAATAATCATTGGAAAATGAGGAATAATACCTTACGAGTTGTCATTTAGAATTCATTTGAACCAAAACCATCTTAGTGCTTTCAATTTCGTCGCCAGTTAAATCTTTATTACGGTCTTGGATCTTTATATTTTCCCCCAAGTTTTATGTTTTCTGGCACGTTTCAACTTCCTTTCGTCTCTCTGAAAACAATCTGCCAACCATATTTACTGTATTTTCTTCCTGAGTGCTGGATCTTGAACAAGCACTCAACTTCGTATTTGTAATTCAAATGTTACCAATGCAGAAAATAAGCTTTATTAAATACTACTACCTCTAGTATTGCTACTACTACTACTACTACTACTACTACTACTACTACTACTACTACTACTACTACTAATAATAATAATAATAATAATAATAATAATAATAATAATAATAATAATAATAATAATAATAATCAGCTCTTGCAATATTTTTTGAAAATTTACGAATTATGTTATCTCAGCATTACTACTGAAGAGAGTATAGTGGTTAGCAAAAAAACTTGAGATAAAAATGGAAACCCAATCAATGCATAGAAGGTTGTAAAGACATAAGCAATGTCAGAATATAAGAAATGGTCTATCCAATATTTTGTTTCTAATAGCCTATGCCTATTGAAGAAATTAAAATTTACAAATCACGAAGCATGATCACAGGAAAGGAAATTTCAATATTACATATTATTATTATTAACTACAATTTCCGTCTCCCAGATGGAGTCTTTGATCTCTGAAGATTATCTATAACGTGAAGGTTATTATGATAGCATTCTATCTCCTTCGCATCTGAGCACCGCATTTCAATTAGAGTGAAGCATATCCCGTCAAAGGTCGCTCCGTGCAATTAGGAGCCTTGGGGCTAAAAGAAAAGAAAAATCTGTGTCAAGTGAACTTGGGGACAGAAGAGTCAGGTAAGATTTACAAAAAGCAGACATGATATTTCTTTTTTTCTGCCTTCCGCATTTCGTGAGTCCTGATTTTTATTCATTTTACATAACCTTCATAATTCTTTATCAAGCCTAAATCGCTATCATCAACATCACCATCGTAAGTACTCTAGCTTCAGAGTCAGGTCACTTCAGAGTTCTTCAAGTATAATTCGAGCTAGGAATGTATTCGTTGAACCCCGTTATATTAAGAACAAAGGTACCAATTTAAATAAAAATAAAGGTGACAATGTGAGATGGTCATTTCCTTTTGATCATAAATCACTTTTAATAAAAGTAATATAAATTGTAATCTAAATGTTAGTTTCAACCACTGGCCTTCTATCCTCGAAATGCTACTTCCATACATTCAGTGAGTAAAATGAAAATTGGCCAAAATCAGACGGGGTACGACATCATGGTTCAAAGCATTGAATGGAGTAATATGGGAAGAAAAAATATGTGCATATGTGTATAACGCAAATAACGGTTAGTGATATTCATTCTAGGATTTTTCTTTCCCTTGGAAAATGAATACTACGAATAGATAGATATTTTTCTTGATCATATCTAAGATAACTACCTTAGTAGTTAGAACAGCAAAACCACACTCAGCGCTCATTCGTGGCTAATCGGCTAGCGTAGGCACCTTTGGCGTGGGAGACCCGGGTCTGATTCCCGGTAGGGATGCGCACGAGACGAGCCGAAACAAGATTTTCCTCATAAAATTCGAGTCGATATACGGCTCTTATAATAGAGAAATATACATTTTTCGAGTCGAGACATCACTTTTACAGCACATTTTCGACGTAGTTCGGATTTCACGTTAATCAGTAGGTCCCGTCTCATATAAATTCGTCGCTGAAAGAGACGTTAAACTCAAAATCAAGTCAACTCAACTCAAAACCACACCCAGAAAATAATCTGAATTTTTGTCCTTTTTCTAAATATGAGTGAGACTTGAAAATAATTAAAAGTACATTTTATATCCAGTGCCCTTAACAATTTCTAGAATGGAGTTCCGATTCTCTATATATCCATTGAATATATATTCTTGTAATATCGAGCTATCAATATGTGAATTTCCATGTTTCATGGCAATTTAATGAATGAAGTGGAATAATCTTTATTTTACACTACTAGTTAAGCCACTAAACTACTAAAGGGAAGTATTGGTATAATGAAACTATAAAGAGAAACTGAGAACATCGAGAAAACCTATAGGCACGATATTATTCATCATGAACATGTATAGCTACGATAGAACCAGGGACTCCTCGCAATAGAGGTAAATGTTCACCAGTGAGTTACTAGTATTGTTCTATTCCTTTACCAAACGTAAGTAGGCGGAGTCATTTATAATAGAGTTAAAGTAGGTGTGTTCAAAAGATCATGTTAATATAGCTGCATAAATTGAGAAAGACGGTTAGTAATACCAAGCTATAAAAACTGCACAATTATTGCTTCAATAAATAAGATACTCACTACACACATTGATTGATATTCCTACGACACAAGGCTCTGATTTCTTATAGTGTCAAGTGGTCACAGACTTGAGAAAAGTCTTCCTAGTATAAACATAACAAAATTGTACTATAGTTAAAATATATATCTCAAATTTGAGCAACTGATATGCTCTGAAACACGCAAACGGTTAGATTTTTTATTTAAAATGTTCAATTTTCTCACTTATTTCATACTCATATTAGCTTAAATTTGAATCAGACTAAGCTAATTTACCCCACTCTCCCTGAAGAAAACTTTATCAACCTAGAAAACACTAATTCAATAGGTCATTCATTCATCGTCAAACATGCAGCAGTTAGTCTAACCTAGATACTGTTACATTAATGAAGATGACTCCATAAAGATTTTGCTTAATGATTATGTAAAGATTACTGTTATGTTCGTTTCCTGATATATGATTAGGCTGATTACCATCATACATGTTCAAGCGATAAGTCAACGATGATAAAATTCAAGATTTCACATGATAAGTAATGTACGACCACATTCATCATGTCATTTTTCTCTCATACACAAACACTAACATACTGTGGCATGAAACAGTGTACTGCGTAACTTGGCATGACTGTATATTTAATTGGTAGATAGTATTAAGGAAGGCATTAGTCTACTGGATAAAAGCTTGAACCTGACAGTAGGGTCACATAATCCTTCGCTTCAGTCTTTGGGCTGCACAGTGGACCAATACTGTACTATTCATCTAGTTTTCCACTGAGAATTTTTCTTTCTTTTCGTATGTTCAAGTTAAATCACATATTTCTTATCCATTGTATTTCGATTTCTGTAAGTATTTTGCCATCACAAGAAGTAACTTACCACAAATGAAAATTTACATACTCTTCATTCCTTAGATTTCCTTTCTTTACAAGCACTCCTTAGCACAAATTATTTCTCATCCCTCTTTTTGAACACAGAATATAATTTTGCGTTAATATCCTATCCAGTTGCTTTCTCTTTTTTCAGTAATTACAAACCAATTTTTTGCCAAGGATTACATCTACTCTACATCAAAGTAAATTCTACTCAAGTTAGTATATTAGTTTAAAAAAATATTGATAGAGAAATGTAAGTTTCTACTTCTATTGGATTCTATATGTCAAATTTCCTCTCAAGGGACCATTCCGACTTGGTGAATTCATTGCTGAAAATGATTGCTAGCACTGGATTCAGCACCAAAAGAAACAGAGAAAAAGAGGGTATTTAGTGGCAGACCGTATACAAGGTGGGAGATAAATGAGGGCAAAGTGCGAAGATAGATCGTAGAAAATGTCTAGAAATGCCATGCTAATTTTGAAACTATTAGAGGGATTGAGGTCAAATGTCGGATACGAGGAATGCATATCAACTGGCGTAATGTGAACATTGTTATAACTGGCAATTGTATGTAACTGATTTTGAAAAGACTCACCAGTGTTACAACCGGCGCATTTTGTTGCAAGGGATCATTAATATATCTGAACTGAATGGGATAGGTGTCTTTGTGCAAGGTACCACACCAGCATTCATCCAGTGGAACTACTTCTCATTCCGTTACACGTTGCAAACATAATTCCTGATGTTCCGTGATTTGATTCCACCTCTTTCTACCTCTCGTGCATACAACATGCTAATGGACCGTACTACAGGGTCTCTAGTTCCTCATTCACGTCACCTTTACGACAGTATTGATACATTGCCATAGCGTGAAACGCCTCCTGTTACAGAGGTCTGAAACTGTATTGACCACTATTGATTTCAACAGACGATGTGCGTCAAGAGCCATATGTCACAGCCCCTTTCCCGTATATTCTTCTTGCGCTAAGTCCAACATGGCGGCTTTTCAGATGGCCTTCATGATTCACATCACGCCTATTCAGTGGAGCTCAAATCCATTCCTCATATTCAACATTTGACATCAATCCCTCTACTGTTTTAAAATTCCGTGCTCGTGGGTTTTCTCGGGGTTCTCCCGTTTCGTCCCACTTTCTTCATCCCACCATTTCATTCATATCTCATCATCACCTTCTCCTTTAGCCTAACCGGCATACCAGTGGGACGTAAAACTTAAAGATTTCATTTCATTTCGTTTCAAAATTAACATGGCATTTCTAGGTATTTTCTACGTTCTATTTTTGCACTTTCCCTCATTTATCTCTCCCTGTATACGGTTTGCCACTAAACACCCTCTTGGTGCCTAATCCAGTGCTAGCAATCATTTTAAGCAATGAATTTAGAAAAGCGGAATGGTTCCTTGTCAGTTTGCGACAAGTAAGCTGCTTTTAATGACAGATTACTTATAATAATGATTTAAACTGTGTTTCTGCTTCACTAGGCAGAAATAAATTTTAGTTAGAATTTTAAAGAATTTGTTCTCTTAAAACTCACAATATCATTCTTGAGCATACACGTTGCACAGATTTCTTTCTCTCGTATTTCCCGGCTCCAGACTCAATAATTTATCCTAAGTAGTTAGTTAATCCACAAAACAAAAAAAATAAATAAATAAACTGTTGCAGCAACACAAAGGATAAATTTCTCTTAGCTGCAGACAAACAAAATAGAAAATTATACGTGTTAAGAACGAGAGCTTATTAAAACTTGAGATACAAATATGAAAGTGAGTATAGAAGAAGGAATTAGATTATTTTTTAGCCCTACTTTGTAATTACTATTACTACAATATTGTTGAACGTCATTACAGTAATAACTTTACTTTAAATGATATTTATAGGGTACAGTGCCTGATTCATTGAAAGGCCATGTGTCTTGGAGATAGACAACATAGATGGTTTCCTCGAGATTCTCCCATCTCTTTTTACTATTTTTATTGCACTAATTCTTGTCAGAAACAAACACTTTAATTCCCCTTCGTTCTATACCTAGAGGGTACAACTACGTACAAGACATTAAGTAAATATTTCATTCAGATGGGTTGTTATGGAGTTTAACTCCCCTGTATTAAACGGTGACAATATAAAACGGAATCTACTACTTAAAATGGGGTATGAATAGAGTTGCCAGACGTTATGGTTTACCCAAGACAGTTAATGATGTACATCATCTGTCCCTCCCCTCAAAATTCCAAATGTCCCAATTTTTCTCCAAAACACAAGTTAATATGATTCGTGCGATATTTTAAATAAATACTTCTTTACCCAGTCATCGATACCCAATTGACAGGCATAATATATTCTGTTACCCATTTTTAGTGAGTGTTGACCTATTATGCAATTAATTCTGACATTTCAGGAAGAAGCAAGTGAATAACTATGAATATTCTGTATATTTTCATGGAATGTCCCGGCTTTTTAGTCTAAAAATCGGGTACCCCTAGGTATGAATCACAACTTGGATCTGTATCGGAGCCTAGCACTCCCACTGGGAATCAAGCCCGGAACATAGAGAGCACGTGCGTTAGCCATTTTGGCACGAAGAAACCTTCCTTAATTAAAGAATACACAGTTATAGGTTTTTGAGTAGCATATCGGCTTATAGCAATGGTTTTCATTTCAATGATTACCAGCAGCGATGCCGATTTCTGTAGCCTACGACTTTAGGGAAGACCATTTAAGAATGTGTATTTCATTGTCAGATATTCAAGCAAAGATATCCAGATCCTGGGGCGCCAAAGCAAATTTGGGTAGGGAAGGGGTGTCAGTCTCCAGGATCGGTGCTTATGATTAACCAGGATCGGAGTACAGTGGCTCAAACAGTGATACCATCGAAATGGAAGCAGCGTTTCGGAATACTCTTATATACAATACATTGCACTGAGTGTTACTTCATTCATCCTGTTGCCGTTCGCTTTTCATGTAAGTTTTTCATCATCATCATCATTTTTCCATCACGGGCAGGTCATTGTAAGTACATTACGAACTTTCATTGTGGTTGTATGGTTATCCTAGGTACCTCCAACGCAGCAAATACGGTTCTAATTCCCGGTGCGAGCTCGTATGGATCATCTTTCACATTAAGTTGTCGGCTCATATCTCATATAATCATATGAAGAGGGACGTTACACTACAACTAATGCAATGGACCTCAGGAAACGAATTTCGTTCATCAGTTAGTCTTACTATTGTCCTCGCTCTTTTACTTTTCATGAATACATTCTTTCACACCTCTGAGAATGACTTATTCTCAATATTCTAACCAGTTTCTTTTCTTTATTTTTACTAACCTCTAATATCGTTCATTTTCCCCGTACTAATATATTGCTTTTTTTTTAAAAAAAAAAAAGTATCCTACAGTTTCTCACATCTAATAGTAAGTATACTAATACAAGTACAAACTTCTTGGAGATGGTATTTCTTTTTAGTAACACTTTACGAAGAAGATAACTGCTATCTCCTATTGTTTTAATTCCAACATGCCACTCCTACTTGCGTCAATAAAGAAAGACGGCTTGTTCCAAAAACTATTTGTTGTTACAGCAGGTAGAAAATAAAGTTATGCAACAGTCCATCAAACTCTTATTATCAACAGTGGACTCCTTTTGTTGTTATTACATCAGAGAGAAGATTGACTGGGAAAGAATTTCCTTTTTGAAAGATTAAGAGACGAGCTAATTAATTTTTGAACCCATTTAATTATAAGGTCTCTTTATAGGTCAGCATCTTTAAAAGTAAATAAAACAAAACTCCTCGCCGCCATAGTTATACTGTTGAGATACCATTGTAACATTCATGACAATACAGTAAAGACTTTTTTTTTTCGTTATCTCTTTGAGGCTCCAAATATGGGAGTAACAAAGTCATGAAGTAGATTAATGTATCAGGTAATGAAAGTTCATGTAATGGAGAAAATTAAAAGAAGGAAAACGCAACAGTGTTTGTAAGAATATTATCTGTGTCTTCTGACAACAGCGTGTTGTGCCACTTTCCTCTCGGCATGACTTGTCCAACAAAATTCACTTACAATAATTTACATGCGCTTTAAAATATGCTCAGTATACTAAATAAATACAGTACTCTCTATATAATGTCTTAATTAATTTACAGTGTGAAGTGCATACCATATTAATTAATAGTTGTACTTTGAAAATTATGGTAATAATAATAATAATAAAAAGGAATGAATTGTCTTCTTCATTTGGCGTTCCACTAGGATAACATTGATAGCTTCTTCGATGTCGGTCATTGTCCCGTAATTGGAATGCAAACACAATGCGCGGCAACATTATATGGACAAACGATATTGTGCAATCGTGATTTTTTTTTTTTTTTTTTTTTTTTTTGTCTTCTTCGTTAATAAGGTGAAGTCTCTATTGGATGCAACACATACATACACACACTCACACACAACCATATAGTCTAGTAGCTTAGCAGCATAAAAGGGCCGAATTGTGCAAAATGTGATACCAACATACCACTTTCAGGGATGATAGACCTATTAATAAGAAGTAAATCCTGATAAAGACCCAAAACGGCGGGGGTCTTGTTTTAGGTATATGACGTCATCAATATGGCCGCCAACGAATTTCGACTTAACTGAGTTTAAAAATGTGTAACTCCATTACCATTGAAGGTAGAAACTTCCTTTTACCTTTATTTTGCAGAGAATACATTGTACCTTTATTGTCATTATAAATACTTGCCTTATATTGCCGCCATTTTTAAATATGGCGTCTCAAACTGGAAAAATGTTTATTTTCAAAACGATTTTCTATGTTTTATAGCAAATAACTTTGAAACTGCTATGATTATGGGAAAATACTTTGATATAATCGTCAAAGGCCATTTCAATAGCTTTCGAATGCGACCAGAATCATTGATGTATCTCAACAAATTACCGAGATAATCAATTTTTTGTAGGACTAAATGTCGAACTTTCGTGAATAATGTTCGAATGTATCCGTAGATGTAGTTATATGGCATTTGTAGTTCCATTGTCCTTTGATAATAGGAACATAGTACCGCTACCAGTATGTTCCTTTTAACGTGAACAATAGCAAATCACAAGTGTTTATCTTTTGTCCGTGCTGAAAACCCTTTATAATGTCATAAATCCAAGATGGCCGCCGCGCTTTATCTCCGGTGAAAATTTCTCGCCACAGAAAGATAATAGAAACATGCAACAAAAGCCAATCTCTTTCTTTGGATGTGAAAAAATCTTGGCATAACATGTGATTGACTCTCTTTTGTGTCTACAAGCCAGTATATGACGTCATAAACACAGTATGGCGCCATGGCTTACATACGGATTATGAAAATTATGTATTTCTCCCATTAGAGAAACGATAGAAACGTACGACAACTACCAATATCTTTTTTCATATGTAGAATCAAAAAGTAACATAAGTTATTGTGTTTTCTTTGAGGCGAAAGTATATGACGTCATAAGCCCAAGATTGCCTTTGACTCTTAAATATGCATGAAGAAAACCTAAGAAAGGTGATAGAAACGTGCAAAGCAACTATTTTTTCTCCTTAAATAAGTTAAATCATGAAGTAACAGAAAGGTGTATCGTGTTTGCGCCCAAAGGTTAGTATTTGTCTTGTTTAAGTGTATGACATCGTTATACAAAGTAGCCGCTGTATGTATTTTGAATATTATATTATGCATTAAATTGAAAAACTAACAAAGCTAAAATTATGCATTATTCGAAAATAAATTTTAAATATATTCTCTTTAATACTAATTGTCCGAAAGTGAATATTTTTCATGTTATTAAACAAAGAATTATGCGCTATATGAAAGTATAAGGCTTGCACTAGTATTTGCGCTAAATGAATATTTCAAGGAATATGGGAACTGTGCATTTCGAAAGACATATTTTACATTTAAAATATTTTTAATCAGTCCATTGAGAATGTAATTGTCTGAAAATTATGCTTTTCATATTATTTTACAAAATAGCTCGAGGCAAAAGGCGTCACGTTTTCAAACCACCGCCCAGCTTAATTTGATATTTTTGGAGTTTGTATTAAAATGTTTATGAAACAGACTCAATGTATAAATTTAACAGTATATCAGCGAGAGATAAATTTGCAACACAATAAACAGTTATACAATTAAATATGTTACGAATTTGGAAGAGAAAATATTTGTGAGATAGTATGACTATTAACTTAACATCTGAAACGTACTTCAGAGAACTAGGGGAAGTAATTTTTGTTAATCACATTTCTTATTTAGACAAGATCAACTCACAATAAAATGATCTACTCTATCACAGTGTCCATCGCAGGTACACAACAAAGTGCACACTAACCCCAAGTTTTGACACTTGCAAGAATGTTGACAAGGAGTCTTGCAACCACAGCGAATAAGTTCTCTACAGTGCGCAGAAACTTCTGGAAGTAAGGACCACAGAGGATATTAACCACGATCCACCTTCTTCCAACCCCTTTACAAATTTCGGGTATTATGGACACTTTCTGGAGAGCTTGAGACCAGTAATATCCGGCCTGTAGGGCAGCTCGCAGACAGTGTTGAAATAGGGCTGTCTATGTAGGTGCGATCCCTTCGTAAGAACAATTCTTTTTCGTCATTAATCTTTGTCGACAGAGCGATCGTACAGGAGTACGGTGAAGCATTGAAGAACTGCAAAGTCCTGAGCTGAAATTTCAGCAGGAGTAACTGAAAGTTTGATAAATATATCTGTTATTTCAGGGAATTCTTGCCACACCTGCCAAGCTATCTTCTTGCGATGACCACCAAAAGCGGACACTGTGTCACACCCTGCAAATGCGTACCAAAAGAGCAGGGCTTTTGAGTGAGACTTTCCTAGGCTTGTTGCAATTTCGTGGACAGGAATATATCTCTTATTTTTACCACTCCCATATTCAATCCACAAGTGTGATACATTGAGCTCAAAGAATAAAGCAACGCCAATAACAACAACATCAGAAGCGACAGTTTTAATTGAGATATTCTTATGTCCGTGGTTGCTGGCATGCAATGCATGCAAGAACATGCGTGTGTCTGCTTCTTCTTATTTGCAGGGCATAAGGCTTATCACGTCCATATTAGAGTTTGCTGATTGCGGTATCATCACATGCACACACAATCTCTCTCTTATCACCAGAATCACTTATGTTCTGTGAGTGTTTACACAGAAGTCAAAATAAATCAGTTTTGTTTTCAGAATTATTCAAAAACAATGCCCATTTTTTGGGAGTTAGTGCGGAGTCTTTCACAAGTATTCTTGGCCCTTTTCCTCGTTGATCTCGTTCTTCTTTTTTCAGACTGTCGGGATCATAATTATCAAAGACTATGTCTATTCTGACGACATCACTCGCAAACTTTTCTAAAAATGGTTGAAATGTGATAGGGTAATACATAGAAAACGTCTGTCCCGGAATAGGCTTCAGCATGTGAGCTAATACTGCTTCATCAAATATAATACACGATACACTAGGTACATCGTATTGTGATGTTCCAAGTGGTTCTAAGCAAGAAATAATATCTGATTTTGCTCCCTTGCGCAATTCACCATTTGAAGAGAGTGACGGAAGGTACGAAAGGTTTTCGTGAGCAAAGAAATCTTTGATGTTTCCACCTCGACTTTGACAAGCTATGTATAAGCGAGAAAACAGGTTACAGTAACTCTTTAAAATTGACTCCTTGAGTCCTTTCTTCGTTCCTTCTTTTTGCGATGTGTGAAAAAGCGAAAGTTTATTTCTTTTAATCGGTTCTCTTAAAGGCGTCTGGCATTCGATGAGCCGTTTCCGAACAAATGTTTGTCCTGTTGCTTTACCAATTCTTCTGCTTTGAAGACAGACTCAGCTACTTTCTCATCCATAACAGCATATGTGGCAACGCATATTAGGGCACCATTTTCTTGAGCAAATGTATTTCTGTCATCATCTTCACATGCATTTATTAAAGCTTTCACATGTTTTTTTAACCTAGAGGAAAAAGCGTCTGTATCTTCATGATGACTGTGATGATCTGAATCGTCACTTATTTCTGCCTCTTTCTCAAGTTCGGTTAGTAATCCTGCAATCACTGGACCCGAAACCATCCAACGCAGAAGAGCACATTCATTATCAAATAGACCAATGGCACCTCCTTCACATTTTAGATCCTTATTACATTGTTCATGTAACAGGTCGTGGGACATGTACGAATATTTACTGTTAGTCTTTCTTTCCACAAAATTACCTTTCTGAAATTCATCATATACTTGTGGGTTTCATACATTCAATTCTCCCAAAGACTTTACGAATACTGACATCCAACGGACATAATTGATATGATCCAAGGCGAACATCCAGGGACAAATCTGATCCAATGCACTACAATAGGAGGAGAATTTCACCGATCGAATAAAATCAATTGTCCAGCAAATAAAGAAGAAATGATTCAAGGTTCATGGCCGTGTACCAAAATTTGAATTGGGCCGAGAAAAATAAATCATATAATATTATGCATTACACATATTTAAGAGTCGACGGCAATCTTGGGTTTATGACGTCATATACTCGCCTTTCGCCTGAAAGAAAAGACAAAACTTATGTCTTTATGATTCTACATATGAAAAAAGATATTGATGGTTGTTGCACGTTTCTATCGTTTCTCTAATGCGAGAAATAAATAATTTTCATAATCCATATGTAAGCCATGGCGCCATACTGTGTTTATGACGTCATATACTGGCTTGTAGACACAAAGAAGAGTCAATCACATGTTATGTCAAGATTTTTTCACATCCAAAGAAAGAGATTGCCTTTTGTTGCATGTTTCTATTATCTTTCTGTGGCGAGAAATTTTCACCGGAGATAAAGCGCGGCGGCCATCTTGGATTTATGACATTATAAAGGGTTTTCAGCACGGACAAAAGATAAACACTTGTGATTTGCTATTGTTCACGTTAAAAGGAACATACTGGTAGCGGTACTATGTTCCTATTATCAAAGGACAATGGAACTACAAATGCCATATAACTACATCTACGGATACATTCGAACATTATTCACGAAAGTTCGACATTTAGTCCTACAAAAAATTGATTATCTCGGTAATTTGTTGAGATACATCAATGATTCTGGTCGCATTCGAAAGCTATTGAAATGACCTTTGACGATTATATCAAAGTATTTTCCCATAATCATAGCAGTTTCAAAGTTATTTGCTATAAAACATAGAAAATCGTTTTGAAAATAAACATTTTTCCAGTTTGAGACGCCATATTTAAAAATGGCGGCAATATAAGGCAAGTATTTATAATGACAATAAAGGTACAATGTATTCTCTGCAAAATAAAGGTAAAAGGAAGTTTTTACCTTCAATGGTAATGGAGTTATACATTTTTAAACTCAGTTAAGTCGAAATTCATTGGCGGCCATATTGATGACGTCATATACCTAAAACAAGACCCCCGCCGATTTGGGTCTATATCAGGATTTACTTCTTATTAATAGGTCTATCATTCCTGAAAGTGGTATGTTGGTATCACATTTTGCATGATCCAGTCGCTAAGCTACTAGACTAATACTATATAAGCACCTTGATAATCAGAAAACTTTAGTGATTGTAGTCTTTTGAAAAAAGAACCAGAATCAAAAATGTGATTGCGAACAAGAAAGCAAACGTAGAGCTTGACAGGTGGTGTGGAACTGAATATTTAGGCCATGTGCACACTGACAACAATCACACTTTGTATAAATTCAAGAATGCGGCATTGTTCTCATTATTTCTCATTTTGTTTATTCTCTTCCTCTCCCTTTTCCCTCTACTTACCTTTTCCTTAACAATGATTACGTTTCGCCTTCATCATTGCATTGTTGGTGTTCTCTCTCTCTTTCAGCCATGTCCACACTAATGTTCTTCAAATGCATTCCTCATAATTCTTATTGTGGAAAGGAATGATAACTTGCATATTTGATATGTTTTCAGGTACAATAATCTAAAATAATATCAAATTAAATTTTCTGTAATAAATGAATCTTACCCATGTTTTAAAAATGAATTGAAGATTTCTTCTTAATGACTTTACTAACAAGATGTGATTTGTAGGTTAGTATGCTTGTCTGTCAATCGGGAGGCTTCCTTTCGAATCCGGCGTTCAACAATCCAGACGAACGTTGCTTCAGGTCCTCTCATGCAAAGTTTGGAATGAGCTTTTGGGAATATTTTTAGATTTCACGAAACGATTTATATTACCGCTACTCGAGAAATAATACTACTAATACTACTAAACTTAAACAACACCGATTACGGAAATATTAAGTTTCTTTTCTTCGAGCTTACAGCTGAGTATATTATATTTCCTTGGAAATAGAACATTGTAATCCATTGCAATAATATCATAATATTAACAATAACAACTATTTACAAATATACTATATAAAGCAGTTATCTGAGCTCCAAAAGGTCAATTCTCCATTTTCCTTAAAAAAAAAAAAAAAAAAAAAAAAACCTTCAGAGCAATTTTAGGGTCCGGAAAGAGAATATGTCCGCATAAAAGGGTACATGTGGTAATCTTGAATATAGACTCCGAGGTATACGGAGAAACCTTTATTTTCGAAACCTCACCAGCCAAAATCGGGCTGACGAAAATACCGTGTGGTCGAAACCTCGCCGTCCAAAAACTTGCATGACAAAATCACCCTGGGTTAAACCGTCGCTGTCCAAAAATTGGCGAAATAAAATCTCGCCAGGACAAAATATTACCATAACCATTTATTCAGTGCAAAATGCACAATTTCTCACTACATACTAGTACTTTAAGTATTTTGAGAAATCCGACTCAACATCTCATGATCTCACTCTTCCTTCCTCTCACCTTCTCACGTACTTAACAGAATGAGATTCGAAGTCATGAGAGTACTTTCTTGAAGTTGAACGCCTATAGTTGAGGATGAAATACAAGTAAATGAAAACGAAAAAGGGTTTAAAATATTGAGCGATGAATTCAAGGAAGGGTATATGACGTAAATAAGGTATTCGGCCTCTTGTTCCGGAATTTGAACAATAAAGTAGCATAATGTTAGTTTTTTTTTAAAAAAAAAGAAAAAAGCTTTGGAGAACATGCGATAAAAATAAACATTAAAAGATTGAAAAAAACGTTGCTATTGGAACCAAACAATCAGTATTAACTATAGATGTAGGATGGGACTGGCATCCCTATCCATGTGCTCACTACTCCCAGTGAGGCTTGCGCTGCATCAAACTCGCACTGGCTTCGGGTTCGATACCCTCTCTGAAGTTTGTGCCTATTTACCTCTTTGGACTCGGGTTCACTATCCTCTATTAATTTCGTGTCTATTTATCTCTTTGGGCTAGGGTTCACTATTCTCTATTAATTTCGTGTCTATTTATCTCTTTGGACTGGGGTTCACTATCCTCTATTAATTTCGTGTCTATTTATCTCTTCGGGCTGGGGTTCACTATCCTCTATTAATTTTGTGTCTATTTATCTCTTTGGGCTGGGGTTCACTATTCTCTATTAATTTCGTGTCCATTTATCTCTTTGGGCTGGGGTTCACTATCCTCTATTAATTTCGTTTCTATTTATCTCTTTGGCCTGGGGTTCACTAGCTTCTATTAATTTCGTGTCTATTTATCTCTTTTGGCTGGGGTTCACTAGTTTCTATTAATTTCGGGTCTATTTATCTCTTTGGGCTGGGGTTCACCATCTTCTATTAATTTCGTGTCTATCTCTTTGGGCTGGGGTTCACTATCCTCTTTTAATTTTGTGTCTATTTATCTCTTTGGGCTGGGGTTCACTATCCTCTATTAATTTCGTGTCTATTTATCTCTTTGGCCTGGGGTTAACTATCTTCTATTAATTTCGTGTCTATTTATCTCTTTAGGCTGGGGTTCACCATCCTCTATTAATTTCGTGTCTATTTGTCTTATCTCTTCGGGCTGGGGTTCACTATCCTCTATTAATTTCGTGTCTATTTATCTCTTTGGGCTGGGGTTCACTATTCTCTATTAATTTCGTGTCTATTTATCTCTTTGGGCTGGGGTTAACTATCTTATATAATTTTGGGTCTATTTATCTCTTTGGACTGGGGTTCACTATATTGAGAAATCCCATTCAACATCTCATGATCTCACTCTTCCTTTGGCCTGGGGTTAACTATCTTCTATTAATTTCTTGTCTATTTATCTCTTTGGCCTGGGGTTCACTAGCTTCTATTAATTTCGTGTCTGTTTATCTGTTTGGGCCTGGGTTAACTATCTTATATTAATTTCGCGTCTATTTATCTCTTTAGGCTGGGGTTCACCATCCTCTATTAATTTCGTGTCTATTTGTCTTATCTCTTCGGGCTAGGGGTCACTATTCTCTATTAATTTCGTGTCTATTTATCTCTTTGGGCTGGGGTTCACTATCCTCTATTAATTTCGTGTCTATTTATCTCTTTGGGCTGGGGTTCACTATCCTCGATGAGGTTCAAGCTCGCTTGAACTCAAGTGTTGTGACTCGCTATCCAGTTCTTGCGCTCGTACTTATATGTGCTCGCGTTTAATTACTGAGTTCGAGATTGTTGAACCCGAGATTGAGCTTATGCATTGGAACTCTTTGGATGCAATAAAGTAGAAAACGTGACTAATTTTCGTTTAGAAAATATTATCATGGAAGACATGTAGACGAGGAGAAAGCTGAGAAAAAAATTACTTGATCGAATTCAAATCCAACGATGTAATCTAGGAATAGGTAGGATGAAAATTATAATATTGGCCGAAGTTGAAAAAGAAAAAGAAAAACTGATTAGGATATTGAAAAGAAATTATACTGAGGGTTTAATGTCTTTTGTATCCTAGAAAATTAATCCTTAACAGAAATACACTTAAATAAGAGGGTATTAAAATTGCTATGATGTTCAGCATGCCAAGTAACCAGTAACTTTCCTGTCCTAACCCACTGTAATATAAAATTCATTTAATGTAATTAAAGCAAAGTTAAATTTAGAAATATATATTTGTGTGCTATAACAAAAGTAATTCAAACCGATTTAATATTATGTCCTCTTTTCTGTTTTTAAGACGTTTCATTCTCATAATCGTTGTTGATATGGTATTGACCTATAGAAATTATATAGGGTATATACTTTTCCACAATCCCACTTCTGTGATCTTGTATTTATGTGTAGAATGTAGACAAATTTCCACAATTTTAGTTTGATGTCATGGTTTGGATGCTCGATTCTGATCTTGAAGTCTTGATTACATTCTCTAATAACTTAAAACGTATTACTTAAGATAGACCATTAAGATAAGTTGGAATTATCTTAATGGTTTTTTCCGTCATATGTAAGATTATACTTTTAACACCAACTTAGTTGTTCGGTTGATTAAAGTTTAGCATCTCTTTCACTAACGAGACTATATGAGACATGGATGGACCTCCAGCTAAATATGGGATCTGAGCCACATGAGCTGTCACCGGGAATCAAATCCAGGTCTTTCGGGTCAAAAACATGCACGCTAATCCTACATCCACAAGGGAGCTCACAAATTTGTCAAACGATAAACTTATCTAAGTATGTTGTGGCCAGATACCTGTAAGATTTTCTTTTAGTTGGGAGGGGCGGGAAGACCAACACAAGTGAAGTTGCGTATACACACATTTTAATGCACGTAATACTTCATGTAAAATGACAGTTATTTAGGTACATCGCATAACTTTATTAAGTACACTAAGTATATTAAATACTGTAGCATGTGAGTAAGCAAATCTAATAAAATCATGTTTCGACATGCATTTCGAAGATACGAACTTCTGTGTGTGGCCTTGGTTGCGGAACAACAAAAAGACTTATTCAACAAACAGTTATGGTGCGCACCACGAGAATGCTATACCCTCTACCTACTCTATGATGTCCTCCTTTGCTCTACATTTTTTTAAATATTAAGTTTTATATAGTCACGCTATACTACAGTATGCAATTAATTAATTCGTATATAAATTAATTTAAATTATCCCAGTCTTTCCATGGTCATTCTGTTACTGCATAAAGTAAAAATAAATACGTTTTCCGTTGTGCATACAAATTGTTGTTAAAGTATTTACTGTCACGTTTTACACAAAAATTACAAATTTAGTCAAGATTTTGGAATTAACAGTAGACGTTCCTCTTACTTGAATGGGTGAGTTGAAAACAGTACATATTCCAAAAATAGCTGTTTCGTTCTTTGTGAGTACCTACACCCGTTGAATGAAACAAAGAGTGCATTTCTTAATTTTCTTAATGCTGAGGTCTGTACAAAAGTATGAATGAAAAAAGAACATATTCCTGGAATGTGTTCCTATTTCCAACCAGTGTCTTTCTAGTACTAATGGTCACTGCGACGCTAGTGGACGCTATACTTATTCGATTGTCACGCTAGCTGTTTTAGGTTATGTTTAATGCTCTAAAGCAGTGACGACGCCAGAGGGGGCACAGTGGCAGCATCTGCTCCCCCGATTGTCCCTTTCCAGACATATAGTATTGTAATATAGGTCAAGTGACATAAAACTATCCTTTTCAATTTTTTTTTTTTTGTTAAAATAGTTCTTCCTCAAAATGTTGTCTTGCCCTTCTGCCACCAACAAAATAAAGCTGGCGTCGTCCCTGCTGTGAAGTAGTGTAAACAGTGTTATATTGAGTTAATTAAATTTTATTACACTTGTTTAACATGTCAGAAACAGATAACAAAACAGTGCTGATCCTAAACGTGAAGGGAAAAAATCAAAAAGAGGAAAACGTAAAGGAAAAAAGTAGGAAGATGTCGAGGTTTAAAGTTTGTTACTACTTCGTTACTATTTCGGAGTTGCTCGTTCTAGCCAAACAAGACCCAATTCTGAGTATAAGAAATATTGCAAGAATAGTGCTACTAATGACCAAAAAGGTAATATTATTAAAAATTTATACAGTGGTAGGTTTAAAAATAATCAGAATATAGTTTTAGTGATCCTAATTGTAAGGTTTGATGTGGCAAGACATAAGCCATGAGCATGACACTTAAAGAAACACGATTCATCTTTTAGGCACGATTCTATGAAAGGTACAACCCAGACTGATCGCAAGACATACATTAACTTATATATGCCGTGTCTCAATAGTTCACTGTGAAACACTTCTAGATCTCAAGAACTGCTGGTCACAATATTTTGTAAAACTTCCCAAAAGCATTAAGTATAAAAAAGAGCATTAAAGTCCTGAAAGAAGCTTTACATGGAGATCTTAAGGATAAATTATGTTCAAAATGGCCACAAGTGTTATTTTGTGGACTGAACTGCTACATCTCTGTCTTTCAAAGAGAAATGAAACATAATAAATGAAAGATTCATTTTCAATCAAGAAACATCTAATGTGCAACGCAATTTTTGAGATAAAGAAAATTAACAAAGAAACCTGAACATAAATACATTATTAACTAAAAAGCAATCGTTAATTGTAAACGTTAATAATGTTATTGGTGATTCAGATAAAAGGTTTGCAGCATTTACTAAGAAAAAGTGTGACGTAAAGAATAAAAGGTTTTCCGTATCTCCATCCATTTTCAACTTTTAGCTGTTCAAACGTATGACCGATAAGCATTTTCGTACGGATATAAGTTGCTACACGAGGCATTCTTCGATAGATATTTATTATTTTTTTAGATTCCAAACTTTGCTATGCGTAAGTGTCGAATGCCTTACGGAACACCTATGACAATCTGTCCGTCAACAGGTATCAGAGAAGAAACAATAAGAGAAATCGAGAAGAGGTTTTTTTTTGCAATTGATTCAGCGCACCCAAGAATAGTTTCATCTCCGTTGATCCTCTATGCGAACCGGAAGTGCTTGAAATTAACTCTTTTCGATTTCAACGTTTGTTCCATAAAATAAAAAGTGTATTTTTTGCAATCAATTCAGCGTCTTAAGAGGCCTCATCCCGGTGAAATTAAAACACCGCTAATTTTACAGTAATTATGTGATATCTTCAAATAGATAAAAGATAATTGAAATGTGGAACAAGAGCACCGTAGACAATATTATTTTGCGTGAGGTACCGTTATCACAAGTCACCTAGTGGCTTTCAGCCGTTTAGAAAATAAATTCCGGTTTTCTAAATGGCTGGAAATCGAAAGCAGATAAGTGAGTCGTGATAACGGTATCTCATGTAAAATGATATTGTCTAGGGCGCTCTTGTTCCACATTTCGATTATCTTTTATCTATTTGAAGATATCACATAATTACTGTAAAATTAGCGGTATTTTAATTTCGCCGGGATGAAGCCTCTTAAGGGAACATATCATCACTATCCGCAACACTCTATAGAAACCGGAAGTGGTAGAAATATACTTGTACTTCCTGTTTTAGTATTGATTTCCATAAAACAAAAACAGTAATAGAATGCGACAAGTAATTTTTCGCAATCGATTCAACGTCTTAAGAGAACATACCATCATCACCCACAACACTCTGCCAAAACCGGAAGTGGTTGAAATTTTGAAAGGCAGTTTTTTTACACAGTGCTCCAAGAATTGAGCTCTGTCGCGATTTTTAACTATTTGTTGAAACCAGAAGTAGCGAAAATCTAGGATTTTTTAAAAAGTACAACACTGATAACATAATAGATGCAGCAAAAATAGATAGTGACAATCATTTTTTTTTTTTTTTAAATATATGGATTCAGTACTGCAAGAATATGTTTCATCTCTGATCGTATTCCTTTATTGCAACATCATGTGATAGACATCAATTAGTACTTCCTGTTCCAATGTTAAGCTCCATAGATTCAAAACAGTAAGAGATACCGAGTAATGGGTTTTTGATATGAATTCAGCGTCCGAGGAAAGGTTCTTGGATCTTATTCTTTTATTGTAACTTGTAGTTATGGATGTACTACTTTAAGTTTGAGCATTGAATTCGCATTAGTCTGGAAGATTACCATAGTTTCACACTGTAAAACGAAATTAACTTCTTTATGTATAGTATTAGGTGGTACATTTCTAAGCATCTTTTCCTCATTTCATGAACAGCATCTTCATACCTTCGTTGCCACAGGAACAAATTCGTTGTCATTATCTCCACTTTGCCATCACGATTATTTGTTTCGTCTTTCGTTTTTGGTGCGAATCCAATGAACCAGGATGACCCTTTGGTAATAGTTCCTTCTTTTACAATTTACCCATCCTTCCTTGTCCCCACTTCTTGGAACCTTCAATATAAAGTGCATGTCTGTTGGCAAATGTTACGTATGTTGAACCACAAAACGATTGCACGACATGAAAGAGGCAAAGTCCAATACATATGTATATACTTGTGTGTCTGTGGTTATATGTGCGCCTTTTTTTTGAAGTGACACTCTCACGCAATTCTTGAGTAAGGTTGATACATAATTTATGAGACAATCGTCGTCATATACGAATGAACTAAGTACGTATGCATATGTTGCTGGGAAGAGGGGAGGAGGAGGAAGTGCCTTACCGATTTCTTATGGGCTTTTAAGCAAACACTGGATTTTCCAAGCTATTTCATTTGTTTAGATGCTTTAAGTGCCTCAAGTAAAGTATAAACAACGTTGCGTGTGCTATAGCTTCTAGGGAACAAAGAGCAATCAAGTTGCATCGTAGTAATTGAAACTTTCTTTACTGTTAATCGTAAATTATATTATGTTAATTATACTACATGTATTTATGTAGTATACAAGAACATAAATACGCTGCATTCTAGATACAACAACGTAAAAGGTATCTTATTTTGAAAATTAAAGAGACATAGTGAATATTCTCTGTAGAAGAGATAGTTCCTGTAAGAAACTTCTTTGGATTTGATTTTGAGTTTAGTGTTCCTTTCAGCAGCAGGGGTGTAGGAAACGTGGACCTACAACTTGACGTGGCATCACTACCACATGGACTCCCACCGAGAATTGTACCCGGGTCTCTTTGGAAAAAGAAATTAGAAATGAGAGAAATAATCATGCTTAACTTCTATTTGGGGATCCATCTTGATGTTAATTGACTGTGGTATCAGATTGTTAGAAAATGTACTGTTTATCAGCTACTCTATGTTGCTCTGGAATCATTTCTTAATCTTGATCTGTAGCCAGGTATTTTACAGATGTTACAGAATACGTGGAGAGAGATTGAGTCCAGGCTAGATATTGTAAAAGTTACAAATGGAGCTCACGTAGAGTTACACTAAGTTAGAATAACTTGTAAGACCAAATAAATTTTTTGAGTTCTAGTTTAAAATGCATGATTTTTTCTTCTGTATTTCTGACCATAATAAAACTATACACTTTTAAAAAACGCCAGTCCCATTCCGGACACCCTGTATATATTTGACTAGAACAATACGTGTTTTCAGAGTAACAATTGTGGTCCAACACACGTCATAAATTGTTTATTTATTTATTTTTCTTTTCAAATAAAGAAAAGTTTTTTTTTATTACTTCCCTCTCAGCTTCTACTTGGTACGAGTAATCAAAAACGTGAAAAAAAACTCTTATTACATCAAATACATTTAGTGTCTGTGGATTTAAAATTCATATAATTGTTATAATAATTGAAAATGATAGTACACTTTAGAGCATTTTTGGACATGTTAAACGAAGACTAAAAATTGTTTTTTATAAATGCCCAAAACATGTCCCCAAATTTTTAATTTGACTTTATTATATAATACTATAATATTATCTTCTACTTCCCGTATTCTTCTTTTCAAGCTTTGTACAACCTTTGTGTTAATTTTTGTACTCTATGTGGTAACCGAAATATTTACTTACTCTGTATCTGGATTTGTCTACTAGACACGAGTTGAGGCTGTCCCGTGTCGTAAAACTGTTGTTTTGGCTGCAAAAAATAAACCAATGTTGAGATATATTTTTTAAAGAAACGGCTTTTGCAGTGTATTGAAAGAGCTCTGACCGGTGTCGTATACCTCACCACAAAAGTTCTGTTTCGTCCCCATTTCGTGACGATTCTACCTGCATCAACCAACACAACATAGGCCCTAAACTTCGCGAGCTTAAAGAAAGTAACTACGCGTTCCACTTCACTATCTTGGTAGTTTCCTTTTCTTTTCTCCTTCATCCTATACAACTAATCAAAATTACATCCTATCCTCTGAAACTTTTATTTACAAAATAATCCATAGGAACAGAAAAACTCATCCACTTAAGCTCTACTACTAGGTAAATTGCTACTCTACGGTGCATGGGTTAATTGTGTGATCAAGAACTGAGAGCATATGTTATTTTACATTTACAGTCATCCATCTGGAAATATATATGGTCTTTGCTAAGCTCCCTCTCACTTTTTAAATTTTAGTAAATTGAATGAAGAATATCAAGAATGTAGGATGTGAGCCACATAGTATCTACAAAATGTTATTAAATGAACTATTATTTTCTAACTGTTTCCAAATCTTTTCGTATAGACCAGAAGCTTGGGTTCCAGTGATGAAAATTTTCTGGAAAATTTTCCGATTCATAAAAACGTACTCCAATTATCCCTACATCGTTGTATAGCCGTGATGTGAGGTGGAAAATTTTCTTCTATACTTTTCCGGAAAATTTTCCGTTCTTAACAAATATCAGTGATCAAGTAACATTCCTCAGTATTCATAAATTGGTTAAATTCATGTACAGAAATGTTAAAAATTGAAAGATTGTTTAAAGAACCTGAAAATTTTCATGGCTCAGTCAATTTTCAGTACTATGTAGGAACAAGTGAAACAATTTTTCATGAATCGAAGAATTGTCTGTTCTATACAGCGATGAAAATTTTCCGGAAAATTTTGAAACGAAAAATTTTCCGATTCATAAACGCATACTCCACTTATTCCTACATCGTTGTTTAGCCGTGATGTGAGGTGGAAAATTATCTTCTATACTTTTCCGGAAAATTTTCCGTTAACAAATATCAATGATCAAGTAACAGTTCCTCAGTATTCATAAAATTGATTGAAATCATGCATAAAAATGTTAAAATGTGAAAGATCGTTTAAAGAATCTGAAAATTTACATGGCTTATACAATATTCAGTACTATGTAAGAACAAGTAAAACAATGTTTCATAAATTGAAATATTTTGTGTCCTTTATGGAAAAATTGAAGAACATGAGTCGGAAAATTTTCATCATTTTGAAGCAAAAAGTAATACAACTTTTTGTGAATTGGGAAGTTTTATTGCTCTGTAGAAACAAATGTGAGGAATTTTCATGAATCGGAAAATTTTCATCACGATGTAGAAACAAGCGGATGTAGTGGCAAATTTTCCACCTAACATCACTATACTTAATATCCAAAACTGTCCGGATTATGAAAAGTGTTTTCACTTGCTTCTACATCCGCTACATCCGCTTGTTTCTACATCGTGATGAAAATTTTCCGATCTATGAAAATTCCTTTCACTTGTTTCTACAGAGCAATAAAACTTTCCAATTCACAAAAAATTGTTTTACTTATTGCTTCAAAATGAAAATTTTCCGACTGATAAAATGTTCTTCAATTTTTCCATACAAGACACAAAATATTTCGATTTATGAAACATTGTTTCACTTGTTCCTATACTGAATATTGTGTGAGCCATGTAAATTTTCAGATTCTTTAAACGATCTTTCACTTTTTAACATTTTTATGCATGATTAATCAATTTTATGAATACTGAGGAAATGTTACTTGATCACTGATATTTGTTAAGAACGGAAAATTTTCCGGAAAAATATAGAAGAAAATTTTCCACCTCACGTCACGGCTAAACAACGATATATGAATACGTGGAGTATGTTTTTATGAATCGGAAAATTTTCCGTTTCAAAATTTTTCGGAAAATTTTCATCACTGTACAGGACAGACAATTCTTCGATTCATGATAATTGTTTCACTTGTTCCTACATAGTACTGAAAATTGTCTGAGTCATGAAAATTTTTAGATTCTTTAAACGATGTTTCACTTTTTAACATTTTAATACATGATTTCAATCAATTTTATGAATACTGAGGAACTGTTACTTGATTATTGATATTTGTTAAGAACGGAAAATTTTCCGGAAAAATATAGAAGAAAATTTTCCACCTCACATCACTTCTAAACAACGATGTAGGAATAAGTGGACTATGCTTTTATGAATCGGAAAATTTTCCGTTTCAAAATTTTCCGGAAATTTTCATCACTGTACAGGACAGACAATTCTTCAATTCATGAAAATTTGTTTCACTTGTTCTTACATAGTACTGAAAATTGTGTGAGCCATGAAAATTTTCGCATTCTTTAAACGATCTTACACTTTTTAACATTTTTATACATGATTTCAATCAATTTTATAAATACTGAGGAACTGTTACTTGATTATTGATATTTGTTAAGAACGGAAAATTTTCCGGAAAAATATAGAAGAAAATTTTCTAACTCACGTCACGGCTAAACAACGATGTAGGAATAAGTGGAGTATGCGTTTATGAATCGGAAAATTTTCTGTTTCAAAATTTTCCGGCAAATTTTCATCACTGTACAGGACAGACAATTCTTCGATTCATGAAAATTTGTTTCACTTGTTCCTACTTAGTACTGAAAATTGTCTGAGCGATGAAAATTTTCAGATTCTTTAAGAGATCTTTCATTTTTTTTTTTACATTTCTGTAAATGAATTCAAAAAAAAATATGATTGCTGAGGAATTGTTACTTGATTACTGATATTTTTTAGAACGGAAAATTTTCCGGAAAAATATAGAGGAAAATTTTCCACCTCACATCACTATTGGGTTCACAGTTTATGATGCCATGTACGATAAAATGTATATATTGTACGGAAATTCTTTAAAAGAATCCATATAACATTATTTTTCACATGCTATCTAACTCAATTTCTAAATTGTTGATGTTTTTTATCCTTAAGTTATTCATTAAAGTAAAAAAGCTGGGTATTATATATATATATATATAACGATAATCATCATATATAAAACGTCTCAAGAGGAACGGGAATGGGGAATGGCGGAAACTTCATAATCTATATCATTTAACAAACATTGTTAGGGTCATCAAGTCTAGGATGCTCAGATGGGTAGGTCATGTAGCCAGGATGGAAGAAAGTAGGAATATTTTCAAAGTTTTAACTGGAAATCCAATCAGAGAACGACCATCAAGAAGACCAAGGTGCAAATGGGAGAATAATATTAAGATGGATCTCTCAGAAATAGGATTACAGAGTAAAAGCTGGATCCAGTTGGCTAAGGATAGAAGTCAATGAAGAGCTTCTGTGAACGCGGCATTGAGCTTTCGGGTTCCATAGACCATAGAATTAGTTGGTTATTTGGATGTTAGGTAGCGAAGAACCTTAATCTAATACAAGAGGTAACAAATTCTCATTTCATCATATTTGTTTGGCTCTAAAATTGGACATAGAATTTTTGTTAGAATGCCTGAATAAAACCTCACAACTGCTTGATCCCTCTGTTGCTAGACTCAGAGACAGTAACATTATCCATTATCCATTAACCTAATACTTGAGTCAGGGCACGAAATTTCAGATCTGAATTCGGGGAGTTTGACCTCCATTTGGTATTTGCCATAAAGAGTAAATACCAAATGCCTATCTCAAACAAGGTTGCCAATTCTGAAAAATAAAATTATTCCTTATACTCCTGAAAATGTAAGAATAATAATTGTATTTTAAATCTTAAAATATTAAGTTGATCCTGTCAAAAATACCGGTCACCCGGTACATAACAGTCAGTTGGCAAACCTAGTCGCAAAACTAAAATATTTGATCATCAAATAGTGATCTTGTGACTGGAAATGTCGCGCAACAAAGATGAACTGAAATGATTGTAATATACTAACCGATACTCATTGAATTTATTGTACATTACTATAAAATGAAAGTTGATTTAAAATGTAAATGATGAATTTTACAACAGCATTAACACTACTTGATTTCATCTTGTAAAAATTCTTTCGTTTTTAACACGCCCTAAAAGACATTCTTGTTACTCAAGTGCTTAGATAGGAATTGCATTTCATTTTATAAAATATATTGATAAAAGATATATATGTTGAAGTATAACGTATGAGGATGACGAAACTACGTATATAACAATATTTGAACTTGCTAACAATTATAAAAGTGTAAGGAACGGACAGTTGCAAATATTTCTTATCTACATACATCAATGATTTCCCTTAATCTGATATTTTTGTGTATATTGTTATTGCTCATAGAAAAAATATTAATATGTATTGTAATACCTACACGCACATGCACAATACAATATTAAATCATAAGTGTTAATGCATTAGAAAGTATATGTATCCACATAATCACTTAATTATCTCTAACCTAATATATGATTATTATGTATGGGTTTCATTGAAAAGCACTTCATGATGATGTTATGTGTATTGAATAACCTTTTCATGATATCTCGATGCTTATTGAAAGAGAATAAATGATTCTTCTTGTTGTGTGTGTTTCTTGTTAGCCTGTTCATTGCTAAATCATCACGTCGACGCAATTATCGTCCTAATAAAATGGTGGAGCGTGACGGTTACGTCCCATCCATGAACTCCTCCACTAGCATTGTTCTTGCACGCAATAATAGCGTTCTGGTGCCATATTTTCAGTATCAGAAAGGGAAGAAGACCTTGTGTTTCCCGTCGTCGACAATGTAGTACCTAGGGAGGTATATAAATGACGAAGATTTTTATTCGTCCTTTTTTTGACCTTCTGGTGAGAAGTTGTTTTTTTGGGAAGATTAGTTTCACCTTGAGAACAACACTTGTCACAGGATGATCAACATCAATCTTTTGGTCCCTTTTTTCCTGTGTTTTCTTCTGTCTTCCTTTCTTTCTTAATTTTCCTTTCGACAGATTTTTTTTATTATGACTTTTGTGATCAAATAGACATCTGTTTCTAAAGATGCTACTCCATAAAAGTTCAATTTTTTATCTTCATGGAAAACATGATAAGTAACACATTTGTATCAAATCTTCACAAAAGTTTTCAAAGAAACTCGTAGTTATGCAGGAAATGTTCTAAGCTCACATCAATATGCATTTCATATGAGATTCTTTGAATATCCTTAATGAGTACAAATGGTTGAATGTTTAATATTAATCATATTCAAGAACCGAGTTTGTGAGAATTTTCGATCCTGAGGAAACGAAAGCCTCCCCGATAAATATAAGTTCAGGATTTCTTAAAAGTACTAAAACAAGAATAGTTATAACCCAAATCTGTTTATACTTTTTCCCTCTCGGATGAAATTATCTTACTTAATATTACTCATACTCTATAGAGGATGTGAAGCAAGCAGGGGGCAAAACTTAAAATGATTTTTGAATCAATTGCTTTATGTACACGTGATCCCGGATTTGATCGTCGGTGTGGTGTATTTGCCTTGGATATGAACTCAATAGTAAGTGGTTCAGATCTCACTGTACATCCTATTCCTTAACATTGAATGGCGTCCTGAAACTGAATTCTGTGATATGTGCGTCTCCATAAAATTAGGAAATATTGTAGGAAAATACAATATATCATAGGCGAGTATATATCATAGGTGAATGATATATGACTAATAATACAATAGGTCTAATTTTGTAATGTTATTAGCGTTTAATGAAAAAATGTCCAAAGATGGTGTAATATCCTAATCTTTCTTGTATAACTGTAAAATTATTTGTTACTTCAAATGCTATTTACATGCATTAAAAACACTAAAGCTTCTATTAGCCTGTGCTATGGCTACTACATTCAAGGAACTATGGCTACCTTAGTTATAATATTTATTCTCATATTTCCATCAAACTTAACCAAATCCGTTCTAGTAGTATCCTAACCTTCATACAGTATTAACAATAATTCTATATTGTCTATATTGTAGCGAAGGGTCAATGGTTCGACTTCCGGCCACGCGAGTTTGTGGTGGACAACATCGACTCCATCGGTTTTCTGGTTCTCGCATTTCCTTCCACATTTTCATTTCAAAAATTCATCATCACTCAGTTTCATTAATCACCAGTCTCCTCTAGCCTAAAGAGAATACTGGTGGAGCATTAAACTAGTGTTCAGTTTGAAATAGTTTATGAGTCTTTTTCATTAATTCCTTATTTAACGACCTTAGTGAATCTCATTATAAAATGACTTACATCATGCATCAAACATTCGTTTGATATCTTTGCATTATGAGCATAGTTACTTAAGTCTATTAAAGAATTTGTTATGTATAGCCTAGCTCTAAAAGTCCGTTCCTCAAGTAGACATCGAATTTGAAACCCAAACTTGTCCATTTGACTAAGCGAGTCGTCGTCGAATTTATATTAACATGGATGAAAATTATTAAAGTTGTTAATTTCTTTCAACGTTCTATCAGAATAGATCAGAAGCCTTGTATTTCCTTGGATGTATCCTTCAAGTCCAGATGATATAAAAAATTAAAATTGAAAACCTTGCAAATTTCTGTAAACTACGTATGCACAGTGTTATTGCGTGTCCAAAATGAAAATATCTATACGTAAATTCATGCAATAAGAGATGAAGATGATATAAGAAATTTGCATGTGAATATTAACTTGACATCATTATATAACTTTCTATTTTTATATCGATATTATGAATCGCGTTTCTATGTATGGTTTTCAATGCATGTCTTAAATTATTTACATAACATTTAAGGATGGTTTTACTGTTGTTTGCAAGCGAACATGCAAATGAAATGTTATATATAATATTTTAAAAATCCGTAATATCAAAAGAAAATATTACTTTCATGACATTTTATTTACGTACTTACAATGGCCTAGTTAGAACATCAACATTTTCTATAATTCAACAAATTATAATACAGATGCACCTGGATATACATTTTAAAGACACACGATTTAATACATAAGGCTCAATAGCATTTATTTACTTAAATTGCGGAACATTAAGAGGTCCCATCACGGTGAAATTAAAATATCACTAATTTTACAGTAATTATGTGATATCTTCAAATAGATAAAAGATAATCGAAATGTGGAACAAGAGCTCGCTAGACAATATTATTTTACATTAGATACCGTTATCACGACTCACTTATCTACTTGCGATTTCCAGTCATTTAGAAAATCGGCATTTATTTTCTCGTTTCTAAATGGCTTTAAACGGAAAGATACTAGGTGACTCCTGATAACACTACCTCATGCAAAATAATATTGTCTAGGATGCTCTTGTTCCACATTTCTATAATCTTTTATCTATTTGAAGATATCACATAATTACTGTAAAATTGGCGGTATTTTAATTTCGTGGTGATTAGGCCTCTTAAACAAAAAAATCTTATTTGAAAATATCTCTTGTTCAATTTTGTTAATCTTTCGATAAATACTCATATTTAGATATTCAAATTCTTTAGGGTCATAGAAATTTATGTCATTTTCACTAACTTGCTCTAATTAAAATATCTCTGACTTTACAGCTCAGAAGGGGCCAAAATTCTTTTAGGGAGATGATCTATAGATTTACATTGTTGTAGTTTCAAACAGTTCTCAATATCGAGCTATTACTGAGAGTCAAATCTGAGATTATTAATAATGAAATAACTTCTATTAGAAGGACTTGAAAATTAATTAGAACGTCGTTTTTATCCCATTTGAACTTGGAAATATCCGGTGCCCGTTGTGGCCAAGTAGCTCATATATGTGCTTTCTATGCGTATAGTTCTCTATTTGATTCTTGTTGAAATACTTACCTTGGATATAAACCCGAATAATGGTTTGAAACTCACCCCATAAACAATAATTTCAGTTTCATTTAACATCATTGCTGAAAATGGATGTTAAACTTAATTTCATAGATCAGTTAAAAATTTCGGGAGCTGCCTCTTGATATGAACTTGTATTGAGGATATGGAAGGTTTAAATCATTCGAAATCTGGAATTTGATTTTCTTTTCACTATTTCAGAACTCTTCAATCCTATGATTGATCGTAAAAACAAAAAAAAAAAAAAGTAATATCAAAAGCTTAATAAGTTTCTACATGTAAATTCAATGCTTCATTACCAAAATAACGAATCTAAGAGCACCGTGCGATATAGATATTTCAATATTTTAATACTCCTCTAAAATACATGTATTGCCGATTGGTTATTACAAGTAACATTTTTAATGTAATATTTAAAATAACGAAAGAAATATACATTTTAGAAGCACTTTGCAGTCTTTTGTTCAGTGGAACTCGAAATTTAATTTTGTCCATACTCGTCTGATGTCGAATCACGCTCGACATGTATTTTGCGATTGATTTAGACCAATGTCGTGTGTTAATGGCTTGATTTTTTCGTTACTACATTTAGTGGGCAATTCTTAGTCCATTATTCACTCCTGGCTTAATATATAGCATTAATGTTGTGAGTTTTAACTTCGGAAATCTATCATTATATATGAAATGCTATAATTTGGCAAATAAATTGAGACCAGTTGAGACAAGCTCAGAAAATATAAAAGGACCGCAAAGAGTCAATGCAATAATTTATAATTTTAGCTCATACTTACAGGGAAGTCCAATTCACACTCACATTCTGTCATTTGGAGTCGAGTGCAAATGTTGAACACAAAAGAGAAGTATGATAGCTATTAAGCTAGAAGGGAACTATAAGCTAAGAAAAAAATATTATTATTATTATTATTATTATTATTATTATTATTATTATTATTATTATTATTATTATTATTATTATTATTATTATTATTATTATTGGATTGTTGTTATTTGAGAAATCTGTCATTTATATTTCTGGTTTCCGTGTAGCATACGATAACATACAATTTAGCTACTTCGTTACTGTAAGTACGTGCAAGCAAAATGAAAAGAACAGAGAAAAGAGAGTGCGCGTGTATAAAGGCAAGAATGCACTTCACAATCAGAGCACTGGCGTTGGTGGAACTTATTTTCCTTAATTTTAACACTTGAGTAAGTGCAATGGATGCGGAAGAAGGCGCACAAACTTCTAACATACATAGCCACCCTTTTGTTACTTTGTATACATTACTATTGCCTGTCAGACCAACAGGAGCATTCTATCTACTTGTACAGGATAGTGAATGATTTATTGTTTTTATAGAGTATAGACGTAATAAAAATAAACCATAAAATACACTGTCTCCAATTTAATATTTATTAGTAATATTCGTAAAATTTTACTTTAGTCAATTCATTCGTTACAAAATCTAATGTTACTAGCTAAAATTAATACTAGAGTGGATAAATACGTACATATTTAGTGGTGTAAGGTCTGTTTAAGTTTACTAGAGTTACGAAATGCAGTGCTGTTGAAGGTACTTACTAACATAAGAAATCATTGAATAGAAATCTAAGGTACTACTTGTCTTTGAGAATCATTAATTTCTAGAACAAATCATATTCATAGTTAAACAAGTTATTTATTTATTTATATTATTTTCTTTTTTTTGGGGGGGGGGAGGACACATTCATTCTCTTGGTCTTGACTTACGTGATATATGTGCAATAATCTTGTATAATAAGAAGATAGAAAGTTAGTTCAGTTTCTGTTATTAGAAAAAAGTTCTATTATTGTAGCTCGGAGAGCTAAAACTACCCAACCTTACCTTCTAGAGTAATGTTCGAAAAATATCTGCAAAAGATTGTAATTATCTATTATTCTTTCCACCTAATCAGATAAGCAATCAAAGCAGAAGTCCTCCACACTATGTTCTCATCCAGAGTATGACAAACGTAAAAGTGGGTGCTCCTCTTATTACCGTCAATCCACACACATGAAGATTTAGAATGTATTTCAGCATACTAACTTTCATAATAATACCAGTACGTGCACATTTCATAAAAACTTTATTACGTTAATCTGTACTAGTAAGATACATAAATCAATATTACATTTTTCAGCACATTTGCAAATTTAATCCAACATCTGCTGTTCATTCGGCAGTCGAAGGTTGTGAAATGATGTTCGAATAGCGTTGTCATTCAAAGGGCAATTATTCAGACGAAAATTTCATTTGATTCATCGAATAATTTAATTTTAAAGAATGGCTAAATTAAATCTTCAATACAAAATAATAATCAATATTTCTTTTAAAGATGAAAATTAATTACAGTTTTTGGCAGGATTTGGCAGTGACTAAAAGGAATATAATAATAATTTCTTACTGATATCAACTGCAAGCGAATCGAGGTGAAATTGTGATCATACGCAAAAAATAGTTAAAACGCTTTGATTACCTACTAACTTAGATGGAATTAGTAGTAGATAGTTGGTTTTGGCTATTTCCAGCATAAACAGTTTTTTCTTGTTCAGAAAAATATTGTTATTTTATAACGGAAAAGATCCGAATTTCGCTTGGATGAATTTTAAATTTTATTTCTGCTAATTTTTAATCAGAATAATAGATACTACTCACTACTAACTACTAAGCACGGCAAGATTAATTCAGATGTTTAGAAGGGAAGAGAAATTTTTCAGCAGTACTCTTTTACATGAAATCTGATTATCTGTAAGGGCGTAGCGTCTGGAGTAAAGGCACATGTAAAGTGGCACACGAGACGAGAGGAGACAACTCTTCCCCCCCCCAAAAAAAAACATACACATTTTTCGAAACGAGATATCACTTTCGAGACGAGAAAGTATGTGAGGATTTTATGCACTGTATTTTTGACTCTGTGATGATTCTGGCTGCTTGCGACTGTAGGAGTTGGAGTGCTTATATTGGAGGAATATTAAGTGACGTATACAAGCGACTGGATTCATAATTACAAAGCTCTTGCATATGTGGTATCTTTAATTCTAATTTTCAATCTGTTTCTCTATTCCAGCTCGTAATAACTCGTTTTCCCGCATTCGTTTTTTCAACTTCAGTGGTAACAAACTGGCCACTCTATCCCAGCATAACTGTCTTAGTGACCCCATCAAGTTACCAATGGCGGATCCAGGGGGCGATCGGGGCGATCGTCCCCCCAGAAGAGGAAACTTTTTTATTTTATATAGACCCCTATAAATAAAACCCATGCCAGAGTTTGGAGCTCTTAAAAGTAGCTCTAAGTAGTAGTATTACAACCCACCGCCCCCCAGAAGTCGGTCCTGGATCCGCCCCTGCAAGTTACGTTAGAGTAAGTTACGTTAGAGAGTAGAATATGACTTCAGGCAGAATGTTTACTCCTGAAATCTTTTATTCCGTCTTGTAGAGAAATTTGATAAAAGTAATAAACAATAAAACAAGGATTTTAGGAATGATCCAAAAAATGAATCAAAAGATTGCAACCTTAGCCACTAATTAGTATTTGGATCAGGGAACACAAAATTTTTGAACGGGCCCTAAATCGAGTTTTCGTATTTCCTACGGAATAAGCACATCATACTGAGTTAACTGATTGTTTGGGTTTGGCTACACTATATGTAGTTCTCCAGATATAAGGCCTACAAGAATATTTTTGATTGAAAAATATTGGATTTTTCGATTCAAAAAGGGAGGGAATTTGCTCCCTCGTGTTCGAGCTTAATGTCACCTACAAAAATATTTGTAATTCCCCTGCAAGCATCCTTCTACATTACTGGTTGCTTCACTATGATTTCCACAGACAATTAATTTTGATTATGTAACACCTTCAATCCTAGAGGTAGAAAAAAAAGTATTATCAAGTCTGTGGTTAAGGTGCCTTGTGGTCGCTGTGTTATTTCCTTCTTGGTTTCTTCTTTTCTAAGAAATAATGTCTTCCAAACAGCGAAACGAAGTAGCCATTCACGAAAGCGGAACTGTTTTGTAGGAGAATCAACTTGTACAAACACTACAGCAGCGAGAAAAAAAGATTTAAAAAATCGATTATACACTGTGCTACTCCAAACCAAGTGATTCACTTCCTATTTACATTGTGGTTTTCTCCTTAAAATTGATTTATAATGTCTAAAGTATAGAAAACAAAGTGAATTCAGTTGTAAATTCTTTCTATAGCAAAAGAATTGTATTAGGTCTATTTATTAATTAATTTCTCAAGCGGTTTTGCTTGTTACAACGCGGAAATAATGGCAGTTTTTGTTGAAATCAGTGGTTTTTAACTTTTTATCTACACGGATCGCTAAAGATAAAAGTATTGTAAACCGAACATGTTCTACGATAACTTTCGTAAAATTTGTCTGATTTTAATCAAATTTGGTCTGTGCTCTCCTAGGACTCGAAGAATTAATTTATTGCTTGAAGTAGAAGCTCAAGAAGAAATAGGAGAGGGGGAGGGCAAAATAAACACACTAATTTGTGCCTTGATTTTAAACGTTTATCATTAAAATGATAAACTTGACATTTAGGTTTATTCTTCTTTCGAATATAATTGACATATGCTCAGTAAAACACTAGCTATCGTTTCTTCGTCATTCTTTCCGGATTCATGGATCTAACTAAATACCGCAAGTAGTAGTACAAAACTAACAGTCAAATTCAGTTGTGGTAATTCAGTAAACTGTGGTCAATTCAGTTTCGTGCTTTATCAATTGCAGTGACAATTGAAAATTTGTTTGTTTCGCATTTTAATTTATTCTAAAAAGAAAATTATTACTAATCATAATAATAGCGACGTCTCAATTCTGTCAGTCTCGCTAATATGTAAAACTTAAAACATTTAATACTTCAAGAAACCTCAAAACATTTAGTACCTCGACAAACCTCAAAATATTTAATACTTCAACAATCCTCAAAATGTTTAATACTTCAACAATCCTCAAAATACTTAATACTTCGACAAACCTCAAAATATTTAATACTAAGACAAACCTCAAAATGTGTAATACTTCAACAATCCTCAAAATATTTAATACTTCAACAAACCTCTAACTATTTAATACTTCAACAATCCTCAAAACGTTTAATACTTCAACAAACCTCAAAACACTTAATACATCAATAAGTCTCAAAACATTTAATACTTCAACAAACCTCAAAAAACACTTAATATTTCAACAATCCTCAAAATATTTAATACATCAACAAGCCTCAAAACATTTAATACTTCATCAATCCTTAAAACATTTAATACTTCAATAATCCTCAAAACATTTAGCACCTCAACAATCCTCAAAACATTTAATACTTCAATAAACCTCAAAATATTTAATACTTCAACAATCCTCGAAACACAATACTTCAGCAATCTTCAAAACATTTAATGCTTCAACAAGCCTCAAAACATTTAATACTTCAACAAGCCTCAAAATATATAATGCTTCAACAATTCTCAAAACATTTAATACTTCAACAATCCTCAAAATATTTAGTACTTCAACAAGCCTCAAAACATTTAGTACATCAAAGCTCAAAACATTTAATACCTCAACAAACCTCAAAATATATAATACTTCAACAATAATCCAAACATTTAATACATCAACAAGCCTCAAAACATTTAGTACTTCAACAAGGCTCTAAATATTTAGTACTTCAGCAAATTTTTTAAAAAAATATTTAATACTTCGACAAACTTGAGAACATTTAGTTCTTCAACATAGCCTCAAAACATTTAACGGACTTCATAAACATCAGACGAAAATATTTCGATATTCTTAATCCTTATTATAAAAGAAAGATACCTGAGTCTGTCAGTCATGCTAATTCCAATAGTTCATAGTCAGTGTAATTAGTTGTCATTAGCTGCGCTGCCTCCTAAGTGACACCAAGAATTGCCACTAGCCTGCAGTAACTTAACAGGCGATGTTGAAGCTTTCGGAAATAATGTGTAATATTAATTTATTTTATTTATTTATTTATTTATTTATTTATTTATTTATTTATTGGAAATGGATGTTGTTCATTCACAGATATTCGAAAATGATTTGGACTTTTGTTTCGGATCTTAAGTCCAAAGTTAAACAAAATAAAATTCAAACTTTCCTTTCCTGAACAGTGTGGCAACCCCTATCTGGGAGAATTGTCCAAATTTCCTTGGTGAATATCGATAAAAAAAAAAAAAAAAAGTGATGCGCTTCTCCACTCAGGATAGGCTATGAGGGCTACGAGTTGTGTGTGGAAGTAAATATCTACACTTATTCAACTCTGCCATTTACTGGAGAACATGTAGATACTTCGAGATCACCGTCACCCTCAGGTCTCCCCCAGATACACATTGTACGGACGCTAAGTGAATATTTGAGCTGCATTGAAGCATGTGTAGATGCCTTACCTACTACGCAACTGCGAATTCTCCTGGAGATGTCGGTAACAATAAAAAATCGAGTAATCATATTTCGACACATCTCTTCCTACTGTATATTTTGCAGTAAACTTTTTTCTGAATACATCCATTAACCATGTTTGTCTTACATCCTTGAAGAGTCATACTTAAATCGTTAAGAAGAGAAAATTAGAATTGAGTAGGAGATAAGGGTTGAGGCTGTCTCGTTTTGAAAGGGAGGTCTCATTTCGGAAAGTACATCGGTTTCCATCGAAAGAGCTCTATCTTGTATCACAGATCATAAGAAAAGTTATTTTCCATCTCGACTCATAGGTATCTCTAATGTAATCATATGCTGTGGAAGAAATTCCTTTGACATTGACAAGTCACATTTCAAGCAGGTTGATATAGTACTGAAGCGTTCCCCGAATGTGAGTATTTTCTGAACACTATAATAGCTGTGCTCCAGATCTATATTGGGTTATCTAAGCGACTGGTACGATTCCTAGCCATAGTTACTTGTTACGGAAGATCAGTATTGAAAAAGAAATCCTCTTCTGTATTATAAGTTTGGTAATTGGACTTATCTTCGTTGGGCAAGGAAGAGGCTAACCAAGATTAACTTTTGATTCCGAGAAAGTTGTTTAACCTTTTCTTTCTATTAGGAAACGGCGAGAGAAGAGTCCTCTCGATAACTACCTCACTTCAGCATAATTGAGAGGATGATGAATGATGATATTGCAAACCTATAGATGTATAAAGTGTTTCGAACAAGCAAGAATTGAGGACGTGACTACTAATTTTATTTACAATTTTCATCGTGTCATTAGGGTCTGCATTCAAGTCAACAGAACGTTTATTTTTTCTGCTAAGTTTCGTTTGGGAATAATATAGTATATATATGCTTTTTTGTCTTCTCTGTTATACCAAAGAGTATCACTCATATTCGCGGCGGGTCTGTATACAACAAAATACTTATTTTATTGACACGAATCCAAGCAATATTTTAGAATATCATAGGTGTAATCACTACATTAATATATCCGAAGCAATGATTGGACCAATCAAATCAAGACACCACAAAAGTTCCTCCTTAATTTTCTCGCCTTAATTATTTCTCACAAAACAGAATAGGATTCAATGATTAATCATGTTAGTTGATTGACTCATTAGTTCAGTAACATTAAAAAATAGGTATTATTTTACTCTTATAACTTGTTCTTCAACATCTACCATTTCAACAGTTCTCTGTACACGGTATTCAGGTCCTATATGGCCCGATATACGAACTTGCTTCCGTTTCAAAACAACATAAGGACCCAAAATTCCATTCGCAACACCTGTAACGTTAGGCTTTATATTAATTTTTTTATGCATATGAAATTTTCCAAATTAAACAGTTTTAATGTTGTTGTCCCTGCGTTATTTTTATTACTTAGTCTTCATTTTGGTTTGCAAATGTACAGACTGCGGTAGGATATATTTGATATTAAGATATACTATCTTTGAAAATATTACCACAAAATAGGGAAATATTTAAGAAAAAAGGCCAAAATACTCTACTACAAACAATGAATGAAAAGAAAATTTCCACAGCAGATAAATTTGAAACATATCCAGTGTAATCAGTGATGTATATAGGGGCAGCCTTCTAAAGTTCGCACAACAGATTATGTTACATCACTATATTCTATAGGACTATTTCTTTCGTTTTTACATCAAGGAACGTAAAAATGTCCCGGGACCGTGATTTACAAACAATATATTCTTAATAGCATAGACAGGAATTGTTATATAATATCTCATTATATTCCCTTCCTTGCACGATTTTCCTTCATGTCCTTTGTCCCAATCGGAAAAGATTAATATGAAGACTTAGGCGCAGATGAGAGGACAATATTAACCCTTAACGCACCAAGCCTAAATCGTCTACGTCGTTTACCAAGCTGGGGTCTTCTAGGGACCCGAAGTTTTATTTTAATTTCTCAACTTAATTTTTGCACTCTTTTAACGAACATATCATTGATCTAATTATGTAGCAGATATCCCAAAAAGGATGCAGAGCACATATAAAAATCGAGAATAAATTGGTTTTTATAGTTGCAGCAGTATCACCAAATATCACCCTCTGGAGTCCCTAGAGGATCCCACTTGGGTGTGTTAAGGGTTAAGATGAATTTTACAGAAATACGAATACGAACTAGAAACTGTATCCAATTGGGCAAGGATAAAAGTCAATGGAGAGCTTTTGTGAATACAGCTTTCAGCCCTCGGGTTCCATAGACCATAGAGTTAATTAGTTTTCGTTCTTTAGTCCTTTCTTTATATGCAGAAACAAAATACTACTTCACATCTAGAGGCATATGTACAGAATAGTCAATCCTTGCTTTCGAATTTCGAATCAATGTTATCGAGTTCTTGATTTAGAAGTATTGTTCTTTAAATTAGGGATATTTTTTGTGAGAAAGGGGACAGCCCGGAGAATTTTGAGAAACGTGTAATGGACTTTAGGCTGATTGCATCCCTTTTAAAATTATAGAAATAACTGATCACGTATCAGTTTCGTTGTAAAATGTATTATTATTATTATTATTATTATTATTATTATTATTATTATTAGTAGTAGTAGTAGTAGTAGTAGTAGTAGTAGTAGTAGTAGTAGTAGTAGTAGTAGTAGTAGTAGTAGTAGTAGTAGTATTGAAAGATCAATATTTTGAAATTCTGGATGAGGCAACCAGTAGCACATACCAATGTTCAGTTTTGGGTGAAACTTGGTAATATTCTTGGAAACCAAATACTGAAATAGGCTTGATACCTTTTAGCTTTAAAACTTAAACATGATCATTTACACTTTGAGTTTAAGATGTTCTTACCTAAATTTCTCGTCACTGAACACAACAAACTCAGCAGCTTCTGCCAAGAAAGGAAGTAAAGTAAGTTAAACAGTCTTTCTCCTTTCAAATTCAGCATCTGGTTAATTAATTATTTCTTTACATTTATTTCTTGATTCCATAAAGTCTAAGACAGGTTGGAAACTCACAAAGATTTGCGACACTGTCTTTAATAATAACAATATGATAATAAGTAAGCGTTTACTTCAAAGGTTTGGTCGGATCAGGAGAAATGTTATATAGTTATCAAATATCACAAATTCATTGCTGTGTTTTAAAATTAAAATAAAAACCAATTGAGAATGTTCCAAGAACATTGCCAGAACGAACTTAAAAAGAATTATTTTTTCTTATTTACTTCTACAGGCTTTATACCAATTGTTCTTTGTACTTTATTATTAAGCTCATTAAACATTTTTTGTAATATGCCGGTATCTATCCATTTATAATTTCCTTGAGCACTAAATTTTTTCCACATGTTTTGTTTAAGAGTTCTGCTAAAACGTTCTACGATATGTTGTTTTACGAAGACACATGCTCAAAATGGAGGGCTCAAAATTGAAAAATTCGTAATTAAATCTCCCGAAATCGGAACTGTTTTGGCCAATATCTCGGTAACGGTAAGTTATAGAGAGATTATATTGAGTGATCAATACCTAAGAGGATGGTAAACATTTTGGTAGCGAATAGTAACCGTTGGCCAGTGATCAAACCAGTGGCCAGTTGAACAGTGGCCGCTGGTTACTATTTGGAACCAAAATGGTTATCATCCTCTTAGGTATTGATCAACACCAATAGGCCTATCATCTCTCTATGATTTTCCCAAGATATGGCTCCTTAAATCTTCCGAAATCGGAACTTTTTGGCCAATATCTCGGAAAAGGTAAAATTCACGCGAAAAATTCCATCACCTCTTTCACATAGTTTTCGATGCTCTATCGAATGAAGGTTTCAAAATTGAAAAAAAAAATCTCTAATAAAACACACACAGAGAGACAGACATAGAGAATTCAGTAACGAATTTTTTAAGTTCGTTGATAATATAGGCTGAAAATGTTATATGTGGATCGTAATATTAGAGTAAAATTAATTATCAGCGTCAAACAACACATCTATACTTTGTACATAATTGAATTGAACTGAAATGCAATTTCTATGCATTATCGGCTAAAGGAGATGGATAATTAATGAATGTGAACAATTATGAAAGACTTCGTGGACTCAGGATGTGAGGAGAACGGGGGAACCGTGAGAAACCCAATGGATACGAAGTTGGCTCACACAAACTCATATGACGCAGGATCGAACTCCCCTTCCATCATAGGTGAGGCTCTACCACTGAGCCATCCTGCTCCCTTTGTACATAACTGTTTCATATCCAACTTGACATATCCAAGTGCAAGAACTATCAAGTTGCTGTTCTCATTGCTTGTTAAAGTTTCTATTACCTTTCCATTGTATCGTAGAAATCTACAATCATTATATTGTCGAACTCAATCTATGAATTAGTTCGTTGCTTGTGAATGCGACTTTGAGGGGGCAAAAAAAAAAGTCATATGTTTTCTTTCTTCATCATACTGATAAGATTCAACCAGTCATACCGAGAATGGTTTGTTTGCTTATTTAGTTTACACACATAGAATTCAAGAATTCTGAAAAAAAAAAAAATGATTACGTTTTTCAAATATCTCTAAAGCAAAAGACAGTGTTAAAATTAGAAGAGCATAGCCCCTACAGGAAGTACTATAAAACTGGATATATATTTCCACTATGCTATTTTCAGCATCTTAAGACCAATGACATTTTTCATTATAATAATATGTACAAAACTTCATGCCACTGTATTATGTAGTGCTTCATCTTTTCCAAGGACCTATCTCCTGCAGATATTCCTTTGTTTTACACTTGTTTTTGTAAACCGTAAAATGATTCCGATTTGAAATGAACCCAGTCCAACTGCTCTAGCATACAATATCTTAACATATTATGTCTAAAATGATTAGCGAACGTGTCTTTGGTAGACGTGCTTCCGAGATTGATTTTTCGGAGAAGATCCATGGCATAATTCTGTGTGTTGACTTACTTTCATAAAAGAATTTGATAATTACTTGAAATAAGAAGTCACTTATTAAGACTATAAACCTTTAAAAAAATGATGTAAGAAACCAATACTAGTCATGTATCAGCATCTTGCAGTTTATCACATGTCATCTTGACTAGCATAGCCTTTCATGAATTGTATTGTGAGTAAGCTGCGATTAGTTTGGTTCAGTGAAACTCTTCAAAATGACTATGGAAATTTGAACAAAGGACTCGAAAGGTAACCTTAATTTTTACTAAGCAATTTGAACAGTATCTTTTGATGCACTGTTCTTCAATTCAAACATGTTAAGCAATTCATTTTCTTTCCTATAAGGTAGTGTAAATATACTGGCAGAGTATGGCAGAGTACTCTGACAAAATATATATTTTTAATACTGTTTGTATTCGTAATTTTACGTAAAATCTTTATCAATTATTATTGCATATATAGAACACGAAGGTACTTTATAATCCTCTGAAGAGGATTTCATTAACACACACAAAGGCACAAAAATATTTGCTAAAATGATGCTAGCGTTCATATTTAACATAAGAATCTACATATCTACGTTGCTGAAACCACCTGATACCCAAGCTTTTAATATTGATAAATTTAATTAAAATAAGGCAGTGTACTTACAAAACAGTGAAATACGAGTATATGCACTAAAAACCACTAATATAATGAGATTTAAGTCTATCACACGATTGTCCATTTGTCCATGTCTAAAATACATAAAAATGAAGATGTATAAGTAAACAATATGGGTGGCCCAAAAGTAGGTATACACCCCTGCATTGAACAAGTATAACATTCTAGTTTATGAATTTATTTGCTTCGACTGTTCCGGGCTTAAGTTATAAGCAAAAAGACGTTAAGAACAAATAATAAAGAAACTAGGTCTACCTGTTTGATAACAATAAGAAATGATATAAAATACGGGACAGGACTGTATACCTACTTTTGGGCCACCCTGTACATTACATTACGATACAATATATTGTAAAATGTATACTGAACTAAAACGTCTTATTGCTGACACAATTATTATTGATATATAAAGCATTGTTTGAAGTATTGTAGTATATGGATGTAAATATGGTCGCTAACTAATACAAAGGAAGACATACTGATTTTTTTCCGAAAACAAATTTTAGGGAAAGGAAGTAATTTTAAAAATATACGAAACAACTTATTTTGTGCAGAAGACGAGACAGAGACACATTACTTACAGTAGAAACATATATATTTTCGAGACAAGATATCTTTTTTATGACAGATTTTTGAGACGAGACAGCCTCAACTCGTTTCTTGTGGGGATCCATAGAAACAAATAACATGTTAAGTAAGATTCATGACACGGAACTCCATACTTTTAGTATTTTTCACTGAATATATTGTAAATGATTAAATGCTTGCGATGAATTTTGAACACGTCACTCACGTGGAAAATACAAGCGAAGTGCATTGAAGAGGAACCTTTACGAAAGAGGCCTTTCGGTAGGCTAAGAAGATGGGAAAATAATATAAAGAGACTTATCGTACCAGGAAACACATTGAGTTATCCACTAAATTCCAATGTAACTATTTAGAACATTCGATAGTTTTCATAAATCTTTCTCGTATAATGATATGGTGAACCTCTAAATGAATCAGTAGTTTTGAAAAGGTCATGACGATTTTGCTTTAGTTCAATTTTTATTTATTTTGCAACACCAGTTGCTCACATCTTGTTCATTTTATACAATGACAGGAAAACTCTACTTTCTCATAAAGAGGTCGATCATTTCATATCTATCGGAATTTCCAAAAAGTATATATATATATATATATATATATATATATATATATATATAATGTTCTCATAACTTTACTTTCCTGACCCATGACCTTTTCTAAACTACTGATTCAAATGATATTCAGTCTCAGTCAGTGTTATTCGTGAAATATTATAAAATTCAATTTTTTGAAAGAACTAACTTCCCCTTCGACACAAACACACATCCCCATGCTATTACTTTACCTAAATCTAGTGCCGTGCCTTGGAAAATCAGCGTCCCGGTCGAGAGTATACGACGGCGCACCCGCACATATGAGTGAGGTCGACAGACCAGTCACGAAGAGCAAGAAAATTTTCAAAAATAAACACTGCTTTTTCCTTAAGTTTGAGCACTTTTTAATACTTTTTTCCTTCCATTTTATATATGTGCACATGCATTTTCGTAACGTGAGTATCATTAAAGGAACACTTTCTAAAACTTGAAGAGGATTTAAGTACATACTAGTAATATTACAAATAATTTTTCCTCTCTCTTTTCTCTTCCCTTGTTTTCTTTTTCCTCCCAAATTTTGTGCCCCCTTACTTCGGCGCCCGCGGCCGTCATCCTGCTAGCCCCCTTTCACGGCACGGCACTGCTTAAATCTTTCCTTTCTGAAATCCGTTTTCATTGCTCTACATAGTTATTCAAGATGCAAAAATGAGCTCACAATTTGCTATCCGATACATCAACCATAGAGCGATTCAACCAAAACAATTTTCTGTTGCCACAAGCAACTAGATAAAAATGTGTTTTATACATTGCAATGTAAATTGTAACTATACATTAGTTTTATGTCTTTTAATGCTTAAAATGCTTAATGAATGAAGAAGAGGAAGAGTAATGATTTCTTTTGAGCAGAAAACCAACCTACTTCCGTCTTTTCCTTCGTTTGTTCTGGTTGATGAGCTCATCAACACTTTATGAAGGCTGTGTTTATTTTGTTCTTATGCCTCTCGTGCAGTGCATGGGAGGAGGTCTCTGAGAGAGATCTTGAGACGTCAGCCGGCTGTCACTGACTTTTTCATGCTTTCTAAAGACTATGGATAAAATACAGAATACCACTCTGATACACTTTAATTCTTCTGCAGCGTTTGTATATACATGCTGTAAAAAAAAAGTGGGCCAATAAAATATTTATACTCCCCACATAAAGTCATCCGGTTACTAGTACAGAATGCACTAGGGCAGAGAGCAAAGGAAGTATTAGCTAACGTCATGTTAAGTCAGGTTAATAGGCATAGCGTAGTAATTTTGTGGAACATTGCACCAATTACAGAGTTGATGACAAGATTTATGTGTAAGGTACCCACAATTATTTTGTAATGTTTAATATAGTTTTTTTTTTATTATTCAGAGAAATTTGTAGTGGTTTTTGGTGAACTGTCTATCATCTCTGTAATATAGCTAGTACACTAGTACATATATAGCTAGTACGTATTTCCAACCAGAAATGAAATTACAGTATATGTGGTTATTAACGGTGTTTGACACGTGCGCCATCTTTGTTTTTCAGCCCATTGACTTATATGAGGAATTATTTTTATGTCCTCTTTGAAATAAAGTTTGATTTTACTGATTTCTCTTTCAAATTATTCAAATGTCCTTGATTTTGTAAAAGCTAGATTTGGTGCTATTTAATTTTTAAGGAGTTTAGTTTTACAAAACGTCTGTGTGTGTGTGTCCGTCCGTCCGTCCAGGTGACAAAAAAAATCATGAACTACCTGACGGACCACCATCAAGTTTCGTCAGGATGCACAGGATCAGAATCGAGTTCCTTGATAGAGGTTGTATCCAATCTGGAAATAATAGAAATCATCCATTTTTAGTTTCAATGTTAATAACTATAGAGCGAAAATGGTAATACACAATGCTAAATAGTTTCCTGCAAACGATTAAGCGTTCCAAGAATACGTTTCATCAGCGCCATAACTTAGATTTTTTCTGAGGGGAGGGCAAACATTAATACGCGTATTAGGGCCCCCTAAAAGGAGATATTTTTCTAATTCTTGGGCCCCTTTTTCCATCTTTCTCTTACTCTTTGTGGGCCCCACGTAGCCTGTGGGTTCTTCCGCGCGGCAAGGTATGCGGGGCCGTTAGTTACACCGCTGGGCCTGTTCCATACATGACAAATTAATTAAGGGGATAATATTGACAAATCTCAAAGCCATACGAATAAGTATTATTTCTAGAACCCCTAAAAGTAGACATTTTTTTTTTTTTTTTTTTTACTGAAATAGGCTCATGACTCATTTTTGTTTTATTTATCTTTTGTGTGCTGTTTTGTTTATGTGTGTAGTGAACCTGTTTATATGCTTCATTTATAATTTCATGTTTGTGTCGTATATGAAGTTAGAAAATTTGTCTTAAAGTGCCTCCCTCAAACGACGGAGAGCTTCCCTGGGGGACAGTTGTCCCCCTGCCCCCCACAAGTTACGGCTCTGCGTTTCATGCATATCCTTAACTCTCTGCTAAAAATGGGAGTAAATAGAATTCTATACAAATTCCGGTTCCAATATTTGGTCTACAGTGTGTAAAAATGGTAAGAGATCGCAAGTCGCGGTTTCAGGAAATCGACCTACTGTTCTAAGAACATGCACGATATTAATAACACTCTATTCAAACCAGAAGCGGCAGAAGTCAACCATTTCCGGTTTCAACGTTGATGGGCATAGTAGAGTAAATGCTATAATAGACAGCGATAAAGGGCTTTTCTGCAATCAATTAACCATCTCAAGAATGTATTCCTATCTCCAATCGAATCTCTCAACTAAGATCGAAAGTGGTAAAAATCTACTACCACTTCCGGTTTCAATACTAATTGGGAGAATATCACGCCCTATAAACCAAACACTTTCGCGTGGTGTACAAGCGACACACTGATACTTGTTATATTTAATAATTAATAGGCCTATTAATATAAGCAGTATAATGCATTTATAAATAATGCAAATTCATTTTTAAAAAAAAGAAAACAAGAGACATTTAACTAAACTTGAAGAAGAAATCAGAAAATTCGCATCGTTTTAATTCCAGCTAACTCCAGAGAATGCAGAAAAGAAATTCTCCATGTAAGTGAATGTGCTAAAGAATAAAGATAACATAGATACTAACAATGTTTACTCCTTGACCTTATAGCCAAGACAGACTATGGATGACCAAAAGCCATTTAGCTGGCTGATATGTGGTTAATGGATCGTCATCCTACGTCATTATTTACGATTTTCTTAAATTGCAGCTTACCACATATGAATTCCAGTAACCTTCAAGTGGTTCACGCCACTAAGTGAACGCTAAAAATAATCTCCTTCTACCCGAGACCAAGTGGGTTAACTATCCGACGTAATATTCATAAAGAACTATAAAGTAAACGTGTATGGGAGGAGATTTACGTCAAATATTACCGTCAGGTAGAGTAATATTTAACATTTATGCCACTCTGGGACATAGAATAAAATGCTGCCCCGTCATTAATAATAAATACCTTCGTACACAATTTGAGGCAGTAAAGCGAAAAATCAGTTCAATTTAGGAAATGAAAAAATATATGCATTAAATAAAATAGCATATAACTTCTATTTCACTTAATTTGATTATTCACCAAAATGGGGGTGCACCAATTCACTACTGAAAAGGAGCATAAAGGCTACCTGATAAACAGAGCTCTTTTGCGGATAAACGGTTAGCATACACGCCTTTAGAATGGGAGACTCGGGTTCGGTTTCCGTCAGGAGCTCATGTGGTTCGCATTCTATCTTAAGCTGTCGAAATGTCCACGTCTCATATATATCCTCGCTGCTGAAAGGGACGCTAAACTGAAAATCAAATCAAGGCTATTTGATAAGAGAAAATTTGTCGCTCCCTTAAACTTTCCGACCCGGGTCATGGCCCATGCGTAAATACGACAGAACAAAACAGATGCAGGCCCAAAGGTCGTATATATATATATATATACAGTGCCGGATCCAGGATTTCTTGAGGGGGGTGCACCAATAACTACAACTACATTTGATTTAAATTTTTAAGTTTTTAAAAGCCTTTCGGTATCTGTGGTGTGAATGAGGAATATTACTTTGTTCATTGAATCCTTTTCCTTCAACCTTCAGAAAATCGACTTCAAATATTGCTTTTTGTAAAACTAAGCTTTCTTTTAAGCCTCAAACGGACACATGACAGTAAGGAAAATGTTGCTTTTTCACTGCTAGGTTCTCATTTTAGATCGTGTATATTTACAATGAAGGGGAGTGCATGTGCTCCAGTGCACCCACTAAATCCGGCCTAGTACACACACTTACACACACACACACACACACACACATATATATATATATATATATATATATATATATATATATATATATATATATATATAAATGCGTGTGTGTGTGTGTAGATAAGTCTCAATACGTACTCAAACTTGGGAGATACAGAGCACGATGAAGTCAGTATGGCCTCCGTGCGTCTTCAATTTTCCCATGTAACTATTTAATAGAACTCTCTGGATCGCATTGTAACAAGGGTAGAAGAAATTAATCCCATCCTATATTAGAAGATCGAAGAACCTTAGTAACCAGTATTATGGTAGGTAGACCATATAACTACAAATGTAAATTAGCGGCTCAGGAGAAGACAATAGTAAGTCACATTTCCTAACTTTCGAGTAAATTGTCAAAAAAGAAATTCAACATTCCCATGCAGTGTAATGCAATGACACACACAGAATAAGCTTCCCCTGTCATTTTGCAGGTGCGCTTCCTGAATTAATCTACCTACATAATGTTCTATGGTCCGATTTCAACTCATTTAACCTAATAACTCAATTTCACCGGAAGTGGCGCTTACTATTGTCTTAAGCGGACCCGCTCAAATATAGTTAAGTAGCTCTATAAAGAAAAACAAGAGTTCTATAAAACAAAACAGAATTCAATGTTACTGTAATATTTTGTTCTGAATGTAATTACATTTCATGGTCAAACAACCTGAAGCCGGAATATCAGAATGAAATGAAGTTTATAAAAGCTAAAATTAAATCTAAAGAAAGGGAAACGAGGCTGTAAACCGAATGGTTTCTAGAACAACCTTCTCGGGAAAACAGTCTTAAGAAGTAATGCACTCTGGTAAAGTTTTATTACAAAAGCTTGACCGCGAAAATTTCTAGTACTTTTTTTTTTAAAAAAAACGTGAATTGTAGGTCAAGTAAAAACTTCATTTGTTTAATGACTATCAAGAATGTATCAGGGAAGACTATTTTTAATGGCCACATATCTTTCATTTATGGTGCTAAGCTGGCAATGATAAAGCTTAAGTAGTAAATGTTAATGCCCTAAAAACTCAATATGTCATATATATATAGGGTGATTTTTTTTAAAAGAAAACTAGCGGTTTTAATTTTTTCATAGAATTTCTAACTGAAGTCTGATGTTCATGAGTTTTGTGGCAATTGATCAAGGAATGATGGGACAAATATGGAACTATGTTTACTGGTTTAAATTCGTCTCGGGTAAAATAGGCAATGAGAACCACGGTAGCTCAGTGATAGAGCGCTTGCCTCTAGTGCGTGGGGCCCTTGGTTCGATCCCCGGCCATCTAAGTTGTTGGGAACAACATCTTGTCCCTAGGTTTTCTTGGGGTACTTTCGTTTCCTCCCATGTTCTCATTCCACGAAATATTTCGCCATAATTCTCCTTAATCATCCGTCTCTCAGCTACCTGAAGGGAATTGTGTTCAAAAACAGTCCAAGTCACCTTTCCTTCATTCAGTTAGTTGGTTCGTTATTTTAGAGTTTATTCTCTTTCAGCAGTTATTTGAGACTTGGTCTACAGTTTAAATTTGGAACTGAACCAGGTGAACTCCCACCGAGAATTGAACTCTTACCTCTGAAAGTAATCTGGGATTGACTTCTCCTGTAAAGAGAATTTAATAAGAAATGCATATGTTCTGTATGACTATCCAGAATTCAAGAAATGGATCATTGATAAGAAGAGAAAATAAAATTACCTGTAATTTGTTTATCAGACTTGAATAATGTTATTCGAATACATTTTAGTTACTAGACTGAGATTATTATATTATTCATAGAATTACTACAAAAATATATACATATATAAGTTAGTTTTAGAAATAAGATCTGCTTGCAAACTCAAACCCAAAACTATTTTCTTTTTCTTTTCTAATTAAGGTATACTATTTTACTAGAAATTGCAAAAAAAAAAAAAAAAAAAAAAACGTTCTGAGACCACTCTATGTAAAGTAATATAATGATTGGTTCTTACTGTACGAAAAATTGTCTGATATTTCTAGTTTCTTTACCTATTATTCCAATTGCACCTTTGTAAGAATGATCAATAGAAACTTTGTTGGCATTGGTTGCTTTGTTTGTATTGAATTCAATTTGATTTTCATAAAAGGTGGAATGGTTCCAAGGTCATGAAGCTGCGTGGGCTGACTATGGAAATATATATATAGGGTGTTCGGAAACGACACTAAAGACTTTTGGGAAATAATTTCTTATATTAAAGCATTAAATAAGGCATTATATATATGGACAGACACAAGTGAGTTGTTTCGGAACTATAGCTGTGGTCGAAACCATCAAATGAAGTCAATAACCCGAGAAGTAAATGTAGGCTCAAGGACGGATAAAAGGACATATTTATTTCGAGCCTACACTGAAAAAAAAATGTATGTGGCGTACGTAAAATCATATGTTACATTTGTAAATCCTGTAGTTTTTGGACTTAACGTATAGCAAACGTATAACTGAAAATGCATGTTTTATAATACTTTCTGTATAAGTGTTCCATCTATACGTACTTTCCGCATGAAACAATATAGGCAGTCAGGATCTCACATACAAATGGAAGTATATAACATATAGCTGACGAAGGTAACATACATATATGTATGTAATATAAGGAAGACTGTTAGATATCAGACATCCTGCAACGGCATGATGTACCATCTAACGACAGTGCCTATGTAGCATACGGATAAAGTATGCTTGTTACTGATTTCAGTAGTAACCAAGAGGATTCCATATATTTGTACAATATACCGCTGTCCGGAGAAGGATTTTTCTCAGTGTCGATTCCATTAAAGTACTAGCGAATTTAGAGTGTGGCAGAGGCGGAGAGAGAGTGAACCTCGAAGCATGGCTGGAGATTCACGAGGTCTTCCAGAAACGAAAAGTAATAATATGTTAAAAATAATAAGGAACTGAAAATTGGCACATATTTCAAATCCATTGGCACATTAATGGAATTCAGACACAAGATAACTATTTTATTATTTTACCCAACCTTCAACAAGTACCGTATTTTTTCGTGTAAGTTATGACCCATTTTTATTGTTCTTACCAATTTTCTGTGGACTATAACTCCATAATGATGCATAAGTACACCGACATTGGTAAATAAGTTTTTTTGTTTGTTTATCAGTCTGTTTTCGTGTGAGAATTCATTTCCCAAAGCTTTTTTGTTGTTGTTTCTGATCACCCTGAATAACTTCTATACATTCAGTAACCACAAATAAGCTAGGGCATGCTTTGCTTCCCTCAGATATGCTCGAATTCACATTGGTTCCAACCTGAATAACATAGAACGATATACAGAAGTTACAAAATAGATAAAATTGTTTTAGATAGTATTTTTTTAGGTGTAATTTGTAATGAGAGCTCTTATTCTTTTCTTTGGTCAGAAATGTCCTGGCAAACGACCTTCTTCAAGCTATGGCGTCCTGAAATTTAGCATTTCGGAGAATATAGAGAAAAACATTAAGCTGTAAACGTAACATATATATACATATACATTTTTAATTTTTACGTTTTAGATGATGTATTATGATTAAATGGATGATAGATTATAGATTTAAGCTGAAAATCAATTTATAAGCTGAAAGCAAGGTAATATTTCTGTCATTAATTTTGACTTGTTGAAATTTACACAATAGATAATCATAAAGATTATATTTTTAAAAAAAAAAAAAAAAAACTTTAGGACAAAGGCAAATTATCTGAGAGTGAGGAATAAACACTTCTTAATGATATTTGTTACTAGTTGTTATATCTTTCTTCTTCGTGTTATGTAAAATCTCCAGAGTTGTTCACTGGAAGTTTGTTTTTGACAAGGTCAAATCTTCCATTATTTGATGACGTCACACCGGAAGCTCCTGTTCTTTGTAGCGTGATATTTCAGATGTGACCATTAAAAAGAGAGAGAAAATAGTGAAGCATATTTGGAAAACTCCCAGTTTAATTTTCCAAAAGAATAAAAAAAAAAAACAAGAGAATGATTCTCCTCCCGGACCTGCATTAAAGTAATGTTATAGTTTTTTTTTTTAATGAAATCGAACAAATATGTCGCTATAGTAAATACATGTGAACAGGAAATTGAAAATCGTGGGAAATTCACGCTCGAAAGTGTACCAATGTTGAAATCCGTACGCTACGAATAAAACCGTATTGTCCACTTTTTTACCTATTGTCTCTTAATATGGTATTTGGGTAGAAGAGAGGTACTTAAAAAAATGTTTTCCGATAACTGTATATAAATAATGTTAAAGGTAAAGCTTATTTATTTCCTTACTCAATGGCTATGCTAATACCTCGGTTCAATACCTAATGGTTCAATAATAGTGTAACACCAGTTGTTGTATCAAAACGCTGCGTATGTATTTAAGTGTTGTGAACCTGAAGAGTTGACAACACATGTATTCTGGGTGCTGTATCGGTTCAGGCGCTGAAAAAAAGCATGTAATGCATTAACAAGTGAAAAAATACCTATATAAATAGATATATGGTATAAACCAGCAGAATACCCATTCTTCGCATGGCGAGAATAGTTTCATTTTGAGCATAAAGGGGTGAATTTGGATTTAAACGGCATTGGAAGTGTCACTGTTCATTTCAACGATCCCGAAAACTATGAATTCAACGCCAATATTGGTCATTTTCGATAATTTTTAAAAATCTCCCCCTTCTCCCCCTCCCCTAAGTTGCACAATCAAAGTGGAATGATAAAATTCATTCCAGAACCGAACCTCATCTATGTTACAAATTTGATCGAGATCTGTCTCGTGGTTCAAGAGTTACCGTATTAAGTTTTATTTATTTGTATATATTTCCCCCTCGCCATGCTCTACGTTGTACCTTCAAAGTGAATATAAAATCCACCCCAAGCCCGAACCTCACCTATGTTGAAAATTTGATCGAGGTCGGTCTAATAGCTCAAGAGTTATAAAGTCACATAGTTACTCTCATTTTTATATAGATAGATAGATAAGTGTATCCAAGGATACTAAGGGGGTTTAGCTCACTGGAGCTCCAAATTTTACTGATGACATGGCAGTCATTGCACTTCATCCGTACTTTACAAAGGACAAAATCAGACATGGAAATCTATAGCATATATTGATCAAATCCTGGACATTAAACCGCTAATTACATCCGTTAGTGTGATGTTATTTGTATGAAAAAGATACTGAGATGGCATATAGGGTACATACTCTCCCAGTAAAGCATCGGTGATATTGATTTTACAGCCTGTATAGTAATTTACGGAGGTAAAACTGATTTTCTTTGAAACGAGCCAATAATTGAATTATTTGATTTGGTATATTTTTGTTACTGTTGTTGAAGTTTCCTTAAATATTCTTTCCTTACAAATTGCGAAATATAATGTTAATATTTGTACATCAGATTTATGCATGTATGCATAAAACAAATTATTTTCTTATAAACCAAGGTACATTGAAATTGGTCAAGGATGAAAACAGAAAAAAATCAAGTCGCTAAAATGCTCGCGCATTTAAGCAAAAAAGAGAATATTTTTTTGTATAAATCAAAAACTAAGGTGGCACAGACGTCCAACAGCCTTAATTTTTTTCATTTTTAAGAGTGGACTTGCTTTAATAAAGATATAGGGTATGCTATATCAAAATTTGAATATCAAAAATCGATATATATTAATTATCAAAACTCCATCGATATATCAAAATATCAAAAGTATCTAAACTTTTAAAAATGTAAAATATAAAAAAATCGAAAAATATATATAAAATGTCGAAATATTTAGAAATATCGAGTGTTGAAAAGTCAAAAGTATACTGAAATATTGGATATCTTCTAAAAATCAAAACAGAAAATGAAAACACGAAAATATCAAAACATTATTTTGTTTATCAATGACATTTTAATGTCGATATTTCAATAATTAAGAATATAGATCGATCGATAAAATGAAATATCGCACATATCCATCCACCCAAGTTTATTTTGTAGTCACAGCGTTAATTTTCAAGTTTTATTAGACTTCCAAACGGCTTTGTCTGTCCGTCTGTCGGCAAGTATCAGAGCAAAAACGATAAATGCTATCAAGATGCGGTTTTTCGCAATAGATTCAACTTCTCAAGAATAGATTTAATCTCCTCCCTTAGCCCTTTATTCAAACTGAAAGTGAGGGATAGCGAATAATGGTTCCTTGATATGGATTCAGCGTCTGAGAACAGTTTCTATCTTTGATCGTATTAGTTATTGAGAACAACACTTATAGATGCACTATATCAAGTTTGAGTATTGAATTCATAGAGTTTGGAAGTGAACACACTGTGAAACGATACTCATTTGTTTCTAAACGTATTCACAAAAACGTCATTATAATTTAAGACTAAATATTTTATTTTCCACTACTGTTAATGCAAAATGTCGTAACATCCAAAAAAAGAAATGAAACTTTTCAGGAAAGCAACTTTTTCATTCTTGTGTTCCAACGGTTCTTTGAAAACAATACAATTTACAATTTACAATATTAATACAGATTTTCAAATTATTTTTGTTCTGAGATTATTATTTTTTTTGGTATATACATTAAAAGCTACATATTAATATCTTGAATTAACATTATTTCAATCCAAGATTAAAGCAGTATTTTTAAAATACAATATTACTGCCTTATCAAGAAAACTTAGAAAGATAGTAGAACTTTAAAAAAAAATCGAAGATTGCAAAAAACTGAAGTTACTGGCCATCTTAGTTAAATTTTATAGTCGCTTCAATTCATGTGTCGCACTTCGCTATACCTTATTATTTTGTTGATCAATTGTTTATAGCAATTGACATTGTAATTGTTCATATTATGTAAGATTCTAAGTGTCCAAAGATATTTTCATTATGTTTCTTCAGCAAAGCGTTCTTGAGATTCATAAGAGTAACTGCTTGTAAGATCTTTGCTATAAGCTACGCACACATATAAGACGAACAAGAAACTCGATGTATTAATGTACGACCATCTGTCTACATATTTTATTTATTTAATACTTTTAAATGATTATACAAGCTTGTTCTTGAAATTTCTAACTATTATGGCTGACTTAATTTCCATAAAACTTGCACCAACGTTTTGTAAGGAACAATCGTCAGGATCCCCTCCATTGTTTGCTATTGATCTATAAATAGTATTTACTATACTTTTTGCTTCGCCGTATTTGCTGATTTTTCTTTAGTTTCTTACAATTTTAACACTTTGTCATTATTTTTTTAAATTTTAGTTTTGAAGGCCTCATTTAGAATTTTATTTCCTTTAGCTGATCTCAGAATTTTTTATTTCCTTTAGCTGATTCCAGTTAGAATTTTATTTCCTTTAGCTGATACCAGTTAGAATTTTATTTTCTTTAGCTGATACCAGTTAGAATTTTATTTTCTTTAGCTGATCTCAGAATTGTTTATTTCCTTTAGCTGATCCCAGTTAGAATTTTATTTTCTTTAGCTGATCTCAGATTTTTAAAATTTCTTTAGCTGATCTCAGATTTTTTTATTTCCTTTAGCTGGTCTGTTACAATTTTATTTCCCTTAGCTGATCTTAGTTAGAATTTTATTTCCTATAGCTGTCTCAATATTCTATTTCCTTTGGCTGATTTCAATTAGAATTTTATTTTCATTAGTTAGTCTCAAATTTATATTCCCTTGATTTCAGTTAGAATTTTATATCCTTCAATTGACCTCAGTTAGAATTTTATTTTCTTTAGCTGATCCCAGTTAGAATTTTATTTTCTCTAACTGCTCTCAGTTAGAATTTTATTTCATTTAGCTGACCTCAAAATTGTATTTCCTTTGGCTGATTTCAGTTAGATTTTCTTCCTTCGGTTGACCTCAGAATTTTATTTCCTTTATAGAAGTGTGGTAAACAAAGCTAGTTTGTCACAAAATCACCTCCAAAAATTTGGTACTGGTGTTTTTTCAATCTCATGTAACCTTATTTTTATTTGTTACTCTGGGGCTGATCAGATACCATGTCATTATATTTGTTGTGTTTTATGGTTGCCTTAGAGATCAGGAACACCAAAATACTAAAGCAAAGCGTAAAGCAAAATATGATTTTTTTTATTCTTAAAAAAATAATATGTGTACTTCAGTTGAAACAGTAGATCTTATCATTTTATTAACTGTAGTTAAATCTTTGCTGAAAATTGTGGTACATCTATTGGCAAATATGTGTACTAGGACATGAAGTAATTGTTTCCGTTTGTCTGTGTAGTAGACGACAGGAGACGTGAGTTATTACAACACCGAGATACATGTTGCATTATTGACGATGTTCTTTCATCCTACTCACTGTTTCTAATTACCCTTGATCATCAGCGTGAAACTATCGTTACGCAAGAAAATCGGTGTTTCCCTTGTTTTCTTCCTCTACATTGTGTTTTGTAACAGTGACGGCAATGGTTCAACAAGCGCTGTTAGCATAGTTTCCAACATACAACATAGACTCTATGAACTAGATCTTTTACTGACGTCTTTATGGGAAAAATAAATATGTGTAAATTACGTTTAGGCACTTTGTTCCTTTTCGTGCAGGAATAGGAGGGGAAAAAGTACGCTAATCGGGAAAATAATTCGAAATTTTGATGGATTTACATATTTTATGGCCCTAGATGCCGAAAAAGATTTTTGGATGTACGTTCGTTCCAGCACTAGGTTTGCCATATTTTTTTCCGAAAAGTACAGACAAATGTATATCGAACGGAACTGTGCCAATTATTCACTTCACTTCAATACGGCAATATTATAAGAATTCTGAAACCCAGAGTTCTTCATAATTATGTAAAAACTCCCGTTAATGGCATAGTAACTCCCTCATTCTTAAGATTAGCGGGATTATTGTCTTTGCGTTTAGTCTGTAAGTATGTGTTGGACATTCAATTTAACATAGAAAAGTTAAGAAAATTTAATGCAAAACATACGAAAATAGAAAAAATATGGGATTTCTACTGTACCGGTCGGGGTAATTAGGCCCTACTGCTATCTTAACACTCTTCAAACCAGATAGAAATCAATATTTTCGGTTTTCATATTAATCACCATAGAATAAAAACGGTAATAGATAGCGACCAGTGGTTTTCTATAATTAATTGTCTCAAGAATATATTTAATCTTCTCTCTAATCTGTGTAATAAAACTAGAGATGGGCAAAACCGGTTTTTTTAATAAAAAAACGAAAACCGGTCTCTAGAAAAACCGAAACCTGAAAAACCGCATTTCGGTTTTCTCCAAAACCGGTTCGGCTTTTTCACCGAAACAGGTTTTCATTTTTAAAAAAGCCGGTTCGGTTTTTCACTGAAACTGGTTTCGGTGAAAACTTTTGAAAGACAGATAAAACTATTTCTGTGGAAACGGAATCGGTTTCCGAAGAACAACGAAACACTATTCTGGTCAGAAATAGAACCAGTTTTGGAAAACTGGAACCGGTATTGAAGAAAATTGAACCGGATCCGATGAAAAATCGAACCGGTTTTGGAGAAAATCGATAACCAGTTTCTGTGCTAACCGAATCGGTTTTGGAGAAAATCGAAACCGATCTTGGTGAAAACCAGTCTTTTGAAAATTTTCGAAAACTAGTTTCGATTTTTCTAAAAACCGGAAACCGAAAAGCTGGTTTTTGGGCCCACCACTAATTAAAACCAGAAGTTTTAGAAACCACTTCTAATTTTAACGATGATCGCTATCGAGTAAAAAGGGTAATAAATGGAGGGAAACTGTGTTGTACTACCTACTACGCGTCCTAAAAATAGATTTGATCTCCACTCTACCTATTAAAACCGGAAGAGAGAGAAATCTACTACAACTTCCGGTTTCAATATTGATTTAAAAAACATTACAACCCACAAACTAAGCTCCTTCACGTAGATTACATGTGACACTGCTGTCGCTAGATTTTGTTAAAATAAGATTTTGTTTGAGAGTGGGGTTTGAAGTTTCCTCTGCTGTATTTATCAAAAAGAGTTCTCAAAACATCACTAAATTGTTCAAAATGCAATGTGCATTAGATAAAATAATAATAACAGTAGTACTCTAGAATCTGAGGATGTAAAATGTGAATTAATTAATGGCTAACACTTAGATCAAAAGACAATAAGGTTGGTAATGCAAGTTTGTGAGAGCAACAACTGTCGAACAATTGTGCATATATATATATAGTCATTTTTTGAGACTAGATATCCTCAGTGTTTTTCTTGTGCGCATCCCTCCTTTCAGAATCCTGATTTTTAAAAAAATCCTGGTCACCCAACTTTCGAAATAATCTCTTTTGCTCCTATTCATAAATCAACTTAAAATTAATGAAATTTATATCTATTTTAACTACTTTAAAAACAACTTTAATCGCAAGCGAAATACTGAATCACCCCCCCCCCCATACAACTGTTAGAATACGAACTTTTAAAGGGACGTGAATAGTCAGATTTTATTGAACCACACTCTACATTGTATTGTTCTTTGTATCCATGTTAATCTTTGAAATATTGTAATAAAAAAAATAAAATATTTTTGGAAAAATAGGGTTTCGTTAAAAAAATAATAATAAACAAAATAAAAAATCGTACTAAAAAGTAAAAAAAAGTGTTTTCAGGAAAACTACTTTTAAAAGAAATTATATTTATGCACGACTAAAAAGGATAACATTAGGGAGCGTTCTCATATCACGATCATGTGATTTACATGAAAATTGAAGAATGCTTATAACGCTCCACGTGATGATCTCTTTTAGTCATGCATAAATAGAAAAACAAATTAAAAACTAAATTATTTTTTTTTTTACTTTTTTTGAGTGACGCCTTATTTTGTTTATTTTTAAAAGAAAGAATGTTTTTAAAAATATTTATTGTGTTATGAAAAGTGAAAATCTGAAATTTTGAAGGAAATTGTAAATGTTAACCCCTGTGCTCTAGATAATACCACTTTACTCTAGAGTATGATGGATGCATACGAAAAGGTGATATCGATCTTTAAAATCAAGCAAGTGATCTAACTTTTAAAATACATAGATTTTGATTTGATTTTTAGTTCTGTGTCCCGTTCAGCAGCGAAGCTCTATGAAATGTGGACCTATGGCTTAACGTGGAATCCGAAACATTTGAGCCTCCACCGGGAATCGAACCCGGGTCTCCCATGCCAAAGGCTCACCACTTAGTCACAAGGGAAATCTTTTAAAATATATAAATATATAGAAGAATGGAATATTGCATTGTCACTCAACTTACTACATTATACAAAATCTTTCTTCATTGTATTATGTTGGAAAATGAATTAAATTAAGGCTGCAAAATTTGAGGAGACGACTGAACCATTGTAAGTTAGAGAAAAGCATGTAAAAAGGAGCGGAGAATGTGGCTTATTTCTTTCTACTTTCCTCTAAGTCTTCCTTTGCGAATTCATTGTTATCTCTTTGTTTTATTTTTTAATTATTTTTCCAAAGGATGTTTTCTTAAATGTAATATATTATAGCAGAGATTTCCTACTGCGAATTTCGTAAATTTCGCTTAAAATATTAATACAGAAGACTATAAAGCGCGCCCACACTCAGAGACAAGATAAATGAATACAACTTTCTTTTTAGTTTTTCAATTAATGATTGGTACTTAATGGAAGAAGCGCACGCAATTTCGACATTTAAAAACTTAATTGTTTTAGGAAGAAAAGAACATTTTTTTCTTTATCACAAACAAAAGATGTAAGACATAATGTATGGCTTCAAACATCTTTGTTCGTCGATATTTATGAGTAATAGATAAGGGTGATGATTAAAATGATAACAGTATTCATTATACTTTCACTTAAGCTTCTTTCAAGTGTAAAGTTTTTTAAAAAAAATCATTCACAGTGAATGAAAACCTAAAAACTATTCAACTTTAAACCAGTACTCATTATAATCCGAAGCACAGAAAGATAATTTGTCATTTAGATTATTATCTTCGCCATCATCACTATCATCAATATCATTATATTATGCGTTTCTTTTGTGTTTATATCCACGATGTGTAAGGCGCGTGAAGGACAAAAAAAGATATTATATGTTTACTTTATTGACCTTCTAATGGATTCAGCTCAAGCGTTAATGTGTTTAGGAGTGATTGACCTATTGTTATGCATAGCAATGACTTTCGTTTATAATCACTGTTTTTCGTTAACAAATTTATGCTTCTATTACGCTTTATTTGCACACAAAATACTCAAAGCATTCAACGAAGAGAATACTTGAATCACAAATGCCCTTTATATGATAGCACTACGTTTCTTTAAAACTCCTGCCGTATGTGTAAGTGAAATATATTATTTCATTAATTTATCAAATGACTCACCTTTACCAAGTGAAAAATGTACGGGTTAATGAAAATGCACATCAGAACGTCATTCTGCAAATTCCAGTTACCGGGAACATTCTAATACATTTTCATGAGTTAAACAGGTATATAAAAAAAAAAAAAGAAATAAAATCTTTAACTCAACGTCTCAAGAATAAGGCTCGGAATTTTTAATAATACATTTGCGCATAAGCAAATGCATATTTCCAAGATTCGCACATAGCCTAAGGATATTCGCATATTTCTGCATACTATATACATATCTGAAGTTACAATTTTAATATTGTTAACGTCCTGAATAGGTAATTTCGAGTGTGTGAGTGGGAATACTCTTTTCTAAAAAACACAATTGCTATCCTGAATGTACGTATATGTTCATTCTTGCTAACTCAATTCCAGTGGTTCTCAACCGATGTATCACCACACATTGGTGTGTCACCAGTTTCCTATGGTGTGTCACAAAATTTCAGAATTTAAAAATTATGAAGAATTTAATAATAATTAATTAAAATCGAGGCAGACTATACCAGTCAACACCTCCAGCAGTAACAATAATGCTCAGTGCTACTTAGAGTCATTATAAAAACTAATTGGTTTCACTATTATAATATATTATTATTATTATTATTATTATTATTATTATTATTATTATTATTATTATTATTATTATTATTATTATTATTATTAATATTAATAATAATAATAATAAATATCAAACAAGTGATGTCCTGGAAGTTCAGTAAAGTGTGTCATCAGTCAATAAAGGTTGAGAACCACTGTTCTAATCTATTTTAAAAAAAGTACCGAGCTGGACTCTAATCTGGAAATTGTGTAATTTAGTCAAGGATAATAGGAGCAATATAAAGGGAGAATCTATGGAACGAGATTGAGAAACTAGACTATTTGTAATTGTCAAAGTTGTTGTTTTTTGTTTGGAATTTAGTGCCCACTTTTATCACCGAAAGCGAGGCTATATGAGACGTGGATCTGAGATGGAATCCTAACCACTGCAATGCGTTTCCCACTTGAAATCGAATTCAGCATTCCATGTACTAAAGATTCGCGCTCTAGCCACTAGACCATAAGGGAATGTCTGTCAGGGTTCTGTAATTAATTAACGAACTTAAATTGCTAACGTTAGATATATCAAATAATGTTTTAAGAATAATTGAATGGTTATTTTGGGTTTTGACACACATTTCCAAAATTGAGATTGTATGACGCGAAAATAGAATTCAAACCACATTATTTTGCACCAGGAAATAATTCTAGATTTCCAGCACCTAAGACAAATATATTAATCATATAACATGGAAACTTTGAAGAAAATAGATTTATACAGAAAGATCTAAGGTGTACATTTTACACGATTTAATCTATGTTTTCTTTTAAATATTTATTTATTTATTTTATTACTAAATGCCATTTGTGTAGTTTTCTTCGATCATCGATGATATGTAGGAATTATTTATTTTTATCTACCTACTTACTCGTCAGAGGAAGTCTATATATTACGGTAAACGTCTCAATAAAGACAAACGATGTTTATATCAGGACAATGCAACCATCTTGCTCCCATACAATGTATGAGACATTATTAACTCATGTTAAAAATATCTTACACGTTACTTCTGATCGAAAAAAAAAGATTGACAATATAATTTCAATATGGTTGTTTTCTGACTCTGCGTTATCAAAAAAGATTCATATAGATTTTAATACGTTTCAAGTAAGGTAGTAATTCACTCTTATAATAATAGGAGAGAACATTGTCTTGATGGAGTCCTCTACAATTGATGCTAGTTGTGCTGATTCCGACTCGGTATTGAATTAATCCACAGTGCTGAATTTAAGCAGATACAGACCTTATTTTGGCTACAGTGTATTGCCATATTTTGATTGGAATGTTTTACTGTGTTCCGTTTTTGGATCAAAAGATCCAATATATTTCAGGCAAAAATTTTCTTGTAGGTCTTATATCTGGAGAACTGCATATAGTGTAACCGAACCCAAACTATCACTTAACTCAGTATGTTGTACTTATTCCGTAAACAAAATACAAAAACTCCATTTAGGGATCGTTCAAAAATTTTATGACCCCTGATCCAAAAAAAAAAAAAACTCCAATATATGTCAATCGAAAATTTTCTTATGTCCCTTATATCTGGAAACTACAAATACTGTAGCGAAACCCAAACTATCAGTTAACTCAGTATGATGTACTTATTCCGCAAAATATACGAGAACGCGATTTAGGGACCGTTCAAAAATTAACTGTGGCCCCTAATCCAAAGACTAATCATTGGCCAAGATCGCAATCTTTTGATGCATTTTTTTTTGGATCATTCCTAAAATTTTTGTTTATCTATTTATTAAATATGCACTTCATTCTGGTTGAATGGAAAATAGTGAATGGGTAATAATAATAATAATAATAATAATAATAATAATAATAATAATAATAATAATAATAATAATAATAATAATAATAATAATAATAACAATAATAATAATAATAATAATAATAATAATAAAAGTTTCATTTTTTAGATCTTTGTTTACTAATTCAATAGTATCTCTTTTATTCAAGATCGGGTAGCGATTATGTATTTTTATTTTGCCTGATAGATTAATATATATATATATATATATATATATATATATATATATATATATATATATATATATATATATATATATATATATATATATATATATATATATATATATATATATATATATTGTAACAACAAAATAATGCCATAGTTTCATTTGGCTTTACGTCCTTACTTTTTACTTTTGATCGACGAACACAGCTCACTTTGAATCGTTAAGAAAAAAAAAAGAGCTACTTCAAGTAGAAAAAAAAAATTTACACTTTTGACGACCACTACATAAGGAAGAAAAAGATGTTGATGTGTCTCTCCGTTCGTTCGTCAGCATGTGTAGAAACTACAGTGGTCAACCTATCGCTGCAAAACTTTGAACTTAAAGTTTTTATGGGATTTACCTACACATCCCTTCCACGCCTAAAACTGAGGAAAGTTTGCTGAATGGTAGATACCAAAAATTGTTATTTTCTCCTTAAAGTCCTGATACGATTTTCTTCATAATTCATTAACAACCCTACGTCATACCATAATGCATTTCTTTCGGAAAACTTCACAAAGTATATTTTATAATAAAGTTGAGTTAGGACAACTTTTCCGGAAAAGGTATACAGATCAGTTTTGTGCTTGTTTCATAAATAAATATTCAACAATAACCCAGAATATGAAAGTTAACGAAATTTATAAATTGGAGTGAGATAGTTACTTCGAACAGTAGGCAATACATTTTATCTGAGATACGACCTACTTTCCTTTCCTGTATCCGAAATGACATTTCAACAATGAACAAAATTAAACAAAAGCTAGTTAAGAAAAGAGACTTACTAATTCATATCGTTCTATTTTAGAGATAGAATAGTGTGAAAAGAAATATAAACAGAATAAGGAAGCTCTTGTTTAGAAAGCTGTGTTTTTTGACAGATAATACTCATGAATATGGAACTATGTTTTTATTTATTACGTAGCCTAAACATCAACTAGACAAAAGATATTCCTGTTACGATTGAATTAGTTCCTTGTTGGTTATTCAAAAACACAATAACGCTTTTAACCATTTGCGTTTATTCTTTCAAAATAAAGTAAAAAAAGAGTATGCTTTTTTATATACGCATTCCTGTTTGACCATTAGGAAAATGTTGGTAAAAGGGTACTATTTCTTCTAATGTTGTGTCCCAGAATACTTTCACTGACGTCTGTTGTAAGCTTTTTTTTTTTTTTTTCTTTCATATACAAAGTGTATTCGCTAATGTTTTCTAATGGAAGGATAACCGTATCACACTACGTTGGCTGCGCATAATGCAAAGAATTTGTGTCAAAAGTAAGGGCGTGGGAAATCTATGTACTTACTAATGTTGTTTAGTACTAATGCGAAAATAAATTAAATCTACTCTATTACGTAAATTCCTAAAGAGTGAAGTGTGTACGTAATATGTATGTTTGGCTTTCAATAGCTCAAAAGCATTGGATTGATTAGAATTACAACCACTTTAATGGAACCTAAGTATGGTTACAGCCTATTATCAAGTTTAGATTCATAGGAGTTGTGCAATACAGTAAAAATGATGGATGGGAAAATTAGAAATTATTTAGTTTCGCATTGGATTAGCCACATTTGAAATTACATTTGTAATTTTGGTCTTAATGTTATCTCACGATATCCGTATTATTGAGATAATGTTTGTAGCTTTGGTCGTAATTTTGTTCACATTTATATTTTGTCTTCATTACAAGATGAACAGGAGTGAAACTTGATGTAACAAGTATTTCTGATACATTAGATGAAGAAAAGGAATAAGTTCAAAATGGCGGACATAGTGAAAGGGGAGACTTTTCTGTATCACCATATATTACTTTAGTTTACTCTACCTTGATTGTGAATTCCTTTGAATCTTGCATTAAACAGAAAATCGTAACAGTTTCTGTAAAACAGTACAATGTATTGGAACTCGTTTAGCTTAATATTTACTGTTCAAAATTATGTTTAAAAGAAAATGTGAAGAAGCAGCTTAAGGATCCTGAAGTTCAACAATTAAGAAACAAAAGATCCTACTGCGTTATTCCATTATATCTTGTGTGAAACTAATCCAGTGAAGACTGGTATAACCCACGTCCTTACTGTATATTACTTTAAACATTTTGTCCTAGGCCTATCGTAAGTTATTTTACAGTCGCTACTAGTCCTAAAGGATTTCCAACTAGAACTCTATATCCAACACTAAATTCTCATATGCTTCTCTAAGATGGTTTTATTTAACAACTAGCATAACATCTTTATATGAAATTTAATGTTGTCTAATTTTGTGCATTCATTAGTCTGTTGATCTCTCTTGACTATAAAAATTTCGTTCTTAAATTTAATTATTATTATTATTATATTGTGATATTTTATTTTATTTTATTGTTTATTTATTTTTGTTTACTTTCAGGTAAGTGAAGTGTGCGTTAGAAATCAGTGAATCGCAGTGTTATCAGTTGATGTTAAATTTGGAAGAGAGGTAATGTTCCAAGGACTTTATCTTTTTAAAACATTAAACTTATATATATATATATATATATATATATATATATATATATATATATATATATATAGAGAGAGAGAGAGAGAGAGAGAGAGAGAGAGAGGCCTATATCTGAGTGTGTGTATGGCCACAATCACGATCACTAGTGTCTCAGCGATTATTCATTGAATTTTCCCAACCCCAAAGAAACTTTTAATCGTGATTGTACAGTCAGAAAATATTAATCTTTTACGACATTGTTTATTTTTTTATCTTGTTTTTCAATCAAATATAATTTTCTCCCCGTTAAGTGTCAATACTACAAACAAATATTCACCCAGAATTGTTAAACTATTATTTGTACCATCCCATTTAATATTTTAAGTGAATTTTAAAACTTCTTGGATTTCTGCATTAATACACATAAGCTATAGAAATACAAGAGAAATAGTCTGGGTCCTGGTTGCCCCCCCCCCCCCCTCAATCAGTTTTTACTTTCTAGATCCGCCGCTGTCAGAGACTCCTAACAAAAATTAAAAGCTAGTTCGCAAAAATATAATTGAAATACGGTCAAATTCTACAGTAGGCTTAACAGGAAAGATGTTGTCCAAGGATGATAATTATATCAATCTATACATGTGTCATCAAGCGTAAGAAAATTATATAGGTGAACAGAAAAGTAAGAACGGGGTGGCTCTCCATACAAAATCTCAACTTTTCTATAAATTTAGTCTAATTTTAGGAGTGATTTTACTAATTTTAATATAATTTATCCTCATATTGAATTTAGACTCTCCGAAAAGCTTTGGAACCTCCTTGAAACAAATTCCTGCGCACGTATCTGCAAGTGAATGTAGATCTTCATGAGTAGTTTTTGAAAAACTCGAGAAAAATGACTTCTTTTGCGACCCTAAAAATTTAGGCTGTACAACAACCACGCGACTGCACGCCACTGAATTATACTCTCATTAAGCTTTTCGTTACGGCAGTAGCAACACGACAATATGCAATATTCTTGATGAGATATAGCCCAAAATTATGAATAAATTTTATAGTTGAATTCTTGTTAAGCAATAGTATTGTGCAAAGGCGGGATATACGAATCTAGAGAGATGACATCAAGCCTGAGAATTATGACATGTTTATGAATAAATCTCGTGTGTAGGTTTCGAGATCGAAAAAAAAAAAAATCTAAAAGACAGATATAATATTCGTTTCCAATAATAATTTCGGAATTCTCATCGACCTGGAAAACTTGGAAAAGACAGGGGATTCAGTTTACTCGTAAAAAGTCCTGGATTTTCACGAAATGCCTTTAAAAACATTGAAAAGTCAGGGAATTTTGAGTATAGTAATTTTTACTTTTCGGAACCCATTCTCTTTTTGCCATACGCGGCTACTTGATAGGGGATATTTTCTAAAAAAAATTAGTTTGTTTTGCAGAACGTCTCTACCTACCTATACACACACATACACATGCATAGTGAATGAGAAATCCCTTGGTCAGGAAAATATAGTTGATTTTTTTAAATATATATATTCTGTATAGCCCTGTAAACATTGTTGGCAGCTCTCCTTAAGAAAATTTATCTGAAATTACTCAAAATTTCTCTTTTTTTTTAAATCAAAATTTCCCTAGTTTGTTGAATGTCCAATTCCTATAACAGAAGTTACGTGATAAGATTAATTTAAAGGAAGTGCCAATCACACTTGTTTTATTCATTTTTTTGCTTTTTCTGCTTTTATTTATTTTTACTTTTTCCTTTACCTTTTTCTACAAAAAATACACACTAATACACTCAGCCAACAATAAGTGCAAATTATGCTATTTTGAAACACACACAGACACATACACAGAGGGACATTCTCATTGTATTGGTTTATTTCTGAAAGCCAAAGAAAATTTTAAACATTTATATTGGTCAATCAGTCAGGGCAACAATTTCCCTGGATTTTCAACGTTTTATCGAAAAATATCCTTTTTCCCTTTCCTCTAAACTTACCTACGAAATTTCCTTAGATTAGGGAAATTTCCCTTAAACTACGAACATTGTCAGCAAGTTTGTAAATCGTGGCGTGGAGAACCTGGAAAAGTCAGGGAATTCATGCTCGCTTAATAAGTGGGTACACTCACTATCTCCTGTACTACATTGTTTATTTATTTATGAACTAACATTGTATTTGTAAAACAAAATACTGTTAACCAGCAGATAGCATATGTTGTTGTTTGTTTTCCGCTAATGATCACACACTCCCTTACATAATTCTAGCAATGATGCACTTAATATCATAATGCTTATTGCTGTTCTTAAGCATAGATTATCATAAGACATATCGTCGCTGCGCCTCGACGAACCGCTATGTGACATTTTTGTCAAAAATGAGTTACGCCGTGCAAATAAACCTGAAAGCTGTTAGGCAGTGTCCCTTACAACCAGGGGCGGATCCAGGACCGACTTCTGGGGGGGGGCGGTGGGTTGTAATACTGCTACTTTTAAGGGCTCCAAATTTTGGGATAGGTTTTATTTATATATATAAAATAAGAATGTTTCCTCTTCTGGGGCGGGCGATCGCCCCGATCGCCCCCCCCCCTGGATCCGCCCCTGCTTACAACGTGGTAAGTTAATATTCAATTGTTTTTCCACAACAATGAAAAATTATAGATCAAAATTATGGTTTAAGATTCTGATCACGTACGTATTGATTAATGTTTATTAATCCTCTATGTGCTTATAAAGGCGCAAAAGGTGCTACGTAAACACAAAAGTAATAATATAATATTGTTGAAGCAAGCTACAACAATGTCCAGTGCATAATATACGCAGAAACAATTTTATTATATTTTTCAAGAGTTTCCGTGTATAGTTGGCAAAATTTTAAGAGTTCGGAATGGTTTTTGCTTCTCCTGAAAAGTTGTGGTTTCAACACGTAGCGGTTCTTCGAGGCGCAGCGACGATATGTGAAATATTTTATCGTCTTTCAACTATGTACGAATTGTATTACGATATTATTGATATTCCTTTCCCTTAACAGTGCATAATTTACATAGGTATAGAACAATTTCCGTTAACTCTTATGTGACCGTTTGTAAAACAAGTTAGAGCCAAGAGGGAAATGTATCTTTGCAATAGTTATTATTATTGATGTATCGTGGGAGACAGTTGTCGGGTTGCTCTAAAAGGCATATAAAGCATGGAAGAGACTCGGTTAGTAGGTTAAAAACGAGAAAGCTACGCCCCCGTTTATAAGCACGACATCTGCTTTGTCACGCCTTCCTTAACTGGATGCAACCACGCGAAAAATATTTTCAAAAATGAAGCCTACTTTCATCTACTTATACTGAAGATGAAATGAAAGGTAGTTTTTTTTTTTCTTTTAGCGAAGATATTTCAAAATTTGTTGATGAGATTTTACTATCTATTTCTCTCGCTTAAAGTACAAAATTATAAACGCACCTATGTACTTAATGTTACTGGGAAACTTGATCGCATAATAGCAAATAGGTGAAAATGACATCTATATGTGTGGCGGTCGTTTCGTAGGTTGATCGACGAGGAAGATGATTTTTAACTACAAGGTTATCTAACGGGAGTTACTTCGGTTAGATGAAATGCATTTTTAGTTGTCCTTGTGTACTTTATGTCATTTTACATTGAATCTCTGTGAATTTGTCTGTGTGTTATTTATCAAGAGTTTTAGTTGTAGATTATACGTAGAGGACTCGAACTCAAGACTAGATAAGTACGAAGCAAGCACGGTAAGGTTCAATGGCATCAAAGCCAAACAATAACGTGGGAGATTCTTTCTCAGTATTTTGGAGGGCAAATTATGTGTCTGGCCCATTCGCGTCCCTGACTTGGAACATTGAGACTTAAGGCGTTCTTCATCAAAGGGAAAGTTGGTTGGGTTGGTGCTTAGCATATTTTTCAGCACAAAGGCTATATGAAACGTGGATCAACAGTTGAAAGTGAAATCGTTCAAATATTTTACAACTTTTCTACCGGGAATCCAACCCGTGATCCCTTGAATTAAAGCGCGTGCACTATTCACTAGACCAGCGAGGAAGGAGATAATACGAATCTTATGGAAAGAATAACATACTTTTTTGTTATTATATTTATTCCCAGGTTATCTTATTGAAACAGTCAAAAAAAATTTTTACGGAGAGAATTTGTTTCCCTCTGGCAAATTCTTCAAAGTTAAATCTGAATTCGTATCTGAGTTAGAACATAGGATTAATCATGAACAAATACCTCCTTATGGCCGGCCGGATCGCTATCTTATGTTTCTTCAGTAGAAGGTCCCAGGTTCAGTTCCTATTCGACTTCTTGCCTCGGATTTAAACTCGAGTAGTAATTCCCTATCTCACTTTAAACAGTGGAATTCCGTATCCAGAATTTTTTGTTGGGATGGATCCAAAGGTGAGAGAGGGATCTAATACTATAGCCACTACGTCTATGTAATATTGAACCGGTGTTATTCTCCACCCTAAAAGGCGATAGGTACGGTAATTGTTAAATACTGCTACCAATATTTTCAGGAAAAAATATTGAACTAGATTTTTTAATAAAAAAAAAAAAAGAAGAGGAGAGATGAAGTATAAGATCAAATCTCTAGGGTCCATAAATGTTTTTCTGCTAAATAAGTTATCAAGAAAATGTTCAAATGTATATCGAGTTACGAAGTTTTTTTTGGGGGGGGGGGAGGGGGGCTAAATCCAGATCCGGTGGACCACTTGTGTGGTTGCACCTCTACCCGTATCATATAGAGTCAGTGCTGAAAACAGAATCATTCCAATTATGAACAATCAAATAATATTGAAAATGTAGTTTTCTTCAGAAAGAAAACGGGGGGCTGAACTTTTTGCCTCATCTGTATTGAAAATATTATTCAGATCAGGCACCTGGGAAGGCTCAAAAGTGGCTTTCTTGCAATGAAAATTTTTTTGTCAGCAACTTTTGAGTGAAGTGGTCAATTGAAATAGGCCTGAAGTTTCTACCCGCTGCTACAAATCAGAGTAATCTACACAGGAAACTGTACTGAATATTGTTATATTAAATCTGAAGTTTTGCTAAGAGAGTTGGATTTCTCAACAAATTCGTTGCTAAGGTACGGATTTTTTTTCATTACACTTTAATTCTTTTTCAAAGAATATTCTTTTCAGTGCATATGATAGTTCAGCAAAATTTTAATCCTTATAGGATGGTGAATTTCAGCGCATTTTAAAAGCTATTTATCAAGTATTTTAATACCAATAACCAGCGACGCTAATTTCTGTGTATTTTTATTCGGGAAGGGGGGGGGGAGAAGGAACGTTTATATATGTGTTTCGACGTCAGATATCCAAAGCAAAAATATTCAGATCCAAGGGGCCTACCAAATTTTGAGTTAGAGCTCCTCCGTGGCTAAGCGGTTAGCGTACGCGCCTTTGGCGTGGGAGGCCCGGGTTCGATTCCCGGCGGGAGCTCATGTGGTTCTGATTTCACGTTAATCAGTAGGTCCACGTCTCGTATAGCCTCGCTGCTGAAAAGGGACGTTAAACTCAAAATCAACTCAACTCAAATTTTGAGTTGGGAATATTAAAATTTGTAAAAGTACTTCTAAAATTAGACTAAATTTACAGAAAAGTCGGACTTCGTGGAGGAGGGGTACGAACTCACAGGACTCACTCTCTGCTTATGTTCTGATGCATTTGTCGTCTCACACAATCTGAAACATTTTCATTTGGAATACAAAGCGTGTGGAGCAGTCCGAACAGAACATTATTGAAAAAGTTTGTAACTGGAAGAAAAATATTGGAGCATAATACATGGATATATATTATGATGTGTGTGTGTGTGTGTGTGTGTGTCGTTTGCTTCTCAACAGGGCGGGCCCAACGGAGGTGTCCACTGGGTTTGGACTCTTCAAAACTTTCAAACTCAACGTAAAGTTTATCAATATAACTATACTTGTTTAACAGGGAAATGATTGATGTAGCATGAAAATTTACTCTTACACTTCATCTCTACCGTTTTTTTCCCTTATAAATACAATCTAGTTATATTTTTTTCTGAAATATACGAGAAAGTAGTTTACAATGACTTATCGTCTTTTCGAGTGCAGAATAATACTCGCTCAATACTACATAGACGTAGTAGTTTGTAATATTGAACCCTCCCAGAGCTTGGACCCTCCCAACAAAAATTTCTGCGTGCTCGCCTATTCGCAACGACATGTTATTTGTAATTTCTTATTGAAATCGAATCGAATCTTGAATCTGGATAGCACCGCGTTGTACTACAATGAGCAGCGTATTGGAAATTTAGGTACAACAAATTTAAACTTGTGCTAGATGGTCACTACAAGCTAGCATTGCTTCAATCCCGGTTCAGGAGAAGACGAATCAGGAGCGTCCGTATGATACAAGGGTGCGTCCGTAGGGAATAGGCGCCTATGCGCATGAAGGAAGGTAAGTGCAAAATTACGCACCCACCTGTTTTTATTTGTCTAACGTCCCACGATTATGAACGAGGCTTTATTATTTCATTCATGATGATAAAAATGAATGAAATAGTAGAGGGGCAAAAGTAGGATGAAACGGGTGAACCCCGTGAAAATTCATGCATATTGTATTTGGTCACCATATAAAGCCCACTTGACGGCAGCTAAGTTCCACCAGGGACTACGATGTTGTCACTCCAAGTTAGTTTTGCATTATGGTTGCATAGTAATGAATCACACTTTTTAATGCTGTTTCTATGTCCACAGGTGACATACATGTTCTTTGTCTAAGTCCCTTCAACATTACTGTTCCTTTCTGAATTATCAAGCGATCGCGGTGGCTCAGTGGTAGAACGTTCACCTCTAGCGCATGGGGTCTTTGGTTCGATCCCAGCTCGCGCCAAGTGAGCTTCGTGGTGAACAAACACTGTGTGCATGGGTTTTCTCGGGGCTCTCCCATTTCCTCCCACTTTCTTCATTCCACGATTTCATTCATTTCTCATCTCCATTTCCTTTAGCCTCACCGGCATAACCGTGGGACGCAAAACTTAAAGATTTCAGTTCGTTTCATTTCTGAATTATCATATATTATCTGTAAATTTTAATTTTAAAAATGTTCCCTTATTCTTAATCTACACCCAAATAAGCAATTAACCAGTTTATTTTTGTATATATAATAATACTATCAATCAGCAAGCTACCACAATTGTAAATTCCAACAGTTTGCGCTCTTATGCCTTGAAAATTTGTATTCTTGCATACAGGCACGTAGCCAGGATTTCGTGAAGGGGGGGAGGGTCCGAATCATGAAGTACTGTGGTCATCACACCAGGGACTCGACCATTGAAAACTATTTTACTGAACATATATTGGTTCGTTTAGCCAGGATTTCGTACCGGGGAGGGGAGGAGGAGGTGACAAGAAATTCTGAAGGCCCAGGAGCTCGATCAGTCTAAACTACTTTACTATCAACATATATTGGTTTGTTAGGACAATAAAAAGAGGATATGTTGGTAAGTATTTTAAGAACAAACTATGAAGAAATCTCGAGTAAAAAAACTTATTGAAAAAGATTTTATAATGCATTTAAGTTCTTCCTCTGTTTATTCAAATATAATAATTTGCCTTTCATTATGACCTCAACTATTATAAAAAGTACATATTCACTATTACTAGGAATGCAATGGATGTACCCGATTGCAATGAAATGAGCTGAGCGAGCTTAAACTACGTAATCATTCCTGGCCATTATGCAATAATAAATGCCATTTTTAATTGTTGACAAAAAAATCGCGTGAAAACTTTTTCCCCATGTTAAGTCTATGCAAGCGTTTTTCGGTGATTATTCCTCGATGGTACATCGGATTTTTGATTTCGACCTATGTTGTCACTTAGCACGACATACTCTATCAGCGTGCTAAGTTTTCTTGAGATCGGCCAAACGGTCTAGGAGGAAGCGTTTTTCGGTCATTATTCCTCGATGGTACATCGGATTTTTGATTTCGACCTATGTTGTCACTCAGCACGACATGCTCTATCAGCGTGCTAAGTTTGGTTGAGATCGGCCAAACGGTCTAGGAGGAAGCGTTTTTCGGTCATTATTCCTCGATGGTACATCGGATTTTTTATTTCGACCTATGTTGTCACTCAGCACGACATACTCTATCAGCGTGCTAAGTTTGGTTGAGATCGGCCAAACGGTCTAGGAGGAGTTCGCGGACAACCAAACGGCTAACCCGAGTATAAGAGCTTCGCTTCGCTCAGCTCAATAAAAAGTACATACTTAATAATGTCTTGTAAAATATTTTACAATATCTGCATTCCTTTCTCTGTTGAATCAAATGTTAAAAGAACTTTCTTTCCATATAAATTTTTGTTTTTATTATTCCGCCAACTAGTGTCTGTTCCAAATGACAGGTAAAGGAGCAGTAGAAAATTGTTTTTGAAATATCATGTTTGACACTGCAAGGATGCGATGACAAAAAATTATGATAAAAAAGGTCCACGCTGTTACTATGTTTTCGGAAGCTTGAAATCTTCCTGCCTAGTAGCAGAAATTCTGAGAATTAAATAACATTTCTAGAAATTTCAAATTCCCTGGCTCTTCCAGGATATTATGCTCACCTCGCCACCACGTATTGCAAATAATACAAATCTCCTCATAAGAAAAAGTAACCAAAAGCTTCCTATAGTTTTTTTTAACGCTGATTCTTCTTTTTCTCATTTCATTTTGTTTCGTCCTTCCTTATTTTTTTAATTTGTGGTCTCGAAGGGGGGGGGGGTCCGGACCCCCTGGACCCCCCCCCTTGGCTACGTGCCTGTTGCATATGTGCTGGATGATATTGTACACAGAATACTTCTCGTGTTTCAATTCTCACTGAAAGCTCCGTTATTATTCTCCTGCAATTAATTGATGTAAAGATGTCTTGTGGACTGAACTATAAGCTTTTTAATTGCACTACATAAACAAGAAGAAGGAAAATATTTCTCACCGTATTTCTTGTGACCTTGCGAGATTTTTTCTATTTTAAATTGTGACAGAGATTGTATGAAAAGTGAAAATAAGATATATATATTAGAATAAATTTACAAATCTAATAACTGAAAGAATATCAAAAATAATATACATATTCTCACAATAATATAAATCTCGTGTGGCAATATACAAAATATGTGTACATTCACGTAGAATTCTTTTCTTTAAAGAAAATATATAGCTACAAGAATTATATATGTAAGGGACTCAATACCGGAAAACGTTCTACTGACAGAGCATGCAAGAGTTTTTTTTTTTCATTTTTGTGCCTTTTTTTTTTTCAGTCTGTCTTCATTTTCTTTTTGTTCTGCCAGAGTGATTTCTGGCGGAAAAGATTGAAGTTCTCTCTCATGAAGACGTCACGTTGGCAGACATTGGCTTCCTTTAGCACAGCAGAAGATCATCGAGAATTCAACAGCATCATTTATCAGGCTTTTACATTCGTTTCTTTCAAAATATTGTATTGACGCTCATAATTTTCAAGTTAGTTCTACTGGTGTTCCTCAGGATATAGTGCTAGGTCCCTTGGTCGTTGTTCTGTTTGCGACTCGCTTTTGTTTGATGTGATTTTCTGTTCCAGTTCTTGTAAGTAATCTGTCAACAAGATTATATCAAAGGTCTCCCCGCTGGTTTACTTGCTAGCGTGTGTATCTCTGGTGTACATGGTCGCTAGTTCGGTTCGATTCCTGGTGGGAGATCACATAAAATTTAATTTCTCCCAATCATTCACTTTCATTAATCATCCGTCTCTTTTAGTCTAAAGAGTATAATCCTTTTCATAATTGTTTCATTTTCATTTTCAATTCAAGATTATATCAAAACTTACTTTAAAAGTTAATATCATGAAGGGTTCTCACTAATATATGGTGCTCAGAAAATGAATTTCGACTTTCAACTACACAAGTTGGTTTTAAGCTGCAGGATGCGCCCATGAGAGTATTTGGAGAAACATAATTTGTCATTGAAAATGATGCAATCAAACTGGAGAAACGGTACATTTGGGAAAGAAAAAGGTATATTTGGAGGGATAATGGTAAAGTTGGAGGAAGAATGGTAAATATTGGAAGATAATGGTAAATTTGGAGGGATAATGATAAATATTAGGGGAGAATGATAAATAGTGAGGAGAATGATAAATTTGGGGGAAGAATGATAACAATTAGTGAAATGGTAAATATTGGAAAAGAATGGTAAATTTGGAGGGAAGAATGATAAATATTGGAAGGGAATGGTAAATTTGAAGGGAAGAATGATAAAATAAGGGGAAATAGTAAATATTAGGAAAACATGGTAAATTTGGAGGAAGGAATGGTAAATATTAGAAGAGAATGGTAAATATTGGGGAGAATGATAAATTTGGAGAAACAATGGTAAATATTAGGGAAAATGGTAAATTTGGAGAGGAGAATGATAAATATTGGGGAGAGTAGTAAATATTGGGAAAAATGATAAATTTGGGGGAACGAGTGGTAAATTTGGTGGAACTTTGTGTCGAAGCCCTAGGAGAAAATAGGTACATTCATGGAACCTAAGTGCATATCCCTTGCTTTGAACTACAAAATAATGGTCTTAATTGAATGTTATGAGAATAACGATGCTGACAATTCTTGTTCTTGCAAATAATTTTGCTATCCAGATATATCATACAGAATACATAGCCCGGAGTGGAATAAATATGTACTCAATAATAATAATAATAATAATAATAATAATAATAATAATAATAATAATAATAATAATAATAATAATAATAATAATAATAATAATAATAATAATAATAATAAACAAAGAACGCTTTCTACAAAATGTGTTACAAGAGAAACATATTGAATCTGTCTATTACATAGATCTTGACACAATTAGTACCTATCACATTGTTTGCTTAAACTTTGGAAATCTTTTTGAGTAAAATACTATGAGATTGAAACTAATTTCTTAAAAAGTTTAAAGAAATAATAGGTTAATCCTGTCATCATTTAATAGATACATATATAATTGTCAATCAGCCTTGCTACCATTCCTGTGTAAGATTGTTTCAGTTTCATGCTTACTATGTTCACTTCTCCCCGAATTACTATACTTGTTGGAAATATCAGTAATGATGATGATTAGGAAAGTAACAAGGATCTTACGTTAGATCCTGAGATTTTATATGAATTTTCTGCCTAGTCATCACATGCTCTATCAATGTATACTAGACTATTATAAATTAAGATTACATATTGTAACTGTAAATGTAAAAATATGGAATTGCAAAAATAATATTTTAAAATACTGCAAAGAGGACTGGGGACACAAAATAAACGGGATGGAAAGATTGTCATGAATAAAAACAGAGATAAATTGTAAACCGGCGGGACAAGAGCCTTGAACCTGAGGCTGCCCCGGCCAAAACGGGATGAATGGTATCCCTAATAATAACAATTTTATACTAGGTTTTATATACACAAAAAATAATAGACCTACACAAAACATAAAAATTAATATCAACAACAATTCCAAAAACACAAAACAGTAACTCAATATGATATTTAACACTGCACCAATTAATGTTAAATCAACAAATCCCCATCTCTCTCTCAGACATAAACACTTCATACAAATACACATACAAAACATATTACCATAGAGTTAAGAAGCTTTTTCAGCACTCCAGCACCTTAGCGCTTTATTGCTTGTTGTTGGAGGAAATTTTCTTGTTTTATTTGTATTGTTCTGAATTTTTGTATTTTGTAAATTTATATTGTAAACAGCAAAAATCAATCAATACATAAATCCTATTACCCATCTCCCAACGAAAACTACAAATAAATAAATACTCATGACCCAAGAGAAGATGTTACTTTCTGCGGCGCGCCCATCTTCAGACCAGAATGAAATTGCACTTACAAAAAATTATTGTAAGTGTATACTTGTTACCATTTACCCACCTTTCGGTTTACTTGTTCAGTTTACAAGCAAAAGTGAAGAAGAAAAAACAACTACAAAAAATATTTGTCTCAATATAAAATAAACTTAATATCGATTTAAGAAAAAATATGCCAACTACCGTATAGACTAAAAATACTAATACAAAACTGATAATAATTAAAAAATCATAATAATATATTGTAAAATATAATAGTAAAAGCAACAAAATTCAAATAATCAAAATGTGTTTTGTATTTAATAAATTAGAAAACTAATAAAATTTAAATTAAAAAACTGGAAAAATTACAAACTAAACTTAATATCTTCGTGTGAGCCCAAATTGGCTCTTCCTTAGAAATAAACTAAACAGAGCCATTGTTTTATGTCATCCCTGTAAGGTAATACTTTGTGAAAGTACGCACAGATGAGCAAATAATGTCTTCTTATTAAAAGAAATATCAACGAAAAAAACATTCTTTTAATCGTGATTTCCTTTTAAGAAAGAAAAATTTCCTCACGTTGCAAGACATGTCGGCTCGTTATGTGCTTCTCACGTTCTTACGTCATTGAAACAATTGACATTCAGCGCCCGCACCGTCTAAGTATACAACCTGTCGTGATATATAGACTGAAAAAATGTTTCTGCCACCCGCCGACACGGCAACAAACAAAAGGTACTTGTCACTTTTTTGATAGTTGTTACAATTAAAAGCAATACTGAGGGCTTTGCCTTTTTTCCCGTTTCTGTAATTCCCACGTTCGTTAACGATACATTAATAAGGAAGATTTAAATGGGAATTATGAAATATTAGAAACTGAAAAATTGAGAAATTCTTTGTTTTTAGAATCGTGTATAGTGTTTGGCATATAATTATTAAATATTACGGTCTTTTTTAAGTATTTTCATTCACATCCGCATAAAACATACATTCAAAAATGTAACTTCTTCAAAATTCATTTATATATCTATATGCCACCAACCAGTTTGACCAATAGCAAATGCACACTTCTGATATTATATAGAATCTTCTGAAATTAGGTAAATATGCCTAATTTCGCAGTATATTATATGTTTTCATACAATTACAAAATTTGGTCTAAGTGGTGCGTTCAATGCGTAAGGGAATCAATACCACTTTTCAGTCATCTTGCACATATTTCGACTTTTAAGAGTCTTCACATCAGTGAAATTAAACTACCGCTAATTTTAGAGTTTTTCTGTAATATCTTCAAAACATATAAAAATATCCGAAAAGCAGGAACGTAGTGAACTAGACAATACGATTTTGCATGTGATACCTTAATTCACCTATCTGCTTTCGATTTGAAACTGTCGATAGATTTAGCATTTTTTACGGGTTCTGTAAATAGCGGCATGCCAAAAGTAGATAGGTGAATTGTGCTAAAAGTATCAGATGCAAAATCGTATTGTCTAGTTCACTATGTTTCTGCTTTGCGAATATTTTTATTTGTTTTGAAGATATTACAGAAAAACTCTAAAATTTGCGGTAGATTAATTTCGCTGTAGTGAAGATCTTTAAGATCTCAAGTTCATCCCAGAGTTGAAAAGATTCATGTCTAGGCATTGTAAATAACTTTCATAATATATAAAAAATTATGTACACAACTTCGGTAATTGAATGTGATTCCCTTGTGGTTTGAATGCCCCAAAGGCCTGGGGGAAACGTAAAGCAAAAAGAGATTTAATAAAGCAATTCTTTGTCTTTGACTAGAAGTATTGGAGCTTACTCAAGGAAGGATCCACCGGGTCCAAGACTCCCCAAAACTTCCTAACTCAACATACATTTGTACACTTTCTCAATAAAACAATACTTGTTTAAGAGGAAAATGATGTAGGGGAACGTGGGGCATAATGGGGAAGCTAAGATATTTGCTTGTATAAATTGGTAACCAATATATTAATTGCAATAATTTTTTTGGCGGTAGACACGTTGACCATTTATTGTAATATTTCAACTAGCAAATCCTTTCAATAATATTGTTTTGGACCTTTTTGCGTAGCTTATTCCAAAAATGGCTCTTATCCCCATTATGCCCCCTACGTGGGGCATAATGGAACATTGGATTTCAGTCAACCCCATTATGCCCCTACCCCATTCTGCCCCGTACACTATTACATTTATAATATTCAGCTCTAATATAGACTTATCATTATAAAACAACAATATATGATTACTATTATACAACACAACTTGAATTTTATAAAATATTTATTAGACTCAATAATCAAATATAACAAAAGATGAGTACTTTTTAAAAAAAAAAATGCTCATAATTACTTCAAAAACTATAAGGTACATTCTGAATTAGACATTATTAAGAAAAATAAAAAAATGTGATCATTGGGAATTGTACTACAAAGTTTATGCAGATTACATTGAATTATTGTCAGTTAAATCTTAATATTTCCTGACATCAAATCAACATAAACAAATTTTGAAATTGAGCATGAAAAACTTAAACAAAACTGCGTATTCGAACCTTATATATAATTTTATACGAGGAAATAAAAAATAGACAAGTATACAGTACAACTATTAAGTCTAAAATAGCTGTGAAACATTGGTAGAGTCATGCTTTTTCTAACAGAATTTACAATAGTATTCAATTTCATCGTCATCGCTAACAACCCCGGCACACGAATTGTGGACCCACTGATGGCATCTCGTGCATGAAATCCAGCCCTCATTAGATTTGGACCAAAGATTGCCACAATGAAGACAAGCTGCGTCATCGTCTTCTTCATCGGACGAGCTTGATGACTCTTTAACTAGTTTCCTTTTTCGACCATTCTTTGGTAGGCCTTTGTTTGAGGTTAGTTGCGCTATAGTACGTTTTTTTCTATACACCTTTGATTGTTTGGAATTTTCTTGAGCTAATTGAAGTTCCTTTTTGTACGGAGATGCAGTTAATATGGCTGTTTTACCCCTTTTACGGTTTGTACGTTTTGTCCCTTGCTTAATTTTTGGAATAGCTATTATGTTTTGAGGCGAAGCAGAAGGAAAACTTGATGTTGATGGAGATTGTTCTTTGTAAGAACATCCGGGAATTTCTGCGTCAATCGAAGATTCAGATGTATTCGACTGTACGCTTTGTGCGTGTGGTTTGAAGAGGGATTTGCTAGGTGCCGTTAGTGTAGGGTTTTCGTTTCCTACTGACTCAGTGACGTTTAGGCCTATGTCTGTTGCATCTGCAGGTAGAAAGTCTTCATCTGTAAACACGTTCATGTCCAAAGGCCAAATCCCAGTTTTCTTGAAGGCGTTAATTGCGTTCAGCATTGATGCTGCTCGCAAAAATGCAGGGCCATAGAGTTGAGAGATGACTTGGAGCGTAACAACTTTTGGGTAATTGGTTCTAATCCATTTTCTAACTTCATCTTCATAGTACTTGCTTAGTGGCCTCATAAAGCCGACGTCAAGGGGTTGAAGTCGGTGAGAGCAATGAGGAGGCAGACAAAGCAAAACGACTCCATTTTCTCTTGCCATGTCAATTAAGTCCAAGTTTTTAGTGTGGGCGCTATGACCATCCAGAAGAAGAAGAACTGGTTTACTTGTAGATGCTCCTGAAAATATTAGGAATTTCTTGAACCATTTGAAAAAGAGTTCTTTTGTAATCCATCCAGTGGTACTAACTTCTGCCCATGATCCAGGTGAAAGGCCCATCTCAAATTCCTGCTGCATCCTTGCTCTAGGATAAAGCATCATAGGTGGCATGTAAGCTCCAGCAGCTGAACAACAAATTACTGCAGTAACCGTTTCTCCTCTTTCAGTTGAAGTTACAGCTCCAACTTGACATTTCCCTTTTTCTGCGACAACCCTTGTATGTCCTTTAGAATTCACGGTTATTCCGGTTTCATCTACATTATAAATATTTTCTGCAGAGAAATGATGTTCATCAATGACTCCAGCCAAAAGCTCAAAAAACTTGGAAACAGCTATCTTGTTGAACCCCATTGCGCGAGCTCCCGATGTAGATTCTGGTTTACGAAGTGTTATTTCAGGGTGACGCTTAATAAATCCTCTTAACCAGTCAATTCCAGCCCTTTTTTCTTCTTTGTTGAAAGGGAATTGTTGAATTTTGTTTCTTTCTGCCAATTGAAACGCTAATTCTCTCACTTCATTGCCAGTTAGACCAAAAAGTCGCCTTTCCATTTTCACTAAATAATCTACTAACTCGCACTCCTGTTCATAGGTAAACACAGGCTTGAAATGTCCCATTTGTTTCTGGAAAGATCCAGGGTTTTCTCGTTCCTTGTTACAATGCCGCTCCAGCGTAGTCTGGGGAACGTTGAACTGCCGGGAAGCTTTATAATATCCCATTTCACCACGTATTACACTCTCGATGGCCGCCTTCATCTTTTCTTCCTCCCAACTTTGCCTCGTTGATTTCCTTTTATATGTGCGAACCATCCTAAAATGACAGCAAACAAGAGCTTATGCAATCCCAGCATTAACAAGAAATGTTTCGAGCTGGATAGTAAACTACACAATCGATACTCTTACGGGGCATAATGGAGTAATGGGGCAAAATGGGGTGGTTGCAATACCGTTTTGCCCCACCCCGTTTTGCCCCAGATGAGTTGTAGTGTTAAATCAACGAGTATCTCTGTTATAACCTGCAATCCGTAAACCTCAAAAACACACAGCGAACACAGAAGAAATATTCTTTCAACATATCAATAGTTTAAAAGTGTGCAAAAAATAACTTGCCTTACCTTGACAAAAGAAAAATCCCAATGGTTATATGCCACAGCACGAAAACAAAGAACTGACACACAGCACTGTTCCTTTTCAACTGATAACAACGCTACTCAAGCGAGACAGCCCTTCGCCCTTGAGAATGTTGTTTAGGTTCTTATCGCTAGATTGCAGTAAATTACAGTTCGAAAAATACCGATACCCCGTTATGCCCCCCTACCCCGTTATGCCCCCCGTTCCCCTAACTTGAAAATTTGATCTTACACTTCATCTGTACCCTTTCTCTTATAAAAACAATCTAGTTCTATAATTTTTTTCTGAAAATATTGGTGGAAGAATTTTACAATTATTATCGTCTTTTCGGGTGCAGAAGAAAATCCGTTCAATACTACATAGAGTAGTAGCTTGTTGTATTGGAGCTCCCAAAGCTTAGACGTCTCTCAACAAAATTTTCTGGGTGCCCTCCTGGCTGTTGAACACTCGCTGGAAGAGAACATAAATGTTTTTCTACCTCTGCTGTGTCCCGGACAATCCACCAACATGAATCCTGTAGGAAATGTTTGTCATTTCCTGCATCTAAAACTGCACAAACTGCTACACAAACTCTGAAATAAACCACAATTACAGTATTTGATGATCCCACCAGTAATAGGATGTCGTAGATACCTTATTGATATCATGCGAAATAGGGTTAAACTTTTACGACTTGCCAAAGGAGACACCACCAAGGACTGCAGTATCAGGAATGATTCCTTTTGTACACTGGTATGTAACAATGGGTACAGGATCATTTTCGTGTGTCTGTTTACTTACGTCATATTCACGAAGAAATTAAATGCCGACTAAAAGCAAGGAATTCGTGTTACTATTAGGTTCAAAATCTCTTGTCGTCGCGAATTCTGTCGAGGAATTTGAAGCTTAAAATATATAAAACGTTAATCATGCCTGTTGTTCTGTATGGCTGCGAAACATGGTCACTTACTCTGAGGGAAGAACCTAGACTGAAAGTATTTGAGAACAAGATCCTGAGACGAATATTCGGACCCAAGAGGAACGGGAATGGGGAATGGCGGAAACTTCATAACGAGGAGCTACATAATTTATATGGTTCACCCAACATTGTTAGGGTCGTCAAGTGTAGGAGGCTTAGGCGGGCGGGTCATATAGCTAGAATGAAAGAAAGTAGAAACGCTTTCAAAGTCTTGACTGGAAGACCAATCGGAAAACGACCATTAGGAAGACCTAGGCGCAGATGGGAGGACAATATTAAGATGGATCTCGCAGAGATAGGAATACAAAGTAGAAACTGGATGTAGTTAGCTAAGGATAGAAGTCAGTGGAGAGCATTTGTGAACGCGGCATTGAACCTCCGGGTTCCATAGGCCATAGAGTTAGTTAGTTAGTTAGTTTACTTACGTCAGAGTGTGTTAGTAGTGTATGTGTGAGACTTTGTTGGCACAATTTGCCCCTTTGTTTCTTTAAATAAAAATAGCTCAAACGAAATCTCCCAGTTACAATAAGTTCAGTATGTGGACAATAAGTTCAGTATGTGGACACCATTACCAATAAAATACTGTATAATAACTTTCTCTAATAACAATAACGAAATAAATTCCGGCGGAATAAAGGAACAATTGAAGCAAACATATTAAAAGATAACTATCATTTTCACCGGATGAAATATACGTATTAATGATAAGCTGTAAAGATTTTTATCATGGACATTATTCAGAGCTTTTAATGTTAGAATAACACAGTTCCACGCTTGAACATATTTTTATTTTTTAAATTGTATAGCCTAAAAAGCATTACCCACTGTACATTGCACACTAGACTGATAGTGGAGAGCAATGCCCGCTGCATGATTTTTATGGATTTTTTTAACTTGCTCACCTTGTTTTACGCGTATGACCTATTCTATAAGGATATGCTAACTGCTATATATGTATGATTTGGACGATACTCATGTTACAATGAGCAGCATGTATGAAGACAATATATATGCCATTAACGCATGGCCAATAAAGATATTTCAATGCAAGACATTGATTGGCCCATTCTCTTTTAGAAGAATTGAAAAGAATTTTATAATAATGAAAACGTTATAAACTTTCTTTTCGGTATTACTTTTTTTTAGACTTTTATAGTGTTTAGATGCTAATATAAGCAGCCACACAGGAGTAATTTTCTGCTTTGTTGTCTAGCTCCCAAAACTAAATAAGGCCAGATCTTGGATATTTTTATTTGTCTCCTTGAGGAATGAGACCACTAACCTAGCTATAGTGACGAAATGAGTAGCAAGACAATGGAAAATAAATTTATCTTCTTTTGTCTTCTAGAATGATCTTCCAGTTTAAATATATCTTTTACTTCTTTGTTTCGATAGCTAAATGAAGATTACGAATGATACTAGTACGTAATCATTTTATACTATTTTTATTTCTTCAAAAATGTGGGGGAATTTTCAGTGTCTGAAATTATTCACCAGTTTTGGCGTTAAAGTACTTTCAGGTTTTGCTTGGAAATGGGGGGGGGGGGCGGAGGGGGTCTGATATATAAGTAACACTTCATATTTTTCAATGGCTTATTATTGTACTGCTGTGTACTAAATAAATAAATGAAAAATACATAAATGTTATCATTAATATTATATTTCTTTAATACATAAAGTATTTAAGGTTTCTAATTTATATTAGATGAACTGAAATCATCAAATATTTTTATTTAATTAATAATATCCACAAAAACATGAGAAATGAACGTATCTTAAAGATGTTGGAATTTGGAAAAATATATATAATTAATTTATTTATATACTTTCAACTTCACATCAACATTTTAAAATCAATAATCTATCAAGCTTATTAATTTTGATTCGAAAAAAGTTTTTTCTTTAGATTTTAAATCATAATATGCGGACCAAAATACATATCACCACATTTCCAAAATATTGAGTAATGAGCTGTGATACTCATAGCTATAAAATGATATTAGCTATAAAATAGTGGCACATTACAACTGAGTAACATATTGCTTCCCCCTGCAGCTCCTGTCTAAATATTACATGCTAATATGTAACTGGTAGTTAAAACCGACACCTTTCTGACACATAGGTTTAGATTATCCCGATAAAGGTATATAGAATTCTCCGAATTGAACCACCATCGATAACTAACTGGGAAGACTTCTTGAGTTAGTAATTAACTAACTCTTGTCTAGAAAGTTAAAATAATAGCAACACGAGGCCAGTATGTTGACTACATATTACCTAAAAGGGCCTCCTGGTTCGCCATATTTTCACTGAGCTATAACGCCACAAAATTTAGTTTTAATTTCTGTTTAGTCTCATTTGTAAAATATTTTCCTTTCCTGTTGGAATTGAGGAACCCGTTTGAATGTGATAATGTAGGCAATATAAGCACTCTTTGTTGCTACGATTAATTTGAAACTTATTAATAGCTAACTATAATACAGAAAGATCAGAAAGTGATATCTTGATATCAAATGTTGCAAGGATTATTTGATATATGCTGATATGTAGACCAGGAAAGGGTTCACCTAATTTCAAAACTGGTTGCAATGCTGATCATATTTCATTATACGTATATTTTGTTTATTTGGACCCAAAAAAATGTCTCATGCACTGTATTTTCTTCGAATTTGCATCCACATCATTTGAAACAATTATAAATGGGAACAAGAATTTTAGGAATGATCCAAAAAATGGATTAAAAGATTGCGATCTTGGCCAATAATTAGTTTTTGAATCAATGGCCACAAAATTTTTGAACGGCTCCTAAATCGAGTTTTCGTATTTTCTACGGAATTAGCACATCATACTAAATTAAGCGATAGTTTGGTTTTGGCTGCATTATATGTAGTTCTCCAGATATAAAGCATACAAGAAATTTTTTTATTGAAATATATTGGATCTTTTTATCCAAAAAGGATTCGCTATTGAGTATAGTACGAAAGGAATCAGTTGAGAGGGCCCCTGCATCTGAGGTCTGCGGCATCGTTATCGCCGCCACTGTATGTCATAGAGAACAATATAGTAAATAAAATGTCACAGAACATTAAATGAGAACCATATAACTTTCATGGCCGGGGGTAGAACCAACCAGACCAGAGATGAAAACCCTCCACTTGGGAGTGATTGTGCACCTCCAAGAAATGATTTGAGGTTTGTGGTATAAGAAGACTTCATTTTAGTGTAAAATGAAAGATCCTGCACAAGGACACGCCAAGTGTGGAACAAGAAGAATATCCCTTTTTTGGTTACTGCACATGGTCAGAGCCTTCAAAATGTACTGTACCTTCGTTCTGACTATCAACATAGCAGTATCAGTTCATCCACGACTAATATTGCTCCACATAATGTATCTACCCACCTCCTGATTTCGTTGATGGAGCGTATCATGGCTGTGCTTTGATGAGGATTTAACACGCCATTGACCATTAATAAAGGATCAGGGGCAAGGACCTCCCATCCGATGGAACAAGGTCAGTATGAGCGAGAGTTAGAGAGTTTTGTGCGGTCTTTGCAGAAGCTATTGAATGCTGATACCAATTCGTTTTCCTAGCCTCACATTACACTGACTTTCCATCATGATAAAATCACTATAACATTGTGGTTATACGTGACCACGCTGGACTATTATCAATATAATTAGTTAACGGGAACATTTCACGTAATATTCACACGCTTTGGAACATTTGATACACATTTTACTTTCAGCAATGGTACGTTTTCTACTAAATTAAGATTTCACTGTTCGTGGTTCTTCCTTTTTTCTTTGGAAGCATCAGAATAATTCTAAGTTACAACAAAGCCTTATGAATGCTTGTCTCTGGATATCAGAATCTACTCCAAATGGAAATTTAAATGTTTATATTAACTTAATATTGTTGATAATTCCGATGCCCTGTCCACTGATGTTCCCGAGTTCGATTCCCGCTGAGAGAGCACAGAAATTTAACTTCACAATCATTTACTTACATTACTCATTCATCTCCTTTAGCCTAAAGGACAACCGCTGGGACGTTAAACTAAAAAATAAAAATCTTTATTTTTCTTTTCATTTCTTTTTTGTTTGTAATTCCGTTATTGAAAAATCAAAATGCTTATAATGGTGTTAAAACCATTCTACTGATTGGTTTCCTAGTCGAATGAGGTCAGGGTAGCCACCAAGATTTGGAAAGTAGAGAATATCTTGAGTTACTTGGGACGGGTAACACTTTTTTTAAAATTCGTTAATAATTACAATTTTTGTAATGATTTACATTTATTGTAATTTGCTAAATATAGCAACGATGTCATATTTTCATTATCAGGCAGCCACTGATTGTAATCTTATATGAGAAATTTAATATTGTTGATATATGTGCAAAGATGTAAGTCATATGTTGTCTATGTGTGAGTATTTTGTAAAACTTGCCCCGTACCCCTTGTACGGTGTATTCAGGAACTTCAACTGTGGAGTCTGAAGGTATCATACTTTATTTTCTGTCAGTTCCTATATATTTTAATTCACCATCTAAGAAAAAGATAATTTGCACTTGTCAGTTATAAATATTACCTTTATCTTGTCGTACTGGCATAATCAGAGTAAAGCAGAGCGATATGTTGTGTTGGACATAACTCTTTAAAAGCCAGTTGTTGAATTTTACTACCAGGTACACTCATGTCTAAAATTTTTGTCGCATGTCTATAAATATGTTGTTGGAGGAATATAATTTGATAACGAATTCGCCCGGTATTTCTTATAATGTTATTATATGTATAATCGGTAAAGACATGTATGTGGCAAATTTCATGTCAAAAGAGCAGTAAATAAGAACAATAAAACGAAAATAAAACTTTCTTGTCCTTTTAGCAACATTTTGTTTTACTCATTCTAATTTTCGTATTTATAACTCTTTTTCATATGAAATTTATCACAAATATACATTTCCCGATTATACACATAGTATCAGTATTAAAAGTACCTGCAAAATGATTATCAAATGATATTCTTACAAGAAGACAGTTATAGATATGCGACAATCATTTTGGACATAAGTGTACATACATATTTTCCCTTTCATTCGCAAATTAACAGACAATTTCTTTGTCGAAAATCTAATTTGAGAAATATATGTTTTTGTTGACCAATTGTTCAGTTCTGTTTTGAATATATCTTAAATGCTGAAAGAAAAGAATCATAAGACTGTACTGAAAACATAGTCTATTGCTGCGACTTATTCACTTTTTTTTTTCGAACAATTCTTTCACGAATCTTGACATCTTTTTTGGTCTACTTTTTCAAAGGCCCGTTAAGAACATAATAAGTATGACGAATTAATAAAGGAACATCATAGTTTTTCAATTAACATATTCATAAAAACTGAGAGTATATGGTTAAATACCAGTCTTAGGCCACCCTTTGATCACCTTCCTTCCTTTATCGGCTGTTGATAAAATAAATTGCTCAACACCTTTTATTAAATACGCCACTGTAAGATATCAATAGCTATAAAGAAAGGGAAGTGATCAAAGGGTAGCCTAAGGCTTGTATTTAACCATCTACTACTGAGTATTCTAGATCAGTGGTTTTCAAGTATTATTATTATTATTATTATTATTATTATTATTATTATTATTATTATTATTATTATTATTATTATTATTATTATTATTATTATTATTAGTGTTACCATATATCCATATTCAAGGGAAGCACCTGTCTTTTATTTGAGGTGCTGATAAATCGTTCCGTAGTATTTGTTTGTACCATATTTTATATTCTATTTTTGTCCAGTATTTTTTAATCATACTTCGTCATTATATGGTATTTTCCTCTTTATGTAAAAGCATTTGTTGAAGACAATCAGGGGTACCCATGAACGGGTTTTACGATGCAGGTTGCGCCCATGAGAATTTTCTTTGTTGTTTTTCTTTTCCTTTTTTTGCGGAGAGGACAAGTTTTGATTGAGTTGATTTTCAGTGTAGCGTCTCTTTCAGCACCGATGCTATGTAAGACGTGGACCTACAGCTTAACGTGGGATCCGATCCACATTTGCTCTTGCCAGGAATCTAACCCGGGTCTCCACGCTAAAGGAGCGTACGTTAACCACTTAGCCACCTGGGAGCTCTAATTTGTAATCGAAAATGGTAAACTATTTCTTTATAGTTCCTTGCATGTACTGTTTTTGAAATTTATAACAAGGGGAGAAAAAACAAATATTCAAATAGATGGCAAAAAGACTTCTTTTATTTTATGACAAAAAGTTCCGAAATTGAATATGATTTAGTCTAAAGAGTAAATTATCTTGGTTTTGTCACAACCAACTTCAGTCTCCTGTACTACTTTTATGTTGGTTGAAGGGAGAAATGATAAATTTGGGATGATAGAATCTAAGCACTTAAGAGGATGAACGTCATTGTGGCCAGTAACTCTCAATCTGAAATTATAAACATGTTGCTGGTATCGTGCTATTCGCTAGAGGGCTCCGAGGTTAGTCCGGAGTTAAGTATTGTTCAAATCCGGATTTAACATATTTAACTTTATTATATTTAGCGGTCAAGTGTTCATTCCCAATCAACTAGTGTTGTATACGGGCAGCGTGGTGCAACCACCTTGCTTTTCAATGGTGTTTGTGTTTCGACAATTTTGATATATACAGACCACTTATTTGTAATAAAATTATATTTACAAAAGTAATTAAGGGACAATTTAATGACAAAAACTGTTTTATTTAGAAGTTATCAATAAATCGGGTTATTTTTAAATGGTAGTAAAACCACGAAGCTACCTTGTGGTGTGGTTTGTGGCCTCATACTATTGAAATTAAGTATTCACATCATGGAAACAAGAAATTAGGAAATCCTGGATTACTGTCTACAGTGCAAGAATCGTAATGGATGTTTTGGGTTCACTTTTCTCTGGACAATTTATCTCCGACATCGAATGGCCAGCACGATTACCAAACCTAAGTATTTGTGATTTTCTTTTCTTGTAGCGTCATCTCGAAAATCTTGTGTACTGCTCGCCAACACTTCACACAACTAAAGAACTAATGGTATGGACATATGAAGAGATTTTAATGACCCTGATAGTAATGTTCTGTTAGTCTGTGATAAGTTTTCGCGATCGTCTGGCTGAGTGTGTGCGTTGAAATGGAGGGCATTTATTTTGTAATAATTTATGTAAGTTATTACAAAATAAATACAGATATTATTTAAAAAGTAGTTAACAAGGAACAAAGACAACATGATAAGTCATCAATTACCGTTGAGTTCATTTTTCTAGTCTCTGCCTTAACCTAGATATTTGGGTAATCCAAATTCTAGTCACATTACAATATCTATGGATGACAACACTGAAAATTCTTCCGATTCGTATTTTAAGGCGTAGAATAACATTATCTATTATTGTGGTAAGTTACATTTCACTATCTCTTTTCACTTACGGAAAACGGGCTAAAGAAAAATTGATAACTTTTGAAAAATATTTAGTAGTCTGTCCTCTTAACTCTTGAACCACAAGACCGATCTCGGTCAAATTTTCAACATACATGAGGTTTGGGCCTGGGATGGTTTTTATCATTTCACTTTGACGGTGCAACTTACGGGAGGGGGGAAGGATAGATAGATAGATAGATAGATAGATAGATAGATAGATAGATAGATAGATAGATAGATAGATAGATAGATAGATAGATAGATAGATAGATAGATAGATATAGATAGATATATCAGGCACGTAGCCAGGATTTCGAGAAGGGGGGAATCCGTCATATGAAATACTGTGGTCATCACACCAGGAGCTCGATCATTCTAAACTATTTTACTGGCAACATATATTAGTTCGTTTAGCCAGGATTTCGTAACGGAGGGGGGGGGGGGCGTGACATGAAATTCTGAAGACCCAGGAGCTCGATCAATCTAAACTAGCTTACTATCAACATGTATTGTTTTGTTATTACAATAAAATGTGGATATAATGGTATCCTCTCTATATAAAGTATTTGTATATATAAAGTTGGATATGTATATGTAAAGTATTTTAATAACAAACTATGAAGAAAGCTCGAGTAAAATAAAAAAAATGTACCGTATTGAAAAAGATTTTACAATATTTAAGGCCTTCCTCTGTTCATTCAAATATAACAATTTTCCGTTCATTATGACCTCAACTATTACAAAAAGTACATATTCACTATTATAAAAAGTACATAGTCAATAATGTCTTGTAAATTATTTTACAATATCTGTGTTTCTTTGTCTGTTGAATCAGATGTTAACAGAACTTTCTTTCCACATAAATTTTTGTTTTTATTTTTCCGTCAACTACTGTCTGTTCCAAATGACAGGTTAAAGTAGAAGTAGAAAATTGTTTTTGAAATAACATGTTTGATATTGCAAGGATGCGATGACGAAAAATTATGATAAAAAATGTCCACGCTGTTACACAACGGCACTATGCTTTCCGACGCTTGAAATCTCCCTGATTAGTAGCAGAAATTCTGAGAATTCAGTAACTTTTCTACAAAATTTCCAATTCCCTGACTCTTCCAAGATATCTCGCTCACCGCTACCATGTATTGCAAGTAATACAAATCATCTCATAATCAAGAATAACCAAAAGCTTCCTGTAGTTTTAATTTTTAACGCTAATCCTTCCTTTTCTTATTTCATTTTGTTTCATCCTTCCTTAATTTTTTTTTCCATTTCTGGTCTCGGAGGGGGGTCCGGACCCCCCGGACCCACCCCTTGGCTACGTGCCTGTATACACACACACACACACACACACTATATATATATATATATATATATATATATATATATATATATATATATATATATATATATATATATATATATATATATATATATATATATATATAAATGATCGAAAATGACACATTAGTATCAAATCCATAGTTTTTTGGGATCGCTGAGGTGAACAATGACACTTCCGATGCATTTAAATCCTAATTCAGTCCGGTAATTTGGGGGAGGGGAAGAAGAATATATATATATATATATATATATATATATATATATATATATATATATATATATATATATATATATATATATATATATATATATATATATATATATATATATATATAAGTGACTGACTAACGGAACATAGTAATTTTTTCTTATTTTAACTCAGTGAAGCGTGTAATTGACGCTAGTGTCTTCTAATATTTGATTGATTAATTAATACTTAAAGTGTTATTTTAGAACCATTCATCTGTAAATCTGTAAAAGATTATGTAAATGAAATGAACAGTAAAAGTGAGTAACAGTTGACGAGAGAGAAAAGAATAAAAATGTTCTTTCATTTTCTCTTCTTAAAGTCAAGCCAACAAAGACAGAATCTTGTTAAGATTTTAATTGTTGGTCAACAAAGGAACCTTCTTTTCATTATACTTTCACTGTTATTGCTGACAATGTAAACATTGAAAGCGTTGGTGTCTGTTGACAGAGACATTAAGACAATCTCGTATTTTGAATACTAAAAATCTTTAAAAGAATTCATTTTGTTGAAAGGAAGATACTCAGCGGAACGTAGAAGAAAGTAGCCGAGCGAATTCTGTCCTGTTATTTACATTATTTCTAAGAGATTTAAATAGCCCTCAAGTGGAAAAAAAAAAGGAAGAGATAACGAACCGCGGTGATTTTAGCAAACTTTTTTGAGTTCCCAAAACTTTTTTTTTTTTAATAATAATACAGGGTTGCAAGTACATATTAATATTTTTATATAATGTAAAGTAATCCAGGTACTTCTGATGCCAAGTCAAAACTTGAGAAAATTATTCCATATTCTTCCATGAAATCCCCTTCATTTAAAGTCCATATAAAAGTAAGCTGTTTATTCCCTAAGTATAATATGTAAGAAGATAAAAGATTTTTTTTCGAAAAAACTATTAAACACATTTTACTCTATACAAAGATATGTATCTCTGGTGCCAAGTCACAACTTAAGAAAATTATAATTTTTATCATTTTATAATTTTCTACCCTTTTTCAACTAAAGTGTATATAAAAGTGGGGTGTTTGTTCTCTAAGTATATGTACATCGCAAAGAATTAATTTTCGAAACATTATCAATGCGTTTTCCTCTATACCAGCGTTTCCCAACCGGTGTGCCGCGGCACACTGGTGTGCCGCGAATGGGCCGCTAGTGTGACGCGAGGAAATCGAAAACTAAATTACACTAGTTAACAAAGGTTTTGTTACATAAAAGGAAATACCTGTTCTTAAAGGAACTTTTTGCGCTGAATTCGAATATGCACTCGGTTTGTCTCCATCACGTACGATTTTCCCGTAACAGAGGGATTTTCGGGAAAATCCTTCAAAAATTTCCCTTTTCGTTTATTTTACACTCTAAGATCTTGTCCCCTTGCATATACTAACATAGAAATTATACCTAAGTATACTTTGATTTATATTTAACAAACCTTCCAAGTTTCGTAATAATCGCTTTATTCTTTCTAGAGAAATAAATATGTTTGTATGTATACTGTGTGTACTGTTTATTGCACCTTATAGTAATGCTTTCAGATCTCTTAAGTTGAGGTAAAACGTTTTGCTTTATTACCACAAACACATATATAAAATATAATACAATATAATTTACAAGTGTGACAATTTACAATAAACAATAATACAAATGTACCAAAAGGTCATGAAAAGACAATCAAAACTATCACAATATATGAAACTTCCATTGGGTTACAAAAACGTACACTACTTCCTTCTTTTGTAAGAAATGTTGCATTCTCTAACAAGACCCCAACAATAGTCCCCCATCATTGAAGGATCCCATCGTCCCTGGTACCTTTTCTCCATTGCCATTATATCTTGGTGGAATCTTTCCCCCTGTTCGTCGCTGAGAGCACCTAGGTTAGCAGGAAAGAAGCTGAGGTGGGAGTGCAAAAAGTGGATTTTTAAAGACATCCTACAACCCAACTGTTTGTATTTCTGTATCATGTCCTGTACGATTTCTGTGTAACTCTCAGCTTTGTTATTGCCCAGAAAGTTGCGCACAACACACTTAAATGCTGTCCAGGCAGCTAGCTCAGCACTGTTTAACTTGCTGTCAAAGCTATCATCAAGTATTAATTTCCTAATTTGGGGACCAATAAACACTCCCGCTGAAATCTTAGCATCACTCAGGTTAGGGAACTTATCTCGCAAATACTTGAAACCTTCACCAGATGTGTCCATGGCTTTGACAAAGTTTTTCATAAGTCCTAACTTGATATGAAGTGGCGGTAGTAATATCTTATTAGGATCTACCAAAGGAGCGTATTTGACGTTGTATTCTCCAGGTACGTAATTCACTCTAGGTTCCCATTCCTTCACTTCATAATGTTTGTCATCAGCTCGGCTATCCCATAAACATAAAAAACATTGGTACTTCGTGTAACCGCACTGCAGTCCTAATAAAATACCAACTACCTTGAGATCACAACATATTTGCCAACAATGGTCCTTGTAATTTATAAGATTTAGCAAAGTTGACATGGTGTCATAGGATTCCTTAATCTTCACTGAGTGCGCAAGTGGTATAGAAGGTTTTTTATTTCCATTATGTAAAAGGACAGCTTTAAGGCTGACCTTTGACGCGTCGATAAATAACCTCCATTCTTCTGGAACGTAAGGAATTCCTAGCTCCGCCATCAACCCATTTATATCCGTACATACGCACACATTATCTTGCATTGAGAAATAGCTTGAAAATTTAACATGCCTTTTCCTGTACACTGATATGTTCGTTTCTGCATCCAATAAGTTCCACTGCTGGAGCCTTGATCCCAGAAGTTCCGCCTCTTGTTTTGTCAGGTGCAAATCACGGAATAGGTCATTAAGTTCACATTGCCGGATGAAATGTGGCCCGCGAACACAGTCAGGGATGAACGTTGGATCCTTGGATGTACATGTTGATGTCGATGGTTCATCAAGGTCATGATCATCATCAGAGTCTTTTGGCCATATCTCTTCCCAGTTGGTAGGGGGCTCGGGAAGTGGAAGTTCATCCCCGTGCGGAATAGGTCTAATTGCGGATTTAATGTTGGGATAACTTATTGTGTATTTGCTTTTTTTTAGAATGTCCCTTAACTACTGTGAGACAAAAATAACAATCATCCAGATGTTGGTGGGTTCTCTCCACACCATTGGTACAGCAAATTTCATGAACCTCCGTTTCCCTTTGGCCCATGCAAGTAAAGTGACGTAGCACGACGCACAAATTATGTTTGATAACATAACATAACATTTGATAACAAATATTGATAACCATTTCATGAACAAAACGAAAAAACTTGGAGAATTGTATATATATATATATATATATATATATATATATATATATATATATATATATATATATATATATATATATATATATATATATATATATATATGTATTAAGATATACATATACTGTACGTTTAAAAAAAATATACGTTGGAAGTACATTCTATTTTTATACACGTTTCTAATTTACAGAGAGCAATACAAGTGTGTTGTTGACTATTGTAAATATTCATTTTTATGTCTGTGTTTGTAGTAATAAAGCAAATCGTTTTTACCCCAACTCAGGAGATCTGAAAGCATTATTATCAGGTGCAATAAACAGTGCACACAGTATACATACAAATATATTTATTTCTCTAGAAAGAACAAAGCGATTTTTACGAAACTTTTAGGGCTTATTAAATATAAATCAAGATATACTTAGGTATAATTTCTATGTTACTATATGTAAGGGGACAGGAGCTAGGGGAATAAAATATCTGAAAAAGGGAAATTTTTGAGGGAATTTCCCGAATATCCCTCTGTTACGGGAAAACTGTACGTGATGGAGAGAAACCGAGTGCATATTCGAATTCAGCGCAAAAAGTTCCTTTAAGATCAGGTGATTTTTCTCATGTAACAAACAAAAAGTTTAAATTTGTTAACTAGTGTTATTAATTCTATAGCAATCAAATTGCAAGGCATAGGGAAAAATGCATATTTGTATTTAACATTAACATGAACCTCTACTATGATTCTACAATTTTGAGTTTCACACTGTTATTTTTTCGTACATTTTTAATGTTGAAAATAGTATATGTTATCATTGTTATGACCATTATTGCTTCTTTATTGTTGCAGACTATTTTGTAACTTGAAATTTTAAAATACTTTCAGTTCTTTTGACAAAACAAACATGCATACAAATTACGTACATTTGTGTTTTAAAAGTAAAAGAGATATGTTTGTTCACTCCTTATTTAGTGATCTTCCTTCTTAGTGAAAGGTTGGATACAGTTTTCAAGAAAAAGTGTATTTTTAAAAGCCTTGGTCCCAAGGGCGCCCATCAGGGGGGCAAGATGGGGCCCTCGCCCCCTAGAGGAAATTGTACTTCAGAATACCGAAAATCCAATAGAATTTTTACATTAGTTACAGCAAAATTTGAAACTATTCTTGAAACGTCGCTTATACTTGCCCCCCCTTGGAAACCACAACATGGGCGCCCTTGCTTGGTCCCATATCTTATTGCAGTTGTTTTCTATTTTTAAATTAGAATGAAAAAAAAATAAGCATAATGATTTATCACGGGGGGGAAATCACTGATCGAGCTTTCTTCTCTGTGAGAAGATCAGTAATCAAAGAAAAAATACCGCTATATTTTATATTTACAAATAGTGTGCCGCGAGAATTCAGGTTAGACCTGTAGTGTGCCACAAGTTAAAAAAGGTTGGGAAACGCTGCTCTATACGAAGCTGTATATCTCCGGTGCCAAGTGGGGACTTAAGAAAACTGTCATTTTACAATTTTCTACCAAGCCCCCTCTTTTCTTTAAAAGTGGCTGTCTATTCTCCGAATGTGATATTCACGAGGGTAGGACAGTATTTTTTAAATCTTTTTTTAAAGAACACATTTTCCTTCGTACAAAACAATATAACTCTGATGCCAAGTCCAAACCTAACAAAACTATCATTTTATAACCAATTACGGGGTCCCCTCTTTTACTTAAGATGCATATAGACGTGGGTTGTCTATATGCATCTTAAATAAAATACAGGATGTCACAGTTTGTTATTTGTGTTCTCAGTAAACTACTCAGTCAAGAAGAAGAAGGCAGTAAATCTACTGAGAACACAACGGTGACATGGCAATCAAACAAGATGTAGTCGATTGCTTTGCAGTTACACTACCAGTGAATTTACGAGCAATCAAATACTCTCAATATTTGTTTTTGCTCAACATGTTCTTTTTCTCCCTCTCTTTCTTGGCCCCTGATCCGTAAGAGCCCTCTACTATGTCATGCCAGTGTTCGTAGGTTTCCTTAAGAAATTTCCCTCGACTGACAAAATTTTCCCTTTTCTTATCAAATTTTATCTAGTTTGTTGAGTATCTAATTCCTATGACAGAAGTTATGTGAGAAGATTAATTTAGCTTTTATTCATTTGCGTTTTGCTCTCTTTTTTTACTTTTTACTTCACTTTTTAAAAACAAAAAATAACATAAATACGCCCAGCCATCAGTGGGTGCAAATTGTAATACTTCTTTTTACACACACACAAACACAAACTATTGCTGTAGTATTGATTTATTTCTGAAGAACAAAGAAACTTTAAGCATTTAAATTGGTCAATCAGCCAACGCGAGAATTTCCCTGGATTTTCATCGTTTCCATGAAAAATTTTCCTTTTCCTCTTTTCGCCAAATTTACCTGTGAAATTTCCTTAGAATAGGGAAATTTCTTTCAAACTACGAACACTGCGTCATACACATTACCAAGTTCGAAACAATTGGTATAGAGCCTTAGTTTGATAAAGAATGGTAAGTGTAGATATTCCAAATTCAGAAATTTGAAACACTTCTGGCTCTAATCATTTATAACTTCAAAAGATACTTAAATTGTCCTAGAAATTGCGTAGACGGTATTTATCATATAGAATTTAGGATTTAGATTTTTGGGCTTTCGGCATCTATGGCTATGTTAGCACGTCACGTTTTGAATGATGATGTCAGTCATCGAACACACAACCCGGGAAAAGGGAAGGAAGGAAGCGGCCTGGGGCCTATATGTTAGGTGCCACCCCGACATTTGCCTGGTGCAAATGAGGAAAACCCAGGAAAACCCCATTCAGGATGGCTGGCCTGAAAAAGCTTTTTCACTTTTACCGCCGGCCCCACCGTGAATCGAACCCAGGACCGCTCGCACCGAAGGTGAGAATGTTAGCGATTACCTACAGTATTTATCATTCCAAAGTTTTTTAAAGAGTAGTTTAATGATATGTACTTCAAGTCTTGCATCTTAACTATATTGTTAATTGTTTAGTGGAAGAGGAGCTAATATAAACTTCCGGAATATCTTCATTTAATGGAAACAACTTTAAAATGTGTAGACAGAAGAAATACAGCTTCATTTTCCGTTTATGCAAAGGTAAACAAAGAATAGCAAATATTTCCTGAGTAACTACCCATTTCCTTTAAAATGAAGTGTTTAACACGCATGGAGTTCGAAGAGGTCAGTGAACTATGTATATATTTACAATATTTCTTTATCCACCCAAGCAGAACACATTAATGAGTATGGACCTTCAGAGAAATTGCAAATACAAGGTATTATTTACTTACAACCAACATATTAAAATAGCTCAATTAGTTTTTAACTCAAGTTAATATTAATGTGATAACAATTTAAAAATCCATAATCATCATCATATTAGTCGTCACTTCCACCTCCTACTAAACTCGTTATTTCTAATACATAGTTTTCCGTATGTTCCAGTGCTTTGCGTTCCCACTTACAATTCGAAAGATTTGGATTGGATTCCCCATGTGAGTTCGTGTAGTTTAAACATTCCACGTTAAATTCTGGATTCACGTTTACACAGCCTCAATGATTGAACTCATGTCCCCAGCAAGAGAATAAGTTGGTATGCTTGAAATTACAATACACTTGTGAACTCAGTATGGTTTGCGATGATATGGCTCTTATTGCAGAGTCATAAGAGAAAAAATGTTCAATAAAAAGTTAGAAAACTTGAGGAAGGGCTATGAAGAATTTGGGATTAAAATAAATGTTAGACAGACAAAAGCCATGGTGATTGGAAAAGCAGTCGATGTCAAATATGGAAGTAGGAGGGGAGAAAATAGAACAGGTGACTATTTTTCGATACCTGGGTAGTATTATTAGTAGTGATATGAAGTGTGAATGTGAAATAAAATCAAGAATAGGAATGGCGAAAGAAACCTTTAGGAGGCAGAAAATACTGTTGTAGGACCTTGAATAAACAGTTGAGAAAAAGACTCATGTAATGTTTCGTGTGGAATATTGTTCTGTATGGGTCAGAAACATGGACATTACGCAAAAATGAGGAAAAACGACTGGAAGCTCTCAAAGTGTAGGTGTGGACAAAAATCGAGAGAATTAACTGGGTCGAGCGGAAAACAAATGAGAAGGTAGTAGAAATGGTGAGGGAGAAAACAATTTTAGACATTGTTAAGAAGAGGAAGAGAAACTGGTTGGAACATTGAGTAAGAAGGAACTATATCATGAGGGATGTTTGAGAGGGTATGGTTTCAGGAAAGAGAGGGAAGAGGAAAATGAAATACATTTAATGGACAATATCAAAACAGAAAAATCATACATGAAAACGAAGAGGTTAGCAGAAGATCGTGGAGCATGGAGATGGAAGCTTCTCGATTGTGGCAAGTGACCTTCCAATACCGGCAGAATACCTGTAATAATAATAATAATAATAATAATAATAATAATAATAATAATAATAATAATAATAATAATAATAATAATAATAATAATGTGGAGTCAGTAAGTTAGAGCATAGGAATAACGTGTCCAACAGGAAGTCTAGCTAGGCACCATAAGCTAAATTTGTTGTCATGTCTGCTAAAATTTATGATTCTAAAAGTACGTAGTTAACTACGGCCTTTTAAAGATAGCTATTGTACGGACAAGGTATTGATTCCATTTTCGATATTACTTCTAAAATGTAGCAATTATTTGATTTTCTGGCAATGATGGATCAACACTAGTTATATATCGAATCGATATAAGCATACCGAGTGTTGAATTGTGATTTTTTCAGAAAAGCCAATCTTTTGAAATTCGAAGAGGACATTTCAAAATTTCAGATGATATCAGGATTAATGTTAGATCTCAGTGATGAGGAACCCTCTAGTAACACACATCAATCCATAACATATTTCTTTCTTTAATTAATTAATTCCGAAATTCTGATACTGTATATAATAGCAGATTAAGTATACAAACTACACTGAAAAAAACTTTTTGTAATTAAATTTGCCAAACATCAATGTAAAATCATTTACCCTTTATTTTGTAAGTTGATATACATTTCCTTAGATTAAATTACAAAATTTTGTTTGGTTATTTTACAATTTACAGTAAATTTATAAGAAAGTGTGATATTTTTATTGATAAAAATGTAATTTTATACCATTTCATATTAGTAATTTTACTTTATAGGTGTAAATTGATTTACATAGGGTAGAGGCAAACAGATTGCCACCGTTTCCTGTAAATTTATCTATGGATTTTTTTTTACAGTGTACTGTATATAATAATTATAATCTGCAGACTAATAGCATACTACAATAGCAGAACAGGAAACTGTTGAATATTCTTACTAAGGAAATTAATATCTACCATCATGATGCATTTAGCCAAGATGGAATTAGTTCTCTGGATTATAACAACTAGTAAAAATTTTTAGCAAAAATTTGATCTGTAGATCACATACAATATTTAGATCTACTGTTTTTTTTTAAAAAAAAAGAAAAAAGAAACGAGGGACGAAATTTTACTGAAAAAAAATTATAAAATCTGAAATAAACAATATACTTTTATAAATTAATTATGAAATGAAATGAAATCTTTAAGTCCCACGGTTATGTCGGCTTGGCTAAAGGAGACGGTGATGATGAGAAATGAATGAAATTGTGGAATGAAGGAAGTGGGAAGAAACAGGAGAACCCCCGAGAAAACCCACCCACACGGTGTTTATCCACCACAAAGTCCACTTGGCGCGAGCTGCAATCGAACCAAGGATCCCATGCAGCAGAGGTGAGCGTTCTACCACTGAGCCACCGCGGCTCTCTAGACATGTTAAATATCTATGAATGTGTATATTGCGAAATAATCTACAAAACCAATTCCTCTTCAAATTTCTTTTTAAACAGACTTCTTTTCGGTCCAAAATATTGCTAGTTTTCTAGATTTTCTGGGCTAAGATTTGATATTTGTACTTTCTAAGTTCAATTTCATTGTACAAAACTCAATCTCAACACACATGTTTCTCTGCGTCTCTACATACTCGTAGTTAGAAAACTACAATAAGGAAACGGTACCCAAAAACTTCAAGGATACATGAAAGAAAGTGAAGTCTGTATACAAAAGATTTTTATCAAGTAGCTACAATGAAGGTCTTTTCCCAAGCTTCCTTTGTACACAAATTAAATAACACCAGAAGAAGAAGAAAAAGAAGAAGCCTGAATCTCAAATCATTCACAAATTTCTCAAGCTATAAAAGGAAGTTTTTTGTTATCACCTCTTGGTATTCCTTTTGTTTGTTTTGTTTTGTTTTGTTTTCGTTTCCTAACGTAATCAGAAATCTTCACCGGAATGACACACTTCGGATGTCATTCAAGGTAATATAGTTTTGATTTGTAGGTGTTGTTGCGAAACATTAAATGGCGAACACTTACTTACACAAGATTAATTACAGTCAGAAAGGAGGAAACAAGTGTTCATTAAAAGAAAATGTTATTAATACGTCTTTTGTTGTACAAGTAACAGCGACCAACTTTCATTGACGGAGTTGAAAGATGATTCTCCTAACAAATGTTTTGAATATAAGAGGTCTCATATATGCTCTACATCATTGGTTCTCAAACTTTCCGATAACGCGAACCCCCTGTGCATTCGGAAAGTGATCTGCGGACCCCTGTACATTCGGAAAGTGACCCGCGTACCCCTTTGCATTGCTATCTGAAATTTCCTGTGGTATTGAAAACTATACTAATCAGAGTTATACTACCACTGACAAGGAGATCAAGAAAAATAATGAAATAAGTAATTTATTCTAAAGATACATGATTGTCTCCTAGTGAACGAAATTTCAATTGAAAATACAGTAACTTTCAAGACTGAAAATCAATCTTTGTTTTATTTTTTTTTTAAGTAATTTACTTGATAAATAATGATCTCAAATATAGGATCACTAATATGAGGAATGAAATTATTTCTGTTTTTTTCCGTAATTGCACTGAAATCTGGAATAAGATTTGTCAGCATTAATCTTAGGTCCGATTCCACAGTAAGACGATTTCGCTTTCAGGCTTTAATACTGCAAAGAGCAGAAAAGGTCTGTTCACATAAGTAAGTGGTAGGGAAAGGCATCAAATGTTGCAATGCCTTTTTAGACAACTCTTCATACTCAGAGAGCAGAAATTTAGTAAAGTAGGAAAACATTTAAATTTACAAACGTAAGTATAATTTCTAATTGCTTTCTTTTTAGTAACTGAAAAAATACTTCTTGTATAACAGCTGTGAGTTCCATTTTATTATAACACATTTCAATTTTTAGGCGTCGTGGACCCCTGGCTACGTCCCATGGACCCCCAGGGGTCCGCGTACCCCACTTTGAGAACCACTGCTCTACACGTATATTTTCCTTTTGATTTAAGAACTATCGGCATATCAACTATTTTACATGCACTGACTATACATATCCGTGAATGTAATCGGGAACGAATTCAAAAAGGTCTGATGTTATGAATTTTTGTTCTTTGTCTGAAACATAGTGACTCAAAGTGAGTCTTCACCGACTTCCCTATCACCGCTGCTTCATATTTACACGTAGTTGGGGATAGGCACTCAATGTCATTTGGGCAGCCTGTAATTGTATTACGTACAATTTGTGTGTGTGTGGAAAGTTCCCCAATTATTATGTATGTAATGTCCATTCAATCTTCTAAGTCAGTGGTTCTCAAACTTGTTGTTACCGCGACCCATATTAAGTATTAAAAAAATATTTTGTGGTCCACCTACTTTTATTCAAATACACATTGTAATTCTACGTAATTGTGGTGCATTTCAAAGTAATTACATTTTGTAAATCATATTTGCAATTTTTTTCGTAGAAAGGTAACAAAGAGCTAACACGCAATGCCCTAACCCGTGAGAGATTTTGACTCACCCATTCCTAACCCAGCATCTCTATTGACTGTACAACAGGACAGGGCTCTGAGTGGCCACTTACTCTTCACCTCATTAACAAAAACTTCCAATTTTCATTTTCTGAATGGTATTTACTTTACAATATATGTTTCTGCATCAAAATAAAATTTTCATAAGTAAAAGGAAAACTTCTAAGTGAAATTAAAAAAAAAAAAAAAAAAAAAGACAGAAATGAAGCTTTAAGTTTAAGTGTTATGGACCTGGAAAGCTCCTTCTGTAGTTTCTTTAAAGATTTATTCGTCAATTTGCCAACGATCTTATCAAGAAAGAGATATCCCTTACGTAGAAGATTTGGCTTTATTTCCATACTTATGTATTCATAAATAACATACACAGAGGCAATCTTGTTGACAAAGCAATGATTAACTATTTCATAGATACACGTTTTATTTCAAATAATTATAAGATAAACTATTTCAAAAACACGAGAAATCACATATATCAAAGAAATCACTACAAACATATTAACAATTTTCTACAATGGAGAACTTAGTTGTGTCTCAAAATGAATACGTGAAAATAAATAGTATAAAAATCTGTGGTGTACACAATTTTCTGCAACAGACATAACCTTAGTCAGCTCTTTGTCATAACATCACAAACTTACGGAAGAAGAAAGGACTTGTTTCTCGTTTAATAAATAAATAAATCAATAAATAAATATAATAGACTGGATCATCGTCTGTCATTCATTAGGAGAAAGTTCCTTAAATCTATAATGCCTTATGCAAAGTCGTTTTGACGTATGATTAGCGTTATACTAAACTTGTGATACTGCAGGAAACATGTTAGTAAGACTCTTTAGTATGGCACTAATCACGCGTCAGGACGACTCTGCATAAGGCCTATAGTCTCTATCCACTTTCCTACCAGAATTAAATCTTGTCAATTGTACACAGCATCCTCCTGCTCTTAGTTCTGTTGTGGCCATGACTCATCAGTCCTAGCGTTACCATCAAAAGGCTATTAATTCCGTAATAATTTATTTCGATAGTCTTTCCCACTAATTTCTTTATTCTAACCTTCTCATTCTTTTTGCACTGGTGTTGATTTCAGTGTTTGTCTAACGTCTGCAAGCCAGTAGGTTTAGAATATAAAATGCATGGCAGAAAACCTGAATCGTAAAATCTAATTTAATTTGCTTGTTCAATTAATAACAAAAGTGCTAACGATTATAGAAATAAATGAAGGCTTTTAATACTGAAAAATATAGTCATTGAAGGCATAACTTTCATGATCCTTGCAACTAGGTTTTGGATTACTTATCTGCTTCACGTTCAGAATGTTTACAGGAGATAATACATTTAGTTATAAATGGAACACAGAATACACAGTGTTAAATTTCGGATAATAACGTCGTACAACTTGTATGCTTGTAATGCAATTCAAATCGCTACTCGGGGTTTCTTCCAACGCTTAGTTCCTCCATTGAGGATCGAACTAGGGACTACCTTCGTAGAAACCAGGTATGCCATCCATTTAGCCACCAAAAGTACTATACCTCATTTTTAATTGCGTTATATTGATTATAATTATGTACCTACTTATATATGCAATTTTATATACTTATTTATACAAGACAATAAAAATACAGTTCTTATTATAAGATCTAATGGTGCGTTTACACTTGGTCGATTTAGTCGCACGGCTAAATCGACTCGCTGCATTTGCGACTAAATCGAAGCAACTAGGCCGAATCAGATCGATGGATGTGTCCAATTGTTTCAACCGAAATTGAATGCTGCTTGTCGACTCGCTCTCCTCTGGTCGATTCAAAATCGACTGGCAATTTTAAAGATGTCCAAGCAAAAAGTAATTGGTACAATTTACGGTGTTATAGCAGAAGAAAATAGAATCGACCACAGAAAATAGAACGTCTTTCAATTCAGTTGCTAGTCGATTAGTCGCTTTCGATCAACAAGCGATTAAGTTGAAGTCCTGTTTACACGGTCGATTAAGTTGAAAGCGACGTCAATTCAACTGAATCGAACGCAAATTGACTAAGTGTAAACGCCCCATAAACTGTACATAGAATCCAAAGCATGTTTCATTAGAATCTTAGTCTCTCTGTTGTTGTTAAGAAATTCTATGATTACCCATGATTTACTTCAATGGTTCCCTACCTGTTTTGACTAACGGCACACTTCACTGAATATCAACGACATCACAATACACTTGTGTATTTTTTTGTTTATTAATAATAAAATTATAATATTGTAAGGTTAAAAGTTCCTATAAGGTAGTGACTCTATATAGGTGTAGTACAAGCATACAGTTATTATTGCCACTGGAGTTATGACTGATACAGACTGTCCTCAAAATTTATTTTCACTAATTAAATCCTTCATGATTTTTAAATTCTACTAGCTGAACCTGCGCTCTCTACACAGCGCATCATTCGCATATGAGCATAAATCTCCTTCTCATTCCTCACAACATATGTACATGCCCCTTTACAAACACAAATGAAAGACGTCTTGATAAAAAAAAAAAAAAAAAAAATCGGCAGGGGGTATCATAAAGGGAAGATCTTTTCGATTATTTTTTCTCAATATCTCGCACCGTTTGCAAGATTTGAGCCTACTTCCGGTTGGAGTTTCTAATTCATGTATGTCTAGTGTCTTCTTTCTTCTTGCATGCAGTATGTAATAAGTAAATACATTACATACACAAGTAATTATAATGTCAGTTATATATGGTGTTCATTGAGCAAAACACTCAAAAATATTTATCTTAAGACTCGAGAAATGGTTATCCTTCCTTTTTCACTATTATTTAGCCATGGAACAAACGCCTGAGACATATACAACCCCAATATACAACATTGTGGTGTTGGAATGTATCATGCATAGGATATGAAGCTTTTTTTTTTTTTAATTTCAACGCTTCCAGTGTACCCTAAAAAAATGTAATAAAGAAATAATGACCATTTTTTTTAATATTCAATTAGAACTGGACAATCTACGCAAAATTTCCAATCGATCAATGAAAACGTTATCTTTCTAGAGCCTGTAGTTTCCGACATCTCATTGTCGAAAGGATTGACCACAAACATATAAACATAGTTTAAAAGAACTCGGAAGATGGAAGCACAATTCACATGCATTGATTTTAGAGAAGGCTTATTAAAATACAAAGGCTTTGAACAATAATTTTATATCATAAACTTTATGAAAAAAATGTATTTAACTAATTTAGACTATTTAAAGTACAAATACTTAAAATGTTTGTCTCTGTTAAACGTGAAATTACATATAACCGTAAATGAAAGATTTGAAAGCCAAAGTTATAGGTTGGAGCTCAGGCGCTTTTAATTGCTATTGTAGCATTTTAATAGATATAAAATTTTGCTGAACACTATGTGGAACTGCGCGACACACCAACGTGTCGCGACATGCCGCTTGGGAGCTATTGATTTACTTCAAATCCGATACTACAATAACTTCCTTTTAGGAATAGATTTATTTCGGCAGTCCCATATGCAACTGCGACATTATTCTGAGAGTTACAAGTTAAGTTCTTAGTCTCAAACGATGTGCCATCTGATTCGTGTGTTACATCAGCGTTAAGGTACACAATGACAAGGTATATTAGCTTTGTGTACAAAGTATGAGATTTGACTTCTGTGGATTTTTTCATTTTATAAAGAAAACTAAAGCTGGTTGCAGTTACAATAGTATTTCAACAATGTGTTTAGTATTTGTTACCATCAAAAAATTACATTAACCACATAGTATATCAAGAAGTTAATAGCTTGTGTTTAAAATTTGTCCCGCAAACTTCTTCCTCGTCTGTAATTTCCATTAATTTTTTATAGTATATATTTAATTGGAAGAATGATAATACATATATATATTTGGTACTTGCATGTTTATTTATTTATTTATTTGTAAGGACTATTGACAATTTACAAATTTGTGGAATTTTGCAAAATTACTTTATGTTCCTGGTGCGGAAGATTTCGGCTTGATTTCTGATTAGGGCTTGTTATAGGATTCAGAGTCCACATTTCGCTTTAGATTCACTTGTTCTTTAGCCTAGTATCGGAAAGAAACGCTAACTTTGAAAATAAATAACCAATAGTGAATATCGCTGTGTACCATCAAGTCTGATCAGAATGTTCTGCTCAAAGGAAATTTCAGCCCGTTTGGAACAAGACCGACCCTCGTCATAATATTTGGTCTACTGTCGAGTCATAACGTCTTGTGAATAATAATTTCATGATAATTTTGTTTTCCATTCTCTTTAAGATAAATGAAAATTACTAATGTTCGCATTGCTAAGATTCCCTCAACATATCTCTGTTAAGGGTCTTCACTACAGTGAAATTAAACTGCCGCTAATTTTAGAGTTTTTCTGTAATATCTTGAAAACAAATAAAAATATTCGAAAAGCAGAAACGTAGTAAACTAGACAATACGATTTTGCATGTAATATCTTTACCACAATTCACCTATCTGCATTTGATATGCCGCTATTTACAGAACCCCCCAAAAATGCTAAATCTATCTACAGTTGCAAATCGAAAGCAGATAGATGAGTTGTCATAACGGTATCAGATGCAAAATCGTATTGTCTAGTTCACTACGTTTCTGCTTTTCGAATATATTTATTTGTTTTCTAGATATTACATAAAAACTCTAAAATTAGCGGTAGTTTAATTTTGCTATAGTGAATGCCTTAACGTTCTTTGCTTGTATATAAAAGCAAGTTTAGTGCCTACATAAACGTCATATTTTCTAAATTTACATAATTTATTAACACATAATACTCAACTTATACAGGGTAGATTGAGCATAAATGGAGTATATTCAATATGATGGTCATACAATGATAATAATTCAACAACAAGAAGGAAATTATACTGAGAATACAATCAAAATATCTAGGAGCAGCGGGACATATGTATTTTAGTAGGAAGGTCTTGAGGAAAGAGAGTTTTGGGTATACCGAGAATAAACTGTGAGGGTTATATAAAGCAAAATCTTAGGTAGATGAGTAATAACCAGGCACGTACACAGGCATTTATTTTGGGAGCGGAGGATCCAACTTAAATATGAGGATAAATGATATTAACATTTGTAAAATCACCCCTAAAATTAGACTAAATTTATAGAAAAGTCGAGGTTTCGGGGGGTCTGGATCCCCAAAACCCACCGTTGTATACGTTCCTGGCAATAGCAATACAGATTAGATTAGCCCTATACGGGATATGATACAATGAAAAATTGGTGAAGTTTTGTTTCTGAGGCGATTAACTTTCTGAATTCTCAAGTTACTTTTAGTTATATCTCTGAAACTGTTATAGTTCATAATAGTCGACTCAACAGCATAAATAGGAAAACATGCCCATAGAAGAGCCAATAATTGCAGTGAATTTTATATGGGAGGATTGAGTAATAGTATTTGATATCCATACTAGTTTTGGTTTGGTTTGCTTTTAACCAGGAATCGAACCCGGATTTCCCGCGCCGAAGGCACATACGCCAACTATATTGCCACGAAGAAGCTCTCCACATACTGGTGCATATGGTCTCCCATTTTCCGTTTTAAAGAACACTTTATTCAAGAACTACTCACCAATAATTTCTGTTCTGGTGGGTTCTGGAGTTCTGATTTCCACAGAATTTAGGGAAAAGAATTTTTTATGCAGATTCGATTCCCGGTAGGAGTTTATGTGGTTTGGATCCTGCGTTATACTGTATATTGATATAGCCTCACTGCTGAACGGGACACAAAATTCTAATCAACCAAAAAGAACCAGAATCAAGTAAAAAGTGTCTTTCAAGACATCTGGAAATTCTTATATATTTTCTGCTATGATTGTATGAACCGCTATATTGATTTAAAGAAGTAGAAATGTTTCATTTGATTCATTTACGTATTGCACTAACTAGTTGATATTTTCAGTGTGAATATTTTTCGTCCTATCAACTGTGTGACTAAAGTGAAAATTTAAATTTCAGAATTAATCAGAGTAAACACCATAGTTTATCATCATGTATCATAAATTTGTTGCTCAAATCTTTGTTTGACTATCTTGGTCTGTGGTTTCCAACTGGGGTGTAGCCCCGAGGGATAGAAAGAAAAACTTTTGAAAAACGTTTGAAAAACTTTTGTACGAGTACCTTACAATTAAAAGAGATTATAAGAAATAATTGTTTAATTCATTCCGCATCGGAAGTCATAAAGTCAGTATTTCATTGACTAACTAAAAAGATACGTTAGTATGTTGATGGTAAAGTGCTAACCTCTAGTGCGAGTGACCCCTGGCTCTAACAGGCCGAATGAGGTTCTGACGGGACAACATCGGGCCAAGGGTTGTTTCTCGAGATTTTCTCGTTTCCTCTTTTCAATCTATCAAATTTTTAATAATCACTCTCTTTCACTAACTATTCGTCTTCTTTAGCATAAAGGGCTTGATCATATGATGTTAAACTTTAAATCTCACTCATTTCATTCTAACGTATGCTATATCAGGGGCGGAAAGCAACTGCGTACATTCCACAATTTTGAATGGAACAGCAAAATAGTACATACATACATACATATATATATATATATGGGTAAAAGTGAGGGGTAACGAAGTTAATGCCGTCCCCTCACCTTGAAAAAAATATGTACGGCGTACCCCCAGTTCCTAAAAATTACAATGGGCAAAGATAGGCAGGGAGACGGTCTGACGTCATGCCGCTACCTACCGTCCCCCTACCTTTTCAGATCCACTTTTACTCCTGTAAATATATATATAAAGATGTAATCAAAAAGTAAGCCTGGTAGCTTAAACCTTTGGTACAGAGTTTGAACAAGTTGTGACATGTTAATTGGCTTCCAGATGCAGAAGAATGAGGGATGTGTTAAGACTGTCTGTCGCCCGCCATCATTGTTTTGTTCTAAGCTCCAAAACAGTGCAAAAGAGGGTCAAGAAATGTCAAAATCAGTGTATGGCAATGAAGCGGTAGCATTGAAGACTGGGTGCGATTCAAAAGCGGCAAGGAAGATGGTTGAAAACGAGCAACGATCGAGACATCCTTCGACGTCAAAAATAGATGAAAACGTGCACAAAGTGTCACAAATGATTTATTTAAAAGGTGAATGACTGAGAGTTTTCCGAAAAACTAAACATCTCGCATGGGTCCGTGAAAAGCACTTTAAAAGCCGATAAATGGCAAATGGCATCCTTCTTCATAACAAAAGCGCGCCGTGCCACACCTTGATTTTGATCCGTGAGGTTTTTTTTTTTTTTTTTTTTTTTTTTCGAAAAAATATTCCTGTCTGTCCACATTCTCCGTGCTCTCCAGATATTGCACCATGGGACTTCTGGCTTTTCCCAAAAATTAAAACCGAGACAGTCCAAGGGGTGCCTCGGAGGCACCCTGGTCAACTTTTAATGCCATTATTCTTAATAGATATTTCGTCCCGTGTTGTGCGCTCTAGAATTCTGTCTCTTTGAAATGCACATTCTAATTGCATCTCCTAAGCATTTTTTTTTTACTTTACCTCAGAAAAAATTAGGTTATTTTTTTATATTAACGTAAAGGCCCAAGGGGTGCCTCTTAGGCTCCTATTGAAGTATGTACTTTTCTAATTATTTGATACTGTTTATTTTTTTTTATTACCATTGACAAATGATTTCATAGCAAAGTAGTGACTAGCCTTTCCTATTAATGATGGAAAATAGAAATGGTCGCGGTGGGTTCAGGTAGCTTTATATATGCAGCAGGGAGTCTCAGAGGCATCCCTTGGACCCCAAGGGTAAAATTAGCATGGGTTTTCCTGGGTTAAAGGAAAGCGTTTTGACACCATTCCTGACATTGAGAGAGCCACAACAGAGCAGCTGAACGCTCTGCCAAAGGAAGTCTTCCAGAAATGCTTCCAGTCCTGGATTCAACGTTCAAAGCATTGCTACGTTGAAGATATTATTCAACGTTGAAAGCATTGCTAGCCAGTATTTCAAAGTAGAACAGTACTTTGAAGACTTTGAAGAAGATTAAGTCAAATTCCATGTAAGCTTGCTACTTTGTTTCTAATAAAATTATTCACTGTATTTTTTGATGGCACCTCCTATATTCTGTTGGTGTTCTGCAATAGATTACTGAAAAGAATAATAATACGAGGGTGTCCATAGCAGCACTATTAATTTATGAAGTATTTCATTTCTTTTTTTTAAAAAAAAAAAAGTTGTGAATAATAGATCACAGTTTTGTACAATTGTGCAATTTGTACAAAACGCATAAACCACAACGAATTTTAATGTATCTTTATAATACAACTATATTGTTGAACCATTTCTGCTTATCTCTCACTCTACTTTCTACTACGTATATCAACAATACTCCTGACTTCATTGAATTAAAAGGAAATGAAAACAAAACTGCAGTCTTCAAAACTTTCTCCTTTGGTGTGGGTGCATTTAATGAAGGTTTTCTCCTGCATTCAATATAACCATTTATCCAGTGTTGCCAGGTAGATTCATCATGTTCTCACTTTTGGTCTGCCGGTTGCAGTTTACATACAGGTTTATGTTGACAATTTCAACTGCACATCAAGTTATATATATTTTTAAGAACTAATAACGAACGTATGTGCAATGTTAAAGAAGAGCGTTAAATTAAGCTTGAGGGTGAATTACATTACAAAATATCCTTTCTAACCGTAGCGTCATATTAGTCCAAGTTGACCAGACGTCCCGTTTTAGCCGGGACAGTCCCTTATTTTCAATCATTGTCTCGTTTTTTTTCTGATTCTCAAACGGGACGCCTAAATGTCCCGTTTTTAAGCAAACATGACCTAGGTGTCCCGTAATTATTATTCAAAATATAAATGGTCAATGCTAATTCTACACTCTTCCGTACCAACACTCATTGGAAAGGTTCAGCCGTGCCTAGAACTTCTGAATATTCAAATGAAATTGAGTGTTTTGTGGTTCAAGTGGGAATTGAGTGGGAATTTTGAGTGTTGAAGTAGTTAAAAGTATTTTTGGGTAGTACTTAAGTTAGGAACGTTGTGTTATCATTCGTACTTGTGTATTTTGTACATTGAAAACACTGCTGAGTCCCAAAATGCAATGTAGAAGTCACCCCCACCCCCGTCACCGATTCGTATGCGTCTTGTTTTTGAAAGTAAAAGTTCTGGTCACTTTGTATTAGTCACAATAAATACAGCAATTTTTTCATTGTAAGCGTATTAACCCTGCCTTACAAACCTTATTTTGCGCCTACGTGGTTACAAACCATTCGTAAATTTTACGACAATTTTATTTTTTATTATTTCTGTCTATATTATTATTTTTTAAATCAAAAAATGGGCTTGTTTATAGAGTTATGTTGTTAATAATATTGCATGCCTTTGGAATACTTTATTGAACAAGTACATGTAAAAAGATGTGCATATAACTAGCTAGCTGTATTACAAGTATGACATCATGAAAAAATAGTTACATTTATGTGGATAAATTGTTTTATAGATATTACAATAAAAGAACCAAGGCAAGTGAAAAACGTAGCGCTTCGCATATAAACTTCGAAAAAAGTAATTAGGTGCAAACTTGAAAGTTGTCTTTCCAAACTTTTCATTTTTCCTCGACACACACCACGCAACTTTCTATTATAAAGTCTGGGCAGGCATCCGAGTCGTCTGTATTTTCTACCATATCTTCTTCCAGTTCGTCTTCTTCCTCATCACTTCTTTCTAGAAATATTTCGTCAGCAGTATCACCAGAGTCTTCATCAGAAGATATATCATCCAACAACCTTCTTATTTGGTTATTTTCACACTCTTCCTCACTGTCACCCATAGTTTCTCCACCAACGAAGACAAGAAATAGTTACAATACTATGACACAACTCTTTGCTCTGTTTATAGTTTAAAAACATTTATTTAATGTTAAAAACAAGAAACTGCATTACTCAAAATTTGTTAAAACAAAACTAACGTGGTTCCAAACATTTCGTAAAGATTACGATTAGACCTTCAAAATACGCATGATACAACCGCCCGACACGGCTCTCAAACCAAAACAAGCCTCTGGCATAAGAGCTAGGAAGGTATTGGGAATAAGGGCGGCCGTGCATGCGGGATTTGGTGAATTCAACAATTTCGAACATGCTGTTTCGTAAAATTTATGAATGTTTTGTAATCCAGAGCTAATAGACATAAGTAAATATCGTAACATTTAGAAATGTTGGAACCGCAATGGAACAGTGAAAGAGTTCTCAGCTCTGATATATGAAGTCTGTAGTTTGATACCAGCTGTCGCCAAGTGGAATGTGTGGTGGAAAAACAGTGTGCTTGGGTTTTCTCGGGGTTCTTCCATTACCTTACGCTTTTCATTCTACCATTATCATTTGTCTCATCAGTATCGTCTCCCTTAGCCTAATCATGGGACATTAAACTCAAAAAGAATTAGAAATGTCTAAAATAACGCACGTTTTAAATTCTTCGTGGATCTATTTCAATCAGGCAATTTGTGAGTAGCTTCCAGCCAAATATTGCGCTACGAACACACACTACACTTGTACTTTTCCCCCTATATAGTTTATAAGATTGATTAAGAAAAACTTGATACATAAGTATGTATTGAAGAGTACTAAAATATTGTGTGTTGAATAATAACGAAAACTGACTTATGGGGTGCCAAATTAGTACATTTATTTGCCAGTTTCAATTCTGGAAGGGTTTTGTTTACCTAAAATTCTCTTATTGAGGAGTTTGGTTTTCTGTCCGTGTGTCCATCCGTCCGTCCGTAAGGGAGACATATCTCATGAACTACTTGATACATAATCACCAAATTTGTTCCGGATATAGAGGTCAAAGGTTAAGAATTGAGTTAGTTTTGGAGGTGTTTAATTCAGAAATAGTAGAAATCAACAATTTCCAGTGTTTACGTTGATCACTATAGAGCAAAAGCAGTAGTAGCTAAAAGTAGCGGATCCAGGATATGATCAACGGAGGGGCTAAACTATAGTTTACCGCTTTATGCAGAGTAAAGCAGGATTGAAGTCCATTTTATCCAGTGTATACCTGAGCTATAGCCCTCCCTTGGATCCGCACCTGGTAGATAAAGAGAAGCGTCTTTCTGCAATCGGTTATGCACCCCGAGGAAACATATACCAATTTTTAACCCTCTATTAAAACCAGATGTAACAGAAGTTCACTACAACTCTTGGTTTCAATAATCTACAGAAAAAAGATATAGCAAAAAGCAGTTTTCCGCAATAGATTAAATATTCTAAGAATAGTTACCATCTTCGTTACCATCAAGGGGGTAACGAAGTCTGCATACTGCCAACACATTCTGTATTTTGACATCTTCATTCCGTGCTCGTCTGTAAATGAAGCTAATTTCTGTATTCTAGCGATATTTCTCACTTGTGGAATATATTTTAACAAGGGTCCCTAATAGTCAAGGCATGAGTGAGTTTCGAATGTAAAACGATTCATGTTAATAACTGATCTACTGGCTAATCCGCGCGCGTCTTTGATGCACAGGAGCACAGGGTCCAGGGTTTGACTCCCGGTGGGAGAATAGTGAAAAATTTGAAAATATTACGATGAAGCACTACTAAGTACTGCAATAAGATAGAAATAACATCAATAATGTAAGGCTCAGAAGCATATATTCTTCTATAAGTGGAGCACTGCAAACAGCATGGATACTTCCATACCTTATTTCCAATCAGCATTTCTGCAAGAAATTTTAAATCACATAGCGTTCACTCGTACGCCCGTATAACTCTTCTAATACTCGTCTACTTCTGCACGCTATTTCTCATTCCAGCTTGCACATTTAATGATGGTTACAAAAAAAAAAAAAAAAAAAAAAAAAAAAAAAAAACTTTTACAAATTAAATTTGTGAGTAGAATAAATGATTTAATGTATAATAAGACTATTTATGTAAAGAAACAGTATGTAAGTCAGCATGCTGTAACACTTGCTTTCTTGACTTGTTTCAGAAGGGTGGTAGTAAGGTTGCAAAGTCGCTAGTTTGTGTAGAATGAACCTCGTTAACGTGGTAGGAGGTGATTTCTGTAAAAGGAACAATAAATTTTTACTCATTATATGGTGATCGCAGATCTTCAAAGTACACAAACCTTCCTTTGAGTATAAAATAGAATAATAAAACACATGAAGCTTTCAAAATATATTTGATACATTTGCTGTAATCTCTTAGATATTGCAGCGACTAAAAGTTGTAGCATCTGGCAACTCTGTTCGTAATGACTGGTTGAATGGAAAGGCTTTTCACTGGCTTCTCATCGTTTGTAGTTTGAGTATTGGGGTCACCCACACTACAGGTCACGGCAAGGTCTTCCGTAGAGTCAAGGGTGATAATAGAAAACTCTCTTCACGATAGTACAAAGAATTAGAAATCATATCCTCCGTGAATAAGTAATAATAATCCTACTGCTTACTGTGTGATTTCTATCAATGAATGGCTTTTACTTTCTTACTTCTTAATTGGGTATTCACTGTCAATCACTATAATCAGTATTTTTATTTCTTTTTTGTTATACCTGTTTTCTTAGTAGAATCACATACATGTTTTGAATTACATAAACATGCGGAATCATGAAGACTGGTTCGTTATGAAACTTAAAGACTATTTTTGAATCTTAAGACGTTGACTACACACTGAATGAGCAGTGAAGATTTTAGGGTCAGAAGACGTTCTCAGGTCTGCATTATATACGAAAACTTCAATAGTATTTTATTTATACTCTTGGCAACAAAATGTTTTTCTTTCACGTAGCAGGCTATGAAGCAAGATTTTATAATGCTCACAAAAATAAATAAGTACTACAATATTATTATTATTATTATTATTATTATTATTATTATTATTATTATTATTATTATTATTATTATTATTATTATTATTCAATTGGGAAAATTATCGTACAATGAATAGACTTAAGTGAGCTGAACGGAATTAGAGTGTGAAACCTCATACATAGTTTTTGAGAAAAATCGAGATAAACAGTCTATTGGAAGTCTAAACCTGATTAATTATGATATGCTTAAATGAACTCCAAACTAAAGTCCGAGTAGGAAAAATTCTTGTCCACGAGCTTTCAGGTCGAGAATGGCCTGAAACAAGGAAATACGTAGATGCGTTGTCGCCATTATTATTCATCTTTGTTCTGGGGTACTCTATAAGGAAAATCAAAGATAGCAACCAGGACCTGGAGCTGAATGGGATTCACCAGATTATGGTGTATGATGATGACGTAAATCTGATAGGAGACAGAGGTCTTATTAAACGTTTGCAGTAACATGGGTTTGGAAGTAAATGCAGATAAAACTAAGTATTTGGAAATTCACCGGGATCGGAATACTGCAAATTATGGATGCGTTAAAATATCAAACAATACTTTCAACAAAGTGGATACTTTCAAATATCTGTGATTATTATTAACAGACCAAAATCATATCCGCAAAGTATTAAATGTCGACTGAAAGCACTAAATTCGTGTTATTATTCAGTTCAAAATCCTTTGTTGTCGCAAATTTTGACATCGAATTTGAAGCTTAAAATATATAAAACAATAATCATGCCTGTTGTACTACTTGTGAAACATGGTCACTTACTCTGAGGGAAAAACGCAGACTGAAAATATTTGAGAATAAAATCCTGAGACGAATATTCGGACCCTAGAGGAACGGGAATTGAGAATGGCGGAAACTTCATAACGAAAAACTGCATAATTTATACGGCTTACCAAACATTGTTAGGATCTTCAAATCTAGGAGGCTCAGGTGAGCAGGTCATGTAGCCAGAATGAAAGAAAGTAGAAACGCTTTCAAAATTGTAACTGGAAATCCAATCGGAAAAAGACTATTAGGAAGACCTAGTGTAGATAGGAGGATAATATTAAGATAGATCTCGCGGAAATAGAGTACAAAGTAGAAACTGGATCCTCTTAGTTAAGGTCAGAAGTTAATGCAGAGTTTTGGTGTATGTGACATTGAACCTCGGGTTCCATAGATCATAGAGTTAGTTAGTTAAAAATCTAGGCTGAATGATAACCAGAAGATTTATTCAAATAAAACGGATACTCAATTATATCCTAATCAAGTGTGTTAATATGACACTAGCAAGATGACAATGTACAATTAGCTTAATGAGGAAAACCCAAAAATTATGAATAACTCTAAAATGTAAATTTTGTTTAACTATAATGTTATATATTGTACATGAATATAGGTAGATCACATTGTGCTGAACAGAATGACATACTTGCGGGTGGATTCTCATGCGTAATTTTCGGGAAAAAACCTAGAAAAACGAATATTTAAAGGTTGGTTGTTCGTTACCAATTTTATGCAATTCATACTTTTTAAAAAAAAAAATTCTGGAATACCTTATTTTTTAAAAATTATGCACTAATTGCATTATTTATTGCTGTTCATTGTATTTATTTATTGCTGTTCGCTTCTCCTAACAGTAATACACATAGTCATAACAGTGGAAAATATACTCCTAACAGTGACATAAACAAACTATTTATGCCTATAAAGTACTAAAATTGAAGTCAAATATTATACATCACAGCTTGATTAATTGATTTTAGTCATTCAATCCAGCTGCCATAATAAATAGTACATACCTATGAAGCCCATGTAAGCTTTAGGGCCACATAGAATACCAACCGTAGCTGATATTTAGTTTATTTGCCAATTATTGTACCAGTCCTGTCACTATTTTGTTTACTTTTTCAAAATATTGCGGGTAAATTAGGGACAATAGTAAAAAAAGAAAAATAAAACTACGACTTATGCCAATGATAAAATTGTGCATACTTGTTGTTTTTTATACTTGAAAACGCAGAATCCAGTGAAAATATTTCTGAGCATATCGTGTCATAGGCCACGAGAAAAATAATCTTAAAGTTGGAATATATATACAGGATGTCCATAAAGTTCATTGCCATCCCGTGTATCTTCGAAACGACTTTGAATATGAGAAAACGCAAAAACACGTCCGTCATTATTGTGAGGGGCTTGAATTTTGAGCTATAAAAGATCCATCCCAGACACCCCCCATATAGGGGTACGAGGATTCAACTTGAAAATTTCAAATGGCAAAGGGGGTCTAGTAATATATCATTGGAAAGTCTCAACAAGAGAAATATTTTGCCGAAAGCTTCAAGTCGCTATGTTGATCCCATCCAAAATGGCGGGGGTTCGCATTTCGTGTCCATAAAGTCCATTGCCACCCCGTGTATCTGCGAAACGACTGCAAACATGAGAAAATGCAAAAACACGTCCATCATTATTGTGAAGGGTTTGAATTTTGAGCTATAAAAGATCCATCCCAGACACCCTTATAAGGGTAAGAGGGATAAACTTGAAAAGTTCAAACGACTAAGGGGATAGAGTAATATATCGTTGGAAAGCTCTTGACGAGAGAAATATTTTGCTGAAAGTTTCAAGTCACTATATTGACCTCTCCAAAGTGGCGAGGTTCACATTTCGTGTCCATAAAGTCCATTGCCACCCTGTGTATTTGCTAAACAACTGCGAATATAAGAATATGGACATCCTGCATATATATCTATATCTATCTATCTATCTATCTATCTATCTATATGAAAGATTTATTTATTTGCTATTGTTACTCCACTCTGCAAATTTTTCACCGAAGACAAGACCTAAATTAGAAAGGGGAAAAATGGTTGCTGGTAGCGTCGCCTTAAATGTCCTGAAAGATGGAGACCTATCATGCATATTTTTACTTTTATTTTGAAGTTGGTTTCAGGATCGTAATGGTGAAACCAAAACGATTCATTCCTTGTGATGATGAAACATTTAGATTTGTTCATCACATTAAATGATTTCTTAAATATTGTCTGATGATCACAAACACTCTGTAGCTATCGTGATCGAGTTAAGACAATTTGGGAACTTAAAATTATTATTGCAGCTATTTTTTTTTTCATGCACAATTGTATTGTAAAAATATAGTCTATGGTTAGGGCTCCTAGATTTTTGGACTGAAAAACCGAGACATCCTATGAAAATTTAGAGTATAGTCACAGTTATACATTTACTTATTGCTGAAATATCAGAAAATAGCTGGATACTACCAAAAGTGCAGTGATAGAGAGTAGTAGGTTATTCCTATTAGTTCAGTATCGATGATTAATAAAAGCTTAATATTTTAAATATTGCACGAGTAATATTAACTTGTTTGGGAGAAAAACAGGACACTAAAATTTTTGAACAATTTTTTGGAGAGCAGACTATATAAACCCGGGTCATCTGACTTGTGAGGTGCTTATATCAGAAGTCCGTTTACTCTACTGTATTTCTGGGTATGTCCATGGTAACTCACGTTACGTAATGACGTATTTTTTGAAGAATACTAACCACAATTAAACTTAAAAGCTCCGCTTTTTTTTAAAAAAAGAAAAGCTGTCATATTTATACAGATAATTACCATTTTATATGATATAGCAAACCTAGGAGAAAAGAAAATACTATAGTAACTCACGTTACAAATTTTTTTCCTACATTCAGAACCTGAGATTTTTCAGTACATTTTCTTTTGTGCTGGCATAGCTATGTGCATGAAATTACTATGTAAGATAGGGACAGACATAATTTAATTATGGCAAAAATATTAAATTTTTATTTACATTTTATGACTATTTATTTTAGTGGAATATGCACAGAGTCGGGTAACTCACGTTACATTTGTCAACGATCTTTTATTATTAAATATAAGCAACATATATTTATAATAACTTGAAATAAGCATAGTTTAATTAAGTTGAACATTGAACTTTACTTTAAGAAAAGGTTTAATCAGTTATATGAAATTTTACCTGGGATACCGACAGAAAAAATAAGACCTATGCAATAATAAATAAAGCTTGTATAGCATAATCAACATTAAAACTTAGTAGATTAAAGGTAACCTACGGAAAAAATAAGAAAATAAATTCTCTGAAAAACAATTAATGATGCCAGCTACATACAACTATATTTTTATCAAAAGAACAACTTGACTAAAAATTATAACTATATTTCTTTCATGAATTTTTGTCCCTGTTTCCGTGAACATGCCCTTCTAACGATTCTTGTATTTGTGTGTTGCGCATAATTGATGTTTATGCTATTGTGACAGGGTTTGAAAAGCCAGTCGTCATGCTCATTTTCACAAGATGTTCCTCACATCCAAAATTCCACATCGTGTTTCTATTGTATCATAAACAAGAAAAAGTGCTAGTGTACACGGCGTGGAGGAGTTTGGTTTGTAGGGCGTGACATTCTTTTAGTTAATATTGAAACAGAAAGAAGCAATATTGTTCGCAAAACGAGAGATTCGGTAACTCAAGGATCCTCCAATATCAGTTTCGTCGTACAGCATCAATTTCTTTTTGATTTACAAAATAAATTCGTTTTCTTTGACTTTCTCGAAAACTACTCATGAGGATTTACATCTCTTATTTCATTTTGTTCAGCACGATGAGATATATTAACTTACGCTAGTAATATGTATTGTATGATTCATTATGCATGGAATAAATATGCTAACTCCAAAACGTAAAGTAAACAAATGAAACAAATTAACGTCATGTAAATTAAATCAAACATCATTTTAACAATACAATGCATACTTTGCAAGGTACGCTGAATTAAGATAATTGTTTCATAACACAAAAATATCCATACCATTGTAAACGTATTTTTCGACATTCCATGTACTATCATGTGTAAAAATATTACTCTTCTAGCAATTGTTATTAGAGAGAAAACAGGAAGGACAAACAGTCTATAAAAAAGAATTGGAGAAGTACTATAGATCGTGGCAATTCACGACAAACAAATTTGGAAAAACAAAATATAATATAACTTTAACAAGAAAAAAATTGATGAATATTGATGAGGGTGTTTATTTACGGCTAGTTTTGTAACAAGAGTATTGCCTCAAGACGATCAATAAAATGTCATAAAAAAAGAAAGTACCGGTACATATGCGAATAACAATACTCGATATTTCCGTATTACAGACACCTTTAATGTTGGGCTGCATCGTGACGAAGTAGTTAACAGTAGTCGCCTTCCGTACAGTAAGCGGGTTCGATTACCAGTGGGTGTATAGTCATTGTGTTAAACTGTACGTTTTGTTAAAAAAAAATGTATTACCTATTATCAGGGATAAAAATGAATCTGGAAAGGTAGAGGGACCCATGACGTTACGCCGTCCCCAGTACCTATCTTTGCCCATTGTCAATTTTTAGGAACAGGGAGGGACACCATAGTTATTTTTTTTAGAAGAGGGTGTACGACATCCTCCCGCGTTCCCCCTCACTTTTACCTCCCTGCCTATTATGAGTAATACTTTTCGTAATACCTTAAGCGCCGCGGTGAGTTTTGTAATTTTTCCCACCAGGCCGTTAATAATTTTGTAAATGATAAAAAATGCAATATAACTGGACGTTTAGCAGAAAACCGTTCCAAGGTACCACATCAATCAATTCTAATGGAAAAGGATCACCAAGATCGGACTGATAGCTTCCTAAGGAAGGAACAACATAGGGTAGATATAGGGTTGTCAACTGGCCGGTATTTCACCAGCCTAGCCGGGAATATTACTGTTGTTTTGATTCAGGCCGTTGAACGGTACAAACTTTTTACCACCCCCTTTATGACTGGTATTTTGAAATCTGTAATGCAGAATAAAGCATTCAACATCGAAATTTTTCAACAGTGCATTTACAAATACAAATTTCCGTTGTGTTGTACATTAAGCGATATATTTTTAATCTATTACAGTTTTTTTTTATTTTTTTAATATAAGACATTTAATAACAATTAGCTTTTATTGTGAAACATCGTTTTCACCAAAAGAGACAGGAGTGTATAATTTGTCATAATTGAGCGGCATAAATATAGCGATATTTTCCTTCCCATGGTTAGGTCCGAACAGAGATACTTCACACTCAGGCCTATATCATAGGGAATTTTGAGGGGGTGCCGGTAATATCATTTTACAGAGTTGGCTACCCTAGGTAGATATGAAGGACCCATAGGATCTACACGACCCTTAACGTTAATGAGCAAACATAGTTGTTTAGTTGAATACTTCTTGACTTGTGTTTATAGAAGGCACCTATATTATACCACGCTTTGATTGTAACCTAACATATGTTCAAATATTGTTAATACTGACCCGGTATTTTCACGTTTACGAGGCAAAAAGAATTGTGAGAGAATTTTCTCATGAAATTCCATGAAAAAATCTTTTTTTTTTTTCGATAAATGTGAAAGTTAAGTTTATGATACAGCTATCTCTCTTGAGATATGATGTAATTTTGAATTTAGAATCACTTTCAACAGCGAGGCTATATGAGACGTGGACCTACAGCTTAACGTGATATCCGAGTTACATGAGCTCCCGTTGGGAGTCGAATCCGCGTCTCCCACGCCAAAGGCGCGTACGCTAACTGCTTAGCCACAAAGGAGCTCTATCTCTTTTGTACTATAAAATGTATGCACGTTTTGTCACTCGATCCCGTAGACATTCAAAAATACATACTTTCAGCTTACCATAATTGCTATTTCCCCACCCAATATTTTAAACTGCGTGCTGCTAAAAGGCCTCCTTGGATAGACGCTATAATACAAGTGGACTGAAATCTTTTCTTAATCATTACAAAACGCAAACAAGCAAAGAAGTCGTTGTTGTATTAGTGAGCCTAAGGTATAATTTAAATTTTATGTTTTGTTACTAAAGAGAAGAAATTGATGCAATCAGTGGCGTATTTAGGGGGTCTTCCGGGCTATGATTATTACTCTACACTCTTCTTAACGAGTACCTGTCGATTTATATTTGATTCGTTTCCCGTATCATACACGACAGCCATAAACAGTATGTTTTATAACAGCTCCTTGTTAAGCAGAGAAAATGATTGAAGAATAAGATCATCAAAGGAATTGAAGAAAAGAGGAGGAAAAGGCATTGATGACACTAAAAAAAATGTCGTAATTGCCGTTCAATGTAATTTCTATAATCATCATGCCGTTTATTAAAATCCATTGGACAGAAAGTAGCTATGATAGCTAGATGTCTTGTCCAGGAAGAAGATGTTTGGATCGTCTGTAAATTCAATTTCTTGGCAGTTATTTTAAAGCAAGAAACCAGATAGCTTTGTTCCCAGTGAATACTTTCCAATATTCATTGTCTGCTCCGAATAAAGGACAGCACTTCCTGATAGTTTTCTACAACATCAAACAACGATAGATTACCCAACATTAGATCCTAATAGAGAGAAAATAGTGGGAAATGGTTTTCCCAGTCTTATTTCTCTACTGAAACCGAAAGTAGTATAAGTAACTTCTGTTTGATCATTGAATCCCATAGAGAGAAAAACCTGTCAAAATATTGCGAGGTATAGGTTTCCGGTTGAGCGCACCAATATGTTTCACCTTCGCTCTTATCTCTATTGACACGGAAGCTCTTCATTTATCACTTCTGGTTTCAGTATTGTATCCCTTTAGTTTCGAAGTTTACTGTAGTTTCTTGAGATGAAGCAAGAAGATTGTATTTTTTTTTAGGATCACGCTAGTGAGTCTTTATAAGAGTGATATTAGAATCACGCTAGTGGCCCTTTTAAGATTGTAATGTTATTGGCATCACGCTAGTGGGCCTCTATAAGATTGTAATGTTATTAGCATCACGCTAGTGGGCCTCTATAAGATTGTAATGTTATTAGCATCACGCTAGTGGGCCTTTATAAGATTGTAATGTTATTAGGGTCACGCTAGTGGTCCTTTTATGGAATTGTAATGTTATTAGGATCACGCTAGTTGGCCTTCTAAGATTGAAATGTTATTAGGATCACGCTAGTGGGCCCTTATAAGATTGTAATATTATTAGGGTCACACTAGTGGGTCTTTATAACCTTGTAATGTTACTAGGATCACGCTAGTAGGACTTTTAAGATTGTAATGTTAATACGTCCGTCCATCAGTACTCCACTCGATAACTCTTCAACGAAAGCAAATATTTATTTTATTTTGCAATACACAGTTAAAGAGATTATTATCTCGGCCGTTTGTTAATGCGGCCAATCCTTAAAAAAAAAAAAAAAAAAAAAAAAAATCGAGTAACTGTGATTTTTAACGGTGGTAATCCATATCCCAAACATGGAAAAATGTGCTCAGATTAGATTTTTTGAGGTTAAAAAGTAAATATTTCTTGAAGGTAAAAATTTTTAATAATTACAAATATTTTTCAGATTAACAGTTTTTAAATAAATATTGGTCAGATTATAACCCCTCATACTTGGGTTATGACAGAGTATTTAATAGAATTGCTTTAATTACCAGCATAAAATCGTAAATTTCGTGTAATCCTCTTTACTGTTTTTTTTTTTTTTTAATAAACCAGAATTTACGTATTTATGAATTCTATTTGTATATCCGATCTTTTCAGGCTACAGGAGACAGGATAAGAAATGAATGATGATAATAAAATAAATTATGATAGGCCGATAGAGGATGACCCTGATCGGGATTCGAACCCCATGACAAACAGTTATTGTAATCGCAAGCCGCTGTGCCTTAAAATCTCTTCACCATGCCAGTCGGCTATGCAGTTTAAAAGTTCGATTTCGAAAAATCCCGACACAGGTAAATGAATAGTAGCTTAGTACCTTTTTCTGTCGGAAATTGAAAGGCGGAAGATCATTTAAAATGAAAATTAGTGATAATTCGTATCGTCACTTTTTTTTTTTTTTTTTTTTTTGCCAAGTACCTTTTACTCTAATTTGCCCCTTTTTTCACTATATCTGTAAAGAAAACTAGTTTTTTTTTTCATATTGAGCAATAACAGTTCATCATCAGTGTACTCAGCAAGACACGTCAATTATCACGGCAACAAGCCACACGAGCTCAAAAACCAGTTCTTCACATTTTCTTGCTTCTCTTCTCTCTTTTTTCCTTCTAAATTTTCTGTCGTGAGCCGAACAAATTCCTTTTCTGTTTTTATTCATGCTCGTTGCTTGATGCTTGACCTTATGCCGATTAGAGAGAGAGAGTGAAGTACGAGTGATGCAGAAGATGTAAAAAACTAATGCATCTGGGAGAAAGTGAACAAGGTTCTTTCTTTTTTGCAAAGCTACCACTTTTCTCTGTGCACTTTCACCGACAGATCATGGTAATTCGAGATCAAGTCAGGACAAAACTCAGGAAGGAAAACTAGGTGTCACTCAGAAATGTAGGCAGCAATATTTTGTGTGTAGAAGCTTTTCATAAAGTTCTTTCAGAATTTATTTTTGTTTTGTATTATATTATTGTAATTTAAATAAGTTTCCTTCCTATATTCGATATAGGAATTAATTTGCAAGAAACAACAAAAATGTATGTATATGTACGAGGGTCGGTCAACAAACTGAGTTTTTATTTCATCGCACACAGCGAAGACACATTATTCAAACAATGTTGAATGCGAAAACGGATCAACCCTGATTGGTAGACCAAAATAAAATGTCACTGCGTGCGTCTGTGTGCAGGATACGAGCAAACAATATCTATTCACCAGTTGCCTATATTCCAGTGATGCCAACCCGTGGAAAAAATCCCATTTTGTGGGATTTTTTGCCATTAATCTTCCGAATATGGATAAAGGGAATTTTCGTCCAAATTGGCAGCATATATGGGATTTTTCATTTGTCTATCTCAGTAACGCCAACAAAATTCTCCATGAGAGGGAAATAGGCTCATGACCCACGAATAAACGTAAAATCAATTGTAATTGTCAAACTTTGTAATTTGAAAGTCCATATTAATGTGACAGTGATTTATGCAGACTTTTGAATCTCAAAAAAAAAAAAAAAAAAAAAAAAAACATCAAGGAACGTAAATTGATGCTCTGGAGTTTAAAAAATCATGAAGAAAATAAATTACACGCGAGAAACTTTCCACACGGAATAACTGGAGATTAGAGTTTGTCAAGTTTCGTTAAGTTCAGTAGAACATTATGGCACAAAAGCGTGAGCAAGTACTAAATTCTAATAACAAAATGTACTTGTTTTGATCAACAATTTCAATAGTGTCTTTTAATTAAGGAAAATACTTATTAGGAATTTAGAAGATCAAAATTTACGAATAATTCACTCAAATATCGAAAAAAGTAAGTAACATGTTTCAATTTTCATATTTTACAAATTTTGAAAATTCTGTAATTAGTATTGTGCGTGGAAATTTAAGAGCAAAATGGGAATTTCTAGCTTGCAAGATAGGATTTTATAAGTTTCCAGGTTGGCATCACTGCTATATACGAAATAGGATTTTATAAGTTTCCAGGTTGGCATCACTGCTATATACGAAATAGAGTCAATTCATGAAGAGCAATATACTACTTTAAAGCTTTGTGTTCAATTACAGAATTTCGTAATGGAAGCGTACAGATTGTTGCAGCAAGCATAATGTGATGATGTTCTGCTACAATCCACAGTGAATTTTTAGGGAACCGTATTTCAACAATAAAGCAAGGCGATCCAGATGCTCCAGCAACAGCAGTAAACGAAAACATGGTTAACGTAGCCATTGATCACCAAGATGGTGATTCTAGCCCGCCCACTGCCGCGATAGAGCAAAACGTCTTGTACTTTCTGCACAGCCCTCGTATTTCTCGCCTCGATCTTAGATTTACTTTTGAGACGAGATGAGAAATGTCTCGTCTTATAAGAAACACTACAAAGAACGGTTTAAATAATTGTTTGAATAAAGAAAAATTATACTAGTTAATTTTCTCGTAACTTCAATAACGTATTGAATAAATAAGTTTTCAGTACCTATTTTAACAGCATATACCGGGATTATAAATTTGCCAAAAGTATCAATTAGTCATTATCGTTTTATTTTAATGGCCAATCCAAATTATAAATTGATTAAAGTGCTTCTAGCACTATGAAGAGCATTGAAAATAAAATTTGAGTAATTTTCCTCTTTGTTTTCTTCAGAGTAAGTACAGTATCTGTTGATCAACTCCAAAAATTTGCATACGAAATTGCGAAAAAGTACCAGCTAAAATCATTGCATAACTATCATTTGTAACATAAACACAGAGTGAAACAATTTGTTTTCTGATATCAAAGAAGGAAAGTGAAAAATGTCTTCTTCTCATTGCAATCAGTCAAAATATGTAAACAAATTGTAACCACGCTTATAAACATAGGCCTACATACTTATTCCGTCTTGAATATGAATGTGAATAACCACACACCCGACAAAACATACATCAACTGCAAACAGGCGGGATTACTTTCACTGCACACACCCTATATTTACCATCCCTTTGGTTTGTGGTTATTCGTGTTAACAGTGTGAAGGATGGGTTCGTTAACTGTACTTCTTTCTTAATCACGCAACACTGAGATCCTCGTAGGTAAGGTAGGCGTTCGGGGTCCACTGAGGTCTTCTATTTCATCTGGATTTACCATCTACCTATAGCTGGCGGCAGAAGAAAGCGAAAATAATACTTAAAAAAACAAAAACGTACTTGATTTCGTCATAACATGCTTTACATGGTACCATACGTTACAGAAAACAAAAGGCACTGACTTCTAAGATATGCTATATACATACCACGATGTACTTAGTTCTCTTTCGCTGTAATAGGTAATAGGATGTGATGAAATATTTTTCTGTTTTTCACTTTTTCCTTGGGCGATCTTATTCCTCCTTCTACCACTCCTCTACAATATTTGTTTAGTGATTCTGAAGGAAAGTTCTTTTTGTTTTAAAATACTTACTTTATATTTGCCGCATATCTAGAGTATTTCACTTGTTATTTGCTTTTACTTTTATCTTCTATATCGAGGGTGTATAATACAAGGAACGTTAACCTACAAGTATGGTTGGAATCCGAGTCAAATTACTCCCACATGGAATCGAACTCGTGTCTCCCGCTCCAAAGTTATCCATCTAAGAGTATTTTATAATTTTTCCTTTCACCACAAGTTTTCGTAGAAAAAATACTGTATTTATTCGAATATAAGTGCCTGTTGTATATATGTGCCCCAGCCTAATATATAGACCCACGGTGGCTCAGTGGTAGAGCGTTCACCTCTGGTGCATGGGGTTCTTGGTTCGATCCAAGCTTGTAGGTTTTCTCAGGGTTCTCCCGTTTTCTCCCACTTCCTTCATGCCACCATTTCATTCATTTCTCATTATCACCGTCTCCTTTAGCCTAGCCGGCATAACTGTAGGACGTAAAACTTAATTTTATTTCATTTTCCCATCCTAACATATTGTGTTGGTTTTTAGAATCCGGTTTTTTATGCTTATTCAAGCACCCCCTATAAGATCACTACACAAAATTTACGCAGCTGCCAACCTAATGGTTCTTCATTGGCTGCAAAAGTAATGACTTAGAGGTATATTTCCAGATAGAGTTACCGATAGTATCTCAATCCGTTCTGAAAATGATTCTTGAACTTATATGCAATGTTACATTTATTATAAAAATAAAATGCTAACCACAAACAGTAACAATAAACAAGCTTAAGAAATAACAATTAGCAAGTGTTTGCCGGTATCTGTCGTTATCTCTACCATTTTTCCAAACAAACGTTTCATTCGTTTATAATGGCCCCTCGCGAATTTAAGCTCTACCCTTTGAAAGAAAAAAATTGCGCTTATATTGGTGTAAATATGGTAAATTAGAGATATTTAACTACAATAGTTTATATGCATGTAAGTAATAATTGAATAATCATGTAGGAGCCCCTCGTTACTTTTTTCTAGTATTAGGTTCGTGTGAATGAAATGTACACACTAGAGATGCGTCATTTCCAAAGGCCAAAAAGATGTGAACTACAATTCCTATTTCATCAAAATAGTTGTCATCTGTAACCCACACATGTTCACCATTGCTTAGCAGATGATTGGATTCTGTGGCGGGAGTTCTTAACCACGCGTTATACCACCCGATCATCAGGGAAGGTCTTTCCTCGTGCAACATGAGAGAACACCATGTCTGTTGAGCATTGTTAGACGCTTGTGGAGAAGTTTACGGTGTATTTCATGGGGTTGATCCCGGTAACAATTCGCACTGATGGTTTCACTTCACTTGAGAAAGATATGATGAATCACACTTATCATAGATCTTTGGGTGGGTAGGTGGTTTAGAAAACCATGATGCACGTTGATCGCGATCCAACTATTTACGATTTTCGTAAGAGATCGATATTTCATCAGAAGTAACAATTTCATGCAGAAAATATTCCAGGTTATTCCTTACCTCAGACGGCACACTTCCAGACGGCGATTCTTATTGGCTGGTAATAACTCATGCAGAATCATGAGTCCAACTCTTTGACCATACCGACTGCAAAAAACTGCCACGATAGTACAATGATGTATGCCTAACTAATCTAAATAGTAGCAATACTTTGCCGAGGGTCTGCTGACACGTTGTCTCTTAGAACTTCATCCGAACATTATGTTTATCGATGCCCACGGAGCTTATCTTGTAATATTGTGTCACGGGAACGAAATTCACAAACTAACGACGAATGGTGCATTCATTCATCCTTCGTGGCCCAAACACAGTATTAACGTTTTTCTGTGGGTTGCTGTGCAGAATATCTCAGTTTGAATTCGTAAAGAAAAATAACTCGTCCCCCATGGTGCTCTTTCATACGACCCTGTTGAACAACGCACTGACTCCTGGCTAGAAGTTAGAACGTGAACCTTTGATGTACGAGATCTTGTGATGGATTCCAAGTGCAAAAGCGTCCAAATCCAAAGCGAGATAATGGTTCAAATCGCGCTTTGTACTGAAGAGCTTATTCTATATAAGTCAACACTGTTGACAGAGGACGTAAGTGCTTGATTTTATTCCGAAGCGAAATGAACATCATAAACGTCCTCCGAGAATTCGAACTTGGATCTGCCGTACTGTAAAGATGAGAAACTCTGCATTTAGAAAAGGGAGAACACAAATATTGGAGATAGTAAGGGATTTTTATCTCTTGTGCAAACTTATTTTAGTGTATACACTATAAGATTTTCCAATAGAATTGCAACGAATAAGTCATTTCATCATTGATAAGTTACAGCGATCGTAGCACAAGGGATATGGTAGAGATTAAAGTAAGGAATGTATTGTAGTAGTATTGTTCAATATTTTAATATATTGCTTCCAGATTTTCTGACTAAAAGAACAGGAACTCTATGAAAATTCACAGTATAATTATAGCTGTGCACTTGACACTTGCTGAAATATCAGAATTATTGAAATAATAATAAGTTGGAATCCAACACAAGTGCTCGTACAGCAAAGGTCCACGTTCTAACTTGTAGCTAGGAGTCAGTGCGTTGTTCAACAGGGTCGTATGAAAGAGCACCATGGAGGACGAGTTATTTTTCTTTACGAATTCAAACTGAGACATTCTGCACAGTAAGCCACAGAAAAACGTTAATACTGCGTTTGGACTACGAATGATGAATGAATGCACCATTCGCCGTTAGTTTGTGAATTTCGTTCTCGTGATACAATATTATAAGATAAGCTCCTTGGGCATCGATGAACATAATGTTCGAATGAAGTTCTAAGAGACGTGAATCGATGACTAATAAAAGCGATATTTTTGAATATCACAAATATAATATTATTTTGGAGAAAAACCGGGACATTAGGTGATTTGAACAGTATTTTGAGGGGACAGATGATGTAAATCGGGGACTGTCCCGACTAAGTCGGGACATCTGAAAACCCTATTTCAGGCACACACCCAAAATTTTTTGTTGGGAGCGGTTCAAGCTTTGGGGGGGAAGATCCCCGTGGGTGCGCCACTTTCCTATTTTAATATCAAATTGTACTTTCACTGTTAGGTATTCCTGGCTGTAATTCAATAAGGATGGACTTGTTAAACTTCGACAGTGATTCATTGTAATACAACTGAGTAATCTTACAGTGTATTGTTCAAAATGGTGTCTAATGAAACTTGATTAAGTGTTCGTATATTTATTGTTATAACAACCATAATTTCTTTTCAGAATTATATAAATGAAAATTGTATTCATGGTTCCGTAAAACAAAGAAAGCAACCTACATGCCGTAAGAGTTACCCTGCTATATGTCTGTTCTGATTCAACTCTTGTACAAAAGAATGAAAGTGGTTCAACTGAATAATCTCCGATTATTATGCAACTATAACACACATGTTTTTCTTTCTAATAAAATTCAATTCATTATCACTTTAAAATTTGACGTACTTAAGTTCTGCTTTCATGACAGTTCACTTCACGGCAACTTTATAGCCCTTTAATTTTGATTTGTGTTTAATATGTAATTTTTGTTGTTTGTGCATATCTGTGTATTCAATGTAAATTTGTACACTCGTTTATTTTATACAACATAAAAAATGCCATGAATGACTGATTCACGCTATTTTTTTAAGTTTTTTGTTACAAAGTACACATCTTTAATGCCATTGTGTAATATTTGCCCGTGGTGATGTTATGATGATTAAGTATATTGGTGTGATATACTATATATCATTTACGTTCCTCGCAAGGTGAAAGGTGCATTACTTTCTGAATATCTTATGTATTTATGAAGGCACACTTTTGCTGTTAAAATTAATGGTACGTACTAAACTGAAATTTCCAAATGTTGCATTCTGTGACTAATTGGTTAAAGTTGCTGCAGGCTTGAAATCAAGCTTTAATTAAACTGGCTTGATATACAAACGATACCTATAGATTTAGGTTTTTACAAGTCTTCTCTCTTTTACACTTAATCATTCTTTGTGAGAAATAACGAGAATCTTCTATCTAATTCTATATCTTTGTAATAACTTACCTGAACAATATTCGATTTTTATTTCCTTTAATTGAACTATTCTTCCTGACTAAATTTGTTAGAATGTCTTCCTTATGCTGTTCAATTCGTAGCAGAAAACTCCAAATTTGGTTTATTTACATCGATATATATATAAAGCCTTTGATACTATAAATAATTATTTCTCTTTATGCTTATTGCTTAAGAAATTTAACCCTTAGGTAATCTCCTTTCATGAGATAATATCTCGCTATGATCTTAAATAATGAGTCATACTTGTGGTTTTCTGAATTGTATATGTCTTCGCATTATCCAGAGCTTCTCAAAATAGGATTTAAGTCCACTTTCATTGGTACCTATACGTGATCTCTTTATATATTCATATATTTTTTGTTCTACAACTAAACTACGATCATTAAAATGTTCGCAAACTCTATCAACGCTAGGGGTCGCGGTGGCTCAGTTATAGAGCGTTAACCTTTGGTGCATGGCATTCTTCGTTCGATCCCAGCTCGCGTCAAGTGAACTTTGTGGTGGACAAATACCATCTGCGTGAGTTTTCTCGGGGTTCTCCCGTTTCCTCCCACTTTCTTCATTCCACCATTTCATCTATTTCTCATCATCACCGTCTTCTTTAGCCTAGCCAGCATAATCGTGGGACGTAAAACTTAAAGATGTTTCTAGCAACGCTGCCCAAATGAACAGTGCACGCGCCTGACTTTGAATGTATCACGACTCCTGCCCAATTGAATTGGTCGTTTAGTATATCAACTATCTTTTTAAATGCGGCTCCAGTCCCTATTATTGCATATAAATGATAGTTCAACTGCATATTTAATGACAGACTAAGATAAACAAACAAACAAAACACAAGCCTAGAGGGAAATCGAATCTCAGTCACCAGTCTACCAAGGGGAATCTCTATCAATGATTTACAAGATATGGTCAGTTTTTATGTTGTTCAATTTCCCATTAATCAGAGGTCAGGTTTCCTTTAAGTTGTGCTTTACTAGCATTGCTCCAAAAATACAAATATTTTCCAAATACGCAGAACACGCGTATTGCAGATTCCAATTTTTTTCGATTCAACCTGGCAATAATAATAACTGTTTACATACAAAAAGTGTTTTCAAAACTCCTTCAAAACTATTTGGCCTTATTGCTAGAAGTAGAAGCTAAGCTTAGTCACAGATCAGATACCATTTAACTCAGTTATAGGTCAAAACTAACTAACTCTATGGCCTATGGAACCCGGAGGTTCAATGCCGCGTTCACAAAAGCTCTCCATTGACTTATATCCAATTGGCTAAGGATAGAAATCAGTGGAGAGCTTTTGTGAACGCGGCATTGAACCTCCGGGTTCCATAGGCCATAGAGTTAGTTAGTTTTGACCTATAACTGAGTTAAATGGTATCTGATCTGTGACTAAGCTTAGCTTCTACTTCTAGCAATAAGGCCAAATAGTTTTGAAGGAGCTTTGAAAACATTTTTTGTGTGTAAACAGTTTATTCATAGCAGTGGCATACGCTGAATTTCATCATTCAAGCACTCAATCTCATTTCTTTTCAGGACAAGCGTGATTTTTGTTGGTTATTTGGTTGCTTTAGAATTTAACGTCCCGTTCAGCACCGATGCTATGTGAGACGTGGACATGCAGCATAACGTAAGATAGGAACCATATGAGCTCTCACTGTGAATCGCACCCTGTCTTCCGCGCCGATTCTTGCTAAAGGGAGGTTTAAATCCCGAAAAATGAAATGAAATCTTCCCGTTTTGCGTCACATGGTTACACCATATATGTTAAAGAAGAGGGTAATGATGAAAATGAATAAAATGGTGTATTGAAGAAAGTGAGAGGAAACAGGAGAATCCCGAGAAAATTCACACATATGGTGTTTGTTGACCACAAACTCCACTTGATGCGAGCTGACATCAAACCAGGGAAACCATGCACCAGAAGTAAACGTTCTACCACTGACACATCGCGGTCCCTGGTTTAAATCCCGAAACATACCCCCTTACGTATGTCATTAATTTGCAGAAACTAGAAATTAATATTTTCTGTAGTATTATCATAAAACTGCAGTTAGTATATACCTCACTCCTTTGTACTGCTCAGTACATATTAAATTTTACGAAACATTTCCGGGTAGCTCTTACCAGAACACGAAAGTAACTTTCATGCTTCTGTCGCAAACATATACATATTATTATAATAGAATAATTATCATTTTGAAACAAGATCTTAAAAGATGGTATTTAGTATACAAACAAACGGCATGAAATGCCAGAAATCTTCTTGTTGATTTTAATTAGTACTCTGTGCCCTAGTAATCATTCATTGCGTGCGATCATGTTCGCCTGAATCATGACTGAGTGTTTAAGGCGAAAGTGGGTGAGGCGTTTCTTCATCCCGTGTTGTTGCAGTTCGTTTACCCATCTATCAGAACAAGAAGTGAAGTTGCACAGATTCCACGTGCTAGTGGGTTGGGTAGAAAGCTCCTTAAAGAACTCATCCGCCGGTTTCACTTTCGCCCACCATCGACATACAGCATCGTAACAAAGTGAAGTCATGTATGGTATGTACACTTGAAAACAATGCATGTCCGGTATTAGGTTGAAAAATGGACCATACGTAATACATTACATTACACGCGATACACGCACCTATATCATGAGGATTACATTATCTTCCTAGTTGCGTGTGAGTTTCTTACGCAAAATACCACGCATGAATTGTTCTCAGAATCGTAACTTCCGGTTGTCTGAGGGCATGCAAAATTGAAATGTCCGGAGTTGCTTTCTCAGATTAACATTTCTCGATGATTCAAGCAAGATTTTTTATTGGATTTCGATGGTATGCTAAACATTACTGCAACTTCTCTGTTGGATTAAGCTGTAACAGCAAATTGCAGGCAGATTTTTAAATCTGAGTTTTCAATCTTACAGAGTAAAATTTGTTTAACCATACAGTCTGTCGTTCTGATATGTATGCATAGAGTGATCAGATTCTAGACTTGCAATTAAAGAAATTTTAATTTTAAAAATGAAAATAAATTCGTTTTACTTACCTTACAAAAGAAAGAATAAAATGGAAACACATTTTCCTTTATACTCAGGAGTGAGTCATATAATCTGGTCGTGAGATTTTTTTTAAAACGTAGCATCGTTGATTAGGCACTTAGCGTGCCATTTAGCACCGAGGCAATATGAGACGTGGACCTACAACTTTAACATGGGATACGAACCACATTAGGCTTTTGCTATTATAGAAACTCCAGTTTCTTTGTTACATCCTATGCTTGCCTAATTGGCTAATGGAAACTGCTAATCGAGAATCGAACTCGGGACCATTCCAGTCAACTCTACTTTGAGTTTGCTCGGAATCATTGTAGAATTAGATTATAGTAGGAACTTTTAATGAGGACTTTTGTTTATTCTGATTACTGCTGCTAATAAATACGAACGTGCTAAAAGAATAATGTGAACTATGAATGACATCAATCAGTTTTAAAATAGGCGAATTTTGCTTCACATCAGGGGTAAAAGTGAGGTGAACGCGTGAGGATGCCCTTCCTCCACTTCCAAAATATCTATGGCGTCCCTCCACTTCCTTAAAAAATATAATGAACTAAGATAGGTACGGGGGACGGCGTGACGTCATTCATCCCCCTACCTTTTCAGATCCACTTTTACCTCTGCTTCACTATTACAGTCTTTCTAACTATTATATTAGGTTCTAATTATGTGTTTAAACTAGCTTATATATATATAAAATTCTTGCTATTTCTCTTACTGCTTTCGCTCTATGGAAATCGAGTATTAAAACCAGAAGTGATTTTCTTCTATCTATTAAAACCGAAATTGAATTTCGATCACTTTCGGTTTCTATAAAGAGATTAAAGCCGAAATTGGATCTATCCTTGGAACACCAAATTAACTTCAAAGAAACTGTTTCTCGCTGTCTATTAGCATTTTATGCATTGAAACCGGATGTCATAGTTGATTTCTATTATTTCCAGTTTCAATAGATGCACTAGAGCCAAGATTGAGCCCATTTTTTGGGCACTAAATCCATATTGAGAAAAAAAACATTCAATCCTATAACGGTTTTACAAGGACGAGTCTAAGTCTCGCAATATTCTGGTACACAACATACTTGTATTTAATACAGTACAAAGAAAACAGGTTATTATTCCAACTATAGCCCCTAGTGTTGGATTATCTGCAGCCACCTTTCTGCTAGTTTCTCGATTTCACGTTGATACTACGTCTTGTTCTTGGAGGCAGAGAAGTCAGCCAGTGCTGTTTTCACCTCGAGCTGGTCACAGTCCGAAAAAGATAGTAATCCGAAGGATTATAGGCCAGGTGTGACATCAATTTAATGCCATCAAGTTCCTGAATTTTTTGTTACGTTGTCGAACTAAATATGGTTTTGCGTTATTCTGTTGTAGCAAGGCGTGCTTGCGTAGTGCGGATTACATCCACTCTACGGTTCGGAATAAAGGTCGCTGTTGATGGTACGACCATTAAAAACAAACTCTACGTGAATTACCCACTAGTAGCTCCACCATACATAGAGCCTGATTTCATACTCGAAACGATCCTACTTGTCGACCGGTTCTGGAAGTTGGCCTTTACTCAACCATTGTTTTTGCACATTCGGAATTCGGAAGAGCACTCATGTTTCATCACATGTGACAGTCCATTTTAGGAAATACACATCACGCAGATTTTCACATTTACCAGCAGACATCCACTCTCCTCTGGGCCTGATCTGGGGTGAATTCATGTAGCACATTGCTGTAGCTCCTGATGGTTTTCCCGAGTTCGTGAAAGTGATGCACTACTGTGGCCTGAGACATGCCGGGTTGGTTTGACAATTGTAGTGTGTGGTGGATGGATTTTCCTCAATGGCGTGTCATATGACCTCAGAATCTGTTACCTCGGACAGTCGGACCTTGGTTGATCTTCTACAACTTACAACTTGCACGAAATTTCTTGAATCAAGGAGTTGATATGCTGTGACTCATACGATAAAAGTTCATGTATGAGACGTTGTTGACCATTCATCGTCACTGCCACTACAAACTGACTAAAAATACTGACGAAGTGCCGGCCTCCTTGGTAAATAGTCCACTTGCAGCTCTACTTTTCGGGACAGTTTGACCTTGTACATACGGTCGATCCCTTTCAGGGTCGGATCCAGGATTTTCTGAGGGGAAGTGCACCAATAGCTACCAGTACATTTGAATTGGATTGGAATTTTTTAAATGCCTTTAGACATTTGTGGTGTGAATTAGGAAATGCCCTGGAAAAGCTAAGTGTCTATTCTCGGTGAATCCTTTTCTTTCAACTTTTAGAAAATTGACTTAAACTATCGACTTTGCAAAACTTGCCCTTGTTTTAAGGCCAAACGGAAACATGACAGCAGAAAGTTTCGGAAGTGTTGCTATTTTCACTGCTAGCTTCTCACTTTAGGTAGTGTATACTTAAGTGGGCTACGCGTGCGTACGAAGTGGGCTACGCGTGCACCTTTGCACCCCCCTAAATTTGGCCCTGATCCCGGTGTATACACGCACTTGCTGTTTGGATTATGGAAATATTGCAAGACTTACGACTCGTCCTTATAATATATGGGAATGAATATGGAAACTGGAAGGTGAAACAAATATCAGTTGTTAAAGACTTCTCATAGTCATGGATAGCATATTTTAAAAATCTAAAAATATAAGGTAATGGAGCCTAATTATATTTCAATTTTGAATATAGCTTCTCAGTACTGTTTCTTGTTAATACTTAATTTTTCTCTATGCATTAAATTTGGTATCTAGGATAGTGAGATCATCTGAGTAATAGATAACCTTTTAGAATTTATCGAAGTAAATACAGTTCTTCCTTGAAATTCCTTACCGTTTCTAATTTTCAGTGATCGGAAAACCAAAGATCCCCTTAGAATGCAGTATTTGGAGTACAACTCGAACATTAATATTCCATCATTTCATTATTACAATGATGTACATTTACGATTCCCTATTGAAACCAAAACAAATAGCATCTATACATTAAGTTTATTGTCTATCATCATACTGTATCAATGTCATGTTTATTGTGTTAAAATTTTGTTTAAATAAAATCATATGTCTAAACAAATCTTTTTTTTCAGGTCGGACGCTGTTCATAGACTACGGACCTTATGTTCCGGTGCTAAATGTAGAACGGAAACCAAAGTCAGATGCCAAAGATGACATTTTAACGTTAATGACAAATCGAAGACGCTTCCTTCTTCAAAACAGTCAAAGGATACCGTATTTCCCCTTGGCTGTAGGTCGTTATGATAATAGGCCAAAATCCTCCACTACCAGTACTACTTCTACTACTCCATTACCTCCTCCACCACCGCCAATAGATGTCGTTCCTCACGAATCCGCTCATAATGTTATCCTCATCCCGTTTACAGAAGCAGAGGCAATAGACAGAGAAGAGGAAGATGTTACAAAAGACAGAAATGAAGTTACTACCAAAGATTCTTTAAAAATAGAAGACTTATTGCCTCGTGACCAAAATATTCAGAATTACGATCAGGAGAGCAACGCAATCGTATCATTGTTAGAAGAAACTACACCAATACCATTCCAAAGTACCATATTGCCTACGACTACCGGTGCTAGTATTGTTAAACCTCAACCAACAGTAGCATCAAGGTATGTAGTACGTCCAACAAGAAGACCAACAATCAGACATTCAGCTTTAAGAGGAGCTCAAACTAAACAAGAAGTAAGAGTGATAGCATCAACAAGTACAACTCAGAGACCACGAAGGGCGACAAGACCACCAACGCAGAGACCTGTACGAAGGCAAACTGTAAGACCCAGTGCTCCGTACGGAAACAGGTCAGTTGTAAGACGTCCTGCAAGACCAGAAGTAACAAATAGTAGTTCTGATAATGAATCTTCTTCAGCAGTTGTTCCCAGAAGAACACTGAGGGTAACTACAACAACTTCTACTACACCATCAACTCCAAGAAGAGCAATTCGAATATCAACCACAACTTCCACTAGTTCGACAACTACCTCAACAACACCATCGCCTGTTTCTTCAACATTAACACCCAGGAGAGGTGTGAGGATCTCCACAAGTACAACCACTTCTACAACGCCATCGCCACAATCTTCAACAATATCATCCAGAAGAGCTGTTAGAATTTCGGCGACAACAACAACAGCTACTCCATCATCATCTAGAAGGCCGATTCGGGTCACGGCAACTACTACTACTAGTTCTACTACTACAACATCACCTCCAAGAAGAGGTATACGAACAACTACGTCTACTACTACAAGCACAACATCCACTACGAGTACTACTACTTCAACAACTACAACAACAACAAGCACTCCACCGACGACTCACTCCCCACGTCGTACAACCTCATCACCGGAAACAGACACATCTAAAGACAACTTAGAGCCACCTCCATTCCCTTTACTGTCGTCGTCCGTATCATCAGCGTTAAGTGTCGGCAGCACGCATCACAATCGGTTCGAATCTTTCAATCCGAACGCTTATTCAGGAAAAGAATCTGCAGGTGAAGAAATTATACCATTTCTCGATTTTGGTAAGAAGATTTCTTCTGCAACACCATCAATAATTACAGCGCAAAATACTAAAAACGTCATTAATGAAAATAAACAGAGAGGTAGAATTGTTCCTTATAGCAGAGAAATTAATCACAAAGAAAGTGGTAACCAGGATAAACCACAAACAAATTCAGACAACAACAAACTACACGAATTGGACAAACATGGAAAGGAATCTGAAAGAAAAGTACGAAACCGAGAAAAAATTCGCCCATCTTTGACTGTTAACGATTCTCCACAACAAGATGCACCACTGCATGGAGTCCAATCAGAGTGGAAGGGGATAAATCCAGAAAACATTGTCTCATCATCTTTTGAGGTAGATGGTAGTCCTCACAGAAATGTACCTCAACCCATTAACTATGGTGAAATCCAATCTGATTGGAAAGTTGTAAATCGTGATAATACTCAACGAGTTGGTATTACTAATTATAGTCAAGTTTTCGAGCGAAAGGATATTATTACAAACGTATCAACGACAGAATCTTCTCCATCTTTGGTTATTAACCGCATTTCCAAAGAACCTAGAATAGAAGATGATTTTATGGAAGTTCAATCTCTTCAAGAATCAGTAGCGTCACCTATAGTTGTAAGGCCTACGCTACCAAACAGTATTGATTTCTTTAGGAAACATTTATACGGAGGACGACCAGTTACTGTTGAAAACGAGTTAGTTTCGCCACAACTAAAAAATGGAACCAAACTATTGACTAATACTAATAAAACTGTTACACAACCAGCCAGGAGGCGAATTTTTGTGGCATCTGGTAAAAGAAATACTGTTGTTGAACCACAAAGACGTAAAGTAGTGGTGATTGCTAGGAAACCATCCACCACAACAACCACTACAGGTAGTACAATTACCGAATCACCAATAGTAACAAGCTCAGTCAAACCAATAGCCTCTAGTCCAGTGAGAACAACAACAGCAACGTTTGTTAAACCAATAAAGGGAATTACCATTAAACCAATCTCAGCAACTGTTAGAACATTTACAACTACTTTAAGCCCATCTCCAACAACTTCAGTTCTATCTACACCAACAGCAATTCCTACTATAAAGACTGTGATAAACATAAGAAGGCCTTCTTTTATCAGGAAACCTATTCCAGCTAGAGAACTACTTCGAGGTAAATACGGTGCAAATATAACAACCACAACAATTACAACAAATGTGAGTACTGTGCCCGTTTCGTCACGCCAAATCAACACCACATCTCAAAGAAGTTCTTCTCCTCACAGAAACGTAACTCGATACATATCGAAGCCCATATTTAGCAATGGCCCAAGGAGAAATTCCTCTAAACCAGTGCTCCGAATTGAAACTATTTTGTCAGTGTCTTCTCCTGTGCATAAAGACCGTCATTTTAGGCCCTTAACAAATAAGACAACTTTGCTCAGACCTGGAAAGACATCACTGTCACTTTCAGAGCCTATTTCATCAACACCGACAATAACAATTGATTCAGGAAGCAGCCAAAGTATCGACAGTTTTAATGCAGTACTTACAATGAAACAACTTGGTCCTAGACGAACACACAGGTATAATGGAACCAGTTTAACTAAAACAACAAGCACGACTACACCATCAACTCGTCTTTCGAAATATAGGAATCGAGTTCATAGGCCTCCTCCATTTAGAAAATTGATAGAGAACAAATATCATAGTCAAGAGAAATCGACCACAGAATCAGCTGAATCACAAACTAGTAGTTGGAGTACTGTCAATCCTATACTTACAACTGTTTTGTCGAATTTACATCGGCTAGAAGCTGAAGCTACAACTCCGACTTCGACACCAGTTACAACTGTTATACCTGAATCTACACTTGCAGACACAATTTCTCCGACATCATACAGAGAAGAAATATCTCCAACCCAAACAACACAGCCAGCAGACATTTTGCAAGATGTAACTGTAACGTTCCCCACAAAAATTCTCTCAACCGCTGTAGTTACATCAGTGTCTGTTAAAAGTTCCTCGCGTTTTACAATTTCCCCCGCAAGAAGCAAGTCGAAAGAGGATAATGGAATTTCTATAGAAGAAGAATATCACCCAGAGTTTTCTACGATCAAACCAACCACAACTGAAACAAATATTTTAAGAGAAGATGCTGTTCTTGAAGGACCACGAAACAATATTGGAGGCAGAGATTTCTACACCACTGCATCACCGAAAGAATTTACTACTCAGGGACAAACCGAACCAGCAGTAACTATGCCTACTATTTCTCCAACAACATCAACTATGACTGCAACTGTAATTGCACCAACGAGATCAACCACTGGATTACCTCCCGACACTACAACAACCATTTCTAAAGTAACTACTACAAGTTCTGTATCAACAAGCAGTTCTACGATTGGAGAAGTTACAGAGCCAATCTTGGAATCATTCACTGTCCCAAGTAACCAAGCCAGGCCTAATACATTTCCAAGTGAAAACTTACGAAAAGATAAAGACCATGAAGAATGGACAAATTATCCTCCTTCAGATATCAGCAGCACCGAAAAACCTTGGTCTGCAATATATGAGTTATCGTTAGGCAATCCTCAGCCGTTTGCAACAAGTACTGAGAGCAATGTTCCGAAAGGAGACGAATTGAGAAACAAAGGAATACATATGCAGGAGCCTTTAATTATAACAGAAGTGGCAACAAGTAGATCAGTAGAGCTAAACCATGATATTGCAGATAAAAAGATTGAAACAATACCATCAACTACACGGTTGCAGCAAGAACTCTTATCAAGGATCAGAGGAGAACCTCAGAATTCTAGTCACTTTACCAGTTCTTCCTCTGAAAATGAAGACGAAAGAAGTAAAGAAAAATTACATGTTCTATACGATATTATTTCCCGCGTTAATGACGACGATACTAACAATAATGGACAGAAGGTAATGACAGAGGAAGTAGTAACGAAAAGTACAACACCATCACCCGTAATGACGACTGTACGCCCAACAAAAATAGATATAACAACAGAAGCAACGCATGTTACAGCATCTTCAGAATCGGTGCAATCTTACCAAGAAGTGCTGGCTACACACGAATCAAAAGCATCAGGTGAAAGTATAGACACTCAACACCATAGGCCTTTATCTGTTAATGATAGTCCTCAGTTCCAAAGTATTCCAGCAGCAACTGTAATACCTACAGTTATTACCGTTCAACAATCTCATAACACTGAGATCAACTTCGCGCCATCTGATAGTAATGAATCTCTTGAGAGTATTCTATCGGATCTTTTTAATAAGAAGCAGGAAACCACCACTAAAGCTCCAGAAGTAGAGAAGCCGTTCGAGCAATCTCATTCATTGTCGGAAGTATTGGAATCACTAACTGCTCAAGGTGAAAATGTTCCTACAGACGTTGACTTCGGATTTGGAGCAAAGATTGTAACACCTACTACTAACAGACCAACTCTGGTAGAAAGCGATCAACCAACCGATCAAGATCAGAACTTTGACGTGGTATATAGAACTGGAACGGAAAGTACATTGCCTTCCCTTGTTATAGAAGAAAACTCAAATAAACAGCGAGCTCTGAATATAAAAGAAATACTTAAGCAAAGATCTGAATCACTGAACGAAGCTATTGAAGAAACAACAACAATTTCTGTGCCAAAAATTGATGGCAGTCAACAAGATTACAGGTTTCCATCACAGGAAACCGAAAAGGATAAAGAATTCAGTAGACTTGAAGAAGATGCATCTAAAGATCCAGAAATGCGTGAGGAACGACAACCACTTACAACCAAAGAACCTACCATTGATGATGTAAGAATATCTACTCCAACTCCTTCACAACCGCCTCACAAACTCAATCCTGAAACAACAACTTCACCACACATAACCACTACAATTACAATTGTAGAAGATACCCTTGGTAACATTAATACTTCTACTCAACAACCAGCTGGAAAAGACTCAAATGTTGATGTTGAAATTTCAACTGAAAAGTTGAACAGTACTTCGGAAGAAAGTTTATTTACACCAACATTCGCTAATTCTTCAACCGCTGCTTCTGCAGAAACCAACAAATCAGCGAGCAATGTTATCGAGTTTGGCGAAGAAGCCGATACTGGAAGTGCCACCGCTTCTGCAGATCTTGGAATGGGAGTCACTATCTACGTGTTGGTAGCATTGGCACTCATTCCAATTACAGGGATCGCTGCGTTTGTACTTCGATATCTCTTCCATCGACGAAGAAGGGTAAGTGATCATTGTATATTTGTAATTTTTAATGTTTCTAACACTATCTGAATATGCTTGAAAACTCTCATTTCGGAAAATATCAACTGATATACATATCTTACTATTTTCTACTTAGTTCAAAAACTGGACAATTTTTTATTCATTGAAAGATTGCACTTTTGCCGTCATGTTTGCTTTATATTTTGACTAATCGTTTCACTTCAAAACACCAGTAGTTCAGCTGTCAATTTCTGTGTATTTGTTGAGTGTGACGCCATATATATATATATATATATATATATATATATATATATATATATATATATATATATATATATATATATATATATATACTGTATGAGGAAGAAAATAAGTAGGTGGAAGTTGAGTAAAAAAATAAAGAACAAAAGGTAAGTTCTTCTTCATTTAAGTGAACATTCATTCTTCGGAAGAATTAAGATCAATTGCAGAACAAGTTTAATGTTATTGCATCCGTCGTCTTTTCTGGAACTTATTTAACGCTGGCACAGTAATTCTGTGTTCGAGGGCTCACCTCCGATGTGGAGAGTCTTTGGTTCGATCCCAGCTATATAAGGGTTGTGATGAACAATATCGAATCTGTGTTTCTTTTCTCGTAGTTCTCTCATTTCGAACCTCAGTCTTGATTTCAGAGAAATTCTCATTATCTTTAATTTCTATCTACTCTTCGTTTCATTTAAATATTTCTACCCCGAACTAAATATTTAATTTGTTATCGAACTAGTCGTTCACGAGCGCATCCGAACGTATCCGATCGAATTTCCGGGCTTACTTACTTATACATTTAGACAACATGAAGTTTAAAAGAGGTAAAAGAGGATTGTACTCATCATAGAATAATTTCATTTAATTTTATTAACTGCTAATGTGCCTCTAGGTTGGCGGACAAGACGAGACAAGACAGAATTTTCATAATGAGATTCGAGACTAGATGGAGCTCCTCCAACGGAAAAATTCCTTTTTTTATGGACATCATTTTCATTATATTTTCAAGACTCAATTCATGTTTTGTGTCCATCCCTACATGTCTATTCGTTGCCGAGTGATTAATGCAATTTTTTTTTTTTTTCACCTCTTAGTTCCGTGGATGATTTTCTGTACCTTGGATACAAACCAAAGCAGTGGTTGGGATTCTACTTTAAACGTTTTGTTTTGTCTCGTATCGGCGCAGAAAGGTGACGTGTTAAGCTCTAATGAATCAATCAAGCAAATAAATGCTCTTAACGTGCTGTTAACATGAACATCCGTATGTTTGTATTTAACTAAATCTATTTAAACCAAACAATAAAATCAAAAAGCTATATTTACAATCAACATTAATACTATACTTTTTATTTTCATTGTCAGTCGATGCATCACTTACGCATACATCTTATAATTTTTAAAGTGTTTTCCAACGGGGGTGGGGAAGGAGTGAAGATCAAATAAAGAGGCGCAAGCTACTGACAAAAATAAACTGTGAAATTATGGACAAAACACTTCATAAAATGTTAAATTATCAACAAAACACTTCATAAACTGTGAAATTATGAACAAAACACTTCATAAAATGTTAAATTATCAACAAAACACTTCATAAACTGTGAAATTATGAACAAAACACTTCATAAAATGTTAAATTATCAACAAAACACTTCATAAACTGTGAAATTATGAACAAAACACTTCATAAAATGTTAAATTATCAACAAAACACTTCATAAACTGTGAAATTATGAACAAAACACTTCTTATAATGACTATTTACCATTTGGCTTTAGCAAGCTTTACGGACGTTACATGTTTGATATTTTGTCTTTCCTATTCCTATTGTAGATAGTTAGTGAAAACTAAATAATTATGCAAACAAAAATTCTGTACAAAATTATCAAAAATGAGCACAAAATGCTACTTCAGTGTACAACACAGACTTCAAAACTTACATAAGTGCAGATTATTTTTTTGAAAAGCGGATCTATTGTAACCAATCTCACTTATTTTAATAACTTTACATACGTTACACTAAAAAAAAAGTAACTTACAAATAGATGCTATCTATCTGTATACGTACAGTAGATATGTTAAAGGTCTTTCACTCCATTGACTATAATTACTTCTTAATAAGGTGTCAAGTATTGAATTATCGTTAGTGTACACTAGATGACTTGAAAGCTAATTGTCAAACACAAGTAGTAGAACTTTTAAGATAAAAATTGGCAATTTATAATCTAGTTAAAAGTCAAATAGAGAAAGGAATATCTCAAGGGTCTCCATTAGAACACTCCTTTTTTTCTCTCTCTCTAATTGTAAATGATTTACCCGAAAATATCTAACATTCGAAAATATTACTGTGCACTTACAAACTTCTTTTATGTTATTGAGTATTCAGGGCAAAAGTGCTTTACTGTATGCATTAGTATACATTATAAGAGGAAGAAGAAGCAAATGTTATAGAAAATGTCATGAATAATCTTGATTTGAAAATGTTTTATGTTTCTGTCGCTAGATAAACATGTTGTTTACTCTCGTTAGAACAATAATCCGGTTGCTAGGGTAACAGTTTCTTTACCAGGCACTTGTTTATAAGTAATTAACAATATATAATCCAGCAAGACGAATTCTAATTTAGATGTGTACAGCATTCTGTAAAGTTAGTAATACTTATTACAAAATATAGTGAGTTTTAAGCAATTCAGTCTAGTATGTAATTCTGTTACATGAAGTCTACTATAAGATTTTAACAAATAGAACTGGTGTGGCGTTATACACGAACAATACCGTGCCGTGGGGGGCGAGCGGGCCGACGGCTCCGGGCGCTTAAGTAAGGGGGCGCAAAATTCAGGGAAAAAAAGAAAAGATATATATAAAATGGATGGGAAAAGTAACAAAAAGTGCTCCAAATCAAGGAAAAGCAGGGTTTATTTTTCAAAATTTTCTTATGCTTCGCACCAACTATGGTGGCGCTCCGTGGCTGGTCTGTCGATCTCACTCATATGTACGGCGGGAGGCGACGTCGTATACTCTCGCCTCGGGAGCTGATTTTCCACGGCACGACACTATACACGGTTGGCATAAAACTTTTTAGAATAGTAAACAATAAATATGACAATTATTATTATTTTTTTTTACAAAAAGATACAATAAGTAGCTGGTGTATAGGTAATACTTGTATATTAAAAATTAACTGTGATAGAACTAAATATATAACACTTAAAAACAAAACTCAATATTTTCTCAGCATATATGAGAATCCTGTAACAATATACAAGATAGAACAAATCAAAGATCTAAGTATATTATATATGACAGACAACTGAAATTTGGCAGTCACATAAATGATAGAGCACAAAAGTCGAGAAAAATTATGTTTTATATTCAAAGCTTACGGTCTAATTTTAAAAATAGATGTTTAGGTTATCTCTACAAAACATTTGTACGCTTCTAAACAAAATAGAAGTGGTTGAGAAATGTTTTCTTACTGGAACTTTTTTCATTGTAGTAGAGAAACCGATTACAATTAAGTTATTGTTTTACATGGACTGAAAGGAAGGACTCCGCGTGGCCTAGTGGCTAGCACGCTAGCCTTTGGTATGTGCGTGGTCCCGGGCTCGATTTCCGGTTGAGGTACAGTTAAACGAAAAAATAGTGGTCCACTATAATCAATAGGTCCACGTTTCCCTTAGCAGCCCAGGTATAACGTTGAACGTTAGACTCAAACAAACCAAAATAAAATAAAATAATTGTAGATGTTTTATAATATATGGTTTCTATCCCTAATTAAGAGATACAATTCAAATAATCGTATTTCTGTAAGATAGTAAAGGCAAGATTTAGAAATTTATTGGTTATTAAATACAGATTTTCTTAGTAAAGTTTAAAATTGTTTCTGAGCTGTTATCTAATGATATAAGCACCAGGGTCACATTATATCAGCAACAGGGTTCTTTAAATAAATTTTAAATACGTCAGATTTTGTTCGACCTATAACGTTTATTACTGAAGACACTACTATACAGGTGATAATGAAGGTCAGAATTTTAAAAAATCGTTAACTACAAATTGCAAGCTTTATAAGTTACCAGCTAGTACAAATAAATATAGATGTAGAGTAGATCTTAAAGATACAAGAAGAATTTACTTCAAAGAACACTGTACATTTATAGCTAAGTTATGGGTACAGAATAGCATGTAGTTCGTGTGAGAATAGAGCAATAATCATTTGCTGAAACATACGCAATAATGTTGTCAATTACAACCATCAAATTGTCATCGACCAAATATTCAGCGCTCAGTCGTGGCTAATCCATCAGATGGGGTTTAATCCAGGCCTACCCCACCTCCCGCCAAAGGAAAGTAATTAAACGCCTCTGTTATGAAATACTGGTGCCATATCTTAACTGAATTGCCAGTATTAGTATAATACGGTCATTTTTATCCATTCAACCATAATCTATTCCAGCTACGGTTGAATTACTTTATCTTATAGCAGTTTCATTTTGTATTTGAAGTAAAAACTGCAATAAAAAGGCTTACTGATCTGCTGTAGTACACATTAAAAAAAAAAACGAAGAAAGGAAGTCACACAAAAAGACAGTAACAAAGACGGTAAAGAAAGCTTTTGAAGGCTGACAGCGCATGTAACCGTATCGATAACTGACTGTCGTCAAGGTTGCATCTGACCCTAAAATCTCTGGTTCCATGTGGCATCGGGGTCTTGGACAAACACTGAGTGCATGGTACTTTAATCTGTATGAGAAAAAAAATATATGGTGGAATTCCGCTGCACTGATTCTTCTTATGTTCAGAGGTGGTGTATCCACAGGAGCCTTGAAACACCAAGGTTTTCTTTTTTACTCAATGTGCTTAAATCCTTCTGCTTACAACAATGGTGACATGAGTTGACTTGTTCATGGAGATACAAAACTTCATACTTGATGTGTTTTCTTTTTCTTCTCATTAACACAGTCTTTTTTATTTTTCATTCTTCTTGGATGCTGACACCAAAACTACCGAAGTCAAACTATAATTAATTGGACAACACTATTACTAACACCATAACTCCGTTTCCAATTGTAATTCTGCGGAATCCGGAAGTTGGTCCACGTCCACATGGTACAAGATGCTTCCGTACAAATCCAATGTAACACAGCCTGTATTTCGGTCTTGGAAGTTGAATTGAAACTGTCAGAAACCTTTGTACAAAAATATAATATAATTACTAGGAGCAAGAGGTTATCTTGAAAGAAGTCCTTGGTATGAGGCATTAACCTAAAGCTTTGATATTAGAATGTTTATAACATAAGTAGAGTCGTGAAGAACATACTTGTGTTAAGGTTAGAAACTGTAAAATAGGAAATAAAATTGTTAATTTATAAAGCATTGCATTTATTTCATTTAAGCTTAAAAAAATGATAGTGTTACAAGCACAATAATTTCAATAAAGCTTTGCTCAATTTGGCAGTGTTGAATACTATATACAGACGAGTAAAATTGTGGTTAAACCTAGAAATAATAGTATTTTTATTGTTTCTGGTCCTATTGAATGTCCTGAGTAACATATAAGAAGTCCACCGAAATCTGACTACAGGAGAGCCCCCATTTTGGGCCGCCATCTTAGATATTTTTGTAAACCATTTTGATAAACGGTTCTTGTAATATCTTCGCATTGAATTAAGCTAGAGACTTGCTTCTTGTTCCAAATCTAATCTAACAAACAATAGAATCACCAAAATGTACAATTAGTGTAATTGTGTGCAAAATTATTTAAATAAGGTTATTGTTAGGCTGAAAGCGTTGTTGAATTGGTCTGATTTTGTTACTTTCATGGCTAATAACTATGAAATTCTCAGAGGTGCTGGAGAACACCCTGAAACGATATTAATAGATCCTAACCTTACCTTTCCATCGACATCAAAACTGTTTACCTAGTATGTCTGAAAGTAAGGGAGCTACGTGGTTTTATGTGATGCAAGGTGTTGTATTTTGAGTCGTTCACATACGCAATTCGGGTACAGTGGTTAGACATCAAAACAAAACAAGAAGGTAGTTGGCAGAAAAAAAAAAAACTATAACACCGCTTCCATAAGGCCAATTTATCAAGTTGATGCCTTTTATTACAATTACTTCTAGGTTACCCCCCCTTTTTTGGCCTAAATTTACTCGTCTAATAGTTCGCATCCTTAGAATAGGATTGTCGTACAGGTATGAGAAAAAATATTTCTAAAGAAACTTGATTATGATTTTTTTTTAATTGCGACTTTGTATGTAGTATAATTTATTGTTTAAAAAGCTTTCATACATGCATACGAATTACCCATAATTACTACACATAACAAATTGTTAACAATTTAAAATCTACTTTGAGTTATGACAATCTTATTTGGGGCTGCGATTTGTTTTTGTAGCCCATTGGCTTAAATGGATAATTATTCTTGTTTTCTTTGAAATGTATAGAAATTTTAATGATTTGATTTTACTGATTTCCACACACAAAAAAATATTTTTTTACTACGTAAAAATTAAATTTTGTGATACGTAATTACAATATTTATTAATCAAATTTAATTTAAATAATATTAAATCTGTCTTCATATAAAATAAGTCCTGGGTGAATGACTGAGCGACTGACTGACGGAACATCGCCCAGGGCAAACCGCTTAAGCTAGAAACTTGAAACTTTGACAATGCTTAGAATTTATGGCGTAAGGTATCACGAAGGAAGGATTTTTTTGAAATTCAACGAGGAAGGGGAGAAGTAAGGATGACAATTGTATAGGCAAATATCCATATCTCTGATTCTGTGAAGATAAGAGACATGAAATTTGGTATATGGACTTCCCATTTAAAAAGAATTAGTCTCAGAAGCGACAGTCCTATTAGCGACAGGAACTGTTATCTGTCCTATGAGCGATCGATTCATTTATATTGAGATGATGAAAGATGATATGATTCCCTCTCGTAAAATATGTTTGCCTCTGACGTTATTAGCGACCGAACAACCTTGGTATGAAATATGTACGTGCCAGTGATACTGTTAGTCAAATATATTTTTCCTCTACTGTGAGTGTAAATAAAACTTATTTTAATTTTGAGTTAGATTTGACATAAAATATATCAAATAACTTAACGAGACAACAGGGATATTTCCATGAAAAGCATATTCTTATGTAATTATTGAAAATCCAGTTGTAATATCCCCTTTCTTCAAAAGCTCTATTTTCTGTACTTAATTTGATTCAAATCTAATTACTCACTAAGCACAGTAATATATTTTATTTTGAAAAACTCAAACGTGTAACAGTTTCGCCAACTATCTACTTTTTAGACTTCCTAAGACACTGTGAATAAGATGAAAAAAAATGTTAATGATAAAACAGCTTTTGAGATCCCTTACATCTAATTGGCTATTCTCAACCAATCCCACCAATTACAATGCAGTTCACTCTAAACAATCTAAAAGATAAACAAACTCTTTAAACTGCCTTCCCCCCTATTGTAAGCTACTAAAACGTAAACTAATTGCTTAATTTGCCTTCCTCCCTTGTATTGTTTTGACTTATACATAAAAACTTGTCGTATAGCAATCTGAAATAATCCCTTATTACTAGACGAACTGTTAAGGTAATAATTTTTTCGAATACACCGTGTTTTTAGATTTCTTTGATATCCTCACGTGGTGAACACCCTCTTTCCATGGGCGCCCGATGGGAAGGCAGGGATCGCCCCCCTGGCTCACGAAAATATATACGTAATATAGCAAACCACGTATATTAAATACCAGATATACCAGACGTGATACAGCAACCATGGAGATGCCCCTCCCTAGAAAATTTTCTTATGGCGCCCCTATCTCTTTCTTATGCCATAAACATATTCAATCTAAACTTATGCTCCCTATCATTTTAACATGAAATTTAAAGACTAATGTAGTCTAAATATTTAGTTAGTTTTCCCCTTGATATAGTCAGTGTATTCATAGAAATTAATTGAAAAATATAATATTAGGACAAACGTATAAAAGATTGTTAATGTAATGAGAGCATTCTCACGTAATAAATTCAGGTAGAGCGAAATTTTTCTTAATACATTTTGTTAGGCTCTAAATCACAATAGCATGAAACAAGTTAAAGAAGAGAGAATCTTATCTTAGTATGAACGAATCGGTGACTCATAGGGCAGTTAACAGATCGAATCGGTCGCTCATAAGACAGTTAACAGTTCCTGTCGCTAATAGGACTGTCGCAAGTGGGACGACACCATTTAAAAATTAGACAACATTAGACACACTTCGTTCAAATTTCCCAAACTTGAAGTTTTTGTGAGTGCAAATTAATGTTTAATTTTCTTCGAACACGCACAATTTATACTATTGAGGATCACTTTTGTCGGAAGTATCGGCCGAAAGGATGTTGAAACTTGTAATTAACTACGTTCTTTGTCTAACACTGAGGTAAGATATTTCTAAGAAAAGGAACCAGCGGCAAGGATAGAGCCAGTGTTCTTCCAAGGTAGAAGCATGCGTTATCTTAATGAGCCTTGCTATAAAACTGGTTAATTAAAAAAATTCAGTTGCAAGCTCTAAGATACATATGTATGATTTCAAGATAGCACTAAAAGGAAAGAAGAGATTTTTATTTTATTCCTCACAATCAGTTTCATCCTTCGAAGCAGATAATATCTTTGTAATCTACCTTTCTGTTATTGTCCGTCATTTGTTTGTTGAACATGGCAATGATTCTTATTACAAGTCATTATTGACTTTTAAGTTAGCTTTAGTACTACTAGTATTGTTGCCTTTATTACTTTCTTTCTGAACTATAACTTCATACTAATATATCTAACACTTAATAATAATAATAATAATAATAATAATAATAATAATAATAATAATAATAATAATAATAATAATAATAATAATAATAATAATAATAATAATAAATGTGTTAAACTACCTGATCATTAATATGTTTTTAAAGAAAGTTTTCACCCCATTGACTGGTAAATGTTTGGATCACAACATGTACTCGTATATAATGTAACTAAGTAACTATATGGCTTATGAAACCTGAAGGTTCAATGACACATTCACAGAATCTTTTCATTGATCTTCTTCTTAGCCAACTGGATCCAACATTTAGTAATATACGTCTATCACTAAAGTTTAACATAACTAACAAAAATCCCTAGTCAGTGAAAATAGTGTTTACCTAGATAATGAAATGCATTTATTTACCGGAAATGTGTATTTAATGACGCTTTGAAGTGACATAAAACGATTATGTAATCCCATATAATTTTCCTCGGCGGAAACTGCCCAACGATTCGGAAAGGTTCTGGATTTATGAGATCTACAGTAATATATGTATTTTGGTTTCGTAATCTAACACAACAATACCAACAACGATGAAAATCGTAAAACTAAGCTAAAGGTAACCTGTATCATAATTACGTACAAATGTAATGGGTTTTGATGGAAAAATAAATTTTAGTAGATCAGACAGTTAAAAGCCATGTCCTCAGCGAGGAAAGTCTCACTGTTTTACAAGCATAATGAGAACCAGGTGGACGTTTGTTTATCCTATCTAACGAACTCACATGACATCAATGGCGTTTCATATATGCTAAACCATTACTATTAACCTAATTTGATAATCGAACATAATATTAAAATCAAAGATTCATCTCTTCAATCACAAATAGAAATGAGCCGTATTGTATCTTAATGTTTGTGTGTCCCCCAACAATACTAAAATTAACAAAGTGTTCTAAAAGTGCGATACATTTAACACATTAGTGCCCACAGAAATATCTATATAAATTGTAGATTAGTTGGCTTCCAAACAATTAGTGCACATATTGCCTTGAACTCTGCAGGACTAGAACAGAAGAAGCAAATGTTTTCCTTTCCGGCGTATTATTCAATGTTTCTTTCTAGTGATGACGATTGGGTCCGTAAACTGATGAGTGGAAGTGGAAGGGAAGAAAGATTTAAATATAAAAGGGGAATAGGTATATTGGTCTATATATTAATTGAGATTATTTTGCTCGTCACAAAATTTTGTTTTGGCAAGTACTATAAATAGGTCTAATCTATTTTATTTTTCACTAAATTAATAAACTTGGTGTCATAGTATCAAGCCACAACTTTATGGCACACTCAATACTTTTCTAGTGCCTCAGAATCACCGTCTATAAATATAGGTCTAGTAGTAAAATTAATATTTATTTTATCTAAATGATGTAAATCTCTGTTAAACTACAGTTTGAGATTGGAAAATATATAGTACAAAAAGCAATGGAGATACTCTAATAACTGCTCGTTATTAGTTCTATCGCAACGAACTTGCAAAAAGAGGAAATATAATAATTTATTACATTAAATATTTACTACCTCATTGCTAAAATGCGTAAACATGATATACTATGAAACAGAGTATTAAATTTTACAGCGATCGTGCTTGTGCATGAATTCTTATGAAACAAATTCGTAAGGATTTTATATTAAACAATAATATATTTATTATAATACCTAAATCTATGAACGTCTTCATGAAACGTGACAGTTTTAAAACCAGCAGTTCTTATAAGAAAATTATAGACATTCATCTAAGAAGCTGCTTTTCATACCCTAATTACATTAGATTCATGGCTCGCACACCATTTTCTATAGAATGAATCAAACTTCCGAATGATATGAGACATATTCCCACGAATACAATATCGGGGAATAGGGCTTTAAAAAAAAATCCGAATAATTTATCGAAAAAGAAGTTGATTTTCCTTATGCAAGAGAGTGCATTTCCTTATGTAAAAGGTTGTCCAAACCTTGTGGATAAAACGAGAACGAAAGTACCACTTATAAACTTTGTTAAAGAGAGAAAGGAGTATCACTAAAGGTTAATGAACTTTCTGCAGTAGGAAATCCAAAACAGCTTTTTATCATAGGCAACCAACAATTCTTTCCTGATGTACTGGTGTATAGAAGCTAGGGGATATGGATTTTAAAATAAACAATTCATTAAAATCATAGTTAGCCGTGAAAATGTAAATGGATTAACTCCATTAATGAACACGGCCTAGATAACCGCTCTAGGTATCTATTTTTTTAAAAAAAGAATTCAAACATTCATTTTCGATCGATTAAGTAGAAGACAGACGTACTAACCTTTCACTGAGAGATTCTAATAAATACCAGTTAAATGACAACGCCGACCCGTGAATCATACACTGATTGAAGATTTTAAAATGGTTATCGAAAACTATGAGAGAAAAGTTTACTTTCTGTTGGCAAGCAATGCTGAGCATAAAGAGGCAGGGCCGTAACTTGTAGGAGCCAGGAGGCAAGGAGGACAGGGGCAACTGCCCCCAGGGAAGCTCCCCGCCGTTCGAAGGGGGCCCATTTTAAGACAAAATTTTCTTACTCCATATACGATACGAACATGAAATTATAAATGAAGCATCGAACAGGTTCACTTCATTACATAAACAAAACAGCACACAAAAGGTAAATAAAACAAAAATTAGTCGTGGGCCCATTTCAGTAAAAAATGTCTACTATTAGGGGCCCTAGAAATAATATTTATTCATATGACTTTGAGATTTGTCAATATTGTCCCCTTAATTAATTTGTTATGCATGAAACGGGTCTAGGGGCGTGCGGGAGAGACCACAGATGGTGGTGGGCCTGTAAAGAGTAAGAGAAAGATGGATAGAAAGGGCCCAAGAATTACAAAAACGAATTTTTCTAGGGAGCCCAAATACGCGTATTAATGCTTGCTCCTCCAGAAAAAAATAAAAGTTACGGTGCTGTAAAGAGACTATGTTGTGGGATCGAAAAAGGAAGAGTAATTTTTTGCCATACCTTCGTAATCATAGCCGCTTCATGATTCTGCTTACAATCAATTCTTTCTTATTACAATTTTACTTTCGTTAGAGTTTAAAATGAATAAAGAGTTGATTAATGCTTGTAGTATAATTTAACTACAGAATTATTAAACTCACAAAACAAAATGCATCAAACAAGAATTAAACGCAACAACGTGTGTAACATGATACTGTTCCCTGCATAAAAAAGAACTTCTATTTCTGATTCCATCGATTTCCTTTATATGGATAAAATATGTGATAACACACAAAAAAATGTATGCAAGTGAATTATGTAAATGCATGAATTAATCAACTTATGCACTTGATTAATTAATGCATTTATATATACGATAGTTGTATGAATTAATGATACGGCTGCACAGATCATTATACATGAGCAAAATTGATATAAATAAATCACTTTATAAATTTCGACCCAAATGAATAACCCAATGGATGTGAATATCATTCTTGCTGCAGAACGCTCTCTCTATTCAGTTTTTTTTTTTTTTTTTTTTTAAGTTTTGTGAAGAATTCAAATCAACATATTAACGCGTTACAGAATTCAAAAATAATTAATATTAATTTCAGGATAAGAACATTTCTTTATCCCTTATACTTTATCCTTTATACTTTTTATACTTTTATAGCAGAAACTAGCTTTTGGCTAGCTGAGGGCTCTGCCCCCAACCTCCAGCATTTGTTCGGCCTAAGGCCTCGCTTCTTTTACTGAATCTATCAGTCTTTGCGTCAAAGGTGAATTTCGTGCATTTGGGCTGAACATTTCCTGAATTTAGCCCAGCTGGGGGCTTTGCACTCTGATCCCGCGTTTACTCGACCTACAGCCTCGCATCTCTTAAACTCACAATTCTACCAAATTTCAATTTTATTTTCGTATTTCAACTATCTAAAAGATAAAGATTATGTATTCGAAGAAAACACTCATTTAAATAACATGGGAATTACTTCATCTCCCTTTAGATCGCTTATAAACTAAAAATATTCACTTTTGGCAATTTTTCTCTGGGTTATTACTGGAATGTTATAATAATGCTAAATTTCAGCGTTCTAATCCTGAAGAAAGTGCCTATACATTTTGAAATGTAGAATATATCCCACATAAATAACATGGGAAAGATTTTTCAATTCCACATAAGACCACTCTAAATTTATTTATTTATTTATTTATTTATTATTATTTTTTTTTTTTTTTTTTTTTTACTTTTAGCGATTTACTTAGGTAACACTAATGAAAACATACAAGCATACCGAAATTTAAAATATTCAATTTTGGTAATTTTCCTGTGGGTTAGTTCCGAAAAGCTACAATTATGCTAAATTTCAACTTTACGCGTTAACCGAAAGTACCCGTTATTTTACATTTATGTATTTCTTATATATAGTTAGGATTTTTTCAAACATAATATCAACAGAATAGTAGACTACCCCCACCAAATTACTGCCGCACATTGCCTACTAAGATAGAAAAAATAATTGAAAACTGAGTTTTACGTCTCACTTTATTCTATGTAGACTACAGGATATGGTGATGGTAAGTATGAATGAAATGGTGGAATAAGTAAGTGGAAACAAACGGAAGAACACTGAGGAAACCACGCATATGGTGTTTGATCGCCACAAAGCCCATTGACAACAGATGGCATTGAACCAGGAATTAGGTGAGATGCACTAGAAGAGAGAGTTCTATTACTGAAGTACCACGGCCTTAATACTGTAGTAATTCAAACATATGAAATGAACAATACATTCATAAAAAATACTGAGATTCCACGCGCCTTCGGCGAGTTCGATTCCCAGCGCAGCTCATATTATTTGGATCCCACGTTAAACTGTAAGTCCACGTATCATATAGCCTTGCTGCATAAAGGGACACTGGACTGTAATCCAACCAAACAAGCTACTGAGATTTCATTGAAATTCATATGAACTGTCGGTCAAAACTTATTATTTTCCCCTTAAATTCTATGGTTGAATCCGGCTTGAAATACAGGTTCTTTGTGTCAAAAATCGCTTTTTCTAAGGTTGTTAATCTGTGTTGTTTCTCGTCGGAAATGCAGGTGTTAATTGATTTTTCGTACTTTCTACAGGAGATATACCTTGAAATTTACGTAATCCTTTTTTTCTTCTCTGTCAATTGAATTTTTAAAACTCTCTCTGTTTGTTCCGTCAATTGCAACGTGGTGGGAACTGTCAATCTCGTATTGGAGTCATCCGCTCATTTGACAGACACTATTTCCGGTGGTAGAAGGCTATGGGAAAACAATGCTATAGAAAGAAGGGAAAGCAGTCATTTTGTGCCTGCAGCCGACAACATCGAAAGTTGTATGAGTGGCCCTGAAGATTTTTTTTTTACATTCTCACAATTACGCTGTTTTTGATCGTCATCTTTATTTACAAGAAAAAAAGACAATATTTCTTCTACTTATGGTAATGATATATTGTTGTTGGGGGACATTACAGTTCAGCGTTCTTGCACTTACTATTAGTGTGAACAGTTCAATCCTATCCCAGGTCATGTGAGATTGTAGTTGGCTTTTTGGAAGTTTCTGTTTTATTGCGTGGGTTTCCTCGGGGTTCTCCCGTTTCCCCCACTTTCTTCATTTCACCATTTCATTCATTGCTTATCATCACCGTCCCTTTGGGCTAGGCGATATAACCGTGGGACGTAAAACTAAACAAAAAAAAATCATTAGTAAAGTAACCCTCGATGGCGTAGATTTATCTTTCGAACGTAGGAACGTCTATCAGTATCAATGAAATTGAAATGAAACAGTCAACGCAGCAAAAATAATGAAATGTTAGAAAGAGTATTTTATTTATTTTGTCAAAAATATGTTTTTTTCTATAAGAATTTAACGAAATACAGTATGATTGTAACGCTTATTAGAAATTAGATTACAGTTGCTGCAATTTACCTGGCACTTTACCAAGAGTCAAAATGGCGATTTTTCATTGTTGTTTCCCCTCTCTCCTCTGTGTTTCGGGTCCTAAAAGTATTCCATTTTTGTTTCTTTTTTTTTTAAAAAAAAAGAAAGAAATTGAGACAACCTCTTTTTGCGGGTACATATAACTGCTTCGAATGAAATGAAATGAATTGTTTACTTTAGCGTTCCATGGTTATATCCTTTAGGTTAAAGGAGACGAGTGACTGATGAAAGTGGTGAATGATAGTGAGATTAAATTTTTGTGCTTTCCTACCGGGAGTCGAACCTGGGACTACGTGCACCAAAGGCACACATGCTAGCTACTGCTTTATGTATATAATCCAGCAGAGAGAGAATAAATGCTCCAACCTTTCATTAATATTATATTGATACTGACAAATACTTATTTATAAATAATCATTAACGTTAGTAATGTTGAAATGTTCAATTTCCAAAGAAGTGCATTACGTCTAGCCAGTGTTCGAAGTAGAAAAATAAAACAGAGGCGGTATGTTTTATTACGATTTTGACTCGACATACCGGCTATCTAAATATTGAACTACAATGAGGGTATGTTGCCTAAAAGATTGTTTTTTAATTTACATAATGACTGAAAACCATTGGAGAGCTTCTCTGTAGTACGGGGGAGGGGGGATAGAGAGACTTTGATCCCCTGCCAACAACTTTCTCAAAAAAGTTTTAAAAAATAACAATATCTCATTGTATTATAGACAATTATACACGAAAATGCTCAAAAGCCGAGTTTTTATATTAACCGTTTCCTGCGGGAAAACTCCTGAACCCTCTACTCGACTGAGGAGTATTCGAAACCCCCGGAAGATTCGCCCCACACAGCAGACAAGCCCTAAATCCACCCATGCTCAAAACACGACCTCTATATGCATTAAGACACACACACACACACACACAAAAAAAAAGCAATTCAATATGACACATCAAAATATAAACTAGATGGACTTCTTTGAAGAAACCTCATTTTAAAAACAAAAGATAGGAAAAAGATAACAAAAATGTCGGTGTTGTCAGCTTAGAAATTATTTCCACATAAGAAATAAAATCTTTCTTTTTCCAAAACCATTTGTCAATTACTGTGTATAAAATGGATTTATTAAAGGTATTTAGTATTTACTCTCCAGTGACGGTATGTCTGGATTACCAAAAAAACCAGAGGTGGTATGCCTTCATCACTGATAAAACAGAGGTGGTATGGCATACAACCGCATACCGTCTCACTTCGACCACTGCGTCTAGCTGTAAGCGCAAGCAGAGAAATCTAATATTTACGTGACCGGCATTGTGCAGTAAAAGTTTAATTCTATTAATTATACTTTCTTGCGCTTACAGCTGAGATATTGACGAGCAATATAAATCTTTTTGTCAAATCTATAAGTGTTCTATTTTTAATGTCTATCATATAGTAACCCCAGTGTAGTAATTACTACTACCACCACTGCTACTACTACTACTACTACTACTACTACTACTACTACTACTACTACTACTACTACTACTACTACTAATAATAATAATAATAATAATAATAATAATAATAATAATAATAATAATAATAATAATAATAATAATAATATTTTTTCATTTCAGCTTCTAGACGAATCAGACACTTCTTCCGAGATCAGCTCTAGAAGTGGCAAAGGAACAACGAATACCCCTGAAGTCGACGTGTCTACGCCAGGCACAAGTTCCAAGCTTCCTCGAATGCAACAAGCAGTAAGTAGATATCACATTTTTAGTTTACTTCTTATTACCTATGATCTATGAATATCGAAGGTAAATTTTCATTTCTTTTATTTTTGTGTAATAAAATACCAACATATGAATATGTTTTATCAGTTTCGTCGAACTACGGTGCGTAATGAAAGAGTAGGAAGAGCGAACTGAATGATCATAATTTAAACCATCTTGAATGCTTTAGTATAGCGTTTCTAGAACTTTTTTTTTTAAGTGAGGGATCACTTTTATTTATGAGAATACTCTACGTACCACCCTATCCTTGTCCCGTTCGAAAACAAATTTATAACATTTTTTAAATGTTGGAACATATCGTTGGAAATATATATATATATATATATATATATATATATATATATATATATATATATATATATATATATATATATATATATATATATATATATAGTTTTTGCCTTATTACATTGTATAATCTATTACTTGTGTAATTTGACTTGTTTAAGATTCTCAAGTACGTATAATGTATGATACGTAATTCACATAATTGCCGAAAGCCTAGAAATCTCATTCCTATTCCTAATCCAAACATCGTGTTTTATCGAAATAAAGTGTGTATAGAGAAAACAAGATGGTCTACAAGCGGACCTAGGATTTCTTCGAGGAGGAGAGAAGTACGTCGATTTATCCGCCTTTAACTACGATCATTGGATTCATGTTGCTCTCTCTATATATCTACCTATATAACAACTTGAGCCTTACTTTAGTTTTGATTATACCAGCTATCATTATAGCCTAGTGATTGAATTCGTTACCATAAATCTGAAATGGCCTTCTTTATATTCGAATTTTATTTGATTAAGAAGAAATGTCAATCATTCACAGCAGTTTACACTGACCATCAGTTGAATTAGATACCAGGACAGTTACAGCAACTGTCCTACACAGGCTTCACCAGTGAATATGAAGGAAACTCATCGCGTGTGTACTGCTGCCGTGTGCTTCCTCTCTCGATATCCGTGTCAGTGTAGTGTGTGATGGGCAAGATGAAGTATTTGAGTGCATTTGAGCGTGGTCAGATCGTAGGAGCCAGAGGACTGGGTGACTCGACTTCGGAAGTAGTTGCTGCACTCGGATTTTCAAAGAAAACTGTGTCAAGGGTATATCGTGAGGACCTGGATTCCGGTAAAACCACACCCGCACGGGTAAACTGCCGCGGTCAGGGTCGTGTCGACGATAGGGGTAGTTGCCGACTGGCCCGCATCCTAACAGCCGAAAGACGGACCACAGTGAATCATATCGCGGAGAAGTTTAATGCAAAACAACAGGGCTGTGTTTACAGCCACACAATCCACAACCACCTACTTGCCATGGAGTACAGAAACCATCGGCCCATGCAAATACCCCTATTAACCACCCAACGCAAGAAATATCTACCATAGGCAAAGGAACACTGCCACTGGTCCGTGGAAATGTGGGAAAAGGTTCAGTGAACAGATGAGTCACGCTTCACATTGGTACATGCTGATGGACGGGTACGGGTGCGTCGCCAACCTCACGAGGCAATGGATCCATCATGCTAGCAGGGAACTGTGTAGACCGGTAGTGGTCTTATTCTCATCTGTGGCATGATTACGTGGACTAAAATGGGTCCCCTAACACGTGTGATACCGTCCCTCATAGGTGAACGCTACCGCGATCTTCTGGATGACAATGTTCAGTCATTTGCTCGGCTGCAACATCCGGATAGTGACCCTATCTTTCAGCAGGACAATGCGCTGGCCCATCGTTCTAGGATGGCAGTAGAATAGTTTGATGAGCACTCCTGGCCATCACGGTCACCGGACCTCAATCCCATCGATCACATCTGGGACGCCATGGATCGACATCTTCGGGCTGTGCACCCTTCCTCCGACCAATCTGCGGGCTCCGTAAGAGATTTGCAACAGATATGGATTGAAATGACACAGCAAGACTTCAGGTGCCTCGTGGAGTCCATGCCGTGGCGGTTAGCCGCCGTTAAAGGTGGTGCTACACGGTATTGTGTAGTAGGGTAGAGCAAAAAAAAAATCAAATTTTCGAGTATCGAATTCTAATAGGGCTCAAAAGGTACGTATTCGCATGCTAATCAATGAAAAAACAATGAAAAAAATCACACTTTGGATCTTCAGTTCGCGCAAACGGCCTAAATTAAAAAAAAAAAAAAAAACACTAAAATTTACCTTTACGCAAGAAATATAAAGATTACTTTTCTTTTCATTCCTATAGCGTCTAAGTACTTTACTTTAGTTGTGTCAGGCCATGTTTGTTATTAATTCGTTTTCAGTTCGCCCAAACTTCAGCGTCTATTGCGTGCTAATTAATGGGAAAATAACGGGAAAAACTACACTTTGGATCTTCAGTTCGCCCAAACGGCCTAAATTTGAAAGAAAAAATGACAAAAAACACCAAAATTTGCCTTTACGCAAGGAATATACAGATTTTTTTTTTTTATTATTTCTATAGTGTATAAGTACTTTATTTTAGTTGTTTGAGGTTATGTTTGTTATTATTTCGTTAATGTGAGTGATTTTATACATTTTATTTTCATAATGATTTTGCAGCTCTTCGTTCATTTCTCAGCGTTTTCCCCCATGAAATGGCCCAAAACTCTCCATGAGGATATGCGCAATTCGAGTTTCACCCACACCCCACCTAACTCTCCTATCAATTAGGGTGTGCTAAATTATGTTGATTTAGTCAAGAACATTGTCTTAAATTCAGATTTTTTAAAATCAAATTTTGATATTGTGAGTCTTGAGAGCAAAGTTGCTCTAATGTAGCCGTTTCTGTTTTCTTGTCCGCACGCTTTTCCTGCAGACTCTGTGACAAGTTCGACACAACTTTCAACTTCCTGAGTATGGCATGGAAAATTTAAGAAGTCAAACTCATGATCAGATTTGTCATGCATAAGTTATAGTTTCTGTTGTCAAGCTTTCGAACACTGGAGGGGGCGACAGCTTGGACTTTCTGAAATATATCAGCTCACTCCGTGGCATCAAAATTTATTGAAGGTGCCATAAAAGTTCAAACAGGTTTTCCTTTCGGATCTTGATTTCTTGCCTCTAGCACACTCCTGTAACCCAGCTCTTGTACGTGTTTTTCTCTCATCCACTGTCATAGCTAACAATATGTTTTCTGGATGACAGAACAACGTGTTTCTCTCAATCACAGGATATATGTTTCTTTTAACACTTTAGATGCCAAGGGTGAATTTTGTTGTACATTATTTTTGTTTTGTTCATACTTTTTAAACATAATGTTAATGTTGAAACATAATCTAAAGCGATGTATTGAATCCGCGCGAATGAAAGTTGGAGGTATTTTTTGTTTATGGTCAAGGGGATAAATTACAGTTGCACTCGCAATTCTGTTTGATAGCTATTTGTTGATTATTATACGAAAAAACTAGCTTTGTGTGAGAAGTGTGGATGAGCTATTGCTGCTTTTAGTGCTAATAAGTAGTTTCTTTGTGCAATGAAAAAGACGAAATATAATCAGAACTTGATCTCACTTATAATAACAGTATAGTAATCTAGACCTTTCTGAAAATTCAGCAAATTGACAGAGACTACACAATACTGGCATCTTGTAAAAATAAATGAGAATAAGTCATTCAAAAAGCAACACGTAGGTCTGATCGGCCCTACAGAAATAGCAAATAGTTGTTAATTGATATTCAGCGCCTATAGCGGCGTTAATCAGCAACATCTAACAACAAAGCCTGCACCATAAATATCTCTTATATTGTGTGTAATAGAAACACTACAGTTCATTAACACTAGTGGCATCACTTTAAAATACAAGTACTCTAACGACAATTCGACGAATTACAAATGGTGGGTCCGATCGAACCTACGAGGACGTTTTCTTAGACCATTCCTGTGGGTCCGATCGGATCCACATGGCAGCTAACGTGTTAGTGTTGTTTGGCAAATGTCTAATTGTTTGAACTACCTTCAAAATATGTTTAGGCTCATATTTCACTAACTGATATCTCTTTATGTCGAACCTGACAGGAGCATATGTCTTCATAATGTAATTTACAAGCACTTTGAGTTTGTTTGTATGATTTGTTTGAAAAGTGTACAACCGAAAAGTGTAAGACCCAATTTGCTCATGTTAGAAATCGGAAGTAACTGAGAGGCCCAGGATCTCTTATAGTCACATCTGGATTGCACTGCCCTGTCTGAATTGCTCTGTAAGAACTTTTATGGAACCTTCAATAAATTTTGATGCCATGAACTACAGTGAGCTGATAGATTGGAGAAAATGTAAGCTGTCACCCCCTCCTTGGCAACAGAAACTATCACTTATGCGTGACAAATCTGATCATGAGTTTGACTTCTTAAATTTTCCATGCCATACTCAGGAAGTTGAAAGTTGTGTCGAACTTGTCACAGAATCTGCAGGAAAAGTGTGCGGACAAGAAAACAGATACGATTATATTAGAGCAACTTTGCTCTCAAGACTCACAATATCAAAATTTGATTTTAAAAATCTGAATTTAAGACAATGTTCTTGACTAAATCAACATAATTTAGCACACCCTAATTGATAGGAGAGTTAGGTGGGGTGGGTGAAACTCGAATTGCAGACACCTCCTCATGGTGAGTTCTGGACCATTTCAAGGGGGAAAAACATTGAGAAATGGGCGAATAGCTGCAAAATCATTATGAAAATAAAATGTATAAACTCACTCACATTAACGAAATAATAACAAACATAACCTCAAACAACTAAAATAAAGTACTTATACACTATAGAAATGAAAAAAAATAATCTGTATATTCCTTGCGTAAAGGCAAATTTTGGTGTTTTTTGTCATTTTTCTTTCAAATTTAGGCCGTTTGGGCGAACGGAAGATCCAAAGTGTAGTTTTTCCCGTTATTTTCCCATTAATTAGCACGCAATAGACCCCTATTATAATTCGATTTTCGAAAACCCGATATTTTTGCGTAAACTTTTTTTTTGGTCATTTTGTTCCAAATTTTAGGCCGTTTGTGCAAACTGAAGATCCAAAGTGTAATTATTTTCGTTATTTTTCATTAAGTAGCATGCGAATACGCAACTTTTGAACTCTATTAGAATTCGATACTCGAAAATTTGATTTTTCGCTCCACCTTATTAGCATGTCGGTAGCCTGGCATGTCGGTAGGTCTTGACTTGTTCAGTATACATGTGAAATCCTTTTGTGTACGGACTTTCAGTTTATGAATTGGCCAACGAAGTTATACCATCAAATTTACGCCCAAAAAGAAATAATTAATTGGTGTTTAGAACAAGAATTTAGGAGAAACACATGGAACAAAACTGTTACATGTTGAGTAAATGAATTATATACTTATAATGAAAATTTGCTAAAAATCATGAAGGACGAATTTTTTTACGAATAAGAAATTCATCACTGTGTTTTGGTATTTTAAGAAAGGTGTTCACTATAATAATAATAATAATAGTAATAATAATAATAATAATAATAATAATAATAATAATAATAATAATAATAATAATAATAATAAATCTAGTTGAATATACTGTAGCTTGAATGTTCCAACTACGTTACGAAACAGAGTAGAAGATACGGGCAATCGGACTGATATATTATAGTTTGCGACATTTGAATTACGTTCGTTTAGCGATCATAACTGATTAACAAGTAGATAAAATTTGTCAGCTATGATAAAATAGTCCTGTTTGCTATCTGTTTGCTAGATATCATTTTACTTTGTGACATTTCTATTACGTCCGTTTAGCAATCATATCTGATCAACAAGTAGATAAAATTTGTCAGCTATGATAAGATAGTCCTGTTTGCTACCTGTTTGCTAGATATCATTTTACTTTGTGACATTTCCATTACGTCCGTTTAGCGATCATATCTGATCAACAAGTAGATAAAATTTGTCAGCTATGATAAAATAGTCCTGTTTGCTACCAAACTGAGATTGAGTCTTTGAACAAAACTTTTGAGAAGCAGAAATCATTGAACAGGTTGTCAGATTCTATTATGTTTAACTCTTAATGCAAATAAAAATAAAATGAAACCTTTCAGTTAATGATCCATGATTACGTATATCCATTAGGCTAAAGGAGACGAAGGATTAAGACAAGTAAATGCTGACGGAAGAATCAGTGGAATGAAAATGTGGGAGTACCTCGAGAAAACCCAGAAACACGATGTTGTCCACTACAAGCTTACTTGGCCGGTGTACCAGGGATCCCTTGCACCACAGATATGCGCTCTACGACTGAGACATCGTGCCCCCTTGGAAATATACTAATTGCCGTGCGAAACACAGGTGAAGACCAGGGGGGGCGTTCGGGGCGATCGTCTCCCCTAGAAGAGGTATTTTTTTCCTTATTTTATATATAAATAAAGCGCATTCCAAAGTTTGGAGCTCTTAAAAGTAGCTCTAAGTAGCAGTACTACAACCCACCGTTCCCCCCCCAGAAGTCCGTCCTAGATCCGCCCCTCATGAAGACATAACTTTACAGTGATTTGTTCTTTCTTAACATTTCGTTGAGAGAACTAGTTGTCACTGGTTGATCAGAAACTGGATTGGGTTTGTGGCTTATAAATCTTATCAACCTGTTAATCAAAGTTAGTTGGTACACGCAAGAAAATGCCATTAATCGGAAACAAGATTAATCGGAAACTGGACGGAATCCATCGCACTAACCTTTTCCGCTTCCATCTTTTGTAAATGAATTATACATTCCACAATGCGAAATTTTGACTGAAAAATTTACGTGTAAAACATAAATAAACTGCAGTTATTTACAAAAAAAAGAAAAGAAAAGAAAAGAGAAAAGAAAAAAAGAAAGAAAAAAAAGAAAAAAGAAATTAGTAGTGGAAAGAGTAGTGGAGATTCTTACTATTCTAAATTCACCCTTTCAGTTACTAAACCCAAATTCAAACACCAATTATTACACTTAAACGAGCTGTAGTAAGTATACTGTTACGACAAAATTTCACATTGCATGTTGTGTGATGCACATGCAACTCGTGTACGTGTTATCAAATCGTAGCAGCTGCTTTGAATGTTTAACAACATTCAACATACAGTGCAAACAGCCTTCCAGAATACATTTCTAGCACAAATGAATCAAGATTTTTTTATCCTGACAAATTTTAATGTTAATGATGTCATCTTAACGATCAAAGCTATCAATATCTCTTCCTCGCAAAAAAAAGAGAAAAAAAATCTGTGCCTTGTTGTGCTTCTTTTACAGATGGGAGTTGGTATCCATTGTTCATGTAAGAATCCTGTTTCATATACAGCTGGCCATACTTTTGTTGAACACTGTATTAGTTGCCTAATTTAATAATCTGCTCTGAAACCAAGAGTGAGCAATTAGATAGTTAAAATACAATTAACAAACAAACAAACAAAAAAAAAAGTCAGAAAGACAGATGGTGAACTTTTTGTCCATCTTCCCCACAAAATTTTCTTTCGTCGTCTCTGGCCTAGGAGCGCGCTTTGCAGAAACATACTCATACCACGTAGAAAGTTCACACCCTTCATTCATGCAGAATTACTTCTAGTAGATAGGATACTACAAAACATATCTTCGTTAACAAAATGTATGCTTTATTCTTTGCAGAACTGGGAGAAGGAAACTTGCGAGAAGGCAAAACAATGGGAATTTCCGAGGGACAAATTGAGACTGCAAACAATTTTAGGTCAAGGCAATTTTGGACAGGTAAGTAAAAACTAATTTCATATTTTAAAATTCTGATATCGTGTTAAAAAAAGAGGTTAAGACATCGGATAGAGGTTGATGGCACATGGATGTTAAGCTTAGTGGAATTTTTACTGGAGTACTAGAAGTTCAGCATGAAGTAGTATCCAAAATCATACATGCTCTTGGGGTGAGCATATTCTTAAAAAACGACTGGAAGGCCTTTTGATCCACTGACCTTCAGAGAAGAGAAAAGAAAATCATATGAAATTTTAATGCTCGAACTTTCATTAATACAATTCGTGCACAAGAATAGCGCTTTGTTTAATTTGGAGTATGTATCAAGTAGGCTTTGCTTTCTCAAAGCATTTTTCTACAGAAAATAGAAACACGTCAACTATTTATATTCCTTAATGATATTCCTTATTTTAAAAGGTCCTTCAGCACAATGGATTTTGTACATTTCTAACAAAACCAAAGACCAATTTGGATGTATAAATGCGTCCTTTTGGTACTATGACCAGTCGAAAATTTCTTGTAAAAATGAAAAAAAAAACAACAACAACAAAAAAAAAAAACAAAAAAAACGCTTAATTCGAGAACAAAATATTGGACCAGAGTTGGGTAAAAGAGAACCTTCATTATTTTAAGTCGTAGATTCTGTTAATGGATAATTGCAATTCTGTTAATGCATTAATGGATAATGGCATTAATGAAACCTACGATTAAAAATAATGAGCATTCTCCTTTACCTGACTTTAATCCGACATTGTGGTCTACAGTTATTAGCATTTTAGCATTTTTCCGACTTATATATATATATATATATATATATATATATATATATATATATATATATATATATATATATATATATATATATATATATATATATATATATATATACAGTGGCGGATCCAAGGGAGGGGCTATAGGGGCTGTAGCCCCCCCCCTTGACGCTGAGGTATACACTGGATAAAATGGGCTTCAATCCTGCTTTACACTGGATAGAACGGCAAAATATGGTTTAGCCCCTCCCTTGATCATATTCTGGATCCGCCCCTGTATATATATATATATATATATATATATATATATATATATATATATATATATTGCACAAGGGGTTCTAGTACATTTTTGATCATTTTAGACATGTTTCATCTTTAAGAACTCAATCTGAAGCTGTTTTCAGAGTTTAAAAAATTCATCTGAGAACTCTGGTAATTGGACTTGATTTGGTGGTGGTCTGAACCACTTATACATATGTATGTAAATCAATGTAGTATGTTGCCTAACTATTGGTTTAGCCACCCATGCGTGCCTGTAGTGCACATGGTTCCGGATTCGATTCTGACCGGAGAGCCTTAAAATTTGAACGTATTACGATGGTTCGGATTCCATCCTAAACTATAGATCTTCACCTCATATAGCCCCTTTACTCAAGTCCAAAGATGATAAAGGGTTTAATATTCTTCGCGATGAGTGTCAAAAAGGTATATCCGACATTAGGAATGAAAAGGAAGCCGGGATAGATAATATACCAATCGAACTCATTAAGAATATAGTAGATAAGAGCAAGAAATATTTTTCCGTCTCTGCAATGAAATATATGAAACAGGAGAGTGACCAAAAGAATTCCTGAAAACAATCATGATATCGATGGCTATACAAATCGAACCCAGATGTGAGGATTATCACTCACTCTATAGCCTATGGAATCCAGTGGGACAATGCCGCATTCACAAAACCTCTCCCCTGACTTCTATTCTTAGACAACTGGATCCAGTTTCCTATTTTGTATTCCTATTTCTTGCGTATTAGTGTCATATCGCATGCAGCAAAAATTTTGCTTCGAATTCTGAGCAGAGGGTTGTATAGAACAAATAAAAAAGTTGAGGAGCAAGAGTTCGAGTTTAGGAGAGGTAAGGATACAGTAGATGCAATTGGGTTATTATGGGTAGTCAATGAAAGGTTTGTAGAAAAATGAAAAGATGTGTATGTTGTATTTATTGATTTAGAAAAGACTTGAACTAGTGAATTGGAAAGTGTTGTTGGGAGTTCTAAAGAGTGTTCGATTGGAATGGAAAGATTGAAGACTCATAAGAAACTTACATATAAACCAACAAGTAAGTCTTAGAATAGGGGAGGAAATGACAGAGGAGAGTCCAAATGGAAGAGGGTTTCAACAGATATGCTGTCTCTCGTCTATGTTATTTTATCTCTGTCTAGAAGAGATAGTGAAAAAGAGTTTACATAAAGAAGACGGCAATTCAGTAGGAGGTAGACTCATTAAGTGTATACAGTTTGCACATGATATGGCGCTTATTGCGGAATCTGAAAAGAAAATCAATAAGATGTTAAGAAACTTGAGAAAGGGCTGTGAAGAAAATGGAATGAAAATAAATGTTACAAAGACAAAAGCCATATCGATTGGAACGAAGCAGTCGGTATCAAATATCGAAGTAGAAGAGGGGAAAAGAGAACAGGTGACTAATTTTCTAGTGCGAACGTGAAATAAAAGCAAGGATAGGAATGGTGAAAGAAGCCGTGAGAATGAAGAAAAGTCTATTGTGTGGGACCTTCAATAAAGAGTCGAGAAAAAGACTAAAATAATTCGTGTATACTATGGTACTGTATGGAACACAAGCACGAACATTATGCAAAATTGATGTAAAAAGACGAGAAACTTTCGAGATGTTATGTAGAGAAGAATTGACAGAATTACTTGAGAGCGTAAAATAAATGAGAGGGTGTTAGAAATGGTGAGGTAGAAATAACAATCTTAGATGTAATTGAAAAAATTGAAAAGAGGAAAAGAAACTGGTTTGGACACTGGCTAAGAAGGAACTGTATCATATTGAAGGACATGATAGAGGATATGGTAGCAGGAAAGAGAGGAAGGGTTGAAGAAGGCTACAATTGATGGACGATATCAAAACCAAAAAGTCGTATGTGAAGACGAGAAGGTTAGCTGAAGACCGTGAAGCATGGAAACTTCTCAGTTGCGGCAGAATACCTATCATGCGGTGTAGTGCATTCACCCAACTTGAAACATATTATGTCTTCTTTAAATAGTCAACACTTCATTAAAACATCTTTTTATTTCTATTTCTAATTTTGAGTATTACGAAAATTACACTTTATAACTGCCAACTTGAGACTTTCATCTTAAATTTGAGGGAAAAATTGTCACAGAGATACATGAGGAGAATCAGTTTTGGGGGAGAATTCTTGATTATGGAATTTTTATCTCCTTTTTCCTATATCAAGTAAGTTGCTTTCAATCCCACACTTCATTCACATTATAGATCACTTTATCAAATAATCCAGAACTCAATCCATCTCTTGTTTTCTCCTTACTCATAACTTCTCAGGTTATTACATTTCTCGCTTAGTTGGAACTGAAACATTATTTTAAATCTTGGGGTGTAGTATTGAAAATTTTAGGGAAATTGAGATAAGGCTTAGGAAAAGAAGCTTTCAAAAGTTCGTATCTAAGTAAGTTTTCCCTTCGACGCCTTTTAGTAATAACACTTTGTGAGAATAGAGTATCCAGAATTGTGTAATTAGATATGAAGAACACCGGAAATGTTTGCGGATTCAAAGCCCACAAATTCCTTTAAAGTACATACGTATTTCCCTGCAGGAAAGGGTGTTAACACTGTCTAAATCTGAAATACTTCTGAAAAATTGAGAGAGCGTTCATCCCAACAAGAAAACAAATGCACATACTTGTTTGTTTCTGTTTACAATAGTCTATATTGCTGCACCGAACCATATCAATGGATAAAGCTTCATATTCGTGAATTAAAATTCGTAATACTCGGCATATAGTATTTGTCATTCCAGCTTCATTTTGGCCGTCCACAATACGGAAATACTCAACTTTTGACTTTCATCCAAACTAAAATCATGAATATTTAATTTTATTTTAAAACATGAAGTTCATCTATCGCAAAAGACTCGGCCGGAACTTATTTACTCACAAAATAAAAGCTTATTATGTACATTTATAATATATGTTCTAAGTTTAGTGCGTATAGTACGCACACGCATACCTACAGGTGCAAAAAACTTTCACCAGTTCTATATGACTTTTGGAGAAGGGTGTGACATACATGCAACATCCAAACAATATATTCATGTGAGGAAATATTAATAAACATATACGCTCGTAGGCACGTCCATAAGCTTTTGTTCCAGCCATTGATGTAGGATGTATATTCAACACACCTGGTAGCCTAGAATTGTCGAGTCAGCCACTTAAAGCATTGACAGTATTTCGTAAGCCATGATAATGAAGCGACAAAATATAGCATTGTTCATTCTTCATACGCTCTGAGTTCAAATGGAGAGTATATAGAAATGAAGGACTTCGGGGTGGCATCCGATCTTTAATAGCATGAGAATGTATGGGAACTAAAGCTCCCAGAAATATTTGTTCCTATTGTGGTTGTGGAAACAATCACATCACGCATCTACATCAGAAATATTATTACATAATATTTTGAGGTTGAGGTATGATGGGAAGGAATAAGTATTTTAGATTTCAGAACTGCTGAGACTTTATTTTAGATTTGCTTACTACAAGTTATTACTTTACACTAGTTATTTGTGTGTGGATAGACAGTGCTCAAGAAAATGGCACTGAACTCTGATACAAGTTTATATTGAATTGTTTGCCTGCTATTAGGTTGAGATCTACTGAAACATTTATGAAGTTTACAACACAATAAGTTTTGCTCTATTTCAAGTTGGAATTACTAGCGAACGTAGCGGAGCGGCGATTTTCAACTATTAGGAATTACCATTACAAACAGACTGAAAAGTAAGTGTGTTACAAATAGGTAATGGATCCTATGTAACACTGTTACCTGAATAATGGCTATTGCTGTGAAACTATATACGCATAAGACGTGTCGCCTGTGTTAGTAATTCGATTAAAATAAAATAATACGAAACCAGAGTATATTCTTATGACAAAGTTGTGATTATGTGTTGTAATTTCCGTTAGGGAAACGACGTTGTTTCATATTAACTATGCATAAATAATTATGCAATACGTACGGACATTCATATAAAGATTAAGAGAATATTATTACAAGATTAGCTATATTCTTAAAAGAAAGGACTATTATTATTATTATTATTATTATTATTATTATTATTATTATTATTATTATTATTATTATTATTATTATTATTATTATTACTGGTCTAGGAAAATATTTCAATTGCATACATTGTACTTTAATGAAAACTTATTTCTTTGCTATTTTTGAAACAAATTAGAATTTGACTATTGATAAACTATGTAGTTTTTACATGGTAAATGACAGAAGAAAAAAATGATTGATGTTCATTCTTTCCTTTCTCTAGTTTTCTTAGAATCATTGTTTTTTATTCTCCCGTTTTTTCAGTTTTATTAGGATCATTGTTTACATACTTTCGTTTCTTCTCTTGTATTAGGATCATTGTTTTCCACTCTTTCATTTCTACTGATTAATTAGGATCATTGTTTTTTTTATCCTTTTCTTTCTTCAGTTTTATTAAAATCATTGATTTTTATCCTTTGATTTCTCCAGTTTTATTAAAATCATTGATTTTTATCCTTTGGTTTTTCCAGTTTTATTAAATTAATGATTTTATCCTTTCATTCTCCAGTTTTATTAAAATCAATGATTTTTATCCATTTGTTTCTCCAGTTTTATTAAAATCATTGATTTTAATTCTTTCATTTCTCCAGTTTTGTTAAAATCATTGACTTTTTTCCTTTCGTTTCTTCAGTTTTATTAAAATCGTTGATTTTATCCTTTAATTTCTCCAGTTTTGTTAAAATCATTGACTTCTATCCTTTCGTTTCTTCAGTTTTATTAAAATCATTGATTTTTATCCTTTCGTTTCTTCAGTTTTATTAAAATCATTGATTTTTATCCTTTGGTTTTTCCAGTTTTATTAAATCATTGATTTTAGTCCTTTCATTTCTCCAGTTTTGTTAAAATCATTGACTTCTATCCTTTCGTTTCTTCAGTTTTATTAAAATCATTGATTTTTATCCTTTGGTTTTTCCAGTTTTATTAAATTAATGATTTTATCCTTTCATTCTCCAGTTTTATTAAAATCAATGATTTTTATCCATTTGTTTCTCCAGTTTTATTAAAATCATTGATTTTAATTCTTTCATTTCTCCAGTTTTGTTAAAATCATTGACTTTTTTCCTTTCGTTTCTTCAGTTTTATTAAAATCGTTGATTTTATCCTTTAATTTCTCCAGTTTTCTTAAAATCATTTATTTTTATCCTTTCGTTTCTCCAGTTTTATTAAAATAATTGTTTTTAATCCTTTCATTCCTCCAGTTTTATTAAAATCATTACTTTTTATCATTTAGTTTCTCCTGTTTTATTAAAATCATTGATTTTAATCCTTTAATTTCTCCAGTTTTCTTCAAATCATTGATTTTATCCTTTCATTCCTCCAGTTTTATTAAAATCATTGATTTTTATCCTTTCGTTTCTTTAGTTTTATTAAAATCATTGATTTTATCCTTTAATTTCTCCAGTTTTCTTCATATCATTGATTTTAATTCTTTCATTTCTCCAGTTTTATTAAAATCATTGATTTTATCCTTTTATTCCTTCCGTATTATTAAAAATAATTGATTTTTATCCTTTCGTTTCTTCAGTTTTATTAAAATCATTGATTTTTTGATTTTATCCTTTAATTTCTCCAGTTTTCTTCAAATCATTGATTTTATCCTTTCATTCCTCCAGTTTTATTAGAATCATTGATTTTTATCCTTTCGTTTCTCTAGTTTTATTAAAATCATTATTTTTTATCATTTAGTTTCTTCTGTTTTATTAAAGTCATTGATTTTAATTCTTTCATTTCTCCAGTTTTATTAAAATCATTGATTTTATCCTTTTATTCCTTCCGTATTATTAAAAATAATTGATTTTTATCCTTTCGTTTCTTCAGTTTTATTAAAATCATTGATTTTTTGATTTTATCCTTTAATTTCTCCAGTTTTCTTCAAATCATTGATTTTATCCTTTCATTCCTCCAGTTTTATTAGAATCATTGATTTTTATCCTTTCGTTTCTCTAGTTTTATTAAAATCATTATTTTTTATCATTTAGTTTCTTCTGTTTTATTAAAGTCATTGATTTTAATTCTTTCATTTCTCCAGTTTTATTAAAATCATTGATTTTATCCTTTTATTCCTTCCGTATTATTAAAAATAATTGATTTTTATCCTTTCGTTTCTTCAGTTTTATTAAAATCATTGATTTTTTGATTTTATCCGTTAATTTCTCCAGTTTTCTTCAAATCATTGATTTTTATCCTTTCGTTTCTCCAGTGTTCTTAGAAACACAAAGTGGGACTTACCAGATTGCACTGTTAGTACGTCCGTTTGCCCGTTACTCCACACAGAAACACTTGAACGAAAGCAACTTTGTGAATTTGTTTTTGCACTAGGCAACTAAGAGCAATGGTCTCGGCTGAGTTCGTCAATGAAGTCAATTCGTTAATAATTATCTTAATTTCTAAGGGTAACTTTAACTGTGGCTAACTCTATTCCATTTAAAATATATAACATTTCAAATTTTCTATGTAACTTGCACAGTAGCAAAGAAATCTTGGGTTGCATATAATAAAAGGATTTGTATAAAAGTGGCTATCCATATTCCATACATGGAGTCACGTGATCTTATTTATTCTTTTTAGCAGACTTTATTTAAATGTAATGTATATTATTTTACGGAGAAAATCGTGTTAGAAATTAACCTAGTTCTATGGTAATATAAATACAAATTAATGATATTGGATTATCAGAGTTACAATGATTACCACAGTTTTCCCTTCTTGCTGGTTTTATGGTGGCTGTATGGTGTAGCCGTGCGGTGTGAGGTGTTAGGCCGGCGGTGAGGCGAAACCCATTGGGCGTTCTTCTGTAAAGCATGGGCGAATTCTTAAGTTCATGTGTTCGTGTAGGAGAGCATGAAGACAAATGTTCCGGATGGAAAGAATTACAAAATGCCTGCGCTTTTGGTGCGTATGTGCTGGGTTCGATTACCGGTGGGAGAGCGTTAAACACATTGCAGTTGTCCGGATTCCACCTTAAACTGTGGATCAAGATCTCATATAGCCTCGGTGATGAAAAGGAAGTGGTAAACTTCAATGAATAAACAACCAATTGCAACAATTTTTGTAACGAAGTGTAAATGACTAAATTTTCCTTATTTAAGATCGAAAAGAAATTAAATTAAACATCAGCAGAATATAAACGACATGCTAAAAGAAGCAATATTTAATATGACATGTAATATTTTATATTTGTGTTCCCTGCCCTTAGAGCTCCAGCAGGGTTTCTGGAAAATAAAAACCGTTTGTAAGGGTACGGTTATAGCGAAATTTTCCTTTTTCATCTTTCCTTTTTCCTCTTTCAACGGGGGTGGAAAAGTAAAATAAACACATAGTTTTAAATAGAATCTGGTTATATCCATATCTGCTGAATCAAGCTTCATGTCTTTTTTCCTTTTTCAAAAAGCAAACTTTCTTTTTTGACGACGTTTTTGCTGCCAATCATGATTTACCTCTACGTGAAAACAGTTGATAGCTTAACTCATCATAAACACGTTGTTCTATGAAGGATGAAGGATGATTCGAGTTAGAAAAATAGCAAAGAGACGGGTGAAATAGGAAAATTTCGCTATAACCGTATCCTAAGGCGATTCCCTCCTTGTATTTCATTAATGAGAAAAACACACATAATTCAATTCGATTATAAGCATAACATAACTTAACTTTAATCTCGGAAAACACATTATTATTGTGCAAACTGAACTTCTGAAGGACGGATAATACTTCTTTCCCTGTCATTCCCTAAATGACGTCTCTGATCCGTATAATCTAGGCAAATTGGCGTACAAAAAAGAGCTTCGTATTACTGTTCGTAGATTGATATTTTCAAAACGATTAAGAATGTTTGCTTATATTTGTAAAATATTCCAAGCAAGCTACAGTGTTCTGACGCAACAAATCCAAATTTCGGACTTTGTTCAAGAAAATTCAGTGTTCATTTATTATATATGAATAAATACATATCAATATTCATTTGTTATAAACACGAATTAATGAATTATGAACTGAGAAAAATATATGTTGCGTACGTAAACATGTAAGTTACATTTGTAAATCTTGTAGTTCTTGGACTTAACATACAGCAAATGTATAACTGAAGAAGTGTATTTTATGTATACTATTCGTATAAGTGTTCCGAATAAATGTACTTTCCGTACAAACGAAAGAACTATACATAGGCGGTTAGGATCTCACATACAGATACATGTATATAACATATAGCTGACGTATGTAATATACGGAAGACTGTTAGATTTCAGACATCCTGGAGCGGCATGCTGTAACATCTAAGCTTGAAAAAGGGCAGTACGTATATAGCATAGGAATAATATATGCTCCGTACTGATTTCTGTAGTAAATATAAGGATTCCGTTTATTTGTACAATATGCCGCTGTGCGGATAACGGATTTTGTCAGTGTGTAAACAATTAAATAATCTAAACATGGTTAACTAGGAAAATTAGTAGTAAATTAAATATTTATATCAGTAGTAAAATTTAAAATACTCGTGAGAATTGCCACCAAAATATAATTTTCGCATGGTTTTAATTTTAAGTATTATTATTTCCCAGCTTAGAATAAACATTCATACCGGTATATATAATTTTTCCATAATAGAAATAAATACAACTGATATTTTTGCCATTGATAAATTTGATTGGTTGGTTGGACCGGAGTTTAGCGGCTCTTTCAGCACCAAAGATATGAGACTTAGACTTGAAGTTTCAGATGGAATCCGAAACACACATATCCAGTACACCAGTGTGGAGGGCCAATTTATATTGTTATAACAAGTCTTTTCCTCTTTAAGCTCTTTTCCTACAGAAAAAGCAAACCTACGTTCAAATTTCAAGCCTCTCTCACCGGAAATCAAACCCGGAACCCCGTACACCAAAACCTCACACGCTAGTCACTAGACCAGGAGGAGAGACTGATAAATTTCAAAAAAATATGTTTAATTTTATTTAGCTGATTATATAGCTTATTATATAGCATTATAATGGTCGACGTTCTTGCTTTACAATCGTAAATTCAGGGTTTGATCATTGAGGCTGGATACCCTGGTTTAAGTTTATTGCAGGTGTTTTCTCAATCTCACTGATAGGTCTTATTATTAAGCTTGAGAGACACCTTCTAAAAGACCATTATTAATATATATATATATATATATATCATATGATTGTTTCTGTATAAAATAGTTTTAATATATTTGCAAACCTTTTAAGTGAAACATTTGCTGTGATAAAATGTTGATTTGACGATTGAAGAGCCAAGTGAAATTGGCTAAATACGAAATTCTGAAAAAATGCGAATGAGACGCAATTAGTAAGTTGGATTTCCTTGTGTGCTTGGGAAATTCCATAGCTCCAATAATCGCGTGGGCTTACTCTTCATTGTACCTAATTTCGTAGATCATAACACGTTCTCTATCACACTGTCGCTTGGGATCTGCAAACGTAAATGTCGCTGTGCTTCTTGCTAATATTGACTCCCAGCACAAAAGTTTAGAATGGATTTAAATAAATGAAGAACCGTGGATCCGTAGGTTACAAATTTAATTCGTTCCGTAACGTTCATATACAGTTATAGGCACAGAAGCAAGAGGTGTGTATTTTTACATTTTAAGTACTTTCTGTTATAAAGAATATAGAATGAGAATAACATTATCCTTTTTAAATACAAATAATTTACAATAAATTAAACAAAATATAAAGGTAACAAAGGAAGTTATGTCGCTTTTTCACCCACTACCTTCGAATATCGATATATTAGTTTAGACGTGCCTGAAAAATCGAAAATAGTCCCCATCAGCGTCGACGACCTTCTGCCAACGTTCTGGATGGCCATGGATTCCATCGCGGTAGAACTTGGTGGGCCATGAAGGAAGAAAGTATCAAGTAACATTTTGCACCTCGACTAGGGATTTGAACTGGCGTCCTCCTAGGGATCTAAAGGTGATTTTCCAAGGAATGGAACAGATGATAATCGAACGGTGCAATACCCGGGGAGTATGGTGGATGCAATAGTGTTTCCCATCCAAGGCGTAGAATGGTGCCCCTGGCTATCCTAGCCACTTGAGGCTTAGCGTTGTTCTCTAACAGAAATGCTGACTCCAGAATTTTCAGTTTTCCTTGATCACGGCCGAAGTGTTAACAGTACACAGTTCCATTGATGCTCTGACAAGGTGGTAGCACTTCCCAATGTACGATGCCGCGGACAGTCCACCAAACACACAGCAGTGCAGTACTGGTTTCTGACTGCACTGCACTGCACTGATTCTTCTGGTGCAGTACTGGTTTCGGCTGTTTTGCAACCGGTTCATGGAATGCTAACCAATGATGACGGCGCTGTGGAGTTTCGTACAGGATCCACTTCTCATCATATGTCAACACCCTGTCTAGAAATGGTTCCTTCCTCAGACTAGACATGAAAGAAAAGCAGGTGTCTGCTCGCGTTGACTTCTGACCCTGAGTCAAATCATGTGGGACCCATCGACCCAACTTGTAGTGCAAGTTGATGGAGATGCTGCTGAATGGTTTCTCCACTCACACTGAATTGTAGTCCCAGTTCCTCACATGTCTGGTGACTGTTCTTCTCAATTACTGCCTGAAGATCTTCATTTTGTACATGTGTTGGTCTTCTGGCACGTGGTGCGTCTTCTAGTGTTTCGTCACCGTCCTTAAACTTGTTAAACCGCCGCTTCACTGTCCGCGTAGTCACAACACCCTTACCAAAGGCCTGGCACATATTCCACCCCGCTGCAGCGGCGTTTAGCCCCAGTTTGAACTCGTACAGCATACACGCCCTTATGACGCTCTGTGGAGGTTCCATGTTCACTCTGTCCTTACGCAAGTTCATGGTGTAACTGAACTGGCACAACCAAACAGTATGTTGGATATACCCAAACCAACAACTGACCTTCTCCTTATGTCCATACGCATTCAAATCACGGTGTGAGGGCCAATGGAACCTAAACCTCCACAAAAAAAGACAGAACTTTCTTGGTTACCTTTGTAGTATCAGGGCTAAAAGACGCAAAACGTGGATAAAAGAGCAAAGTGTATTTTTTGATAACGTCACTCAATGATGACAGACAATGTTTATGGCAATCGCCCAAAAGCACTATTGAGCTCGGGAAATTGAGGATACAGACGTGTGTATATAGGCTTGCTTACGAAACAAGAAGTACATTTTCAAATTCGAGACGAGTAGGGAAATAAAACAATTCTCGTTTCGTTTTCGAAACTTTTTTTTTTTTTTTTTTTAATATCTCGTTGTGCGCAGTTCACTCAAGTGTTAGGTCTGGAACTGTTTTATTGTTACCAGAATCATAGTATAAATTTTGTAAATTGATTAAATGATTGTACGAACACAATGAACATCATTTAAGAGCATGATGAGCATCAACGTTTAAGATACAAAGTCATTACACAATGTACTCTATTAATAATTATGATTTAAATGTTGTTGTACCAATTTATTCATGGACCTCTCGTTACGCTGAAGAATTCTGATAACTTCTAAATGAAATTAAGAAAAAAAATTCAGGGTATAAATTTTGTACATAAAGTTACAAAACAAGACAAGAAAATTTCGAAAAGATACGAGAAAAGCTTTCGTCTCGTCTCGTCTCATGGGCAACACTACATGTGCGTTCCTTCGTACTCCGAAATTTTGTTCGTAAGCCGAGCGAAAAATTGTTCACAAAACATATCCGTAAACCGATTTGAGAACCGAGGGATTCGTAACCCGTCGGTGCACTGTACTATACGTATTTTTAAGAACTTTACTACAGTTAACCGCATTAGCAAAATAATCAACCTTGTCTGCAGTATAATTATAAATTAAATTGAGGATTTTCCAAAATTGATGTGAGCATATAGCCTACTAAAATTAGACTTTAGCTTCGGAAAAATTCCGAACAAGCTAGATTCTTAGTGGAGACCCTTATTTTGATGTCCTAATCCTGAAAAGCATCCTTAGTTTGACCCGTGGGTCTCTTGTTTTGGAGGGTGAAAGAAGAAGAATTTTATTTTTAAAAATTGTATCTCGAAAATTGTCAGTTTTTCGAGGAAAACAGTTGTGAGAAAAATTCTAGCTTCTAAAATTTAACATATAAAAAAGTCCTTACATCTTTTTTATAAAATCAATCGTTTCAAAGATATAGACTGAACTGCACACCCCTACCGTATACCCTACCCTACCGAAATATTGCACACCCCTACCGTATAATTTCATATATATATAACAAAGGATGTTTTGCATGCTTACCTGGTATACAATTCTAAGTCGTTTGCTCGCCATATTTCCAACTTTTACTAATAGAACATAATCTGAAAGAGACCATAACCTATTAAAATTTTTTTGATGTGTATCCTAAAGGGGGAGAAGGGGAACTCAAACGAGAAGAGGTGGTTTAAGAAGATAACAGATAGAAAGCGTGGTGGACGGTAAATGAAGGAAGAGAGTAAGAAGGCAGCAGCTAGAAAGCATTATAGAAGGAAAATGATAGAAGTAAGTAAGAAGACAGTTGAAAGAAAACATTATAGAAGGAAAATGATGAAAGTAAGGAGTCAGCAAATACAAAGCATTATAGAAGGAAAATGATAGAAGTAAATAACAAGACAGCAGATAGAAAGCATTATAGAAGAAAAATGATAGAAGTAAGAAGGCACCAAATAGAAAGCATTATAGAAGGAAAATAATGGAAGTAAGTAAGAAGACAGCAGGAGATGGACTATATTACACAGACTATTTTTTCACTCCAAAAGAAAAATTGCTAATTGCAGTTTGAGTGAATGGAAGCTTCTCAAGTTACATCAAGTGACCTTCTAGTGAGCTTATGGTAGTGGTAATTGTGATGATGATGGTGTACATAAACAATGGATTTTACGTCAAACTACGATTAGAAATTGACTCCAAGTCAGTGGCGATGGACGGAACAGTGTTAAAATTCTATACTAAGAGTAGAGTCAAATATTTTAAACTTTTTAACGTGGAAAAACCGGAAGTGATATTCCATTAAGTTTATTCTTAGTAGTTAAGCGTGCAATTAAACATAACAAACCGAATAGCAGAAACCAAACTTGTTTCAATTAATCCATTAACACATTTTTTTCTTTTTCTTTTTTTCTTTTTTATATGTATCAGTGTGGCGTCCACGTGCGATACGGTCGTTGGTTTGAAAGTGAAAACCATCTACTGTTTGTCTTCCCGTGTTCTTTGACTGTCTCTCCCCTCTAAACCCCCTCTTAAGTTATCGTGGACGACGAACCGAAAAACGGATATATGGTTCATCAAATCGAAGACTTAAGTTACTCCGCCATAAGAGGTAAAATTCGGCCTTCTCTTTCCGCTCAGACTCCACTCGTGATATTCTAAAAAAAAAAAAACTTGAAAAAAAAACAGAAACTGACGAATGACCGAGAAAACTGTTTTAATATATGTTCGTCCTGTGTGGAAAGTCAAACGACTTCCTTATTTTTTTTTATTTGTATCACTTTCGGTATTACTATTATTATGCAAACAATCCTAAACCAAAAATACGGAAGTTGGTTTTAAACAAAAGTTTTACAGGGCGCATTGTGTAAAAAATAAATATCAAATAACCAGATTAATTTGTTAAAAACAGTTTTCCTCAAACTGCGGTCCATGGACCACAAGTGGTTTTCGAAGTTTGCAATTGTAGTCCTCTCAGGTTAAACAGAAAGATAAAAATCAAATGAATTGCATAACGTATAGTATAATGAGAATCCCAAACAGGTAAACTACCGATTGTACAATTTAATAAAGTAAATATTATAATAATTGTAATAGGTCATATAGATGTATAGTGAAACCTGTGAATTATGGATACCGATGAGGCATGATTATTTATCCGTAAATGAAAGGACTCTCTTAAAGAGAAATTACAAATTTTACATTACTTAAAGCTCATGCAATTATTGTATGCTGTATGTAGTATACATTACAGTACAGTATACAGTGTAGGCTTACATCAGTTATAAATGCAAATATATATGTTAATTCAATTGCTGGAGGGATGATGAAGAAATACCCTCTATAAAAGAAATCGCTGGAAGATGACTCCATAGGGCGTGTACCAGGCGCGCACCCTGAAAGTTTTGTTGGAAGGAGTCCAAGCTTCAGGGGGAGGGGTCTTATACTACAAGCCACTAGGTCTATGTAGTATTAAACGTATTCTGCACCTGAAAAGACGATAAGTAATTTAAAAATTTTTCTACCTATATTTTCAGAGAACATAATAAAACTAGATTGTTTTTATTAGCGAAACAGTACAGATGAAGTGTAAGATCAAATTTTTATGCTATATCAACCATTTACTTGTTAAATAAATACAGTTTTATTGAGAAAATGTACAAATATATGTTGAATTAGGAATTTAGGGGATGGTCTGGACCCTCCCCCGTGGGTGCGCTCCTGGCGTGTGCCACAAAATATATTTCACGTGTCGTAATTTTTCATCTCAAATATAGGTACCTTAATTCGCATAGTGACTTTATTCTGTTTGATTTGAGCTTTTCTTTGTTCAGCATCGGATAGGAACAAGATACAACTTTTAAGTCATTTTCCGGGAAGGAATGCTTGAAAGTGGAAAAGTTCTGAGGATTGATTTCGGATCCCTTCAGCAGAAGTAAGACAAGAGAGCAAGGTCAAGGGACAAAATAACTGAAAGTATGGAATTAACAACCTCTACAGACAAAGCGAATTTTGGCGACAAGCAAGCTTCAAACCTTTTCGTTCGAAAGGGGTCGGATGCAATCGTGTGATGAGGGCCTACGATTCTTGGCCCGTGGCACCTATATTAAAGCTGGATTTTCACGTTGTTCGCCACACAAGTCAATGCAAGACGATACTAAATCCACACTGAAACAACTGAGGCCCTTTTTCCTTTTGTTTTATACTGACCGCGTGAATAGCGTGCCCATAAGCGTAAGTAGTACATGGAAAAACTGACTTGAAGGAGTCAGAACTACTGTTTTTGGTTCAGAAGGAAATTATAGCAACAATACCAGCAGGAAAATTTAAGATACATACATTTTTTTTTGTTAATACAAAAATGATGGGAGGGTCGGGCCAATCGGGTTATGACGGGCCGCCTCTGACTTGTGCTGTATTGTTAAATTCGTATTGAAATGTTTATTTATGAGATATGAAGAAAATCGCATGAGTACTTTTTGAGAAAATCGTCCAAACACTACTCGTCCCTAAGAATAAACTATACCTCGTAAATCTTTTCAAAGCAAACAAGTTATGCCATATTGTCAGGTTATTAATGAAATAGTTAGTTATTTATGAAATATGAAAAAAATGGTCTGAGTGGTTTTTTGAGAAAATGGTCCAAAAGAAAACTCATCTCAAAGAATAAACTACCCCTTCTCGATTTTGCCCAGAGAAATGGCATAGGCTACTACATGATGGAGTTGTTTTTTTGGAAAATTGATATATGAAATATAAACAAAATCTATGGAGCTGTTTTTGAGAAAATCATATTTTTATATATATTTTTTTACCCTTAAGTAAACTACCTTTATTTTTAGAAGTAGGAAGAAATTTCGAAAGAAAAAAAAACTTGTAGAATCACATAGAAACCTTCAGTTTAAAATTTGGTCGGAATACGTTAAACGGTATGATCTTTAGCTGAGTATACATCAGGACGAACAGACGGAGGGATGTCAAAAAAATCACTTTTTCGGTATTTATGGGCCATGAAATGTGTAAATGTGTAGAGATCTCGAATTTGATTTTTTTTTCACCATCATCATACCTTTTTCCCCTCTTTTGTCGTTCGAAAGTAATATATATATCTACGTATAAATAGATCAGTGCGACTGTTTCAAGTGTTTCACTGTATCAAGATTCGCTGTAAGGATAACGCCAGAATGATACTATTGCTCGCAAACCTTTTGGAAACATATTTGAATATAATGCATGTATCGGTTTATGAACTGGGAAAACAAAAAAGAAAAAAAGAAAATAAATGTGAACGAAGAACACATTACCCAACTTCCTTTCGAGTTGACATCGCTCTTTTGCTGAAAATCACGGAACTCTGGATTATAATGGAAAACCTTAATTAAAGAACAAAGAAAGTTAAAATGAAAATGAATATGGAAAAAGATGAAAGTCATGTTCAACTACTCTGTAAGATAGTCAAGACTTTAACCGGAAAATATGGAATTAGAGGAAATTAATGTCTGCGTCTACTTTAGAGTTGCCAGATCTTAAGTTTTCTGGCTCGTTTTATGCTATACGACTTTTTTCCTTGTAAGATTTTTTCTTCCTATTTTTTTTTTTTTAACTAAAGCGATGAAATTATAATCAAGACAGTTTTAAAACACTATTGTAAGACAGTGCGAAGAAAAAGAAAATAACCAGAGGAACTGTTATCTCTCACAATGTCAATAATCAATAACACAACCCGATATAACTTAGTAGTCAAAATGAAAATGAAGCAGATTGCGTTCTGACTATCCAATCGGCGCTCCAATCTTATGTTTAATTGTTTTTAATGTTCTACATTATGTCCTTTAGCCTAAAGGAAATTTATTATTAATGAAAGTGAATGATTGTGAAATTAATTTTTTGTGTTCTGTCATCCGAAATGAAACCTGAGACTATGTGAACCAAAGGGTAACGTCGCTAGTCACTACACCAGCGGGGAAGGCCCCTTCCGCCTTATGCAGAGTCGTTTTGAGGTATGATTAGCGTCATACTAAAGGCCTGACTACTGCAGTAAGCATATGTTAGTCGAACTCTTTAGTATGGCACTAATTACGTGTCAGAACGGCTCTGCATAAGGCCCCTTATGTTTAAGAATAGTTATCATCTTAGCCTTCGTCTGTCAACGACGTCTCTATCATATCGCTGTTTCCATCGATTATTACGTATGTACCGCTGCCTCAATAATAATATAAAATGTCCCAGTTTTCAATTAAAATTATTAGACTTTACTGTGTGGAATCGTATGTGAATAAGTGAAAAGTAAAACGACACGAGTTTTCTCTAGGTTCTCCCCTTTCCTCACACATTATCAATCTGCCAATTCTTTCGTAATTATTCTCTTTCCTTAATCATTGGTTTTCTTAGCTTAAAGGAGACACGCATGGGACGTAAAAATAGAAATTTCAGTTTTTCAGTCATAAAAGAACACGAATGTTGTAGAAAACGAGAAGAAATTAAACTAGTGTTCCTGTGAATAAAATTAGCTCTTTTGCAAATATTTTATATTTTATTAGAGTCAAATTGATATTCGTTTTTTAAAGAAATTGTATGTTATACGAGAAATATCAGTAGAAGTTTAGGTTCTATTAAAATACTATGCGATCTTGCAAACATAATTAGTTATATTTATTGTTGCCCATTGTGACATGATACTTATTTTATGCAAAAAACAATAAACTTTATGGTGTAGCAGTTATAGTTATGTAGCAACATCTTCAGTAAATGCAAAACATTAAAATTTATTTGTTTTAATCTGTTATACCTTGTCATAATTATAAAGCAAATATACTATATTTTAAGGCTGTAATATTTAGTATGATTTGTTTGTAATTCTAGACTCCGCCGTATCAACAGTCCTACATAAAACAATATTAATAACAATTGTAACGTTATATAAGCGATTCGGATTGAAGTTTGTGTCCCTAAAAGCAAGGCTGCCTAAACCTGGTTTTGGCTTGAGCGCTGCTCTCCAAGTTTACCATTTCCTCCCCCATAATTTACAGTTTTCTCCCTAAGATATTCCTTTATCTCCCCAAATTTACCATTCTACGTTCCAAACATTCCTTTCAACCCCAAATTTACCATTCTTACCCCTAAATATTCTTTTCTCCCCAAATTTACCAATCTCCCTCCCCAAATTTCGTTTCTCCACCCAAATTTACCATTCTTCCACTCAAATATTCCTTTCTCCACTTAAATTTACTGTTCTTCCCCCAAATATTTCTTTCTCCCCAAATTTACAATTCTTGCTCCCAAATATTCCTTTCTCCCCTCAAATTTACCATTCTTCCTTCTCAAATATTCCTTTATCCATCCAAATTTACCATTCTTCCCCCTAAATTTCCATTATCCAGTTTTATTTATCATTTTCAATGAAAAATTATGTCCCTCAAACAATCCCATGGTTCTGCATCCTAAAACCTGCATGTTTTTGATAAAAGAAATACAAAGTAAAAGTACTGTAGTATGAAATTCCCATTCATTGATCCTGCTCTCTTTTATTCTGCATAGGTTTGGAAAGCAGAAGCTGACGACATCTGTGGGTGTGAAGGAACACGACTCGTAGCAGTGAAGGTTGTTAAGGAGAACGCATCCACAAAGGAAAAGCAAGATTTACTGAGAGAAATGGCTATCATGCAGCAACTTGGTTCACATCCTAATGTTGTTACCCTGCTTGGATGCTGCACAGAGAAAGGTATATATAGATCCTATATTTTATATCTAAACTGTAAAACAACACGGAATCTTTCAAATGAATTCCAAATGAATTTTCTAATATTAATGTTAAAGGGTTTAATATTTCGGGAAGGTTATGATTTAATAATAAACAAGAATAGCGGTGGATATACTCACGAGAGAGCAATTTTTGGGAAAATTTCCAGAATTAGGAAATTGAGGCAGTGGCGAATCTAGTTCTCCAGTTTTTTGAGTGACAAAAATAAGCTATTATTTTCATAATTTTTGAAAGTTTGTAGTAAACTCATGATGTATCTATCATAGCCAGGGTTCGGAGCTTGACCCCCAGTTTATACATTCTAGATCCGCCACTGAATTGAGAATTTCTATCCTAATCAAGTATTAAATTTCTTCATTTCTTATATTATAATTTTGACAGAGCAGTTTTCTTCTATTTATTTTCCCTGATATGTATTTTCCACCATAAATACTATTTTCTATTGTTCTTTTTCCTAGTTATTCCTATTTATGTAATTTTAAACTACTTAAATTACAATCTAACTACAATCAAGTCCACTTTTGATCAATTGAAAAATTTTTCATCTTTAAGAGCTCTATCTGAAGCTACTTTAATAGCTTAAAAAATATATGTCTAGGTATTGTAAATATCTCTTTTAATGATTAAAAAAAAAACTGTGTTAGCTTCTTCATGTACTTTACGGTATCGTACCAATTTTATGTCTCTTTTTCTCACAACTTTGCTAATTGGACTTGAACGCCCCAATTTCTAAGACAGAAATCGACTCTTTAATCACACAGCATCTAAGATATTGTGGGGTGGTGACAAGTAAGTAGCAAAAAATCAACAATTTTTAAAACGCTATATTTTGGTGTTATCCAAAAGCAAAACATAAGGTTACAATGTAAATTATTAGTTCTAAACCGAACCACTTGGCGTAACGGCCCGATTTGTGGACCTGAGCCGCTCCACGCCATCTGTTAGCGATTGGTGGAACTACGTCCAGTCTAGCGCTGAACGCGTGGTCAACGCGCCCTATCGCGGCGTATCGGAAGTTTTCTACACCTGGTGGCCTTCACATCTTTTATTCACGTGAGTTCCCATTTTGCCTCATGACGCTGGGTGGACGCCAAAAATTGAGGAGGCACCGCCCGGGAATCGAACCCAGGACCACGCGGACATGATCCCAATGCTCTAACCACTAAGCTACGGTAATAAAATACCTTAATAAAATGTACAGAGCAATGTTGCAAGTGCTATACTGAAAAATCTGCACTTGTCGGGGATTCGCACTCTGACCTCCCATCACTGATAATTGCCTGTTCGTATTGGACGTCTAAGGCAGTAGTCCTCACGCATACCAATAACATATGCTACCATTTTGATTATTTTCTTGTTTGTTTCTTTATTTGAAAGAGAATACCTTCCCGGTGGTCCCCACACAAATTTCATTAGGATGTAGTTGTATTCTATTTAGCCTCCCATAATTGGTAATTGCCTGTTCGTATTGGACATCAAAAACAGTGGTCCCCATACATAACTTTAATATAGGGTACTAATTTCATTATTCTTTTTTATTTATTTACTTATTTATTTGAAAGAGCATACTTTCCCGGTGGTCCCATATAAATTTCATTAGGATGTAGTAATATTCTTTCGAGCTAGGAAATAAAACACTTCAACAGTGTATTGTGAAAACTGTAATGAACCGACTTTAATATGCGTATGTTCATAGAGAATTTCGATATAAATACATCTATTTTGACATGTTTTTTAAAAGAATATAATTTCCCAGTAGTCCCATATAAATTTCATAAATAACTAACAAGTCTCTAACAAATCTTCGGAGCTAGGCCATGAAACTTCTTAATGGTTGACAGTATTCGTACCATAATCGTGTATGATTACGTGTGTGTGATCACAATTATTTACAATATTTAATAAGGATATGTGAGTAAATAGTTGTTGTTGTATATTATGTATTATGAGCATTCATGCATCAAAATGTGTGTATTCGAAGCTGCACTTATATATCGATCTTTTGCCAACTCTTGGAATCAGTCTTTTACTTTCCCTTGGAACCATTCTTTTGCCCTCCTGCAATCAGTATTTTACCCCCTTGGAAAAAAATCCTGCGGGCGTCCCTATGGCTTTATATACTGGGAGAAATTATCCTCTACGAAGTCTGCACTTATATAAAAGCGTTTTTTGCATAAGACTCGTGTCGAAGCAAACGAAGATGCATGTAATTTGAATTCCGTGATGAACGTGATTATGTGTGATATATCATCAATACTAATCTTCAAAACAAACAAATAATTTCAGATAGTCTGGAATTGAACTAAGTATCCCTAGCCTCAGACGTAAGACGCAGTGTCTGTTACCTTACTTTTACGTTCAGCGAGATGAAAAACATTCTAAATGTACTCGAATAAACAATTTTCGAAATTATCAAACGAGAGATAATTGAAATATCCGACAACAAATCCAAAAGCAGCGTCCTACGATCGATTACGCAACCTGATACCTTGTAAGTAAAGAATAACTATTGAGCCAATGTGCCAAGCTACTTGTGGATCTCTCATGGGTATCCTTGGCTTGATTTAATAGCGTCCAGACTTCATTAGCCCTAGAATGCGTAAAATTCTAAATAAATAAACAATATACTCTGACTTAGTAAGCCACAAGTGCTTATGAAATCCTAAATCTTCTGCTTAAGAAGTAGTTTCACGAGGAAGAACTATTTCTGATATCTTAAATTATATTATTGATTGAAGACAAAATTTAATTGATTTTTAGACAATATGAGATATAAGCTATTATGTCCATGATAGGCTAAAAGAAAATCATGTTCCCATTTGTAATTACATAACATCCGAAATAAAAATTATTACGACTTACTTAACAACAGAAATGATTCGAAACATCAATATTGACATTATAAATATCAAACGAATTTTAAATATTACAAAAAAATCTCCATTAACGATTTTCCCTTTATTAGAATCACACGAAGTAGGACTTATAGTATTGCAGCCTTAGTAAGTATGTATGTCCGTTAATGGATAGCTAGAGCGATTATCTTGGCCATGTTCGTTAATGGAGATAATTCGTTAACATTTTAATGGGTAACGGTGACTTTGTCCGTCCGTTACTCCATACAATAACCGTGAACAAAAGAGATTTTTTTGATTTTTTTGCAATAGATAGAGCAATTATCTAATCGCGCTCGTTAATAGAGTCAACCCGTTAACATTAACGAGTAACGGTGAATTACTTGAACGAAAGTGAATTTTGGAAGAATATTTTTTTGACATCTTCAGAGGTAACGGTGACTTTAACGGTAGTTTTCCGTATCTCATTTTTTATTAATGAAGCAAAGATTGTAGAAGTTACATATTACGCCCTTAAATGACAGTAATGACGTCTGCCGGACGAAATTGAAATGTCTAGGGCGTGATCCTTTTTACTGTCGTCCAGAGTTTACTTATTTATTTGTTTTTGTTATATGGGCACCACATGGTAAACGTGAGGTCTAATAGATGCACTGTGTCAGAAAGTTTAGAAATCCTTAATCTGTGGAATTATGGATCATTTTTGAAAAAAATATATAGTTCACTTCGAATTAAATGATTTTACTGAAATTATTTTTTGTAAATAATATTTTTAATGGAAGAGTTCGTTAGGATTGAGTTTAGAAATTAGATTTCTGGGCTTTCGGGATCTATGGCCCTCGGCGATCATACTTTCCGAGGAAAAGGAAGGAAGAAATGATTGAAGAAAGAAGGGAGTGGCCTTTGGCCTGTACGTTAGGTACCATCCCGACATTTATCTGATATGAATAAGAAAAACCCAGGAAACCCTCACTTAGGATGGTTAGCCTAAAAAACTTTTACTTTTTCGACCGAGTGTCCCCACCGGGCATCGAATCCGTGACCGACGAAAGATTTTATAGACAGGGATATATTTTATTCAATATAGTCCAACTTACTTTGCTTCACATGCTTTGCACAGCATATGATAAATTACTGTAAATACACGCAACTTTTTTTCTTTTTTAAAAGATAGTGTTAAAATTAGCCTACATATAGTGAACATGAATAGGCAAATTACAGATTACAATAAGAAAAAAATATGGGTCATTGAACTTTTTGTTTCGTATTTACACATAAATTGCTAGATTATCAAATAATTTGTAGAAAGCATTAAGTTTAGAAATCAACTTAGGATAGGCAAACAAGCAAACAAAATTTTTACACTTACGAAAAAAAAATACCTTAACACTACAAAAAGCAACCAACAGGAAATGAATGCCAACCGAGATCGTTAGGAAGATTATGTAATTTTTGTGTTACTCTTCAAATGCTAATGAATTCAATGATAATAAAAATATTTCCAAAGTTATCATTATACTAATTATCAAGTGCAACGGATGAGGCAATAAAAATTCATCCATATAATAAAAATAATAATGCGTTATTACCTGTATATTTTTTTCCCTTATAGACCTACTTTAAAACCTTTCAGTATAATTATGGTAGTTGAGCTTTCGCTTGAAGAGTTGGTTGATTCTCTTTCCATAGTCCTGAGAACACTGAACAAATACAATTACTTCTTTGGTAAATGGATCTTTGGGGAAAAGAATTAAGTGCTTCCCCAACAAAATCTCATGATGAGCAATAAAATGCACTTTCTCTTTACTTTTCAACTTGATATCCGAAAAAAAAAAAGTATTTTGTAAAAGACTTCTTTAACTTCATCTCCTTTCCGTTTAACGGGATGAAAAGTGACTATCAAAATATTTAGATTGTTAAAATCTCCATTTCCTCGTAAAATTACTGGTTATAACACGCCTAGTCTCCAGCGAACAAGGAACTTCCTTGTGGCTATATGGTTAGCGTACGCGCGGAAGACCCGGGTTCGATTCCCGGTGGGGGCTCACGTAGTTAGGATTCTGTGTTAAATAGAGGTCTCACACAGCATTAATGCTGATCGAGACACTAAGCTGCAAAACAACCAACAAATTAAAATATTTCAGAAATTAATATACTAGATCTGTATGTTCTTTTTGTTAATAACTTCGAAACGAACCCACCATTTTGTTTACTCTAAGGTAGAGACAACGTCATTGTCTGCACAATAGTGAAATTGAGTGGGTCAGTGCAACAGTGATCTAACCCACATTTTTAAAAATGGAGAAAAATCAAGTTAAACACATGTTTTTTTTTTTTTTTTTTTGTACAATATATATATAATGTATGACACATTCAACGACTTGTGGTTGCTTTTGGTATATTGTACAAAAAGCACATGTGTTTAACTTTAACTTGATTTTTCTCCATTTTTAAAAAAATGTAGGTTAAACCACAGTTGCGCTCGCCTCCTCAATTATTAATTCGTTCGAACTAATTGACCAAAAACAAAAAGAAAGACAGAACGTGGCATATGTATAGCCCATTTCTCTTGGTGACTGGAGAACGATAACATTTTGAAATATAAATAAATGAAGGTCTGAACGGGTTACTAACAAGACAGGATATTTTAGTCTTAATTCCCATTTTCACAAGAGATCATCTCTAGTTTCATCCCGTAGGTGCAACAGACGAAAGATTCAATAGGGGATAGGGATGGGCACGAGCGAGTTCGAGCGAGTTTTCATTGAAACCCGACTCGACTCGAAACAGACATCTTTGAACAGGACTCGAGAACTCGGCTCGAAAAATTTCCTTCAACTCTACTCGAAACTTGACTCGAGTTTCGACTCGAGTCGATCCAAAACGAGCCAAATGCTGTGTGTTGTTTCAAGTACTTCCTTCAAGTATCCTATATAGACAATATAAAATTATTAATGATACTTACTACAATACTACAACTTATTATTATTATTATTATTATTATTATTATTATTATTATTATTATTATTATTATTATTATTAGTAGTAGTAGTAGTAGTAGTAGTAGTAGTAGTAGTAGTAGTATAAGAACACCGTGTATAAACTTGAAAGATGGACGGTTCGTATCTGAATACTAAAAGCTAGTTGATTGCTGACCTCGGTAGTCGTGAAGTCTAGGAGGCAGGGACATCGTTCAGCAGGGTCTGGGTTTGAGTTCCGTTCCGGAGGAGCAAGTATCCGGGCTCTAACCAAAAATTATTAAAAGTTAGAGGGCGCCTGCCAAAGATGTTCAAAACTGCTTTGCTCGGGTTTAGGGTTGTCAATGGCTAGAGCGGCTCGGCTTACAGCTCATTCACTATCAAGCCGAGCCAACAGATCACCCAATCGAACTAGCTCGAGCCGATGACTCACCTGAGCCGAGTCGGTGCCTTATTTCAACCGAGCCGGCTCAAGCTTTTTGTTCAACTGAACCGAGCTGAGCCAGTTGACCCGGGTTGGGCTTCTTAGTGGGCTCAAAACTTCGACCTCAGCCTTGGTAGGTCTTGTAGGTCTCAGCCTTGGTGGTAAGAAGTACAGTATATACTTATATTGCAGCTCACGACATTTGAGGCTATATCGTTATAAAAATCCATTGTTGTCTTGTTAATCGATACTAGACGAGATGCGACCAGTGTCCCATCTCGTGATCAGCACTAAAAATATTTCACATTACTGCTTACATTTCTCAAAGCTTTCGCTTTCCAATCTAATCAGGCAATTATTTCAAAACGAGTTAAAACGAGTTAAACGAGCGAGCTATTTATCAAACTCGACTCGACTCGAAACTCGACCTAAAAACAGAGACTCGGCTCGAAACTCGACTCGAGAAAATTACCTTTTACTCGATTCGAAACTCGACTCGAATTATCTTCGAGTTTCGAGTCGAGTCGAGTTTTAACTCGACTCGTGCCCATCCCTAATAGTGGAAAATGGTAGGCTATTCAACTGAAGACATTGGTCCTACGTTGGAACTGCTCGCTTTGCCGAGCATTTACCAACCAATTCAGCTACCATTGTTACTCCTACGAAGAGAAAAATGTTGCGATTTGTAGGCACAAGATTGGGTAAAGGATGACAAAAGTAAGTTGGCAAACATACACTTTAAACTACGTTGAGCCGTTGTATTTTTGTAGTTATCTATTCCAACCATGCTGACCACTAGCCTACTGTTGGATAAATGACGGCAAATTGTTGGTTGACCAACATACACTTTAATCTACGTTAAGCCAATGTGTTTCTGTTGTTATTAATTTTCAACCATTGCCGACCATTGGTCTACTGTTGCATAAATGACGGCAAATTGTTGATTGACCAGTATACACTTTAAAAGTACGAAGGGCCTATGTATTTTTGTAGTTATCTATTCCAACCATGCTGACCATTAGCCTACTGTTGGATAAATGACGGCAAATTGTTGGTTGACCAACATACACTTTAAAGAAAATTGAGCCAATGTTTTTTGTAGTTACATATTCCGAACCATGCCGACTATCAGCCTGCTGTTGGATAAATGGCGGCAAATTGTTGGCTGGCCAACATACATTTTAAACTAACGTGGGCCAATGTATTTTTGTAGCTACCTATTCCCAACTATGTCGACATTAATCTGCTGTTCGATAAATGACGACAAATTGTTGATTGGCCAACATACACTTTTACTACGTTGGGCAACGTGCTTTTTAACTTCATCTTTGCATTTACCAAGTGTCGACCACGCTAACCATTAACCAAAATCATTCGGACGTTCCGCGTGGGCTATTAAGGATCATTCTTCTTAGAAAACTTTTTTCATCGAATGTTGATAAAGTAAATCTACAATAGTAAAGGATAAGCTAATTAAAAAAAACAAAGGGTACAGGCCACTACACTAACTTTTTTCGCTACTTTTTGTAAACTAAATCATGTTATGTTGAAGTTATTACTGAAACATATAGGCCTATTTATGAAATACGAACAAAAATTGTCATCGGAAGACTTCGTTCAAAGATAACCTAACCTCGAATTGAAAACTAGCTTTTGTCGAGTTTTTTTTTTTTTTTTTTTTTTTTTTGAGAAATGACTTACGCCATAAATTAGGATTAGTAATACAATATTTGTTTATGAGATAACAAAATTGCTTGAATTGTATTACAGGAAATTGTCATAAAAAGTAAACTACCCTTTCTGAATATTTTCGTAAAAAATGATTTACGCCTCATTATAGAGTTATTAATGTAATAACTCTAAATCGCCTAAGTTATTTTTGTAAATCGTCATTGTCCAAAATTAAACTCACTTCAGAGATATTAATGAACATTTATTTATGTTATATGAACAAAATCGCATGAGTCGTTTTTGAGAAAATTATTGCGGGGGAGAACACTTATGTCTCATAGTAAACTCTTCGTTGTGGATTTTTTCAGGACAAATGTATTATGACATATTATCAGGTTATTGATGAAACTTTTAGCTGTGAAATATGAACAAAATTGACTCAATCGTGTTTAAGGCCGCGTTACCATTTGATAAGTATTGAACAAGTAGCATACTTTAATTCTTTTAACAGCTTTCCAAAATTGTTTACAAAATGCATATGCAACTCCATCAAGCGTTTATAAAGGATATCTGCTTACGGAAGCCAAAATTATTTGCAAATTTTATGTGAAGAAATAAGGAAATATCGGAGCAGCCAGATTAGCAGAGTGAATGAAATGCTGCTTCCGGCAAAACATTTGAACATCTGAAAGCAAGAAACTAACTCCATCCCTAATGCAAGAATCCTTGTAGAGCCAGTAAAGAAATCTCCACTATATTAAAGCAGTCAAGTAAAAAAGAAAGAAAGAAAGAAAAAGAAAAGAAAAGAAAAGAAAAGAAAAGAAAAGAAAAGAAAGAAAGAAAAACTTTCGTCTTGCCTCGAAGAAACAATGGAGTCGGAAATACTGAAGTTTCAAATTGGATTTTCCTTTTTCAGTACACAACCAAATCTGATTTTTTTTTTTGCTTCCAACAAAATAAGTTAAAAGAATTTCTTTATTATAATTTTTAGAGGTATATTAAACCAGCTAATGAAAGTTTCAATAGGGCTAAAAAAAATTGGTCACAGGGGCTCAGACCCCACTGGCCACCTTCCTCTAAATGATTCAAAAGTTTCCGTGGGGAACTGGAAATTTCGTAGGAGCAGATTAAGATTTAAGATTATGAAATAAGACGCACAATATTCACAATAGAAGGAACTAATTAGGTTTTTACAAATTTCTTCGCGGCATACGTTAACATTTTTCCAATGGAAGACACTGTCCGACGCGGAGAAGCTGAGGTTGGTTCTCGGAAAAAGTTCAGAGAACTCCCGCGAGATGTCTCTACACTTCAGTTTGTAAGACTCCTTTTGGATTCCGAGGAACATTAAAAAAACAAAAGAAAAGAAAAGTGACAACTTTCAAGTTTGACGTAAGTATCTGTTTGACACGGGCGGAAACGGATGTGGTTTAACCTTAACACAATTTGTTATCATTGTTTATTATCTAATAAACCATACTTTTCTATTATTTACTGATTTTCGTGGTTCTACTTCACAAACTTGAAACCAATAGCAGAACACATTAAAAAAAAAAAAAAAAAACAATATAGAACACTAAAGCAATTTACAAAATATCGGTGTCAAGTTATTAGACTTCCAAATTATACTATGCATGCATAAGTGTCGGAGCAGAGCGAGTAACTCTAGCAGGCGGTGGTCGGAAGTCTTATAGAAACGCTATGTCCGTCAGTCTGTCTGTCGACAGGTATCAGAGCATAAACTAAGAGACAGTGGCAACGTTAGAGATGGGCAAGGGAGCGGGCGCCCCCCAATAGCATCATCCATCCCCCGACTGCCCCTTCCCCCTCAGACCAGGTCCGTAGCCAAGATTATTTCATTGAAAGCACGCCTTCTTCTTAAGGATCTACTAGAAATTATTTTCATAATATAATTATTGTAATAATGTATATCACATCAGCATTTCTTTGAGATTTTACTTCTTGCGTAGCATAATTTTTGTATCGCATTTTCGGAAGCGAAGAAAATTATTATCTGTGTGTTTTACTGTTTAAACGTGGATAACAATTTTTATATGTAAAAAAAAAAAAAACATACAGGGTGTATTTTATTATTATTATTATTATTATTATTATTATTATTATTATTATTATTATTATTATTATTATTATTATTATTATTATTGAATCAGTAATATCGTCAAGAAACGGAGTTGACATTACGTAGCCCATAAGATGAACTTTCATTTCTATGGCAAAAACACAATAATTTAATTCGTACAAGTGTTAATTTCCCAACTCTTATTGTAGCCATATATACTCGGATCAAGTTCATTCTTCATTCTTCCATTTTCTAAGAGTTAAAAATCGAATGATTCCAAGTTGACTCATACTTTGTAGTTATAGCGCCCTGGCAATATATAATCTTGAGGGGAAAAAAAAACAATTTTCTTACTTCTTTAGAATTAAACATATAATCCATTGAAATAAAAAAAATCTTTAATTCCTAAACATAATTCAGGTCAGAAAGGGTTAACAATAATTTTACATTGTCATGAGCTGACACTTAAGTATTATACTGCAATTTGACTGCGATACATTCCAACACGTGCCAGATGCAAGTTTATTCACACTTATAACTCAGAGATATTTGTTATTGTAGCTTAATTTGATAAGTTAGGTGAAGTAAGGGAAAGTCAAGCATAATGAGATCTTATATGGGTTTGTGTACTACACTGTGAGAGAAATTTATTTAGTACTAATAGTTCACCTGCCATATGATAAAACACGCTCGAATGAATCTCTGGGATTGTTTAAATGACTAATGTGATAATAATGATCCCGTTCTGTCACTCTACATGTCTCCTAAGTTGTTGGAATACTTCGTTACTCTAGTTGTCACGGAACTGTCACCATGAAGGGAATTTCTCACTCACTATAAACATATATTTGTAGAATGTTCTATATTTACAGTAGAAAAGTCTTCAAGAATTATGACAATACTCTAATAGTCTTAAAATAAGGAATATTTGTGACTAACGTAACTAAAGAACTTAATGATCAATATTTTTATAGAGAATCAGTGATCTATAATTGGAAACAGAAAATGGTAGTTAATTTGACCATTGCAAATGAATAATAATCCAAATTAAATCTTCTACATAATGAATTTTTATGGGTTATTTTTCAGAACCACACCTTCTAATAATGGAGTACGTGATGTATGGTAAACTTCTAGCATTCCTTCGAGACCACAGGACGAGACAGGATTATTATAATTTCTCCGAAGATTCCGAGGCATTAACGTCCAGAGATCTTACATTGTTTGCATACTGTGTAGCTAAAGGAATGGATTACCTAACATCAAAAGGAGTAAGTACACAATTATGGCTCTACATTCGCTTTATATTGAATATAAACTATTATATACGCAGAGCCGTAGCTAGAGATTACGACGCCCTCTCTTCTTCTTCTTCTTCTTCTTCTTCTTCTTCTTCTTCTTTTTCCAAAGAAAAGCAGCTTTTGTTGTTATGCTACGCTGAATTTCTGTCAAGCTGCTAGGACAGACCATTGCAACTAAGGATAGAGGATCTGCCCATATGTATCTTCATCCTATTAAACCGACGAAGCCAAAAAACAACCCAGCATAGGCACGTCTGATTGGCTATTCTCGTTTCTGTCGTCGTCTGATTGGCTACTTTCGTTTCCGCCATGATTGTTGGCTCAAAACATTGCGATCCTATTGGACGGAGTGGGCAGAGTAGGGGTGGCGAAACTGTGACGTATGTCTTCAAGATTTTGTTGTAGGGGCAGATCCTCTATTTTATAAGATCCTTGATTGCAACAACCTAAAGCGATCATTATGTGTAAGCTGTTTTCTAGAGGCTTATTTTGTACTTTTTGTTAAACTTGACAAAGCTACCTTTTATTGTATACAAATCCACTTGGGAGAACAGTTATGGAAATTTACAACTATTTACAACGTTTCTTACTATAGGTAAGAAATGAAATGTCAATACATTAGAAACTATGGTGCTTTTAAAAATGTTCGAAATGGGTAATTTTCAGTAATAATTGCAAACTTTATTTTTCGTTTGCAATGCGTAATTTTATTCTGTAAGTGACCACATAAATAGGATTTTAATTTCGATTGTTTTACGGTTCAAAAATATTTTGTGGCATGTAATAGAAGTTCAGAAGGAGCCTTCTTTGCAAATTTCTTCATATTGATCGATGAATAAAGAATATGTTTAATGTTTGTTCCTAAATTCCAAAATAAAGTTTGGCTTCTGTATGTTTGAAATATAATTACTTAATTTCTTATTGAATTAAAATTTTGAGTTTAAGATTACTTATTATTAATTAACATGTTAAAAATGTTCTAACATGCCACACACGTGTATATGTTTTGTATGTATGTAGATAGATAAGCATATATTACAACTAGATACTTATGCACAAAAAATATCCTGGCGATACAAGTAGTTGAAGGAGAAATGATTCCAATAAATTCCTTCAAATTGGAAGCATTTCATATGTCAATGAAATAAAAAAAAATCACTGGTAGTGATCAGTCCTTGAAAAAGACGAAATTTATTGGATTAAGTTCTGACCCGTTAAGCCCCTAAAAATGCTTCAAGTTCGAAAATGTTATTATTCCTCTTGTTTATCTTTATTTTAAATACTGTTCTTGATTCGATCCCACCTCGTACCAAGTGAGCTTTGTGGTGAACAAACCGTGTGCATGGGTTTTCTCGGGGTTCCCCGTTTCCTTCCACTTTCTTCATTCCACCATTTCATTCATTTCTCATCACCGTCTCCTTTAGCCTAGCCGACATAACCGTGGGACGTAAAGAACTTAAAGATCTTTTTTTTATTTTCAATATTCCCGCGCAAACAGCAGCTTGCGCGTGTGTCTTCACTCTTCTCATTTTTCATACCTTCATTCTCACCGTTGTGATTAATCCGATTTAATGTGATTACCTAAACAAACTCATCATCATCAAAACGCCGAACACGTATTTCAGACTTTGGCCGTTTCTGATTTTGCAAACGCTCCTACATATACTATAAGTCATTATTTGGCAGCATGTATATCACATTGTCATTAAGAAATCATACGAGTATATAATAACTTTCTGTAAGTAATAAGTAAAAACTTGTCTTGATTTTTATTGAAACGTTTGGATTGCGAGCAAGAAATTTTTAACAAATCTATTTCTTTGGAAACCGACAACAATATTGATTTAATAGAGCGCCAATCCTTTTCCGGGGCGACGTGTCGTTTACTCATTTCTAACATTTTTCTTTCTTCTTGCTCGTTCGGCACCCTTTTGCTAGCATCACCCGGGGCAACCGCCATGATCGCATCTCACTAGGTACGGCTCTAGGGAACTATATGAAATATTTGTAATAAACTGTGAACATAGCTTGATAATTCTGAGCATCGAACTCCCTTTCTGAATTTTTATTGTAGTGTTATACAACATAGTGTTATAGCATTCGATGTATTATATTCTTAAGTATTTGTTTCTTGTTTTTGTAAGTTCAGCGTCTTTCTTTAGTTCAGAGGCTATCTGAGACCTGAACCTACAGTTGAATGTGGAATCCGAATCATCGTATTCGTTGAAGTTTTTCAATGCTTTCGCACCGGGAATCGAAACTGAGACCACTTGCACCATAGATGCACGCGCTAGCCACTAGAGATATAACGAGGACTTGTTAGTACTTGTTTAGACATAAGTCAACGAGTTTCCAATAGATAAATCTTGAAGACCAAAGTTATACATGTTATAATGATTCATGTTTTTATTCTAAATTTCACAATTTATAAAGAGGCAAAGCTCGTAACTAATCTCTGCAGGCATCAAACCAACATTAATTAATCTAATCATGTTTTATTGATCAATAAACATATACCTAGGTATTTTTGTTTAAAGCGAAACTCAACTTTACTATAATCATGGGTATATTTATAACATATATTTAAGTGTTCACATAGGTCGAATTATTAATAGGATCTCTCGAGGCATTTGATCGTTTTATCGTTTTGAGACTAGACTCCTAGCAAATTTTTGGTGCTTTCCATGAGTAACCTATCTTTTCTTACACCTTACTCTAGGTCTGTTCAGTTTTTCTTTACGTATCAAGAAAGTATGTTTCTTCTGTTGTAAGTTATTATTATTATTATTATTATTATTATTATTATTATTATTATTATTATTATTATTATTATTATTATTATTATTATTATTATTCAGCTTAGTTGGAATATGATGCATTTTTAGCTTTTCACAAATACATTCATATTTTTTTCTAGATTTATTGTAATGTTTCGTCATTTGTAGTTGCATGAAGGAACGTTGAACTCAGTCTTTTGATAAGTAAATTTACTTTAAGTATATATCAAGAAAAACATTTTTAGAGGCCACCAGGAATAGACTGTATATTTTGGTATTAGCTGTATCTGTGCTCTGTACACAGCGCATCATTCACATATGACCATTCACCTCTTGTCACTCCTCACAACATCTGTACATGTCCCTTTACAGACACAAGTGAAGAACGTCTTGATAAAAATCGGCAAGGGATATCATAAAGAGAGAGATGTTTTTCGATTAGTTTTTCAATATTTCGTACCGTTTGCAGTATTTGAGCCTACTTCCGGTTGGAGTTTCTATCTTCTTCTTACATGCAGTATGAAATAAGCAAATACATTACACACACAATTAATTATAATGTCAGTGATAGATGGTGTTCATTGGGCAAAACACTCCAAACAATAAGGATTCATCTTAGACTGGAGAAATGGTTATCCTTCGTTTTTCATTATCATTTGGCCATGAAACAAACGCCTGAGCGGCATGCAACCCCTGTATACAAATATGTAGTGTTGGAATATATAACTCGTAGGATATGATGCTTTTTTAAAATTTCAGCACTTCCAGTGTACCCTTTTAAACTGTAATTAAGAAATAACTGCTGTTTAAAAAGAATGTTCAATTAGAACTGAACAATCTACACAAAATTTGCAATCGATCAGCGCAAACGGCATCTTTCCAGAGCTTGTAGTTTCCGAGATATCATTTTCAAAAGAATTGGCCACAAATATCTAAACGTCCATAAACATATAAACTTTCTTTTGAGCACAAACATATAAACTTAGCATTTTAATATGTAGATAGGACAGGATAAACTTTTAACATGAGTACTTTTCCCTTCCAGATTATTCATCGTGACTTGGCGGCCAGGAACGTCTTGGTGGACCACAACAAACTCTGTAAAATTGCAGATTTTGGCATGTCACGAAGTGTTTGTGAGTCCACGGGTGAAGTATATGAGCAAAAACAAAAGGTAATCATTAGAGTTTCCGCTTGATATTTAAATTAAAAGATGAGTGATACTGGGATGGTAATCTTAATTACTATTCAGTTGCCTAGATTCGTAGTGATTACTTCTACAATATTCTTGTGTTTTACTTTATTATTGTTATTTAATATTATTTTTGGAATATGATGTGAATATTAAATAAAGAGTTCAACGACTGTATTGGGAAACGAAAAGATTTAGAAATTTGTTGTCTGAAATCAGAGTTAATCTTGTGTTGACCATCTCCATAGTTCGTCATCTTATCTACGCATGCAAGTAATTCGGTCAGTTATTAGTCACAGTCAAAGGTCAAGTATTATAATGTCCTTTTTAGGGACACTATTGAAATAATTTTGAAATAAAATTGTATTATATTTTGTATGATCTGATTTTAAAATCCAAGTTATTCCATTTTATGAATTTGATTTCTTCAGAAGTAGACAACTTTCAAACTATATCCAAAATTAAATATTTTACTATTTAATACAGTATCCTAATTAGAATCACTGCATTTAATATTTTCATAAAATCAATATTCTCGAATTCTATGAACACGGATGAATGGTCCTATGTATAGAGCTACGTTTTTATCATATATTGTCTTAAGAGCAAAGAAGGTATTCTAGGAAATGAAATGTGAGAAAGAAAATTTTTCCCCTTTTTCTTTTTCTTTTCTTTTTTTCCATCAGTTAGAATCTGAAACAAAATGTATTTCATTGAAAAATAAATTCCCTCCGAATAGGGAGCTACCTCTGTGTAGAAGGTCGGAAATACAAACGTTGGATAAATCATTCGTACTTGGTTTTCAGCAAATCTTCTATATTCTTTTTTTTTTTTTTTTTTTTTTTTTAATAATTTCACACTGATTTGGAAGAAATTGATGGGTGGTCTCAGACATCCTTTGTGTTATACATGTTAGAGAGTTTTGAATTTTCAATTTTTATAATTCATTTTTAACAGTAAAAAATGCATTTGAAAGAATGATAAGGACAGTATTAGTGCATATAGAAACAAACTTTCATTTTTGTGTGATTTTAGATTAAATTTAAACTATTAGATATTTTCTAATTTATTAATCTTTCCTACTTATTGGAAACTTATAAGCAAAACAAAAAGTTGCATTATTATTATTATTATTATTATTATTATTATTATTATTATTATTATTATTATTATTATTATTATTAATAATAATAATAATAATAATAATAATAATACAAAGGACGATCCAATTGTCGCACACATCAGTATTACTTGAAATACGTATATCAAAACGAATGACTGCATTACATGTAATTTAATATGGAACTTACCTCTCTCTTGCAAAACCATGCAATACTCTTTGCGACAAGAGTTGGGAGCATCGTTCTTTAGCATCAACGTAGTTGTAATCTGCTTCTACCATAGTGGATACAACACCTCGAGCAGGAGTATAAAGATGCGGTGATTTGGGGACCTTGACAAGTTAAACGATTTCCGAAAAATTCATCGAGGAACATTTTGGTAGCTTGAATTTTGTGGCGTGTGGCTCCGTCTTGTTGTGGATTCCAGTTCGCGCGAACGTTTTCTTTTAGGGAACCACTGTACGTTTTGTTTTAGGAATTTTCTACTCCTCCTTCAGTTAGCATCAGTCAATATGGGAAAAAGATCGTCTCTCGATCTTCCTGTCGCCAATTCTGCCTTCATCGAAATAGTTAATTAGTCCGATGTTTGAGCTGTTAAGAAGAGCCACACTCCGTCATTTTCAACGAAATTATTAAATCACTTCAATATTCATCGTGTATCAAAATATGTTTCAAGTATTTATTATTCCAGTGAAAATGGTATAACACTTAACGAAACATAGCAGAGTACTGCTGTATTTGAAACCTTTTCACGTAGTCACCCCTTTATACTGAATAACCTGCAAAGCAGTCCTGTAGCATATAGCCAAACTAATACGTATAATTCCTCAGTTGAAATCCCTATGTGCCCGATAATTGGACTACCTGTAATAAGTACATTAATGGATTTTTTTAAAAATCTTATTAATAATCTCTAGTTAACTTAGGAACCTTGTAGCCCCTATGCTGCCATTTTGATATTTAGCTCCTGCTTCCGTTGCGAGATGCATCTTTCATGAGCTCCGTAATTGACTACTATTCCAAAGTGTAAACAATTCAAGGTAAGAAGTAGGCCATAATTAAAATTTCAACTGTGCGTGTGTGTTGGAAATATTCATTACTTATTTTTAAACTGTAAATGTTTGCTCAATATTACGTTTTACTAATATATTTTTATTTTTATTTGCAAAATTCATGTAGGGAGCGCTCCCCATTCGTTGGATGGCACCAGAGTCACTATTTTACAGCGTGTTCACTCATAAATCTGACGTATGGAGCTTCGGAATACTTATGTGGGAAATCGTTACTCTTGGTGAGTTATTACGTATTGTGTATATATAATTTTAATTGTCTGACAAAAACTAACAGAGTAATAACAGATTACATTTTCTAAGTAAAATATATAGATATAGTATAAAAAATGTTTTGAGATTATCGTATTAAGCTAATTTGCTACAGTATGTACAGTGAAAGTAAATGTTAATGCTAACGTGAAAGTAAGGCAAAGGTGGTTAATGCAAGACAAAAAGAAGTCGTCAATTGAAATTGTAAAAGAGCAAGTAGAACAACTTACTACGTACTTTTATATCTGAAATGTGAAATGCAGTTTGGATGCAATTGCTCTATATATCTCTTCAGTGTCTGTTTTTATCTGTGGACGCACATAAACTGTGAACATTCCCATTTGCACGTGAGATTCTAAACTTAGTTACGTAAACATTGGCAACTCCACGCATATTAGTTGCTAAAATACCATTTTGGCAAGTTGTCTAAAATGTATTGAGCCTTTGGAGGTCAAAGTTGAGAACACATTTATTATGAATCAAGATTATGCACCATTTTGTTCGATGACCTGTCATTTTTCCGGCAAGACATACAATGCTGTCACTACAGAACTTATGTTGTTTCTGGTCAAAATTTTGTGATACGTGGTTTTCATAGATTTCTTTTCAAACCAACTAAATAACATTCGCGAAGTTTTTCAGAGACTGAACCAAATGATAGTCGGATGCTACCACTTTCGGGCTAAACTGTAAATACATTAAAATATCTTAAGAGGCCCCATCAGGGCGAAATTAAAACACCGCTAATTTTACAGTAATTATGTGATATCTTCAAATAGATAAAAATATAATCGAAAAGTGGAACAAGAGCTCGCTAGACAATATTATTTTACATGAGATATCGTTGCCACGACTCATTTATCGGCTTTCGATTTCCAGTCATTTAGAAAATTGGCATTTATTTTCGCGTTTCTAAATGGCTGCAAACGAAAAGCTACTAGGTGACTCGTGATAACAGCATCTCATGCAAAATAATATTATCTAGGACAGCTCTTGTTTCACACTTCGATTATCTTTTATCCATTTGAAGATATCACATAATTACTGTAAAATTAGCGGTATTTAAATTTCGCAGTGATTAGGCCTCTTAACCAAGTTTTCTGATGGGTCACTACACAGTAAAAAATGGTTGTGTTAATTCAACTCAATTTTAACTCAAGGCAGTGGTTCCAGCGTGACTACCACTATGCGGTGTTAGTTCAACACATACTGTACCCCGCAGTGTTGACGTTTAACACAGGGGGTGTGTTACGTCTTTGTTTAAGTATTGAGCCGTGCCGTAAGCGTTAATGAACGACAAAATTACTTCCTCAAAATATGTTAAATCGTCTATATGCGTAATATGTTTACATTATGCTTAGCCTAAAAAAAAAAAAAAAAAAAAAAACTTTAAACAAGTAAAAAAAAAAATACTCCACTGGCGGAGGAAGGGCACAAACCACCAACCTTTCGATTACTAGCCGCGTGCTCTTCCGACTTGGCCACGGAGGCGATGAAGAAAACGTCGCTTGTAGAGGGATAAATTGTTGAGGTCTTTTGAATTTGGCTAAGAGTGCTCCTTTAAGCCGCGTATATTCGACGATAACCGGGATAAGATAAAATCTGCTCGCCATGTAATTTTATAACAAAATGACGACTGTCTATTTATTTTATTTTATAGTTCTTCCTTATTCACTTTCAAATGATCGGCGACAGTTACCATCTAATAAAGTTGATGCGTTTGTTGTTTCTAGTACATATTCGCTTAGAAAAAGAAGCAATAAAAGCATCAAATGTGGGAGATGAAATTTTGCGTATACCTCGATTTGTTTAAGTATTTCTTTCTACTGTGTTTGCATATAGCTTCAATTGATAAGCCTTTATAATTAGATGCCCAACATATTTGGCAATCACGCAGAAAACACCGAAGATTCTACACTTGTGTTAATTTAACACACAGGTTTTGTGTTATTTCAACTACCGGCATTTGACACACAACTCCAAATGGAGAGTGAGTTGTTCTAACCAATTGTTTGTGTTATATTTTAACACAATCGTGTTAACACATAGGCATGCCGTTGAAATAACACAACGATTTTTTTTACAGTGTAAAGATGTATGTGATCTGACGTTGTCAGCGTGTTAGCCTTCCTGTTGACTAGTTCCGATCGTTTCTTTTGAATTGCTAAGTGCACGCGTGCGCCAATTGTTGACAGTGCAGGTCTAAGTCTATCGTTCTATACGGTGGTAGCAGCTCATGATGTACTATGCCCTTCCAATCCCACCAAACGTACAACGTAATCTTCCTGGATGTTAGTGTGAGCTTTACCATAGATTGTTGAGCCTCTCCTCACTTCGACCACGATCTTTACTACATGATTATAGTAGTTTATCCGCTTTTCTCTCGAATAATCAACTGCTTTAGTTTCAGTAGAGATTCGTTATGTCGTCAGTAGAGATGAGGGAAATTCATCAAGTAAAAATTTTCGAATCAGATCATGTGGCACCCAAGTTTCGATCTTCTTCTTGTAGCCAGCTTTCTCCAAATGATTTGACACTCTTCAGTGATAGAGATTTACGCCACTGGCAATGTCATGAATGTTTACATGTTGGTCTTGGTAGACTTTTGCTAGAATATCATCCACTTTTGCTGTGACTGGTCGCCTACTGTGAGGATTATCTTTAACAACGAAACTTCGAGAATAAAAGCGACTCAACCTCCTTTTGGCAGTTGCTTTTGATAGCGTATCTTCTCCATACAAAGCACAAATTTCTTTACGAGCGTCCCAGAATTTTGTCCTTTATCGAAATAAAATTGTAAAATATACTGCAGTTTTGAGAAAAGTTAACGCATCTGCACGGCACAATACCTTACGTCTGATTATACACGTAAGAATTCCAACACTTTTTGCACATATCTTAGCTGTAGTTGTCAGCTGTGAAATGATGTTAAACCTAACTCGGTGCAGCTCTTATACCCTGAGATCTGCAACACTAACACCATTTAGTGTACAAAAGACTCAATGCATTTTAGGCTACTACATTATAACGAATATTTATAATGTTCAGTGAAAGTTTTTTTTTTTTTTCTTGCTCAAAATCGAATATGCCCTACAGAAAATGTTGCGCGTCTTTTGCACTGGCAAATTCGATATATGTATCAATACAGTGAAATAATTAGAAATGCAACTCAGAGTGTAAATTATATTGAATAAAATTCATACTTTAATAATACAAAATTTGGATGCGTTGTGGGTCAGTAGAAAAGCTCTCAATATCTGGATTCAAAATTTGTCGATTTGACCCTAATTTTGTAATGGGATTCCCACGGCAGTAATAATTTTATTAGGCTTCCAAATTATGCTTTTTCATAAATATCGGAAATATTACAGAACATTTATGTCTATCTATCTGTTTTGTTTTTCCGCCTGTCGACTGGTATCAGAGATAAAACGGTAAGAAATATCGAGGTGTTTTTTTTTTAATCGGTTTAGTGTCCCCATAATTGGTTCCAACTAGTACGTTAATAATTTACTCAAACCGGAAGTAGTAGAAATTACCCATATCCTGGTTCAACTTTGATCGCCATAGAGGAAACACTCTAAGACGTAGCGAGAAACAGTCTTTTGAAATCAATTCAGCATCCAAAGAATGAATTCAATTTCCTCCATTAAAATAATATTCTATTCAAATTGGAAGTCCTACAAATTAATAATTTCGGTTTCAATATTGACTGTCACAGGACAAATGCGGTATAGCGACAAACTGTTTTTCGATTCAGCATCTGAAGAAAAGATAACATTTTCATCCGCATCTCTCTATTTAAATCGGAAATGGTAGAAATTTATCATTACTTTCAGTTTCACTATGAGTTTTCACAGAGGGAAAACTGTAAGAGCCAGCGACAATCGATTTTCTTGGAAATGATTCTGCGTCTCAACAGCAGACTCTATTTCCTAAGTTAACCCTCTATTTACACAAGAAATGGTAGAAATTATAAATGTTCGTTGTTAACGATGATCGCTGTAGACCAAGAACGGTAATAGATAGAGAGAAGCAGTTTTCTGCAATCGATTAAGCGTCCGAAGGATATATTCCATCTCCACCCTAATTCCGCAACTAAAACCGGAAGTAGTAAAAATTTACTACAATGTTCGGTTTCAATATGTATCAACATAGAATTAAGCGGTACGAGATAGCAAGAAGCAGTTTATTATGGATCGATTCAACGTTCTTAGAATAGGTCCTTGCTATCCTCATGAACCGTCTTTTCAAACCAGAATTGATATAAAATCTTTTTTCGGTTTTAACGTTGATCGCCAAAGAACGTGAACGGTAATAGATAGCGAAAATCAGTTTTGTGCTACCGATAAGTGTCCCAGAAATATGTTCGATTTCCAACCAATTCTGTATACTTAAATCAGAAGTAGTACTTTGTGGTGGACAAACACCGTGCTCGGTGGTGGAGGTTCTCCCGTTTCCTCCCACTTTCTTCATTCCACCATTTCACTCATCTCTCATCATCACCGTCTCCTTTAGCCTAACCGGCATAACTGTGGGACGTACAACTTAAAGATTTCATTTCATTTCATTTTCAGAAGTAGTAGAAATGTACTACTACTTTCGGTTTCAACATAAACTTTCATAGTACAAGCACCATAAAAGATAGCGTGAAGCGTTTTCTTTGAATCGATTCAGAGCTCGAAGAAAAAGTTTCATCGACCTTTATCGCTTTATTCAAACTGAAATTGTTGAAAATCTACGGTTTCTGGCTTCAACATTGCTCACCACAAAGAAGAAAAAACGGTAATGGAATAGGAGAAGTAGTTTCTTCGTATGGATTCAGTACCACAAGAAAATTTCCATCTTCGACTTAATTCCTCTAGTGCAACCGAAAGTTGTAAAAATTTACTACCAATTTCGGCTTGAATATTGATCTTCACATAGCGAAAACAGTGAAGGATACAGGAAAGTTTCAGCAATAGTAAGAAAGTTTCAGTGATACAGTATTGCAGATACAAGAAAATTCTAGTATTACAACTACAAGGTATAGATCTACTACGTCCGGTTCCAGTACGAGTTTTCATAGTTTCGAGATTTATCATAGATCCACAATGAGAAATGAAACATACTTGTCAATACTTCTATCATTTTGTTTCACTACATAAACGTGTATCACGTTCAATGGCGTTAAACACTTCGTGATATGGTTTATTTAAACAAATTTTGTTCTTTGTAGGGTCAACTCCATATCCTGGTATGGGTGCTCGAGAAGTAATGCGTAAAGTTAGAGAAGGTTATCGACTCGAACGACCAAATCACTGCAGACCTGAGTTCTTTAAGATAATTTCACGCTGCTGGCAAGCAGATCCTACGAAACGACCTGATTTTGGGGAACTGAGATCAGATCTTTGTAAACTCCTGGATGACAACACAGGTTATGTAGATTTGGAAAATTTCCCTGAATCGAAATATCATCACACGGCCACTACTTCGCATAAAAGTAGCGATGAAGAGAAGATATGACAGAAGATTGAGGTCAGTGTGCTTTGTTGGGTATGAAATGACACTGGCCTAGTGTTACCAAAAAAAAAAAGTAAGATAGAGACTTCTTGAACTTTCATACTCTGGGAAAACAAAGTGAAACCAAATGGTAAAATGGAAGTTTTGTATTTTTTAAGAAAATGTGAATCTTTGAGGTTTTGGAAACAAGTTTGGTGAGAGTACCATGGACAATTAGCTCTACTGCATCTGAATAATACATCCTGGAAACATTTTCGTACACCTTTCTTTCACTCACTTAGTCATCAACTTATGAATATACCTATATACATAAATATAAATAAACGACATATCTACCTTGGAAAGCAGATAAGTTTGTTTGCAATTAGCTTCCCAGAGAAAAGACTGGAGTTCTAATGAATATTAACGATCACCAAAATGGAAGTATACTACAAGTGAACTTTTATTATGTGTGAAACACTGAAAGACTTTTATAAGTATGATAAAGACAATCTATTATGGTTAAACCATTGTTTTATATTTTGCTCTGTTCTGACATGAATTTGTGAGTTTTAAACTCTAACCAAATGTTACAACATACCGCATAGTTGAGTTAGTTTTATTTTTTAAAAGCGACAATAAATTTAACTTTGACTTACCTCTAGCTGTCGCATAAGTAAAGCTGATGAGTAGTTGATCGAAGGATGATGACTTACTCTTTAGACATTATTGATTAATAGAGTAATAATGACTTTCAGTAAAGTCATTGTTATGTTATGTTTGAATGATAACGTTTACCGATACTTACTTTTGTATATACATTTTATTTGAAACTTTTTTTCTTTTACTGAGAATGAATTTCTCTCTGGTGTTTCCTAAACGTTGAAAGTTAATCAGGAGAGATCTTTATAATCTTTCTTTATAATGCATATCTCAAATGTAAAGTTAAAAACTTACATTTAAAACAAACGTTTAAATCAAATTTTATACGCGCACATCATGCATCATTATCTTTGAATATAATACTATTTCATATCAAGTCAGAGAATTTATTGCAATGATTCGTAAATTTATTCTAATTTAATAATTTTTAAAAATTCGTAAAATAATATTACTATCTCTCTGAAGAATTTTTTTTTCTAAACTTTATTTTAAAATTGTCTGTAATTGGAATTTTTTCACGATTACACTAAACCTTAATTCAGTAAAGGCTTTATTGTTAAATTTTGTTGTAAATGTAGTAAACGATACACAAGTCACACAATCTTACATCACAAAAGTTAAGAGAAAGTAAATTGTGTTTGTGTTGCAAAATAGGTAAATATCAAAGATTGAGTGCAAATAATTTTAAATAAAAATCGAGAAAAGAACTATCATATCGAAAATTTAAAAAAAAATAGAATTATAGTTTTTGCTTTATTTTTTCATGTAACAATGTCTTATCAATAATTATAAAGAATATACATATATTATAATTATTATATGACGCTATTATACAATCAGTAGAAAACGTTTGTATTTTTTTCAATTACGCAATGAGTCTATTAACAAAACATATTTAAACAGGATAATGTTGTAATTTGCTAATATTAGTTAATTAAAACGTAAATCAAAATCCTCTAATAGCAAAGTTAATTAAGGCAGATATTGTTAATTAATTATTTAAAACAAGAATCTTAGGTCTATAAAATACAAATATTCCTTGTACTTAGCCCAAAGAGTTTTAATTATACATTATAACTTTGTATAATTATAGCATTTCAAGGAAGTTTTAATAAATATAAACGTATTCCTTAGCTTATTTAAAATAATTATATTCTACATAGGAGTTCAATTTATTTGAAACAAGCATCAGTACTTTATATGATAATATTATCCATAACTGTCGAGGATATTCACTATATCAGGTATACAATAACCTGATCAACACAAATACCATATCAATCTTACTTCCTCATGATGTTTGTAAGTGTTTATTGTGTAAAACGTGGTTCCACTTCAAAAATCAATGTTTATTATCTTGTCCAAGACGCTTTACTTGGAATTTAAAGGTTTAGATCGAATGAGCTAAGGAAATATTGAAATAAAGGTACTAATTTATATTCGTAATCTAGTAATTTAATAATTTAAAATACAGCTTATCTCTCCAACCGATGAATCTTTCAGTATCTTGAATAAAATTCAACAAATCATAGATTGAAATAAATAAAAAAAGACTCTAACTTTACAGACTCTCCTTAATCATTTTCAGCGTTAAACATAGTTGCTTTGTAATTTACAATGTTAAAATTTGGGAAACGTTATACTTCTCTCATGAATTCAGTAGAGCATTCAAGAGAGTTTTAATATTTAATTCACCAAATGCAAGAACTGTTATGAAAATGAATTTATGTTAGTTGTGAACTTAGTATTTTGTTATTCAAACCACCCACTCACACTCAGCCACTGGAACATAATCTAGTCGTTTAGTTAACTCTATTGCTGTACAATAGTACTGCAAATTATTTAGTGGCTGACAAAAAACTGAATTTGTCCCAAAAATAATGAAAGGTGCTGAATTAGTGTATTTGGGAAAATAAAATGTTTTTTTAAAAATAAGTCCTTATATATATTCTAAGAAGATTTTATGTGTGTGAAATCAAAGTAATGGATCAAACTTGTGGTATGTATTTGTGTAGTTGTGTAATGGACGTTAATACATTTGTAATTCTTTTAATGTAAGTAGTTTAAATGAGATAGAAATAAAACGTGATTATGTGTAGAAAAATTGCACTCTATACAAATTTTGAATACCTGTCGAGTATAGATTTTTAAAAGTTAGTATTGTTCTTTGAGTGGCAGAGGAAAGTAACTCATTTCGTTCAATGCCCATTAATAATCACGTAAGTACATGTTTCTTCTTTAACTTACTAAATTATTCCAGAAATTCTCTGAGCATAGAAAAATATTTCCATAGGTAAGTACTTATAACATTAATCTAATATTGTTTCTAACTCTGTATGAATAAGTTGAGAACATTACGTTTCTAGATTACGCTGACAAAGATTAATACTTAGCGTTACACATTTGCCTCTTAAGAAAAACGACACATGCAGTTAATCCATTTTCTTTACTTATGTCATGGGCGGGATAGTACAAACAAAGACAGTAGCTACATTGCAACTCTATTTCACTAAACTTTGTACATGTTAGGTATATTTGTGTAAAATCTGGTTATGTAGGTGTTAATAGACTTTGATGAAAATGTACATACATACATATAGAAAAGAAAAGTTTTGAAAAATAAAGGATTAACAAATATACAATATGTTTCCCAAGTCTGAGGCAAATCATATCTTTCAAAAGGTATCGTAAGACCGTGTTTTATACTGAAAAATATTACTTGTCCTGTGGAAGTAACTATCTGTGTAATGAGTCCATAATTACACAGTTCTTAAATACCTTGTATCCATAATTATAACTATCAACCTATTCCTCTACTTCAACTCTAATTTTAGTTTGCCATAATATTTTTTTAAACACAGGGAAAGAAATTGGACATCCCACTCCTGCATTGCTGGCTTAATTGGTCCACTTGACTACGTCAAAGTGAGTTGACTAGAACTTGATTTCGGGCAGAACACTCAAGGGAAATGAAATATGTAAATTCTGCGATTCAAATAAGTTAAATTTATTGTTATAAACTTGACAGTACCCTTTTCTTCTTCAATAGCGTACAAAAATAAGACTGTTGTATATGTCCGAACTATAAATAAATATTCAAATCACTTTAGTGTCTTTTTCAGCATCAAAACTTCTGAGCCACTCAAAGGAGCAATATTTTTCTTGTAAAATGTTTGTACTCGGCTCTGTACAATATAAATATACCTGTAAGGAACTTGTGTTTATAAGACTGGTAAAAAACTGGTTTGTACTATAAAATGCACAAATCATTATTAAAATAATGTTCTTTGTTTCTTTTCTCTCTCTTTTGGCCAGTTCTATCTACACATTCTAAAAATTATCATTCTTTCACCAAACAATTATATTTTCATATTATCAAAACCTTAAGATAGTGTAAAATTGTAAATAAATAAATAAATTCTTATGGTATCTTTTTTGTATAAAAAATGTTTTCCAACGGTGTGGTTGTTGATGACATTAAAAGTGAGCAATAAAAACTTTTGTTTCAAAAAATAGTGCGAGTTAATTTCATTTGTTCACATGTAACTCCCTCCAAGTTTTACCTACATGAATATGAACATGCATATACCAATTAACGTCTGAGGATGATAACGTTACATTATGGAAACTGTTACGAAATATTTTAAATTTAATAAAAAGGTACATACTCTGGTCAGAAAAATATTAATAATTTGTTCACATATCTTATTTATCACTGTCAAGTTTCCTTACTAAAAGTTAAACTATCTGAATATCTAACCAGAATCTACCTTTTGAGTAATATTAAATTTATGTAACAAAATCTTGAAGTATTGACAGACGATACAGAGTAGTGTAGAGCCGACTGATATGTTCCACATATGAATTTAGTGCGGACGAGACTATGTAGAGTCATTGACGCGGTGGGAAATCAAAGAATAAAGCACGCTATTGTGTATATCAGGTAGTCTAAAAGGTATTAAGTCTCTAAGACCAGTTGCATAGATCATCATAAAATAAAGCTCTTACCCAGTAGTACGGATGTCAAAGGATGATGGATGTACATGCATTAGTACACAACGTTGAACCGGAGTTGTTGGCAGATAATTAAGTTGCAGGTAGTTATTTTCAAGATAACCTAAACCATACAATACGAAATTACGAAACAGAAACTATAGAAGTCAAGTATACTGCTACGTCATTCACATTTTTCTGTCTTGCCCTAACATACAAATATACACTTATGTGCCTACATTCTGGAATGCAGCATACTTTCAGATATGTTGTTGAAAATTCATCCTTCATATGGACTGGATTAGGAGTCTTTTGAATCTTGGCAAAGATGTACGTAAACAAATAAATACATTATTACTACAGTATTACTTTGAATGAAAGAAGATGTTCTCTAAAATGGAATAAGAACCAGATAATCCAAATTTTATTATCTCTCGAGCTGACACTTAGACTACATCAAGGAAAATCTATGAAAGAGTTACGGTACTTCATTTTTATACCTTCCTTATTACTTTTATCTTCTACTGAAGGTTTAACTCCCAGTGTTGTCTTCTAGATAAATTATTATACATTGGTACCTTAATGAGTAATCTATTCAGTTGGTCTGGGGATGAGGCCCTCAGCTAGCCAAAAGCTGGTAATCTATAATGTTACGTATATTATTCTTTATGAAAATATTCACAAGGGTTAATTTACTTTTAGAGGTGAATTTTCTCCAGACAAACTTTCCTAAAAAGTCTTATAATTTTATTTGTATTCGTAATGGCTCGGTTGACAATTTTCATCTCTTATAATTTCAGTAATAACTCCAGGATAGCATGATTTAGTTTAAGAAATCGGAGCGAGGAAATTTAGCACGGTGGCCTGTACCTTTATTATTGATATACATAAAATAAAACAACAGTAAAACACTTCATATCAGTAGCAATGCTAGTGGCTTAAGAAAATTCCCCAATATGACAATTGGCATTTTAAATCTCAATATTTAAAATGATCTAGCAAAGGTCAAGTAATAGCAAGGGTGCCAAAGGTGCGCAGAGCGCCATGAGTAATTTTTTGAGTGACAAAAATGTTCAACTAATTTGAATTTCTGTATAAAATTATTTTACAATTTCATCTTAAACTAAGAATACTGTATTGGAACTACCTTATATCTTCGTTAATAGACGTGAGTACAGTTATTCACGGGAGATGGTGTTTGATATTTGGAGTTGTAAATTAATCACTTCGAACACTTTCTCTAATAGTGGGTTCTAAAGCACTGTACAGCGGAGATGTTCATCCTCGTTAGAGTGACCCTCTCGAGGGCATTCTTACCCTCAAATTCCCTCGCCTACAATGACGGGAGGTTGAGGGTGCTTGAGGGGAATGGACAACTCCCTTCGCGAGATCAAGAGTGAACGAGGGGGAAGGCCAATCGCCACTGCGAGGGCGAGGGTGTGCGAGGGTGATGGACAACTCCCTTCGCGAGGGCGAGGACAAGTTTCCAGCACGAGGGTGAGGGTGAGCGAGGGTGATGGACAACCCCTTCGCGAGGATGAAGGCCAACTTTCACTGCGAGGGCGAGGGTGAGTGAAGTCGGAGTAAAATGGACATCTATGCTGTACAGTCATGCTAAACTTTATTTAAAATAAAAAAAACGTTCATTGAGAAATATTTACTGGCGAAACTACCGTAAATCAGATAGGGGAGGGGAGAGGGCAGAAATATTCACTGAATCTATTTTATAAAAATGAAAGTGAATATGTTTATGACTTCATATCTCTTGAACTATGAGACCGATCTCGATCAAATTTTTAACATAGATGGGATTCGGACCTGGGAGAATTTTTGTCGTTTTACTTTGACGGTGCAACTTTCACGGAGAGGGAGAGATACTTAAAAATGATCGAAAAAGACTGATATTAGTATCGAATCCATAGTAATCGGGGTCGCTGAGATGTACAGTGACACTTTCGATGCCGTTTAAATCCAAATTTATCCCTTTATGTCCAAAATGAAACATATTCTCCTCATGCGAAGAATGGGTATTCTGCTAGTTTTTAATAAAAATAATATGATTGTTCGAGAAGAAAATCTCTTTGAATATTTCATATCCCCTCTGTGAATGGTAGAAACTATCCATAAGTAGTGTGCAAACTACCGAGGGAAGAGTGGTGCTGAATAACCTCCATAGATATTCCATTTTTCATGCTCAGGAACTAGTACAATTTCGAGGGGGGTAATCAAATTTACTTTTTCATCTAAAACTGATTTATTTTTCCATCCAATATTAAGAGTATTTCACCGAAAATAGTTTATACTCTCTCCTGAAAATTAATAAAGCATTTCGAGGATAATACTAATTGATTTGTTGGGGGCTTGGTTGGCAATTTTCATCTCTTATAATTTTCTCTAGTTTTTCTTTTCGAAGTACCACAAAGATCTGGTAAATTCTACTAAAAGCTGCAAAGCATTCCCTTGTATTTTATTTGAAGGGGGGAGGGAAAGAGAGAAATATTTAATAGATAATTATCTAAATATGAGAATGCTTTTCATTCAACACGGATTACAAGGAAAAAGGCAGATATTAACACGAAAAAAGACAAAAACATTGTTTAAACTTAAATGTAGTCACTACTTGTTTCCTGGAGGACATGACAGAAAAAAATGGAAGGGGGTGTCATAGGTCATGGAAGCAGGCCCGTATCCAGGGTGGTTAGCCCCCCTAAATTTTTGCTGCCCCCCTAACATTTTCACGGTAGGCTTGCAAATAAACTCTAATATGGTGATGAACTATAATATGGTTGGATCGGGTCCCCCTAACTTCAGCCGGGTCCCTCTACTTCTTTGGACAACCGGCATGCATGGAGGGCATGGGCACTACTTAGTAATAGGTCAAAATGCTCTCGTAGCCTCGATGGTAAAAGTAATGAACTGTGATCAACAAGTCAACTGTTGTTCTCGTTTGTTGAATATTAGTGTTCATTTTCAGCACTGAGACTATATGAGACGTAGACCTACATATTAAAGTGAAATTCGAAGTACCGTAAAGGTTTCAAATTTAATATTTTAAAGTTAAACATTTTGTTCCATTCTGCTAATGCAGTGAACATTTTCGAAACAATAATGAGATTATCTGAAAAATAATTGTAAACAATTGGTAACATTTTTTAAAAATTAAATTATTATGAGAAGAAGCAATCATGGATATTATTTTCTCGTATATGTGTGTATAATCACAATCATGATTTGCTATTATTTATCGGCCAAAAGCTTCCTTGTAAGTAAATACTCGTATTTTACCTAAACAATTGAAATAGGAAAAAATTAAAGTAAAAGTATACTAGTATCCTGAAACTGTTGAAAATGAAGTTACTTGTAAAGCCAAAAAACTTATGTGTAAAGCCCAATAGAATACAGAGACCGACATGATAGGATTCTATATAGATGACTGAAGTGTTCACCCATCTGACAGTCCGCTTCTGTCACTGGTTGTGCTCTATGTGGCGATCAACACATTTTACAATTGCACTAGAGCGAACTTTCCATTAAAGAAAAATTATTTGCAGGTGTTCAGGACTTAACGTGGTATCTGAACGAAATAAGTTTCCGCTGGGGAATTAGAACCCGGGTTTCCCCCGCCAAAGGAGCGTGCTAATCGCTTAACCACTAGGAAGCTCGTAAGTAAAAACTGTAATCATGTATTACTATATCAATAACTTAAAGATAGTGCTTTTTGGGGAGTGCGGTACGACACACCGTGACCCTTCTAAGATTAATTCTTTATATATTTTTTAAATACTAGCTGAACCTGCACTCTCTACACAGCGTATCATTCATACATGAGCACGAATCTCCTTGTCATTCCTCACAACATCTGTACATGTCCCTTTAAGACACAAGTGGAAGATGTCTTGATAAAAAATCGGCATGGGGTACATATGAAAGGGAGATTTTTTCGATTATTTTTTTTTCAATATCTTGCACCCTTTGCAAGATTTAAGCCTACTTCCTGTTGGAGTTTCTAATACATATATGATCAGTGTTTTCTTCCTTCTTGCATACAGTATGTAATAAGCAAATACATTACATACACAATTAATTATAATGTCAGTGATATATGGTGTTTATTGGGCACAACACTCAAAACAATAAAGATCCATCTTAGACTGGAGAAATTATCCTTAGTTTTTCATTATCATTTGGCCATGAAAGAAACGCCTGAGAGACATGTAACCCCTGTATACAACTATGTGGTGTTGGAATGTATAACTCGTAGGATATTATGATTTTTTTAAATTTCTGCCATTCCAGTGTACCCCTTTAAAATGTAATTAAGAAATAACGGCTATTTTAAAAATATTCAATTAGAACTATACAGTCAACACAAAAGATGAAATCAACCGGTGAAAACGGCAAGTTTCTAGCACTTGTGGGTTTCGAGATGTCATTCTCGAAAGGATTGGAACAAACCTATATACCTAGCATTTTAATGTATAGACTAGCTGAACCTGCGCTCTCTACACAGCGCACCATTCACATATGGGCATGAATCTCCTTGTTATTCCTCACATCTGTACATGTCCCTTTACAGACAAAAGTGAAAGACGTCTTGATAAAAATCGGCAAGAGATACCGTAAAGGGGAGATTTTTTTCGGTTATTTTTTCAATATCTCGCACCGTTTGCAAGATTTTAGCCTACTTCCGTTTGGTGTTTTTAATTCATGTGTGATCAGTGTTTTCTTCTTGCATGCAGTTACATTACGCACACAATTAGTTATAAGATCAGTGATATATGGTGTTTCTTGGGCAAAACACTCCAAGCATTAAAGATTCAACTTAGACTGGGAAAATGGTTATCCTTTGTTTTTCATTATAATTTGGCCATGATACAAACGCCTGAGGTATATGCAACCCCTATATACAATTATGTGATGTTGGAATGTATAATGTGTAGGATATAATGCTTTACCTTTTTATTTTTTTTTAATTCCAACACTTCCAGTGTACCCGTAAAAATGTAATAAAGAAATAATGGCCAAATCTTTTAAATGTTCAATTACAACTGGACAATTTAAGCAAAATTTGCAAGCGAACAGTGGAAAACGTCATTCGAGATTTCATTGTCGAAAGGACTGGCCACAAACATATAAACGTTCACAAAAGTATAGTTCAAAAGAACTCCAAAGATGGCAGCTCAATTCAATTACATTGATTTTGGAGAAGGCTTATTAAAATACAAAGGCTGTGAACAATACTTTTAAAAGATAAACTTTATTTTAAAAAGATGTATTTAAATAATTTACTTAAAGTACACATTCTTTAAACTATTGTCTCTGTTAAATGTGAAATCACAAATAACCGTGAATCAAAGGTTTGAAATCCAAAGTTAGAGGTTGGAGTTCAGGCGCTTTTTTTAATACTTATTTTTCCAGACGTTTTGCATCTGAAGCGCCACTTACTTAGAACGGTGACAATTTTTGAAAAACCCTCCTGGACTTTTTCTGCGTTTTTACAGGATACTGTTTATCAGACTAACCTCAGCCAAGGGTATACAGTGTCACTGCATTAATAAGGGAACTGTCTTACCTGGACTACTATCCAAAGGGATAGTCCAACCTTGCTATCAGATCATTACATCACATCACATCATATACACAGTATCTGGGCATCTGCCCAATGGATAGATTTCACTATTTCGGATCATGGCACGAAACCTGGTAAACGAACTAGCGGTCGACATACGAATCTGCCTACTGTTGTTGATGGACCTTCTGCTTGTCCCACGAAGGTGGGGCGACGGAAGGGATCATCAAACACATCAGCGAATGTTTCTGGCTCTCGCAAACGGAAAGACACTCAGACCTCTTGCGCATCTGTCGAATCTTCTACATCAATCCGATCAAGTCGCCTCAATCAAAAACTAGCTATGCTGCCCGAGTTCAAGATTCACCGCCGAAGGAAAAGCATCATACCGAATACACTACTAATGACTCCATGGATATAGGACCACCAGTAGATTCCACTTTTCCACCTGTTCAGACATCATTTTCCACCCTTCTCCGCAATTATGATACCAAGTTTACCAATGAGAAATTTGTTGCACTCCAGCTAAGGAAGTATCTTCCACGTACTGCATCAAGGGAATTGTACACGCAAGAAGCGGTTATATTTTTAAAACGTCTGACTCTGTTCTATACAAGACGATTCAAAACAAAGTGCCAATAGATACTTTCGGAGCACAAGCTGAGATCGTCAATCTCACTAATTCGACACGCAAGGAACCCCCTCCACCACGGAGACCCTCGTTCGTTTCTGTTGTCACCCACGGTGTCGACCCGTCTTTCACAGACGAGGAAGTTCATGATGAACTAAAACTCGAAGGCTACACCATTTCTAAGGTATTTAGAATTCGCAACGACCGTAGGCCCACCTTCATGGTTCGCATCCTCACACCCCATCAAGAGACAACCGACGATTTGCTTGCTCGTGGTGCTTTCATATACAATCGCAAGCATCGAGTCGAACCATCGCGTTCAATGGCACCATTACCAGTTCGATGCAAACGCTGTCAAGAATATATAATACGCACAATACAGCTGATTGTAAGAATGACTTCAAATACGGTTACTGTGCAGGACCACACTCAACTCGTTTATGCACTAATTTGCACCAACCAGCGAAATGCTCTACATGTCCGGACAGCCACCCTACTCATACTCACTTGGGCTCATCATGTCTCTCATCATAGCCTAGAGTCCTCCTAGGCAAGAAGTTAACTGCATTCGTCCGCTAATATGCTCCTATGTGTTGTCCTATGATTGCACCTCATCCCATATTTCATCCTCATCAATTAAAATACTATATTACTATGTTATTATCACCTAGTTTCTATTCTCCTGATATGTTTATTGTATATGTTGCCTAAATACTGTTCCTCATTTACTGTTTCGTAGATCTTTGTTCATATTTTACTTTCATAACAGCTATGTATGTATGTTTGTGTTGTCTATATGTATTTGGCTATTTTCTGCACCTAATGTTAAGGAACGCAAAGTTCCTTAAGTCCATTACTGTTGTGAAAGAAATTCAATAAAGCACTTTGAGATCTCGCAACTCTCAATCCCTTCACATCACTTCCCTAAAAGAGGGCGTAACCCTCTCAAAGATTAGCTAGCCTCAGCTAGCAATGTAAAAACAACGTTATAGCTTTTTTTATAACTTTCGTAGCATTTTAATAGGTAAATATAAATAATTGACTTTTTATTCCAAGTAAATTAGTTTGTTTGATATTAATTGGCGATCATTGTAACATATGTATTTAAACTACGTATAACGTAAATCGTACTAGTCAACATAAATATTATTATAGAATATCTCCTTTATTCTAATATGAACACTAGTATACCAGTCTTTGCTTCTCGTTAAAAAAAGAACTTTATATACTTAAAGCTATTAGTATCCTTGGTGTTGGTTAGGAAGGCTTTCCATCGGCTGAATTATATAGTATTTGTGAAACTCATTGTCAACACAAGAGTTAATACAAATTCCCAGTGAGAGTCTTTTCTAAGTAACAAATTACTGTTCTTTCTGCGGATTCGTTCATCGCGTGTATTGACAAGCAATGAAGCAACTCTCTTCCTCAGTTGCATACTGACTGCTTTCGATGTGCTACTAATGAAATTAGTCCTTTCCTTCGGTATCTCTTCTGCCTCAGATTGACGACTCCACACTAGTGTCAATTAGTGACTGGCCTTACACTATGTAGATTAGGAACAGGCAGTTGTGCTCACAAGTGTGTTTTAGGGCACAGGTTGTGCCCACGAGATTCTTTCAAGAGGGATAATTTTTCATTGAATATAGTATAATGAAACTGGAAAATGGAGAATGTTATTTTATATTATTGAGGGGCAGAACGGTAAATTTCGGAAAAGAGAGGTAGATTTAGGGGGAATCGATAAATTAGGGGGCAAATGGTAAATTTGAGGGGTTGCTCCCAAACCTTTGGAGGATATGTAACCCTGGGAACAAGTACATTTGGAAACAGGATTGCCAGATTGGTCCGAAGGCAAGTCCTGATATCAGACATTTATGTAACTGAGGGCACAAGTTTGAACCTGAAATTTTATTTTTATTATTTATTTATTTATTTATTTTGTAAGTTGTTATCACTGTCACTACACTGTGTTGTAGCATACTATTTATACTAACCAAACTAATGCTATATCGAACTAAATGAAAATAATATAATCAATATAAATACCTATATATTGAGTTTGTGATCATAGACGCCTATCTTATTACTAATATGTTTTTTTAAACATTCTGACTGTGTGAAGAAGAATCTTATTTTTCAGAATCCTTTTTTGGAAATTTCAACAATTCATTTTCAAGTTTTCTTCTGAACACAAATTTCCAGTCCTCTTGATATTTTATTTCTATCATTTGATCATAAAGCTTTCCTTACACTAAATACTCCTTATACTGTAGACCTATATGTCAATTACTGACTGATATGTCAAATGCATTATTGGGCAAGCTTTCTCGAAAAAATAAACTACATAACACTTTTCAACACATAAAACGTTACGGAAGTAAGACTACTAATTCTAGGTCTCTCAAGGAAGGAATTAGGTTTCTGGGCTTTCGGCATCTATGGCCATGTTAGCCCCTCACGTATGAGGGATGATGTTAATGGGCGAACACACTAAGAAAAGGGAAGGAAGGAAACGGCCTGGGACCCATATGTTAGGTACCATCCCGGCATTTGCCTGGTGTGAATGAGGACGACCCAGGAGAACCTCACTCAGGATGGCCGGGCTGAAAAGCTTTACACTTTTTCGACCGAGTGTCCCCACGAATCGAACCCGGGACCGCTTGTACAATCCGCGGCAAAAAAACCTGCAACATGAGCATATAAGTTTATTGTGAAATGACGAAGTCTTTAGCTCCAAAATAAGTATGCACGGGAGGAGGCCGAGGTTTATCCTGGCGTGATTCGTTCCACTTAGACGTTATGTTCATTCCCTGTGCTGTTAGGCGTAGCTTCACAATAAACTTACATCCTCATGTTGCAGGTTTTTTGCCGCGGATTGTACCAAAGACAAGAGCATTAGCGACTGCGCTAAGCGAGACCACGTGGGCCACTCAGTTCAAAAAATAACGTTAAAATTTAAAGATTGACTCTAGTTTTTAAATTACAATCTTGCCCTGAAATTTCAATTTTTACACTAAATTTTGAATTTTATATGTATAATTAGTTGACAACACTGCAAAAACATATATTTTCACGATACGATATCTTGATGTTATTGGCTACTTTCAATTTACGTATGTTTATATTGTGATACTTAACTTTATTACCAGGGTGGATTGATTTAAATCAGTCTGATTTAAATCACGATTTTAATCAAGATTTAAATCACTTGATTTTTTAAATAAAAATCGTTGATTTAAATCAAATTCCGAAATGAATTAATTTAAAGTGAAAGTAAGTAAAATTCCGTTTCTCTTCTATTATTTCGATTATGGAAGATAATAATCATAATACAATGAGACTCAATGTATGTAAACCCAGTATGAAAACGAGTATCATATAGGGAACTATCAGGGAAAATCCCGTTTGAACGGGTTACGGGTGAACCCTGCTTCCTTCTCTTTGTAACACAGGGTTTTAAAATTTCTATTCCAACGGGGAAATCACCATGGACATTTAAGATGAAGACTCTTGTGTTTGTTTGTTTCCAGATAATAGGGGCGTATTTAGAGGGTCCGATCCCCTCTCCGAAAAAAACAAACAAAAAAAAATAGATTTTAAAATTTTGGGCGAAATGTATGTACTAAATACATAGAAGTTCCTCGGGATTGTAATACGAGAAATTTTGGATGCGTTAATATATCGAATAATACTTATGATAAAATGGATACTTGACCCCATTGCAGAACATGCCGCGATCTGCGATGCGATCGCAGAAAATTTGCCGCGCCTGTGCAGGAAAAGTTGTCAGAGGAAATAAAATAGCCAACAGAACATAAAAACGTGCCTGCTATGTATAGATGTCTTAAATGCACGGACAACTCGCATTTGAACTGTTATTCACGTCACATAAAGCATATTTTTAACAATCACAAGTGTTGTTTCTTCTGGAACTGATCAGCTTGATTTTTTATTTTGGAATTCCTGCAGGAAATTCGTGTTATTATTCAATTCAAAATCTCTTATCGTCGCGAATTGTGTCGAGGAATTTGAAGCTTTAAAATATATAAAACGATAATTATGCCTGTTGTGCTGTATGGTTGTGAAACATAGTCGCTTACGCTGAGGAAAGAACGCAGATTGAAAGTATTTGAGAATAAAATCCTGAAACGTATATTCGAAACCAAAAGGAACGAAAATGAGGAATGGCGAAAACTTCATGATGAGGAACTGCATAATTTATATCGTTCACCAAACATTGTTAGGGTCATCAAATCTTGGAGGCTCAGGTGGGCAGGACATGTAGCGAGAATGGAAGAAAGTAGGAACGCTTTCAAAGTTTTAACTGGAACTCCAATCGGAAAACGACCATTAGGAAGACCTTGACGCAGATGGGAGGACAATATTAAGATGGATCTCGCAGAAATAAGTATACAAAATAGAAACTGGATTCAGTTAACTAAGGATAGAAGTCAAGAGAGCTTTTGTGAACATGGCATTGAACCTCCGGGTTCCATAGGTCATGGAGTGAGTTAGTTAATTTTAGGCGAAATTTATGTACTTTTTATGTATTTCGTGCTGCTAGCTAGTTCCAATTCTTTAAAAATATGCCCCTGCCAAATATCAGTAACTTTCGTGAAAAGAAAAGTGTCATGTTGATATACATTGCTGTACTTTTTCCTTAATGCTTAAGGAACATTGTTTGGGATTGAAATAGGTTAACGATTGGGAATTAATTCAAAATTAAAACCCAATACTTTCAATTAAATGACATAATTAACATTTAATACTAATTCCTGATGTTTTTTCTTCAGTTCGCGACTTGTATTATGCGAAGAAAAAGATTTGATTTAAATCAAAAAAATCGATTTAAATCAAAAAAATCAACAAAAATGATTTTTTTGAAAAAAATCATGATTTTTTTCCACCCTGTTTATTACACAAATACCTGCGAGCATTTCAGTTGAATTCGCTCCATCAGGGCAGGCAAGGAATAAGTAAATGACAGACAGATCTAATAAATGACCAATGAAGCTGCCCTCCCAGTTCCAATCTCTTTCACATGTTAAGAGGCTGCTGTTTGAGGATATTACGGCTCAAAAGAACAGTTTCATTTCAGTTTTTCATCTGGTATTCCTCAAGTTTCTATTATTTTATTATTTTAGACTTCTAAACTATGCTACACATAAGTGTCGGAAGTCTTATAAAACGGCTTTGTCCGTCGGTCCATCTTTCGACAAGTATCAGGGCAAAAACGGTAAGAGATATCAATATGTAGTTTTTGCAATCGATTCAGCGTCCAAAGAATAGATCCCATCTCCTCCGTTAACTCTCTATTCAAACTAGAAGTGGTAAAAACAAATTAACCATTTTCTGTTTCAACGTTTATTGCCATAGAACGAAAGGGATAACAGATAACGAGAAGATTCAACATTTCAAGATAACATAGCCTATCATGACTATCCCGAACGTTCTATCAAACTCGGAAGTTTTTCAAATTTAATATTACTTTTCAGTTTCAATATTGATTTTCACAGAGCAAAAATGGTAAGATACAGTATATCGAGATGCGGTTTTCTACAATGGATTCATTGTCCCAAGAATAGGTTAGATCTTTTTCATATTAACTTTCTATTTAAATCGGAAGTGGATGAAATTAGACTTTTCCGGTTTCAACATTTATAGCTATAGAACAAAAATGGTGATAGATAGCGGCAAGCTGTTTTCTGTAATCAATTCAGTATCTCAAGAGAACGTATTATCACAATTTGCAATACTCTACTAAAACTGGAAGTGATTGAAATTTACTACTTCTTCCGGTTTCAATACTGATACTACTACTACTACTACTTCCGGTTGTCCGTAAGGCAAAAGCGCTAAGAGATATCGAGATGCAGATTTTTTGCAATCGATTCAGGACCCTAAAAATAGATTCTATCTCCTCCGTTAAGCGTCTATCCAGTCCGGAAGTACCGGTAGTTCAAATTAACTATTTCCTGTTTCAGTCTTATCACCATAGAACAAAAACACTAAGGTATAGCGAGTAATGACTTTTTATAAGGATTCAGTATCTGGTGAACAGGTTCAGTCTTTGATCTTATTAATCTATTGTTAGCAGAAGTTATAGAAGTCCTACTTGAAGTTTAAGTGAGTAGGCCAATGGCAAAACCCGTTAAATCCATTTTTTTTTACTGGGATAGTGGTTGCTCTGGTAAGCTTAGTTGAAAAGCTTTTGTTTCCAAATAGTATTCAGTAACAAAGGTCTGAAACTAGTTGAAAATTGACATTGAAATATGTGCCAATGTCCAAAACTTTTAAAATCCATCATTTCTTAAAATGCAAAACCAGTTAAATCCATATTCCATATATATTTGGGGGCGCGGTGGCTCAGTGGTAGAGTGTTCACCTCTGGTGCTTGGGGTCCCGGGTTCGATCCCAGCCCCCGCTAAGTGAACTTTGTGGTGGACAAACACCGTGCTCGTGGTTTTTCTCGGGGTTCTCCCGTTTCCTCCCACTTTCTTCATTCCACCATTTCATTCATCTCTCATCATCACCGTCTCCTTTAGTCTAACCGGCATAACCGTGGGACGTAAAACTCAAAGATTTCATTTCATTTCCATATTCCATATTCACTTTCATAAACTGTTAAATTCCATACCTGCAAATAGCGTTATGAGAAAAACAGAATCAAATCCGGTTAATTCCACATTTCAAACAATTTGAGGTTTCATATTGTATAGGATTAGTTTAGTAGCCTGCATATTTATTGCATCTCTTGATAAATCATTCGAAATTTTATTTTTCAACATTTCCAGTCTGAACTTTCGTTATTTTTGTGCTTTTGGACTGATAATTGAGGCCCTAAACGTCTTGAGCTAACTGTTCTTGACTGCTTCTGTGCTAATCTTCTTTTCTTTAATAATTACTAGACAAGTAGACGCAAAATCGAAAGAAAATAGTGCTGTAGGCAGCGGTGATCATAATTTTGTTGTTGGCAACAACAAAAATGTCTAGAAAACGTACACGACGCCTGGGAAACTGGAAACGAAATTTAGCCAAAAAGAAAGTTAGCAGTCAGACCGCTATCAGAGTTAAGTGGATTATCCTATGGTTTGAAGTCGTTTGTGTTATTTTACTGGGTAACTCTTTAGTTTGAGCAGAACATTGCTGGGTGAGGTTCTTCTCTAAATAGTCTCTTCACCTTGAGCAGAACCTCTTTCATGGAAAAACGCTCTTGTTAATTAATGTTCGAAATTAGCCTATGAGTCCTGATACAACATATTCAAAGATTTAAAGATGCAAAATATGAAGAAATAATTGAAAATATCAGTACTGTTGTACATTTAGGAAAAGACTGTGAGATCATGGTATGGAAACATGTCACTGACGAAATCTTGAAAAAAAAAAATGGTAATTGGCACTTTCAATTACAAAAATCTCGCAATCTAAAAAAAAAATAGCTGTATAAAAGTTCTGGTCTAAGGAGAACCATTTTTCAATTTTCCAACAGGCACCCTGAAACAAATTATTAAGTGAGGAAAGAATATAAGAAATGTCCCAATCGACACGGTTCCGAGGGCACATTATCTCAAAGAAGAGAAACTGCATGAAATTAACCGGCTTTTGTTGCTACATTTTCGTGACAATTGGGAAAGCAACTCAAAGTTTACGTTTTACAAAGAGATTTCTGCAGAAATACGGAAACGAGGGAATGGTGCTGCAACAAAAGACCATTGTTTCTCTCTTGTTGATGATCTACCATTTCGTTGTTTATCCTTAACATTGCCGGTAGAAAACAGTTTCTGTTGCCAATACAAAAGTGCTCTTTTTTGGAGGGGGCTCTAGTCCGAATCATAGTTGAAAATCCATACGTAAACGTTCCAACGTTTTCCTTGTTCTGTGTCTCACGTGAACCCAAGTGTTTGTGACGATGCATTCTTCAATGGTATAACCACTTGTATCAGCCTTTGTTCATACCTGAAATAGAAAAGAAATACATTGTAATTTCGTCATATATATTTTATACATTCTAAAATATAAAAAATGCAGCTTCCTGTGCATTTTTTCCCTAGGATGTGTTTGTATTTATCCACCAGGATTAGACATATTCGGCTTCCCGAGGAGTAAAGTTCTTCGCTACGCGAAACAGTTTCCAGTTGTTACACGTTTGTTTAGCCAATCAAACGTATGATATTGCATGACGTCATAGTTTCAGGCAACTTCCAATTATTCGTGGATAAGTCAATTCTTTCTCTCAACTGTTGGTGCGACGATACAAGGTTCTTATCAAAACATCATAGTCACACACACACACAAATAAAAGTTCTGTGTACCGGAACCCGGAGCATGGATTCTATATATTTAGTTGCACAGAATCCAAATTTAGAAACCCCGAGAAGATCGATCGTGTCATTTTTTGTTACAGGAGAAAAACTTGAGCGATTTTGGGTAGGGAGGATACAGATAACAGAGCTATACAAAAAAGAAGTTCTGTGTTGCGGACCCGAAGGTGCGGTTTCGACGTATTTTGTTACACAGAATCCAAGTTTCAAACCCCAGGACGAATGACCATGTCAATTCCAATTTATGGGCGAAAATGTTGAGTTGAGTTGATTTGGAGTTTAATGTTCCTTTCAGCAGCGAGGCTATATGAGACGAGCGATCTTGAATAGGGAGAATACACGTAACATAGCCATACAGAAAAACAAAAGTTCTATTCAGCGGACCCCAGGATAAGGATTCAGTGTATTGTGTTACACAGAATCCAAATTTCGAAAGCCCAGGTCGATTGACCGTGTCAATTTTTTTATGGGCGAAAAATTTGAGCAATTTTGATAGGGAGGAAACGCGTGTTTTTGCCATAAAACAAAATTTGCACGGTCAATCGTCCTAGGATTTCGAAATTTGAATTATGTGTAACACAATACATCGAATCCATACCCTCAGGTCACCTGCACAGAACTTTTTTTTTTTTAACACCTAAGTTACTTGTATCCTCCCTGTCAAAAATCGCTCAAGTTTTCTGCTCATAACAAAAAACTGATCCGATCAATCTTCCTGGGATTTCGAAATTTGGATTCTATGTAACAAAATAACATGGAATCCACATCCTGGGGTCCGATGCACAGAACTTTTATCTTTTGTGTGTGTGGCTGTGTAATCAATGGATTATCTTATCTGATCCTAATCTTTGATCGATGCAATTGAGCATGAGACTGATACAATGAGTAAAGATCTTGGTGTAATAACTGGCAATATACTAACATTTAGTAATCGTATCGTCACTGTTACAAATTCAAGAAACAAATTCAGGTTATAACCCTTTCCACACGGAAGTAGAAATTCTTAGATTATTTTCATGAAATCGGTTTTTTCATACTACATGAAACATGTATAGAACATTTTTATTAAAAAAATGCGTAGGTCCATCGTAGAATCTGAGAAAGTGGACCCGCACAATTGTGCGTGTTTTGAAGCCATAGTGAGCTTGAAAAATGAAAAATTCTCGCTTGTGTAAAAGCTACCCGCATGATTGTGCGGGCTCGAGCGGAAAAGGATAAGAAATACAGCTGTTTTCTCACAATCATCCGTAATTAAATTATTTAGTTATTATTTAACTCTTGTAAGGAGCAAGCTTGAATATGCCTTAATAATCTGAAATTCACATTTTAAGGAAGATATACAATCCATTGAATAGTTCAAAACAAATTTTTGAAATCCCAACTTTTCTGTAGTTTAATTTTAGTTGTATTTTTTTTTTTTTTTTTTTTTTTTTTTTACAAATTTTAATAAAATTTATCTTCGTATTGAATGTTGTTTTCCTTAAATGCTTTGGACGCCTCTTGAACTAATTCGACATTTTATGAGTTTTATTCGGGGATTTTCTCTAAAGCGACTCACGCGGGTTCGATCATACTTCATAGATACTTTTTTGTTTATTAATAACATGATAATTTGCCATAACTTTCTGTCCTGAAAAAATTCATAAGGAACAATTTACTTTTTACTTTTTTTTGGGACAATGTTCCCCAAAACACGCGATTTTCCTCATAATTCATTTATAAACTGACGAATTGCCATAACTTATTTGCTCTTATAGATCGACAAGGAGTCGATTACTCTCTTGAGGTTGGTTATTGTTGCAATTTTCTCAAAATTCACAGAGATGTTCTTCATATTTCATAAATAAATATTTTAATAATAACCTGAAATTTGACATAACTCGTTTGTCTTTTAAAAAATGCAGAAGGAGTAGTTTACTCTTGGGGTGAGATTCTCTTCGGACTTTTTTTTTTTTTTTTTTAATCACCTAAGGCGATTCTCTTTATATATTATTAATAACCTATACTGCTACGTCAATTATTTCTTATGAAAATATCCACAAATGGTAGTTTGCTTCTATTTTCTTTGGACGAAGTTTCCCGAAAATGCCTTTCAATTTTATTAGTATTTCACATATAAATATTTTAGTAATTATTGAAGAATAGCGTGATTTAGTTTAAGAAATTGCAGCGAGAAACTTTAGTGCGGTTGCCCGTACATATTATTATACCTTAAATTGTAGATAAAACAAAATGATAACTGAGAAAATTAATATCGGTAGTAATTTAAGAAAGTTGTCTAATATAACGTCAGCTGGCTTATAAGTCTCAATCCTTAAGAGCCTGCCTTACTAAAAATAATGCAAAATTTACCATTTTTCTTTTGCCTGTTTATTCATAAGTGAAAGGAGATAATGATATGCAACTTATCACAATCATAGATAATGTTGTTCTACAACAGAAAATATGAACCTGAAAAATTGTCAGTGTTGCCATCCATAGTAATTACAGTGTTGCCAGAATAACAATTTCCCTAAAATCTAAGTTAAGGCAGCGATTAGAGGAACGATCTCAACTGCACTTGGTTACGTATTGTGTTGTTTTGGTTTGCTGTGTACTACTTTTTAAATAGCATTATTATTTAGTTTTAATAACTGTATGTTAAAAGTATTTTGTTTATTACAAACTAAATACAACAATTATTTAAAAAGTAGTTCACAGGAAACGAAAACAACATGATACGTAATCAAATGCAGTTGACTTCGTTCCTCTAGTCGCTGCCTTAACTTAGATTTTAGGGAAATTGTTATTCTGGCAACACTGTATTTTCTATGGATGGCAACACTGAAAATTCTTCATGTTCATATTTTTTGTTGTAGAACAACATTATCTATGATTGTGGTAAGTTGCATATCATTATCTCCTTTCACTTATCAGTAAACAAGCAAAACAAAAATTCTAAATTTTGCATTATTTTTAGTAAGGCAGGCTTTTAAGTGAGATATTGCAAGTATTAGGTCAATCCTCTCGTCGCCTCGATGCTAAAAATAACAAACTGTGATCAATAAATCGACTGCAGTAATATGTATTGTTCTTGTTTTTGAAGATTAGTGTCCCTTGTCAGCACTGAGGCTATATGAGACGTGAACCAAGGGCCGCAACTTGGGTTTGAATCAAATGGAACAAACAAGATATCCGGCACCCCAAAATATATTGCCCTGTTAGAAGTCCCTCCAACCACGCGTCCAGAGCACGTGACTCGTTTGCTCCCCCATAGTTGCGTCCCTGCGTAGTACTATTGTTTAAGGTTGAATTCTAACCACCATAATGAGTTCAAATTTCATATATATTCACAAATTTAAGATTTTGTTCCGTTAGTTCCTGATAGAGTGAACATTTTTGAAACAATAATGAGTTTACCTGAAAAATCTTTGGAAACAATTGGTAACAATATAATTTTTTATCATTAAATCATAATGAAAAAATGTAGCCATAGATTTTAGTATCACATGCTAAATTTATACTCGTATAGTCCCTATTATTCATCAACGTGCTGCTTGTTACTCTGGCCAACATCTTCCTTGTGTGTTAGGTAAGTAAATAGTAAACCGAGATACTTTCAATAAGGGAAAATGAAATTAAAAGCACAGTAGTATTCTAAAACTCTGTTGGGAGTATCGTAAGACGGGGTTACTTTGCAAATCAGGGGTTACTTTGCACAAAATATGGAAAGAGTTTCACAGTCCTCTGTCGGTAAAACAATGAACTATAAGGAGGAAATTTCAACTGCCACCGTAAGATAGGACATTTAACTGTATTTGGGCTATAATATTGGCGGTTAACATCAGTTCTAATTACCCAGAGGGTTTGTTGTAGAGGTGTGGAAAGCAGTCATTGTAAAGGCCGACAAGATTTGAAAGATATTGCGTATAGTCTAGGAGCCATACTACTGACGACTGTTGCACGGGGGTGTATAGAGAATTTATCTTCAAAACTTGTTTCCTATATGTCTAAGCATAGTATTCAGCTTGGGTATGCGTTTCTGGTATGGGGAGGTTTCTCCAAAAATGGCCGCCAATATGACCACCAGTCAATGTTTAACGTTGGTGAAAAATAGCCTATATCTCCGAAACTATTGCTTTCAGCTCAAAATTCCAAAGGACAAAAATTAATCAGTACATACATATTTGGATAATGTGCGAACCGTTTCAAAAGAAAAAAAATCTAGTTTTAAAGGTTATAAAAAAAGCTTTAATAATTAAAACACTGCATTCTTTCCAGCATTACTAAGACAGACAGACATACATACATACACACACACACACCATATATATATATATATATATATATATATATATATATATATATATATATATATATATGAGAGAGAGAGAGAGAGAGAGAGAGAGAGAGAGAGAGAGGAGAGGGTGCAAATGTGGAAACCCAGTTTGTATTTAATTTGTAAAAAAGCAGTGAATCGTTAATTTAACCTGGAAAATTGCCTCAAAATGCCTTAGAATGTTAGAAATATGGGACCATAATTCGCAAGTGCAAAAACCATGTATGTAAAAAATAAAAACATGTTTGGCACATGTACTAGCATATTTCGATTTTTAAAAAACAGGGTAATGTGGAAACACCCTAAAATTACAGTAAATCAATGTGTAAACACACAAAGTTGTTGGATCAAAGTATGTTTTTTAATCATAGTATGTGTTTAATCTGTAGACGAAACAAAGACAACAAAAGATTTGAAATAATTACAAAGTTAAAAAGCTGAAAGTTACAAAGTAAACAAATTTCATTCAAGTTTTTTTTTTTTTTTTTTTTTCAACAGACAAAGATGTTATGTAGGCAAGTCTTATTTTCAGAAATCACAAATACAAATGTCTGTTTCCACACCGGTACACTCAGAGTGACTCAATTTCTAACATAATTGACAATTAATCCATAGTTCACCACGCATATCTTTCGAAAATGGATTCCCATAAAATATGCCCAGGGTGCCTTTTTCGGTGGGCTCTTCTACTCCAACTGGAAGATAGACTATATTTTGTTTTTAATTGGAGGAGAACTTTGGGTATTTTTCAAGTTTTCTTACCGCCTGCAGGCGGTTTCTGTTTAGATCTAGTCGTACTCTTAGATAAGGATTGTTCGAGCTGTTTTTTGGCGGAGACGATGTGAAAACAGCGCATAACTCGGCTTACGACCTCTATTCGAAGTCTTCCTCTTCAAAGGGAGCATTTTTGTGATTTCATATGGTGACACAGAAACTTTTGAAGAGGGATTCTCTGAAAAGGTGCTCGGTACGCTGGGATTCTCTGAAGAGGTACTCGGTATGCTGGAATCCTGTAATAAAAATTGTGAAGACAATTATTTGCCTTTTTCTGCCTCTTTGTCAGTTTCAACTTTGCTTTACTCCTAAGCCTTACACCTCAGCCCTATCCCTCACTTAGACCATGAATAAAAAGTATCTAATATATACTTGTATGATTCAAATGTGTGTTATCTTCAATAAATTATTTAGTAATAATAAAGCAATGCAATGGACTTTAGGGTGAGGGATATGTGGAAACGTTTCCACATTTCCCTCATCCACATGTTTCCAAGTTACCCGCACTGTAGTCAAACTGGATTGTACGAGTTAAGTTAAAAGCACGTGTGCTTGTGTTTGATTGAAAGCCACCAATACCTCCCCAATAACTCCCTTTCACAATACTTTGATATGTATTGCACTACATCCATGATACTTTAGACTTAATAACTTCATACTTACCTCCAAAAACTTACGAAAATGTATAAACAACATTCGACGCACCACCATTAACTACACTGGCCGACTGCTTCATAGAATTGTGATGTGACGAATGGGGACGAGGGTGATTGTTTACGGCAATTGCCGCTAGGGTAAATGTCTCTGCAGTCAACATAAGTTACGTTTCAACATTACCCTCACGTTTCCACATTTGCACCCTTTCCTATATATATATATATATATATATATATATATATATATATATATATATATATATATATATATATATATATATATATATAACTTACACAATCTTAAACGTAGGAGGGATTATAATTAGGCCTATTAAAAGTAACAACAGTAAATGGTTATTAGTGAAGTCCAATCTCTCTATAATATAATAGAGGCTAATTCGAATCATTGTGACACTTTGAAAATTCACAAGTATAGAATCTGGAACAGGCTATTACATTCTTTCTACATATACAAATGTTTCGCCTACACAAGTCTGACAAGTACAAATGTAAGGGAAAACAGGAGGAAGTTGTTCTTCGGTAATTTGAGGAGTACATCCTGCTTCAAGTTTCACACATCCATATTCAGTAAGATTGCGTATATCTTGTAGATCTGTTAACAGACTGTACTACCAGTTAGCTTGTAAATATGTCCTTTCGATATGTAGTGCCGTACTGGATGATGTTGGTGGAAGCTTTGTGAAGTCTCAAGTTTTCATTTGATGCTATTTTATGACTCTTAAGTTATATATTTTCCTAAAGTCTTTAGACAACATCCTTGTCAAAAACTCTTCACATTTTCAGTTATTGAGCATGACAGACCATCTTTTCCCAAGTCTTTAATAAAGTATGAATAGTCTTCTATCTATTTTAAAGGTGCTTGTTTTGTACCAAATTTCCTGAAGTACTTACTGTGATACAGAATGAATCGCAGTAAGTACTTCAATAATTCGTATTGAAACAGTTTGACATACATCGTATATTGGGATATATCTTGTAGATTGTCCGTTCCCAGGAAAGATCCAAAATTCCTTCACACCATTCGGTTGAAACTCTTTATGAAAACAATAAACAGCACAAACAAACACATTTGTGTCTAATAATGCTATTAGCACACTCTCAACGTTCGAGTACTTACAGTGTGATTTATTAATATTCTTTCATCTGCTTCTTCAAGAGTACTACACTGATAATGTTGTTCTATCCAATTGCTTTCTTCTAATTTGTCCATCAATACCACTAAAATAAACTATTTTACTTGAGAGTCTGTCCTTTTGTTGAATATATTCTACAGAACTGTTTAAATTGTGTTTTGTTTTGAATTGAAGCCCAAAATGCATCCATGTTGTTAGGCAAAGGTGTAACACTGCTTGGGATTGTTATGTTAATTGGGTCCTTTTCAATTCATCTCAATCTTTTTGCAGCTTTTATATTATCATCTTTGTAAATATCAAAGACAATATCAACCCTTTTGGATGATTTGGAGAGGTGAATTTACAGCAGTAGCAGCTATAGTGCAAGCATGAAGTATAAAATCAAATACTATGTGGGATGTGTTTGGATGAAATAAGGGTGTGGTTTTTACTTTTACTTCAAGCTCTTTTACTGATTCTGATTTGTTTGATTTTATCTGGTTACCATCTTTGGCCAAAAAGAATGACGTTGCTGTTACCTCAAATGTTAAAAGTTTATTAATTGAGTAGCCACAATATCTTGAAATAATTTTTTCTCTCAGCATTAGATGTGTCCGCTTTTCACATCAATAATTTTCGGGTTTTCTTTACTCAGGTGGCCTTTTCTTAACGAAAGTGGATCTATCATCATGTAGGTTATGTTCATATTTTTTTTTTCAATTCCACAGATTCATTTATGAAGCATACTTATTGAGGACGTCTCATGGTTGATTAAATCTTGTAATGCTACAGACTCTTTCCTCCGGGTCATTCCTATAATACCACACTACCCTTTAGCTGGTTGGTTGTACCACATCTCCAAGCCCTGATTTATGCTTACATTACTCAACTTCCTTTCTCCATGCTGAACAACAAATTCGCTTCTTTTTAAATGTTCTACTATATCAGAAAATTTCAAACAGTCTTCACGGTAAACTGAGCCCTATCTTCCATAATTGACTTTACCAAAGGCAAGGCTCTGCCCAATGCACATAAATAGAGATCCCATTTCCCATTTCTCCATCAGCTCTAATGATGTCTCTCAATATAGGGAATAACGTATTTAGAAGAAACGTTACAATAACAAACGTTCGGACTTTTATTCGTCCTGTTTGATTAAGATAATAAAGTCAGCATGGAAGTCCTGTAGAAGACCACTCACATCTTCAGTTTTCTTCTTCTCATTATAATAAGATCCTTGTCCTTGCACAAAATTTCCGGAATTTTGAATTGGTCAAAGAGTGCTGGTACTTCTTAATGTTAGATTTCATGAACTGTTGAAACTGGATTCGTTGTACAGCTTCTACCGTTATGTTCATAAATCGAACTCCTCTAAAGTAAGCATTAAATTGTAATGCACTTTCGATCACTTTAGGACCAAATATTTCAGTTTTCATTAGTACTTCAAAGATTTCACTATCTTTGAGATATAGCCCAAGATAGCTTATTATGATATTAACTAACTAACTAACTAACTCTATGGCCTATGGAACCCGGAGGTTCAGTGCCGCGTTCACAAAAGCTCTCCACTGACTTCTATCCTTAGCTAATTGCATCCAGTTTCTACTTTGTATTCCTATCTCTGCGAGATCCATCTTAATATTATCCTCCCATCTGCTCCTAGGTCTTCCTAATGGTCGTTTTCCTATGGGTCTACCAGTCAAGACTTTGAAAGCGTTTCTACTTTCTTCCATTCTAGCTACATGACCTGCCCACCTAAGCCTCCTAGACTTGACGACCCTAACAATGTTGGGTAAACCGTATAAACTATGTAGTTCCTCGTTATGAAGTTTCCGCCATTCCCCATTCTCGTTCCTCTTGGGTCCGAATATTCTTCTCAGGATCCTGTTCTCAAATACTTTCAGTCTATGTTCTTCCCTCAGAGTAAGCGACCATGTTTCGCAACCATACAGAACAACAGGCATGATTATCGTTTTATATATTTTAAGCTTCAAATTCCTCAACAGAACTCGCGACGACAAGAGATTTTGAACCGAATAGTAACACGATTTCCCTGCTTTTAGTCGACATTTAATTTCTTCGTGAATATGATTTTCGTCTGTTAATATTGATCCTAAATATTTGAAAGTATCCACTTTATCAAAAGTATTATTTAATATTTTAACGCCTCCACAATTTGCCGTATTACGGTCCCGACGCACTTCCATGTATTTAGTTTTCTCTGCATTTACTTCTAAACCCATGTCCCTGCAAGCGTTTAATAATATCTCTGCATTTATTTCTACTGTTCTCCTATCATCCCCTATTAAATTTACATCATCAGCATATGCCATAACCTGGTGATTGCCGTTCAACTCTAGGCCCTGGTTGTTATCTTCGATTTTCCTTATGGCGTATTCCAGCACAAAGTTAAATAATAATGGCGACAACGCATCTCCTTGTTTCAGGCCATTTTCGACGTGGAAGCTCGTGGACAAAAATTTTCCTACCCGGACTTTACTTTGGGATTCACTTAAACATATCTTAATTAATCTAATTAGCTTTCTCGGTATTCCAAGCTCTGTAAGAACGTTGTATAATGTTTCTCTCCTAACCGAGTCGTAAGCCTTTCTAAAATCAATAAATAGTTGATGTACCGGGGTGTTGTATTCCCACTTCTTTTCGAGTATTTGGCGAATGGTAAATATTTGGTCGATAGTTGATCGATTTCGCCTAAATCCGCACTGGTAATCTCCAATAATTTCATCTGCGTATGGGGTCAATCTTGCTAACAGAATATTTGAAAGGATTTTATAGGATGTTGACAGAAGAGAAATGCCTCGATAATTATTACAGTCAGTTTTGTCGCCTTTCTTGTGAATTGGAACAATGATTGATTCTTTCCACTCTTGTGGCAATTCTTCCTTGTTCCAGATAAGGAGAATGAGTTTGTGTATCTTGTTCCACAATTTTTCGCCTCCAGCTAAAATTAACTCAGCCGGAATTTCATCTACACCCGGAGATTTGTGTTTCTTTAATTTCTTTATAGCGACTTCCACTTCTATTCGATTGGGTTCTGGAATATACGGTTCTGCGGTGTGTATCTCCTTTTCTCCACGCACATTAGTTTTTGGCTGCGTGTTCAGCAAATCGTCAAAGAAATCTTTCCATCTATTTAAGAGGTTATCCGTATCAGTGAGAACTGTTCCGTCAGATTTCTTTAATATATAAGCACGAGGTTGATAGCCTTTCTTAAATTCGCTGATCCCCTTATGCATGTCCCGAATATTTTTATTTTTACTATTATCTTCAAGTTCCTTAATTTTAACTTTCAAAAAATCCCGTTTCTTTGTTCTAAAAGTTTTGGAAGTTTCCCGCCTGATATCTGCGAAATTTTGTGTAGTTATTTCATTCGGATTTTGTAACCACCGTAATTTTGCCTGTTTTCTCTTCTCTACTAGTTTAATTCATTCTTGGTCGAACCATGGTTTGTTCCTACGTATTTCCGCGTGTCCCAATTTTTCTATTGCTGAACTTTTAATGCTATATCTAATTTCAATCCAAGTATCCTCAACACTTGTGCACTCCGAGTCTTCTAAAACCGAGAATCTATTCGAAACTTCAATCTGGTATTCCTCTCTTACCTGGCTCTCTTCTAATTTCTTTAAATTAAATCTCTCCGTTTTCGGACATTGAGTATTACATTTATTCAACGATAATCTCTCCCGTATTATCGCTGCTACCAGGTAGTGATCAGTGTCACAATCAGCCCCTCTAAACGACCGGACGTCAATTATGCTAGATTGTCTTCTTCTATCTACTAAAACGTGATCAATTTGATTATGTGTTTTTCCGTCTGGTGATGTCCAAGTGTATTTATGAACGTCGCGATGTGGGAATTTTGTACTCTTCACGATTAGGTTTTGGATGTTGCAAAGTTCACGAGTCTAACACCGTTGTCATTACTTTCCTTATGCAAACTTTCGTTCCCTATAATCGGTTTGAAAATATCCTCTCGTCCTACCTTCGCATTGAAATCCCCTAATAGAATCTTCATATGGTATCGCGGGAGTTGGTCAAATATCCGTTCCACTTCTTCGTAAAAACTATCTTTTATATCGTCACCCTTATCTTCAGTTGGAGCATGTACATTTAAAACAATAATATCACACCACCGTCCCTTAAGAGTAATAAAAGAAAGTCTGTCAGTAACAAATTCAACCTGTTTAATTGCTGGTAATATTCGTTTGTGAACGAAAAACCCTGTTCCTAACTGGTGATTTTTATTTGCTTCCCCGTAAAAGAACGTAAAATTTCCATATTATGATATTAGTTGTATGAAATGAACCCAGTTCAAAAAATATATTTTCAAACTTAGCAGGGAACTGCAACTGCAGTTCCTTGGCTAAATGGCATACTCCTTCCTCACTCCACAGAGTTCCACATTCCTGATTTACCTGTGTCAAAAGGTCCATAAAATTTACCATGGCTATTTATATAGCTGCTTGATTGGTGGCTAGAAAAGAAGAATAGAAGACCATGAAAGTCTTTGGAAGCTTCTTTTCAGTAATAAGTGAGTTAAAAGCGCTCCACAAGGAAGAACAATTATCTCGGAAACTGATAGTAGATAAATTACAATTAGATAAAAAATCATGCCATTACCATGCAAAATCTATTTTTGATGTTGAAACTGATGTTTGTGTGCCTGAGATAGTTACTAGACATAAATTATGATCAACGTTTTCTCTTTAGGGTTGTTAAATGGAATGAGCTTTTGAGAAGTTTTTGTTGTGTTTACCAAATGTAAAAACTATTCAAATTTAAACTCCGAATTACTATATTATAATGTTGTATATTCTAAAATAGTACTAAGATTGTGTCATGCAAGCTACCAATGTCTGCTTTTGTACCCTCTTGATGGTCAAAGTTATCCATAGTTGCTCGAAACGGAACACCGCTGGCTAAGTGTGTTGGCAATGGGACACAGTAATCCACCGCTATTTCCACAGCTCTTGCTACAAAAGGATGATATATATATCCTCTTTGTCTTTCTACAGATGTAGCTTTATAAAATCCTAAAACATAAAACAAATCAAATAATTAACCTCACATATTTAAAATTTTCTTACCAAGTTTAATTAACGTTTCAAAAAATAAATTATATTCATTGTCAATATAAAACTTTATGTAATTCTTGTAAAAATGACGTACGGTATCTAATTTAAAATAATATGCTGATCAGCTTTGGTCCTTTGAAATTTTGTGCTAAAAGCAATGGTTTTGGAGGTATAGGCTATTTTCCATCAACATTGCACTTTAGCTGATCGGCCATATTGTAAGAAACCTCCCCATACCAGAAATGCGTACCCAAAACTATTCTTAGACATATAGGAAACACTAGTACAAGAATTTCCGTCAAAGTTAAATCAGTTTCGTAGAGTACTAGTGTATATGATGGGACTTTGACGCAATAGTTGAAATTGAAATGTGAAACTTTTAAAGTCGTAAAAAAAAAAGAAAAAAGAAAAAGAAAGAAAGAAAGAAAGAAAGAAAGAAAGAAAGAAAGAAAGAAAGAAAACTGGGAGAAGGCGGTTTCAGCTTCTAATCGGGGTTACTTGCACCAGTCCAAAATACCAATTAGAAAGCAAATTATTACTACTGGGACCTCCTGCATTCTAAATTTAAGTAAATTTCCTATTTAGGTAGATGCCAGACTGAATTTCTTGTTGGAAAATAAATTATGAACAGTGGCGGATCCAGAAAAATAGTTTGAGAGAGGCTTCACTCACAAAGGCTTCGTTTATTTTATTTTATTTTATTTTGTTTTACTTTATTTTATTTTTTTAGAAATCATTAGGCTTTTGGGGCATTGAAGCTTACACGAATAGGAATGAGTTTGACTAACATTAGATTTTTAAAAAAGAAGAAAAGAAATCATGCAATTTGGGTGGACTTCATCCTGAAAGCCCCAAACCACGTAAATCTTACACTGCTTACGCTTGGGATAATATTCTTGGACATAAGGAATAACCAAGGCAAATCAGTTCACAGGGATTTTTTTTTCTGTTCCTGAGTTGGCATTTTTGTGGGACATATGCTAAACTATTAGAATGTGGTTCCTGTGCCGGTACCAGAAAATACATCATTTTCTTTACATATATTGGTAATTCATACTAAGTAACGATACCGGTACCATCATTCTAATATCAATATTTGTAGACTACATGCAGTTTTGTGTTGAAAGTAAAATGTATAAATACTGTAGGGAAAATATTTCACAGAAACGTTATGTTCGTATGTTGAACATACTTTTTTGTAAGTTGTGCAAAGTATCCCCCTATAGGGTTACTTTGCACCAACGTTTATATTTCAATAACTATGGTCATATTGAATGTTTACTAATGAACTTGCACTAATGTTTTCTTATATATCTAGCTATTATATGTTTAAAATAGAGTGTTCTAAATCATTACGTTTGTAAGTTTCATGCTATTTTCTTTAAAATAACTTTAACGTAGTGCAAAGTAACCCTATCTTACGGTAGGTTTTCATATAAATGACTTTGAAGGGTTATATATGAAGTTGTATTTTATGTGATGATCAGTACTTTTGACCATTCCACCACAATGACTTTTCACTGCAAAATAATTATTAGCAGGTATATAAGGGATATTTTGTCTCAATTCTGTTGGAGTACTTTTCAGAGATCGGAAACTGTGTACACCTTACGAAAAGTAAGAATGTTTCAAAAATCCAAAGGTACAGCGGACCGTTGGATTGGCATAGGGACTTTTCTTCTCATATCAGTAAAGAAAATAGCACGAACAGGTCTCAGCTTTTATTTGTCCGTAGAATATCAGTTACGACTGGGCTGTGTAACTGGATAGTCTTGTTATGATACAATTCCCTCCTATTGTTGTTGGTTCACGCCATGTAAAGATTTGATTGTATTAAATAAGTCGTTCAGAAGACAAGGTAATCAAATCTAATTAATTGAAAAAAAAGACATTTTTTTCTAAAGCTTGTACGGTACTCTTAAGTAGTACTGTTTTTTACATTATAAGAGTTATTTGCAATACCTGGACATAGATCTCTTATGCTCTGAAAGAAGATTCAGACAGAGTTCTTAAAAATGAAGTATGTCCAGAGTAACTAAAAGCCATGGACTTGATCCTCTTGTGCACTGAACCCGTCAAATATCCTCCAAAATATGTTCACGATAATACACGCTGCAGAACTCCTTTTCACATTTTTGACAACGAGACGTAACTTTGTTCTTCCCCTGTATTAAAATCCAGATACTCCCATGAAAACACGTAACTTTCGGTACAGTGAAGGACGAAATTACTTTGTACTTCAGTATAGACCTTCTATTCGTAATTGCTCGAACATTTCCACATTGGTCAGATATACAGGATGGCCCAAAAGTAGGTATAGAGTCTCATACTGATCTGCTCATTGTATTTCATATCATTTACACCTCGTTTACGGGTGCTCGTATAGTCTTCTGCAGTTAGTTTTCCGTTCAGCGACATGGCTGGTTTTTAGCGCATGAAGTCTACTTTATGGACTACTTTAAAAAGCAACTTTATGTGAATAGCATGGTAACTAGTGTTTCAAACACTCGGAAACGACTGATCATACTATGTTATATAGGTGGATTCTCCGACGCTGTTAATGCTTTAATTTCGAGCTCCGATGGTGTCAACTTCAATACGCCGTACAGTGCCCTTTGTTCATACCACTAGTAAAATGTACCCACATTTGGATAAATTACTAATTACTGTTTATATACTAATTCCAGGATTCTGAATCTAATAGAACTATTATAAAATATATCCGTCCGTAATATATATACAGGGTAATCTAACAAACTTCGGGAGGTGATTCCTGACACCGAGATACACAAAAGATGTTGGCAGAGTTAGCGAGAGCCGAAAACTTGGGAACAATAAATGGGAAGCGGTAGATATTGAAAACGAATATGCTTAGAGATGGCGGTCTGGAAAGTCTGGATGACGATGGTGTTCAATACGTAGTTGCTCTGTTCACACATACAGGTAGCGCTTGTGTTCAAGACGTTACAGTACAGGAGTGCGGCCATTGTATGCGATTGTTGAAAAGAACAAGTGGCAGTAGTCGACTAAAACATGTTGAGTTATTCCAGTAGTGTCCACCCCCCCTTGTCCATGACGCACCTCTCCCCCAGTTGTCTACCCGTAGGTGTTCTTCCATGAAAAAATCTTATTTTTGATTAATTTTTACACTCCCTCAAACATATTTATACAGATTTTAACCCCCCCCAAATATTTCAATGACGCACTTTGCGTCATAGCCCCCCCCTTGTGGCACCCCTGGTTATTCAAACTGCGAACAGGCTGACATAGTATGTCAACTAATTCTTGTACGGTCGTGCAGATGGCAATCGGCATCAAGCAGCACGATTTTATCAGGAGTGTTTTCCTAACACACGCCTACCGTCATACAGGATCTTTGCAGCAATTTATAGGTGCACATGTGAAACAGGAACCGCACTACCTCCTCATGTAGATGGTGATCGACCCCATCGTGTACGAACACCTGTTATGAGGTATCTTTGGGGTAAATGTATCTTTGAGGTACCGTTTATGCCAATAGTAAAAGTGCCCGCGCTTGGATACATTTCTAATTCCGTTTTTTATACTAATTTGAGGATACTGAATCCATTAGAAATATCTTAAAACATGCACGTCCCTTGGATACTTACAAGGAAAGTACATGAACCTATCAACGGGACTTTCTAATCAAACCTAGTCCATTCGATAAACATAACAAAAGTATGTCCATGCACAAAAAATTAGGTGTCATAGACAACGGAGTAAGTCCCTGGGGGCCCATTGACCCTGTTAGTATAAGGAAAATCGTAGACATGCAGTGAAATAGCTATTGCATCAACACTGTTCATGAGAAAGCCATGGTTTATAGTTCATTCTCTTTAGCACGAAACAAGCTTGTCAAAGGTGCTATGTATTGGGGTTGATAACGTGCATGAACAGGGAAAATTGGAAGAATGTCGTGAAAATTCCCTCCAGAAATTCCTCCCATCAAATTTGGACCACTCTGGAGTAACCCCGGATAAAAGTAGACAATCCAAATGCATTTCGAAAAATACTATAGGGGATAAGAAATATGTGTACCAAGTTTTGTATTGATAGAAAATTAGGCATGACAGGAAATCGTGTATTGGTATACAAGCTTTTCCCTCATATCTATTTCTTCTATCAATACAAAACTTGGTATACACGTTTCTTGTATGCTTTCATCCGGGGCCACTCCAGAGGGGTCCAAAGTTGATGGGGAGATTTGTGGAAGGAATTTCCCAGACATTATCCCAGTTTTCTCTGTTCAAGTACATTAGGAGTCCCAATACATAGCACCTCTAGAAAGTTTGTTTCATGATGAAGAGAATGAACTATAAGTCATGATTTTATAATGAACAGTGTTGATGCAATAGCTATTTCACTGCATGTCTACGATTTTCTTTATACTGCATGTCAAAGGGCCCCAGGGACTTACCGGCCCTTGTCCAAGGCACCTCCGTTGTCCATATCTTTGTTATGCTTATCGAATGGACTAAGTGTGATTAGGAAGTCCCGTTGACAGGTTCATGTCCTTTCCTTGTTAGAAAAGTGATATCAAATTTGAAATATAAATAAATATAAATATACCAATCTCGAACTAATTTTTCTACGTGTCCCATGGACAGATATTCTTGAAAATAGTTGTATTGGATTTAGGATCTCAAATTATGTTAGGGAAGTTAGGTCAAAAAAATGACTAACCGGGAACAAATTGCAATACAATTTCTGTTAACGGGTTCTTATGGAAAAATACATGAGGAAAATGATGGTGAAAAGTCTACCACTCTCCGAGGTGGGGTAATGCTGGTATGGAGACTTTTCCAACATGGCCGCGACGCGCTACTACTATTCGTAAAGTTTCACTTTGGAGCCTCCTGTGTCACTCCTAATTAACATAGAGTAATGAGTGTTTGTAAAGCGTAATGTAACATTGTTTCCCATTTTGCCCACCAACTAGAAGAAGAAGAAGAATAAATTTTAAAAATCACAAAAAGCTTATTTTTTCCGACAATATTTCATCCCTGACAACACTCTGTGTACAGCAGCGCAACGAAAAAAATCGTTATTACATACCTTACACATTTGATATTTAGGCCGAGTAAGTTGTTCCAATATGGGATACCCTGTATGGGATATATCCGATTTCAATGCAGGAAATAGAGCATTATATGAGAACACCCTGTAACCATCCTAATCACCACAGCGTCATGACGTACATCGTTATAAAGCTTGAAGAAGAAGGCAAATTTCAACTATGTAGTATTGATTCCTAATTGACCCACTGGATAGAAGAAGAAGAAGAAGAAAAAGAAAGTTGTAAAATTACAAAGAAATTATTTATTTATTTATTATTGAAAAATTGTAATACAGGATGTCTAGTAAAATTCCAAAATGAAATTTCGTGACTTTTTCGTGACCTTTTCTTCACCAAATCATAAAATTTCCTAACATTTTCAAGACCAAATTCCGGTGCGAATTAGGTCGAATTTTCATCCATGCGATAGAAACGTACTTTGCTTGCGATTTGGAAACGTCTAAAGCCGACCAACCATAGACACTTTTGGTAGTGAATTTTGACATTTTATAGAACGAAATTTTCCAAACTGTACTTACATTTATACAGTTAAAAAAATCGTGACCCAAAAGCTAAATTTCGTGACTTTTTCGTGACTTTCATGACCGTTTTCTGATTTCGTGACTTTTTCGTGACATTCGTGACTTTCGTGACCGATAGACACTCTGTAATAGCTGTATACGATGCTGTATCACGGATTTTACTGGAGGAAGTATATCATTGTATGTGAACACCCTACAATGTAATAGTTGTCCTCACTTGTTCTAAGTGGAACATGGGTTTCAACAGCCTAACAAATTTAAGTAGGGAGAAACACTGAACCACGAATTTATTGTAATAAATAATTTAGTGTCGACTTTTTATGAAAAAATACCTATGGAAAACGGTTTTGGAAAGTCTACAACTCTCGGAGAGTACATAGGACAGCTATGGTGAAGTTTTCAATATGAGCTCCACGTTTCCTATTACTTGATATTATTATACAGTATGTTGAGTATTGTTCAATATTTGGAACCTAATTCTTTATAGTAAACTCTTAAATAAGTTTCTTCAAATATTTTTGTTACATTTTTTTCATGGCACACTAGAGTTTAATGGTACACTGTACTATCCAGTACAGTGTTCAATAGTTTCCATATGTTAGAGCTTACTTACAATTAAATGAATATATGCTACACAACTTAAACTACATGCATTATATTTAAAATAAGAATTACATGCACGAGTATAACGTGTATACAATTATGTTAAGTTCTGTTACATAGAACTGTAAATGAACTAAGGAAAGCTTAACACTAATAAATTTAAATTTTCAATGTTATTTAAGATATTTGGTAATGTGTCATAAGCAGTATATATATATATATATATATATATATATATATATATATATATATATATATATATATATATATATATATATATATATATATAGGGTGTTTCAGATAAAACGTCCAGTGCTTATAAATCCGAAACGGCTGAGAATAAAAAGATGAAACAAAAACTGAGATAGGAAAATGTCATAGGGCCCATCACATGGTGTTGTTGTGGTGACCTCCAGGGCCCTCTTTCAAGCATGTGCGAAAAGAATGTAAGAGCAAACTTCTTCCACTAGGTTCTTGCTTAAGTTTCTTAATGTCGTAGACAGTCTTTGTTTTTGCAGTTCGCCTTGGCTGCAGGCAGAGAAAAATATCATGACAGTCATTACTTAAGTGATATATTAACAGGTCCAGATCAATGTCATCACCTATAATGACTGTAGCATACTTGTGCACTAATGCAACTCTTTCCATGACCATCATAACGTCAGCATCATCAGAAGCTTGCTTGGTGGTTCAGTCAGCTGATTGTAACTTTTGCGAAAGACAAGTTATAAACGCTTGTTTATTTTGTGTTAGAAAAAAAATCATAGTTAATGAGCTTATCACCAGGTTCAACAGTGATAGGTAATGAAATGGATCCATGTAGCTCCGGATGGGAATTGCGTCACGAATCTGACTCTAAAGAAAAATGGCTCAATCACCAGCACCCAATTATTTATTAAAATTTTTGAAATGTAGATGCAGCATAACACAATGTACTACCCCACAGCGTATGCAGAAGGGAAGGAATGATGTGTACAAATGCTTGTACGCATTCTACAGGTACAAGTTATTGTAACTCTGTGAAAGTTGACATGGATGGTGATATAAGCGATATTATAAGCGAATATATATATATATATATATATATATATATATATATATATATATATATATATATATATATATATATATATATATATATATATATATATCTGCTATAGCTGCTTATCACACATTCCCAAGTAGGTTAATTAACTCTGAAAATTTAAATTTATTAGTGGTAAGCGTTGCTTAGTTCATTTACAGTTCCATGTAGCAGAACATAACTCAGTTTTATACACATTATATTCGTGCATGTAATTCTTGTTTTCAACATAATGTATACAGTTTACGTAAGTTGTATACCATATATTTATTTTATAAAGGTAACCAAGAAAGTTCTTTCGCTTTTTCACCCACCACCTTCGAATATCGATATGTCACCTAAGACGTACCTGGAAGATAAAAAATAGTTCCCATCAGCATCTACGATCTTCTGCCAACGTTCTGGAGGGCTGTGGATTCCATCGCGGTTGAACTTGGTGGGCAGTGAAGCGAAGAAGATATCGAGTGAATTTTGCATCTCTACCACGAATTAGAACTGGCTTCCTTTAAGGTGATTTTCTAAGAAATGGAACAGTTGATAATCGGACGGTGCAATGTTCGGGGAGTATGGCGGATGCAATAGTGTTTCCCATCGAAGGCGTAGAATGGTGTCCCGGGTCATCCTAGTCACGTGGAACTTAGCGTTGTCCTGTAACAAAAGAGGACCCTTTGCTATTCATAAGTGCTGGCTCCAGAGTTTTGAGTTTTTCTTGAACATGGCTCTACTGCTGACAGTACACAGTTGTATTGATGTTCTGACAAGCTGATAGCAGTTCCCAATGCACGATGCCGCGGGCAGTCCACCAAACACACAGGAGGGCCTTCTTCTGGTGCAGTGCTGGTTTTGGCTGTTTTGGAACCGGATCATGGGATGCTAACCAATGATGACGGCGCCGAGCTTCGTACAGGACCCACTTCTCTGCACTGGCCGCGTAGTCACGATACCTTCACCAAAGGACTGGCATATCTTACGCCCCACTGCAGCGACATTTGACAACAGTTTGAACTCTTAAAGCACACACGCTGTAATTTCACTCTGTTCTTACACAAGTTCACGGTGCAACTCAACTGCCACAACCAGGTAGTATGTTGGATATACCCATACAAACAGCTGACCTTCGTCTTATCTCCATTTGCTTTCAACTCACGCTGTGAGGGGCAGTTGAACACAGACCTCCACAAAGTCGATAGAATTTTCTTGGTTACGTTTATAATGTAAGTAAACTCTAACACATCGAAACTATTGAACAATGTACTAGATATAAAACTGTAGTGTACCATGGAAAAAATCTAACAAAAATATTTGAAGAAATTTGTTTAAGAGTTTGCTATAAAGAATTAGGTTCCAAATATTGAACAATCCTCAACATATAACGATATCAAGTAATAGGAAACATGGTGCCCACATTGGAAACTTCACCATAGAGGGCCTGTGCACTATCGGAGAGTTGTAGACTTTCCAACACCGTTTCCTTAAGGTATTTTTTCATAAAAAGTCGACACTAAATTATTCATTACAATAAATTCGTGGTTTAGTGTTTCTTCCTACCTAAATTCGTTAGGCTGTTAAGGCCCATATTCCACTTATCCAGTTAGAACAATTGAGGACAGCTATTACATTGTAGGGTGTTCTCATACATTGGTATACATCCTCCAGTAAAATCCATGATACAGCACGAGTATACAGCTATTACAATTTTTCAATAATAAAAAAAACAACAAATAAGTAATATCTTTGTAATTTTTCAACTTTCTTTTTCTTCTTCTATCTAGTGGGTGAAATAGGAATCCGTACTACATAGTTGAAATCAGAATTCTATAAGCTTTACAACGAAGTACGTCATGACGCTGTGGTGATTAGGATGGTTGCAGGGTGTTCTCATATAATTGTCTATTTCCTCCTTTGAAATCGGATACAGCCCATAAAGGGTATCCCATATTGGGACAATTTACTCGGCCTAAATCTCAGTGGCTGTTGCACATCTTATATACAAGTGTGTAAGGTATGTAATAACATTTTTGTTGCGCTGCAGTTTCCAGAGATTAACTATTTTTTTTTAGAAAAAATCGAGTTTTTTTATTTTTAAATTTCTTGTTCTTATGCTTCTTCTTTTTCTTCTTCTCGGTGAACAAAATGGGAAACATTGTTAGATCGTTGGAATCTGCGTTCCATAAGCTTTACAAAGATGCAATACGCATTGCTCTATGTTAATTAGGAGTGACACAGGAGGGGAGTAAGTGAAACTTTGCGAATAGTAGTAGCGCGTCGCGGCCATGTTGGAAAATTGTCCATACCGGCCTTACCCCACCTCGGAGAGTGGTAGACTTTTCGCCATCATTTTACTCATGTATTTTTCCATAAGAACCCGTTAACAGAAATTGTATTGCAATTTGTTCCCGGTTCAGCAACAATTTGCCTAGACTAAATTAGTATAAAAAGCGCAATTAGAAATGTATCGAAGTATGGGCAATTCATACTAGTACCATAATCGTTAGTTTTTTGATTCATTATTTCCTACTCCTCAGAATGTATCCTCATTACGTTATACTGCGTAGGGTACGTAGTCGCGATTCCCAGTCATATGAACGTGTGTAACAGGTCCATTGAGACCAAAATTTTAAATCTGAGAATTGTCATCCCTAGGACTTGAGTACATATTCCTGTAGATTTAGTTGTTTCTGCTTGTATCTGTATGATTTAAAATAGTCAAAAATATATTGTCCAAAGTAACACTATATTTTGTGGTAATTTTAAATTGTGGCGGAAAAATTGAATTAGCATAAGGCAGGAATTTTGAATGTCGTGCTTAAGCTTTACTAAGATATTGTAACATATAGCCATGTAAATGTGCATATTATCTAAATGTGGGTCCCATTGACTTTCATTGGACATGAGTACCTTGAGACATTCTTCTTAAACTTTGGAAGAAATACATTTGGCACACACTAAAATTTTGGAATTGTTAAAAAATACAAGTTTGTAATTGTTCTCCAGGCCATATATATATATATATATATATATATATATATATATATATATATATATATATATATATATATATATATATATATATATATGCCATTTCAAGACCCTGTGCATGTTTAGCATTATCGGTTTACAGGGATGGTGCGCTACTTTTCGACCAATACTTTTATGCTTAGCTTTTCTAATAAATGTCTAAATTTAATTACAAATATTAAAGAAAAACCTACAACCTCTGCAAGAATAATGAACTCTAGCTTATAATTATTAGCTAGAATAATAATGATTGGTTTGGAGCAAACAATTATTAGTTCCTAATACTTTTTCAGGGAACTACAAATTTAATGATGAGCTGCGTAGAAAGATTAAACCTATGCAAAACATGGAACTTAAAATAATCTTATCAATTAGTAAACATTTTGAAACTAACATAAGAAACAATTTAGATCACGTTTAGACGACAAACGCTAAGCCATCAAGTAACGATACGAATCCAGTACCACCTAGTTAAATAATGAACGTTCTGGAATTACAATGAATAATTAGGATCTTATCTAGATGACACATAATGAACTGCATAGTTAATAATGAAAGTTTTTGAAATTTGATATGCACCTATATGAATCATCTCCGGATTATGAATCTTGAACAACCTGGTTAAATAATAAACGTTTTGGAATTACAATAAAAAAATTAGTATCTTGCCTAGGTAACATATCATGAATCCTCTAGTTAAATGATAAACGTTTTTGAAGTAAGGTATGTACTAATTTGAATTATCTCCGAATTACGAATCCTGAACCACCTGGTTAAATAACAACAAGTTTGGATCTACACTGAATATTTAGGATTTTGTCCAGATGAGACATCATGAATCACAAAGGTTAGTAATGAACGGTTTGGAACTAAAATCAATAATCAGCTTACTGTTCTGATAAGTCATCATGTATCACCGGGTTAAATAATGAACGGTTTGTAACTACAATAAATAATTAGGTATTGTTCTGATGAGACATTATGAATCACCTGGTTAAATAATGAACGGTTTGTATCTATAATGAATATTTAGGATTTTGTCCAGAAGAGACATCATGCATCTTCAAGTTAAATAATGAACGGTTTGGAACTACAATAAATTATTAGATATTGTTCTGATGAGACATTATGAATCACCTGATTAAATAATGAACGGTTTGGATCTACAAGGAATATTTAGGAGTTTGTCCAGAAGAGACATCATGCATCTTCAAGTTAAATAATGAACGGTTTGTAACTACAATAAGTAATTAGGTATTGTTCTGATGAGACATTATGAATCACCTGATTAAATAATGAACGGTTTGGATCTACAAGGAATATTTAGGAGTTTGTCCAGAAGAGACATCATGCATCTTCAAGTTAAATAATGAACGGTTTGGAACTACAATAAATAATTAGGTTATTCTTCTGATGAGTCATCATGAATCACGTAGTTAAATAATGAAGGTTTGGATCTACACTGAATATATAGGATTTTGTCCGGATGAAACATCATGAATCACCAAGTTAAATAATCAACGGTTTGGAACTACAAGAATTAATTAGCTTATTGTTCTGATGAGATATCTAGAATCATATAGTTAAATAATGAAGGTTTGGATCTACACTGAATATTTAGAATTTTGTCCAGAAGAGACATCATGCATCTTCAAGTTAAATAATGAACGGTTTGGAATTACAATTAGGTATTGTTCTGATGAGACATTATGAATCACCTGGTTAAATAATGAACGGTTTGTACCTACTATGAATATTTAGGATTTTGTTCAGAAGAGACATCATGAATCACCTGGTTAAATAATGAACGGTTTGTAACTACAATAAATAATTAGGTATTGTTCTGATGAGACATTATGAATCACCTGGTTCACTAATGAACGGTTTGTATCTACAATGAATATTTAGGATTTTGTCCAGAAGAGACATCATGCATCTTCAAGTTAAATAATGAACGGTTTGGAATTACAATCAGGTATTGTTCTGATGAGACATTATGAATAACCTGGTTAAATAATGAACGGTTTGTATCTACTATGAATATTTAGGATTTTGTCCAGAAGAGACATCATGAATCTTCAAGTTATATAATGAACGGTTTGGAATTATAATTAGGTATTGTTCTAATGAGACATTATAAATCACCTGGTTAAATAATGAACGGTTTGTACCTACTATGAATGTTTAGGATTTTGTTCAGAAGAGACATCATGAATCACCTGGTTCAATAATGAACGGTTTGGAACTACAATAAATAATTAGGTATTGTTCTGATGAGACATTATGAATCATCTGGTTAAATAATGAACGGTTTGTAACTACAATAATTAATTAGGTATTATTCTGATGAGACATTATGAATCACCTGGTTAAATAATGAACGGTTTGGAACTACAATAAATAATTAGGTATTGTTCTGATGAGACATCAAGAATCACCTGGTTAAATAATGAACGGTTTGGAACTACAATAAATAATTAGGTGCTGTCCTGATGGGACATTATAAATCACCTGGTTAAATAATAAACGGTTTGGATCTACAATGAATATTTACGATTTTGTCCAGATGAGACATCATGAATCAAGTTAAATAATGAATGGTTTGGAACTACAATAAATAATAAGCTTATTGTTCTGATGAGACATCTAGAATCATATAATTAAATAATGAACAGTTTGGATCTACAATGTATATTTAGGGTTTTGTCCAGAAGAGACATCATGCATCTTCAAGTTAAATAATGAACGGTTTGGAACTACAATAAGTAATTAGGTATTGTTCTGATGAGACATCTAGAATCATATAATTAAATAATGAACAGTTTGGATCTACAATGTATATTTAGGATTTTGTCCAGAAGAGACATCATGCATCTTCAAGTTAAATAATGAACGGTTTGTAAATACAATAAATAATAAGGTATTGTTCTGATCAGACATTATGAATCACCTGGTTAAATAATGAACGGTTTGGAACTAACATAAATAATAAGGTATTGTTCTGATCAGACATTATGAATCACCTGGTTAAATAATGAACGGTTTGGAACTACAATAAATAATTAGGCATTGTTCTGATGAGACATTATGAATCACCTGGTTAAATAATGAACGGTTTGGAACTACAATAAATAATTAGGTATTGTTCTGATGAGACATTATGAATCACCTGGTTAAATAATGAACGGTTTGGAACTACAATAAATAATTAGGTATTGTTCTGATGAGACATTATGAATCACCTGGTTAAATAATGAACGGTTTGGAACTACAATAAATAATTAGGTATTGTTCTGATGAGACATTATGAATCACCTGGTTAAATAATGAACGGTTTGGAACTACAATAAATAATTAGGTATTGTTCTGATGAGACATTATGAATCACTTGGTTAAATAATGAACGGTTTGGAACTACAATAAATAATTAGGTATTGTTCTGATGAGACATTATGAATCACCTGGTTAAATAATGAACGGTTTGGAACTACAATAAATAATTAGGTATTGTTCTGATGAGACATTATGAATTACCTGGTTAAATAATGAACGGTTTGGAACTACAATAAATAATTAGGTATTGTTCTGATGAGACATTATGAATCACCTGGTTAAATAATGAACAGTTTGGATCTACGATGAATATTTAGAGTTTTGTCCAGAAGAGACATCATGAATCTTCAAGTTAAATAATAAACGGTTTGGAACTACAATAAATAATTAGGTATTGTTCTGATGAGACATTATGAATCACCTGGTTAAATAAGGAACGGTTTGTATCTATAATGAATATTTAGGATTTTGTCCAGAAGAAACATCATGAATCTTCAAGTTAAATAATGAACGGTTTGGATCTACAATAAATTATTAGGTATTGTTCTGATCAGACATTATGAATCACCTGGTTAAATAATGAACGGTTTGGATCTACAAGGAATATTTAGGAGTTTGTCCAGAAGAGACATCATGCATCTTCAAGTTAAATAATGAACGGTTTGGAACTACAATAAATAATTATGTATTGTTCTGATGAGACATTATGATTCACCTGGTTAAATAATGAACGGTTTGTAACTACAATAAATAATTAGGTATTGTTCTGATGAGACATTATGAATCACCTGGTTAAATAATGAACGGTTTGGAACTACAATAAATAATTAGGTATTGTTCTGATGAGACATTATGAATCACCTGGTTAAATAATGAACGGTTTGGATCTACAATAAATAATTAGGTATTGTTCTGATGAGACATTAAGAATCACCTGGTTAAATAATGAACGGTTTGTATCAACAATGAATATTTAGGATTTTGTCCAGAAGAGACATCATGAATCTTCAAGTTAAATAATGAACGGTTTGGATCTACAGTAAATAATTAGGTATTGTTCTGATGGTACATTATGAATCACCTGGTTAAATAATGAACGGTTTGTAACTACAATAAATAATTAGGTATTGTTCTGATGAGACATTATGAATCACCTGGTTAAATAATGAACGGTTTGGATCTACAATGAATATTTAGGATTTGGTCCAGATGAGACATCATGAATCATCAAGTTAAATAATGAATGGTTTGGAGCTAAAATAAATAATTAGGTTATTGTTCTAATGAGACATTGTGAATCACCTGGTTAAATAATGAACGGTTTGGATTTACAATGTATATTTGGGATTTTGTCCAGATGAAACATCATGAATCTTCAAGTTAAAGGTTTGGACCTACACTAAATATTTAGGATTTTGAGCAAATGAGACATCATGAAGCTGCAAGTTAAATAATGAACTGTTTGGATCTACAATGAATGTTTAGTATTTTGTGCAAATAAGACGTTATGATTCACCTGGTAAATAATGAACGGTTTGGAACTACGATAAATAATTAGGTTATTGTTCTGATAAGACATCATGATTCACCTATTCAAATAATGGAGGTTTTGGATCTACAATGAATAATGAAGATCTTGTGTAGATGAACGTTTTGGAACGATCATATTGAACAAATTGTATAATATCCAAATGAAGAATCCTAAACTACCAGCTAAACAATGAACGTTTTGGAACAAACATATAAATCCCTTTGGATCACATTCAGGTGAATACTGATATAACACCAGCAACATAATGAACGTTTGGTACCAAGATATAAACAATTTTAATCATATTCAGATGAATGATGTCAAACCACCAGTTAAAGAATGAACGTTTTGGGACAAACATAACCATTTTGTCATATCCAGGCAAACAAAATTAGATCATCTAGTTAAACAATCAAGGGTTTGGAACTACTTATTAACCAACTTCGATCACATCTAGACAAAAAGTGCTATACCACCTTCTTGAACAACGAACGATTTTGAATCCTTGTATAAACAACTTTGAACAATAAAATTTAATAATTCTAAATCAAATAGTTTATCAATACATTTTTCGAACTAAATATAAGCTAATTCTGATTCTGTCTGGATGAAGATTACTTTGTTATTAAACAATGAACGTTTTGGAATCAACATATAAACCAGTTTGAATCTAGTGCAATGAAAAATTGCAGTACAGCTTGTTAGGCAATGAATTATTATGTGAAACAATCTCGTACATAGTTCAAATTCTATGCAAATGAAAAGTTCTAAGTCTGTTGAGTATTTAATGGTCTAGAGCAGGAGTTCTCAATCTTTTCCGCAGGCGTACCACCAAAGCATATTCATTGTTAATTCCACCATAAGCCGTATGTACACCCAACCACAAAAGTATCTCCCCCCTAAGCGCTCTAATTCCATTACTTGGGGTCCAGGTCATTTGCAGTTGTAAGAACGCCTAGACAGATGCAACCCAACTTACACGTAACTTTTCTCTGCACTGACAGCAGTTGGTAGCACTGAGTCAAGTCTTTATGCAAGTAAATTTGTAAAGTAGGTGACTAACGAAAAGTTCTCCATTCTAAGATGTATCTCTATGGTTCGGATCGTTTTTTTCCAAAAAAACACCATATCTTAATCTCAATATTGTATTATTTATGTATTGTATTGTATTATTATGTATGTAATGTATTTTTTCTTATATACTGTATGTTTAGATAAATAAAAATACTGACCACGCATTTGAAAATGCTTGAAAGTAGATGAAAATATCAAATCTAGAACAACTGCTGGAAAAGTTTGTAAATGATTGCCTCCTTTGATACCTTCTTCAATTCTCCTCATTCCAACATCGTCTTCTTCCTGGAGGAGAGAAGATCTTTCTTTTCACACTGAGTATGTATTGAAATTGAAATTGAAACATATGAAAACGCTTCAACCTGGCCGGGATATCGAACCCGGGCCCAGCGAACAGAAGTTCAATACGCTAACCACTTACCTACCGCGTCACTTAACCTTTTATCTAAACTTTTAGGTAGATAAAATCATTGCATGTAAGACTATACAAAATACTAATGCTCGTATGAGAAGACGTTCCTTATTAGTGTCACAATTACTTACTTGAGATTTCCTTCTTTAACTCAAAAACAAGTTATATAGACCTTCGTCAATAAGATTTGATTTGATTTTAGTTTAGCGTCCCGTTCAGTAGCGAGGCTATATGAGACGTGGACCTACTGATTAACGTGGAATCCGAACCACATGAGCTCTCGCCGGGAATCGAACCCGGGTCTCCCAGCCAAAAGCGCGTACGCTAACCGCTTAGCCAATAGAGAGCTCCTTCGTCAATGAGGAAAATATCACGAAACGTTCTTCAAGTTGAGACTATTTCATCGATTTTAACTGCTCCCGATTTACATTACTTCTATTCATCCTCATCGTAACTTCTAATTTCCAAAGAAGAGCCGGCAGCATTTACGCTGATCCCAAGAGTTTCAGTATTTGCGCGCTACCCTAGCCAGCTGTTTGAAGTTGTTCGTGTAAAATGTACAGAAAAATTTGAGCAAGAGAACAGAACGTAACCAACCGCTGCGGGGCTTCTAACCCGTTCCTACTACTACTACTACTACTGTTGCTGTTGCTGCTGCTGCTATTATTATTATTATTATTATTATTATTATTATTATTATTATTATTATTATTATTATGGATCCATATAATAAAACTGCAAGCTTATTTTAATGTAAAAAGTGTAATGTAAATGTAAATGTAAAAAGTAATCCTTGGGCAAGGTTTGAACCCATGCCAGAAATTACTTTCATTAACAGAATGTCGACCTAGAACGCTCGGCCACGAGGACCGACAGCAGTTGGCCTTAATTTCCGCTATATGTAGGTCATGACTCTTGATGTCCTATCTGTATCGGCCAATAAGATCAGAGGATATCTGAAATTCTTGGAATCCGTGAAAATGCAAGCCGGCAGACAGACACGTAGCCAGGATTTCGTAATAGCAGGGGTTCGTGACGAAATATTGAGGTTGTCACACCGGGGGCTGGGTCATTCTAAACTATTTTACTAGTAAAATATTTTGGTTCGTTTAGCCAGGATTTTATAATGGGGGGGGGGGGGCATGACACGAAATATTGTGGTTACCCACAAGAGGCTCGAACAATCTGAACTATTTTACTGACAACGTACCCATATTGGTTTGTTGGGACAATAAAATAAGGATATGTTAGTAAATATTTTAGTAACAAACTATGAAGAAATCTCGAGTAAAAGGATATAAAAAAATTGAAAAATATATAGTCTTCCGAGGTCTTTCGAACTAGGTTCTTCTTGTCTTTTTTTTTTTTTTTTTTTTTTTTTTTTTTGTCTTCGTTTAATGCCGTTAAGGATAGCAACGAGATCTCTTTTGGCAGTGAAAACATCCTGCCGCGAAATGGATTAGTGTTTTGCGATATTGAAAATTTATTGAACAAGTGTCACTGCAATCTATAATGCCAGACTCATATTATTGGGGATTATTGGTATTTCTTAAGTTCTACCTGAGAGTCTATCTGATCGTCATTTGTAGTCCATAGGATTAGCATGGGGCTAGATGGAATTCAGAATGCTCCTTTACAATAATATCCATTTTTAACTTGACCCTCCCCCTTGTTTTCCCCACACAAAGCTCTCGTAAGAAGGAGTAACCAAACGCTTGCTGTAACTTTATGATTTTAACGCTGGTTCTTCTTTTTCTAGTTTCTTTTTGATTCATCTTTCCTTAATTTTTTTCACTTCTGGTCTCGAAGGGGGGTCCAAACCCCCGAACCCACCCTTTGGCTACGTGCCTGCGGCAGACATTATTTTCGCATTCTTTGAATTACATCAACACGTGTAGAAAAAGAAAGTTCTATTTTTATTGTCCGTAACTACTAGTTTATTGTTTTATCTTTGTATGAGGAATTTGTGGTAGATTGGCATATTATGAAACTTGTATCGTAGAGACACGGGTTCGAATCCCGTAGTGGCAGCGCCGTAACTTAGACTTTTTGGGGAGGGGGTAAGCATTAATGCGCATATTTGCGCCCCCTAGAAAAAGTCGTTTTCCTAATTCTTGGGTATCCTCGTTCCATCCTTCTCTTACTCTTTATGGGCCAACGGAGCCTGTGGGCCCTCTCGCACAGCATGGTCTGCGGGGTCGTTAGTTACGCCTCTGAGTCCGTTCCATACACAACTAATTAATTAAGGCACAATATTGACAATCTGACAATAATATACGAATATATATTATTTCTAGTGCCCCTAACAGAAGACTTTTTTTTTTTACTGAAATGGGCCCCACTACTCATTATTGTTTTAATGTTATTTACCTTTTGTGAGCTGTTCTTTTCATGTAATGTAATGAACCTGTATGATGCTTCACTTATAATTTCATTTTCGTATCGTATATGAAGTAAGACAATTTTTTCTTAAAATGGGAACCCCTAGTAAGGCGGGGAGCTTCCCTGGGTTGGCAGTGCCGCCCTGCCCCTACAAGTTACTGCCCTGCGTCATGGCAATCATTTTTCTTAATTGGAAGGTATTGTTTACGTAATTGATTGTGTAATTCTGTATTCCTTTATTATTATTATTATTATTATTATTATTATTATTATTATTATTATTATTATTATTATTATTATTATTATTATTATTATTATTATTATTATTATTGCAAAGTCGAGACTTGGCTACATATTTTATATTTTATGAATTTTTTGATTGGATTTCAAGTCTTTTTGTTGAATAATCAACACACTCCACTTTAGATGGTTTGGGGGAGGGAAATATTATTCTGTTGCTTTTCATTTGTTTACTTGCACGCTACACCAAGCCTGGATACTACATTTCAACTTTCTACATCTACGGGAAGTACCCTAATGGTTGTGATGATCATAAGAGAATAAATGAATAATTGATTAGATCAATGGACTTTGCGTATTAACAACATTTAAAGTATCAGGTTGTCAGAAGATCGTGACGTATTTCTTTAAAATATGACAAGTGATGGTTTGTAGATATACTAGAGTTATTCGGATCATGCAATAGTTATGTCATGAATAGCTAAGATGTTGAGCGTTTTGTGTATTAATATTGCTCTTTGTTTGGTTTGGTTTTACAGATTTGATCAGAGATGGCGTGGGTCAATGAAAACTTGACCTTCGACTCACTGACCCACCACGCACCGTGACCCTCTCTGACCCATAATCCACCACCCACCTTGACCCACTCTAACCCACTACCCACCATGACCCACTCCGACCCACCGCACACCATGAACCACTGACCCACCAAAACACATCGTCATCAACTCGGACACATGATCCACGGCCTCTTTTCTACCGACTAAAGAGTTTATACTTGTAATAAAACCAGGTTGTCAAATCCTACGGTCAATCGCTCAAGCACCTCTCTGTTACAATAATCATGGATCTGACCTTTACGACATAAAATAGTCAAGTGTTTGTCATGGGCAAAATTACGGTGAATTTCAATTAAATTATCATGGTCTAATTATTTCCTTGCTGAATTATCGATACTTTTCAGTGGAAAAACGAATGAAATTTGAAAGTCCCAAATCAAGGTACTTAGACCAACATACAGAAGCTTACATTACAAATTTTATGTCTATTTTTTTTCACAAATTTATGTTTTGATTGCCCTGTGCTCTAAGCGCTCCATATAATAAACAAGCTTCGGCAATTATTATAAGGCGCATGGTAAGCATATATGGATATATGATGCGAAGCACTGTATCTTTTGTTGAATTGAGTAGAGTTGATTTTGAGTTTAACGTCCCTTTCAGCAGCGAGGCTATATGATACATGGATCTACCACATGCCGTAAACGTCGCCAACACCTAGTGGCCCACTTGCTGGTAAACATCGATCGGATCGTCAATATAGCGACGAGTCGGAGGATCGCCGCTAGTGTCCCACTGGTGGCAGGGTTTCATCGAGTCGAAATAAATATCTTGCGCTGGGGTGTTGAAGTTACCACCGCGTAGCAGCGAGGACTTCGTTTTGGTCCGCGCTCTTTCGATTCGTCACGGAGAATCGCGAAGGGACCGACACGAACTATCGCCAGCCAGGCCCATGGCGGCTATTATTATGTATTTTTTCCTGATGAATTGTTCCTAAAGTGAGTTATGGGGGTCAAGAATAACCTCTGCCTCAACATCATGAAGTGAAAAGTCTTGAGTGCGATAATTGTATGAATTTAGATGGCAACTGTCGTTGATCATTAGAAAGTGAGTATGGGAGAACTATGAAATAAAGTAAATAGACACGTATCATTTTGTTATAAAATTACATGCCAAACGCATTTTATCTTAACCCAACAGTTATACATATACAGGGTTAAAGGGGCACTCTGATTGACCAAATTAAAAATATCTCAACGATTTATCCCTTTACAAGCGACGTTTACTTCATCGCCTTTGTGGCAAAGTCATAAGAACACCCGCCCAGTAATCATGAGGTTGGTGGTTCGAGCCCCTCCGGGGTACTTTTTTGGTACTTTTTAACTTGCGTTTTAGACTCACTTTAATGTAAACAAATCACACATACAGTATAGGCGATTTAACATATTTTGGGGGAGTAATTTTATGGTTCATTGGCGTTTAGTCGCCTCAGAAGATGCTGTCTGCAATACAGTGAGCAGAGAGGATCGGTGGGTCAGAGTGCGTCATAATTATTGGTGGGTCACGGAGGGTGGTGGGTCACAGTGGGTCACGGTGTATGATGGGTCGCAGTGGGTCACATTCTGTTGACCCACGACTCACTGACCCACTCAGAAAACTCAATCTATTTGATCCACTGACCCACTCCAACTCTGGATTTAACACCACATAGAAAATGGAAGAAAAAATTGCATGTTCACCATATTTTATTGTTTTACTTCAGGCAAGGGAAGAACGCGCGAATAGTGTTTGTGACTTTTACTGTCCTCCATGTTTCTGCGTTTTTGTTCCTGGTCTTGAAAAATTAGTCGGAAAACTGTAAAAGTGAGTAAAACGTATCAAAATAGGAAACAAGTTAGTGAGAAAGGTTCCTTAAATTAGTTAACTTCTAAAAAGAATAATCCAGTGTCCTGAAACACCTGATCCCAATCAATATAAGTATCTGTCCAATGCCGTGCCGTGAAAAATCAGCGCCCAAGGCGAGAGCATACGACAGCGCCTCCGTACATATGAGTTGTCAATTTAAAGTTGACCTCTCTGGACTATTCTTTCTGCATAATACTTTACTATTTTATCATGACTGAAATCAGAAAGTTTTAGCATTGTTACACTGGAATCGTAAAAGTGTGTAATTACTGAATACATTTTTTCCTTCTCCAAGACCAGTGCTGTCTTAGAGTAGTGGCTTAAGCGTTAGCTTCATAATGTTGGGGACGCGATTTCGATTCCGGCTGTGGGCAATTCAGGAAATTTTTATAATCTACAAAACTGATAGTTCTGATGTATACTAACATGAAAAATATTCAATTTCTCTGCGTCTAAGAGTTGAGACGACTTCCTTTACAGAAGAAATGCCAACAACACAAAATTAAGTAATCTCTATCAACATTCGTTCGTAATTGTCTGGCAAGTAACGTGTTTGGACAAGAATTGATGGACACATAAGGACTAAACACATCCTTACTGCTGTAGTATGTGCCAAAAATGAGTTCCAAGGAATTGTTCCTAGCTGTGCACAAATTGCAAATAGTGATCGACCTTACAATGGGGATCGCCAGTCACGAGAATGATCCTATTTAAGATGTCATCTCACCTTTCTACTTAGAAGAAGGGCGAAACAAAATGCATTAATGTTATCAGCTAACAAATCTTTATATTCCATTTCTTGTTGGCATAAAATGATAATTCTATCTGAAAATCCATAAACGTAATAATATTATTGCGTTCATGTGTAAACCTAAGAAACATCTGACATACTCTATGTCTTTTCTGTTCCTATGAATACCTTCGACTATATTACTTGTTCTTTCCATTGTGGTAATAATAATAGTAGTAATAATAATAATAATAATAATAATAATAATAATAATAATAATAATAATAATAATAATAATAATAATAATAATAATAATAATAATAATAATAAAGGAATAACATAATTACAATACCAATTACATACACATTATCTTCCCATTCACAAAAATTACTAATTACCACGACGGGATTTGAACCCGAGTAGCTGCAATGGGAGTTTCCTGCTTTCACTTTTTTAGTAAACAAATCGCCCCCAACGAGAGTATAGTTTCCCACTGGCACCTCATGTCCTTTCGACGTATTCCAAACACTACAGGAACACGAACACAGAAATACTGAGGACAGTTAAAATTCCGACCTTGCTCTTGAGAGGAATTCGAACCCCTACTGGATTGCGCCTCAAAATTAGAAGCTGAACGCCCGAGGTCACTCGGCTAGTGCCACGGGCTCAATTTGCCACAAATTCCTCATATGAATATAAGAAAATAAACTAGTAGTTATGGAACATAAACATAGAACTGTCTAATTATACACGTGTTGATACAATTCAAAGAATATGAAAATAATTTCTGTCGTCTTTTCTTCTTTGAAAATTAGAAGTTATGGTAAAGACGAAATGTAATGTAAATCGGGACCACCCCTGCAACCGATGACCAGCGCCGTAACTTAGATTCTTTTCGGGGGGAGGGCAATCATTAATGAACTTATTTGGGGCCCCTAGAAAAAAGTTGTTTTTCTAATTATTGGGCCCCTCTTTCCACCTTTCTTTTAATCTTTATGCCCCCGGAGCCTGTGGGCCCTCCCGGACTTCAAGGTCTGCGGTTCCGTTAGTTACTCCCTGGGCCCATTCCATACATGACAAAATTATTAAGGGGATAATATTGATAAATCTCAAAGCCATACGAATAAATATTACTGAAATGGGTCCACCACTCATTTTTGTTCTATTTACCTTTTGTGTGCTGTTTTGTTTAGGTAATATAGCGACCCTATTTGATGTTTCATTTCTAATTTCATGTTCGTATCGTATTTAGTAAGAAAATGGAGTAAGAAAATTTTGTCTCAAAATGGGCCCCCTCGAACGGCGGGGAGCTTCTCTGGGGGGTGAAGTTACCCCCCCACACACAAGTTTCGGCTCTGCCGATGACGTAGCCTTAACTTGAAGAACATTTCGTGATATCTCATTGAGCAACGTCTATATAACTTATTTTTGAGTTAAACAAGGAAATCTCGAGTAAGTCATTAAGACACACAAGTTGCTTATATTTTCTTATTTATATTTTTATTTATATTTGTTTGTTTTTGTTATATTTGAGTATCTTGTTTATATTTTTCCATCAAACGATTTTAATTAGGTATTAGTTTTGGTGGAAGATTAAGTGGCGCGGTAGGTGAGTGGTTAGCGCATTCAACTTCTATTCGGTAGACCCGAGTTCGAATTCTGGCCAGGTCGAAACTTTTTCAAGAGTTCCTGTTTCAATTTCAATGCATACTCAGTGTGACAAGAAAGATCTTCTCTCCCTAGAAAGAAAAATATGTTGGAATAGGGAGAATTGGAGAAGGTCTCTCGATGGAGACAGTGATTTACAAACTTATTTCCAGCAGTTGTTCTAGATTTGATGTTTTCGTCTACTTTCAAGCATTTTCTGATTCATGTGTGATCAGTGCTTTTATTTCTTTGAATTACAGTATATAATGAAATAATACATTACATACACAGCAATATTGAGATTAACATATGATGTTCATTGGACAACACACTCTGAACCAGAGAGATTCATCTCAGAATGGAGAAATGTTTCGTGCGTCATCTACTTACAATTTTACTTCTATACAGACTTTACTCAGTGCTACCAACTGCTGTCAGTGCCGAGAAAAGTTACGTGTAAGTTGGGTTGCTTCTGTCTAGGCGTTCTCACAACTGCAAATGACCTGGACCCCAAGTAATGGAATTAGAGCACTTAGGGGGAAGATACTTTTGTGGTTGGGTGTAGGGTGTTGGGTGTGGTTGGGATTTGATTGCCAACATAACAAACATATGAAGTATTCATGAGATGTTGAACTTCAAGCTTCATTCCTGGAAATAGAAGAGTAGGTCACTTGGTATCCAAGCGGTCAATAACGTTTCGCTTAAAGACTGTGTAAGTGGTATAATCAAATAATGAATGTATTTGAAGAAACTATAGTGTATGAGAAATAATTCTGTAGCAGTTATAACAAAATTATTGTGTATATTTTGTTATTTTCTCATTATTTAGCTCATTATTTTCTCATTTTCATTCAAAAGTTTGAAACATATTGTGTATATTCAACGTCAATCACGTATACGTGATTTTAGAAGGTCACTTGGTACATATAAGATCATTTTGTAGGTGAACACTTTCAAATCATTTATTTGCATTTAATTTTAATGTTTTGCAAGTCATTAGTAATCTGTTTGAACAGATAAAAGGAAACAGCATTGATTAAATTACGGTAAGTAATGTTAACTAATGACATTTAGTAGGGTTTCTAATATCAGAAATTACAGCTCCCGCTCGATTTGAATGCTATGTTTGATGTTTTTGTTGAAATTTTTTAAAAGAGTTGATAATTTCCAAATTTTAGGGTGCGTTCTTTCCTTTTACATTTTCATCATTTTTCAAGATGGCGCCTAAAATGGCTATGTCATTAAAACTAGAATACTTTCAGATAGATTTCTTGTCTTTTCTGGCGAGTTTGCTCCTTCAATGAATTGTCAATGTATCTGTCAAAAATCAGAATGGCTTCATCATAACCAACTACCATATTTTGAGTGACTCCAATAAAAGCCTTTGCAAGATCTGCACAAATATTCATTGATGTCGTTTTTCTTATAGACTGCACTGTATCCATGACATCAATCACGCATACTCGGTCGACACGTCAATGGTACATCCGGGCGTATGAGAGTTTCTTCGCTGACGATTTCGTGTGGCCGTCTCTTTCGTTGCTTCACTTTTGTGCTGTTCCATCATGGCTGCTTTGTCTACCTCGCCATGATTTAAGTTTGTCTGTACATTCGAAACTGGCTACTAGTTTCCACGTGTACCAGCAGGAGTTTGCCGCTCTGTTAGATCAGTACCCTGTTTTAATGTGTTCGATACGGACGGTTCTAAGGATGGGGATTCTGTAGGCTGTGCCTTTGTTATCGACGAGATCAGAATTCCATTTGCATCGCCTGTGTTCCGTGTTCACTGCTGAATTAATTGCACTTAAGCTTGCCTTGGACCACGCTCTCACGCTTTCTTTAAGTCGTGTGCTTGTTTGCACAAATTCTCAGAGCGTGGTTCTGAGTCTACAGAATGTGTTCAGTACCCACCCTATCGTGCAGGACATTCTTGTGAGATGCCATTAATTGCAGCAATAGGGTAGTGTCGTCGATGTCTGTTGGGTGCCGGATCATGTCGGCATCCGGGGAAACGAACGTGCTGACACAGCTGCCAAAAACGCCGCCTTGGCCGAGGTTGCACTGGAGCATAGCCTTCCTTGATCCGATCTTCAGAACCATTTCTATACCTTGATGCGCTCTCACTAGCAAGCAGATTAGGATCAGGCACTTGAAAATAAATTACACGCAGTTAAGTAAGGAGAGTGACGTATGTCTTCTTGTTCCCGTCGTCGAGATGAAGTGCTCCTGGCGCGTCTGCATATAAGACACTCTCATCTGACGCATAGTCATCTGCTGCGTGGGACGGACCGTCCGTATTGTGAAGAGTGTATAGTCTCCCTGAGTATTCAGCACTTTCTTGTTGAATATCCAGATCTTAGAGAACGTTACGGACTGCTTTGTCTACTTATCCATGCTTTGGGGGATGATCGTAATTGTTGTTAGCCGGGTACTTAAGTTCGTATCTTACGTGAGTTGCTCACGTTCTTTGAGCTGTTTTAGTCTGTTATGTTTGTTTTATTGCTGTTAAATTTTTATATTTTCTCTCATCTTTTATGTTTTTTCTGTATATTGTTATTGTTATATGTTTTACCTTATTTATTCTTTTATTTTCCACTTTTGCTTTTATTTCTTTTTTCCTTTTCATTTAGTAGCGCTTTTTTTTCATTTGCACTGTCTTCGTTTTAGCCTTTAATTCTTTTAATCTTGCAGTCCTGAGCAACGTTGTTAATCGTGACGGGGACATATCGCCTTGTTGCTGACGTCCCCATTAATCCCCCTACTATTACTATTACTTTTATTCTGCGTGATAACTGAAGAGCATTCTTCGTAATGAGATGGCAATGCTTCACTGATAACTAAACATGAGGTGTACTTTTCTACGGCAGAAATGAAAGAACTCTTGTCAGACAGAAGATGAAGACAACCATCGGAAGAGAACAGGGACTGTGAATAACTGAATTTCCCTCAAAGTTCACATTTCTTGAGCCCCCTCCAATAACATATAGGCCTAATTCCACTTCTAGACTGAAAATATACATAAACAAGAAATGAACATAAAACACGCAGGCCATGTTGGAAAAAGTACAAAATCATTAAAGAAAAAATGGTACCTATAATTTTTCAAATTTACACACTAAATACTATATGCTGAAAAAATAAAATCAAACTTAGCACGTAAATCGAGCGGGAGAGCATTTATGACACCTTACCGATTAAATTAAATTAACATTTTAATACCAGATAATTTTTTTTTTTAATATATAACAATATCATATTCAGATTAACGACATAGAACATGTTCAATATACATTTCTTTGTACATACATTGTAAAATGTTTTGAGTATTTTTAAATAGGAAACTAAAACTGATGCAATAAACACAGAACATAGAACAGTATTATAATTTACAATCGTGAAAACGACAATTAATCTTATATCCATATATTATAAATTGTTAATCACCAATAAAGCGATTTTTGCCTAGTAATTTTACATTTAAAATTTAACAATCAAATATACTTATTATTTGATGAGGAATGTAGCTATTTCTGTAACATAAAATATTCTGTCCAAAATTGGAAACTTTCGAAGTGAATGCCACAAGGAGTTTGGTGAGAGGAGATTGATTACAAAAGGAAAATTTCGTCCAAAGCTTTTCCCGGAGGGAGAGTTCCTAGTATCGCGGCTACGTTCCCTCTTTGCACAGCCATACTTATTCTTTGAATAAGATAGGATGAGGCTCGGGTGTCTTCTGTGTTAATAGTTATGCGGTGTCCAACTTCCTTAATGAAGTTTAGACCTTCCTGACCCCAGGACCCACAAGTTTCAATGGCTATGGTGACGAAGTGGTATTTGTCCAAGAGGTTGTTATATTTTCGTCTCTTTTCATATTCTCTGCGAGTTGCAACCGTCCCAGCTTTTGTGGAAGATGAAGGAAGATTAGAGGGGGCTAGGGTATCAGTACAAGTGAAATCCCATATTAAAGCCTTCCCTCGTTTCCAAGGCACCAAAGACATTCCGTCAGGTCTCTTGCCATCAGAGCGACTACACCCTATTGGCTCTCTCACGGAAGGCGTTCCAGAGGAGATGAGGGCTCTCATAATGAGATCGTTAACAGTGGAGTGTCGAGAGTATCTGCCAGCACTGTGAACACATGATAGGCCATGTATACCTTTCTTATCCACTAAACTTCCGCAAGCAGGGCACTGGTGTTGTTCACAGACATCTGCTCCCAAACGTAACGCACAAGCGACTCGAAAACTTTCGTCGGGAAGATGCAGCCCTAGGGATGAAGATGGGATAGCTTGTAACCAGGCATCTGCTTCAGGGGAAGAAGTAGCAAGAAGACGTGCCTTATCTTCAGGATTGGTGGAGGAGTGAAGAATAGAAGATAATCTGGAGTCTATAAGAGGAGCGTCCCATGAAGTTTGAAACTTCTCTTATCAAAATCAGGTAGATCGAGTCCGCCGCACGATATCCACTGGGAGATACAATCATTTATCTCAGCTTCTGAATCCTGATGAATATCCTGGCGAAGAAGAGAAGTGATCAAAGGCATAGAGCTATACATGGATGAAAGGAAAGATGGAGTAGCCAAGTCAAGGGCTCGACGAATTCCTAGACCTCCGTGATCCACAGGGAGAGATGCTTGTAGCCATGAGTTATCTGTGAGAAATATACCAGATAAATTATATTTCTTTTAATTCTCATTGGTATATATGGTTCAATAAGAACCGGTTTTTATTTAGTATTATTAGAAAGTCACTAATCTTTGAATTTGTTAAATCTATCTTGTACTTGACTTTTGGTGGCTGATTTTTATTATTTACTTACTATTACAAGAAATTTGGAATTTGAGAGCCATGTAATGTTTTCCTTCCTTACTCCATTGTAGTACAATTAAGACATTGATTCCATTAAATATAATTGTCGATTTTCAGAACATCATGTTTGGAAGTCAAGTTTTATGTTTCCTGTGCCATCTATTTTGTTGTAAAAAAAAATTAAATTACTTCTGCAAAGTTTTCCTTGTTTGGAATATGGTTTACTTGGTTACTATGGACGTAATTTGGGTGTGTTTGTGCATACTGTAAAAAAAAAAAAAAAAAAGTTTTTGTTTGTTTGCTTGTTTGTTTGTTTAATTGCCATGCACGCTAAAAATTTTATCTGTAATCTTTAAGTCATTTCAAATAATATTTTATCTGATTTTCCAGAGGAATGTAATGGGACTTTACGCCATATGCCTCCATAATATTTTTATAGGTTAGCGTATACTCATCTTAAATTTACGAAAAAGAAAACGAGCGTATACGGAGGTAGATATAGGCTACGCTATATTTTTAGAATTGGTCCAGCGTATACCTGCCAAAAATTCTAGCTTTTCATGGCTGCTTAGAACTGAATCTAATGAACACGCAAGAATGTTATAGTAAGAGGATGAGCTGGCTTTAATTACCTTGTGCACACCTATATGAAAAGTTTCTAACTTATCTTTGTGCACACTCATCTGAAAAATTCTTCAATTACCATTGTGCACATCTATATGTAAAGTTCTGGCTACGCCTATGCTGGTCACATTTGTTTTATTTAAACCATTTTCGCCGATAGTCAAAAATACTTTAATTCAGTTAAGGATAGATTTGGCGTCCCGTTCGCAAGTTTTGAAAACGCATTAGACTTTCCTTATGGGGACTGAGTTTAGCCAATTAGGAGTTGGAATGGAAATATCATCAAGCCGGTATGAGAAATTTATGCATCAAAAAGTCTCATTTACTCTAGACCAACGTTTCCCAACCGGTGTACCGCGGCACACTGGTGTGTCGCGAATGGGCCGCTGGTGTGCCGCGAGGAAATCGAAACAAAATTATTAATTCTATAGCAACCAAATTGCAAGACATACGAAAAAATGTATATTTTTGTATTTCACATTACTATGAATTTCTACCATGGAAAAAATTTCTGTAATTGTAATATATTATTCTACATGTATTACTGTGTAGCAGACAGTATTTCTGCTCGTACACATTTCCACGGTTAGCTGCTATGTTACGCTTCAATTGAGAGTTATACTAACACCGAGAAATGGAAGCACTTTTACGGTACGCGTCAAGTGAACGTTCGTAGATCACTCATTCGCACGTGAATGACAGAACAACACTTTGTTCAACAGGTATGTTTTGACTTCGAAATATGGCAAGCTGTGTGATTGCAATAATATGCACCGGTTTTGGTAAAAACAGCAAAGTTAAAAGTACAAGACATTTCTTTGTTCGTTCGTTATATAGTGATATTCGTTCTTAGTGAAAGGTTGGATACAGTTTTCGAAAAAGAAAGCGTATTTTTAAAAATCTGAGTCCTATATTTCATTGCAATTGTTTTCTATTTTAAAATTAGAATAAAAAATAATCATAATGAATTCGCATAGGAGAAAACCAGTGATCGAGCTTTCATCTCTGTGAGAAGGAGATCAGTAATCACAGAAAAAAAATACCATGATATTTTATATTTGCAAATAATAATAATAATAATAATAATAATAATAATAATAATAATAATAATAATAATAATAATAATAGTAATAATAATAATATTAATAATATCTATGAGTGTGCCGCGAGAATTCAAGTTACACCCGTAGTGTGCCGCAAGTTGAAAAAGGTTGGGAAACGCTGCTCTAGACGGTAAATAAAAGTGCAGGGTGGGAACTATTACACAAACTAACAAAATTTAGCTTCGAGAATGAGGATCCAATTGAAAAATGCTTTTGACACATTTGTCTCCCGGAGCTCTAAGATTGTCCCCCGGAGGATACCAAAATAATACGTCTATAATATAATAAATATAATAGTACTGTGTGAAAATAATGTGTCCCACCGAATACTAAGTGTGCCTCCCCGGAACATTTTTTTCTGAAACAAACACTGGTGCGAAGTAGAAAACACGTGTTAGTATAGCGCGTGCTGTGTGTGAAGTGAAGTGAAAATGACTAACCTGTGCTGTGTTTTCGGTTGTAGGTAATTCTCGTGCGATTATAGCTGAGAACATAAAGTATCTTTTCTTATGTTTCCAAGTCATGAGAAATCACCAGTCATGAGGGTCTAAATTATGGCTCAAGAAAATCAATAGGAAAAATTTTGTGTCAATTAAGAACATTCGTGTTTATTTCAAACATCTTGAAGAGTCCGACTTCGAGCAGTTATGTTTACTGAAAGAAAAGCTAATTCCAGGAGAATTATTTACACGCAAACTGAGAAAGAATGCTGTCCTAAGCAGGGCCGGCTTTAGGGAGGTGCACCGGTACACGTGCACCCCCTCGTTGTAAATATACATTATCTAAAATAAGAAGCTAGCAGTGAAAATAGCAACACTTTACGAAACTTTCTGCCATTATTTTTCCGTTTGGGGCTTAAGAGAAAGCAGAGCTTGGTACAAAAAAAAAAAAAAAAAAAAAAAAAAAAACAATAGTTTAAGTCGATTTTCTGAAGGTTGAAAGAAGAGGATTCCCCAAGCGAAACAATATAACATTTGTCAAGTAGGAGGGGGTCAGAAGCCAGGAGAAGAGAACGTTTTTCCCTCCGCCCCCGCCCATTCTATGTATCAGAGTTGTCAGGGATAAAGAATATTATCGCATGTCACTTTGAAGAGTTTCACTGGGTTTGATTATTTTGGTAGTTATTGGTGCACCCCCCTCAGAAAATCCTGGATCCGACCCTGGTTGTAAGTAGATTGAAAGGTTTAGAATCCGAGCTATTGAACAAGCGCCGATGTATGTCCAGTTACCAACCTAAAAATATCGTACAGGACGCAATTGACGGTTGTAGTTGAGACGAAGCATTAGAGGTTAATAGCGACGGTGTTACTCATGATTCTGAAGATACTGCTTTAGAAATAAATGTAAATACAACTGCTATACAATGTGAATTGCGGCGTGAACGATGACAGTGTTCCTCAGGACATTGATTCGTCGTTTAATTTTTCTATATCAAGTGACAATAATGATGAAACGGGTGAGGAGAGTTGTTCCGTGGAGAGCGATGCGAATAAAACAAAATGTAACCGGTAAAGTATTTTTCGTATTCTGGCAAACTTTACAGATGTTATTTCATTTTTGCCACATATGTCGCTCTCCTGTGCATTATCTTGAAGCACAAAATTATAGGACCAGCGTTGAAAATTGCAGCAAAACGTGAAAATGAACATACTTACGTTTGGGAATCGGAACCATGATTAAAGGAAAGATACGTAGGCAAGGGCGCCGATTTTTCTGTAAATTTGGGGGGGGGGCTCATTTAGATCCAGAAGGTATATGTATATGAAGATTTTAAGACAAATTGCACTCAAATTATGCCAAATATTGTATATTCACAAATACGATAGGGGGGGGGTCACATGAGCTTTGGGGGAAAGCCGGGCCCACTTGGCCCCCCAGGATCGGCGCCCTTGTACTTAAATGTTGTAACAGCCTAGTCCGCCATCTATTTACAAATTTCGAAATTTCAGTTCCTTTTGTGAAACGCTAAACTTATACTTTGTAAGAAAAACTACGTTTTATAATATTATAAAAACTTTTGTGTAGCCCACCATCAGATATTATCATTTTCTGGATGCAGATAACATTTCTAAGTCTTTGCAATTAGTTCAATAAAAGGAAATCGCACTTTAGAACGTGGCACCACACCTCTCACAAACGAAATGCTTGGCACTGTGTATGGAAGCGTGCTCTAGCATCTTGACCACAAATGACGTCATTACAAAATCTTCCTTCCTCTATTACTCACTAACGACTGAACGTATCGCGATCAAACAAACGCTATTCCTTTTCGAATTTTCAACTCTACAAATGGAAAAAATGGAAAAAATTAATTTCTAAGTCGAACTACTACTTTAATTTATAGCTTGAACATGAGTTATGTGTGTTACCACTTTGGAACCAAATAAACCTGTCCGTTTTACTTGCAGAAGGGTTACGTGAGATCCATTGAAACAAGACGGAAGTACAAGGGTTGGCAAGGTTTACTTTGTACCTTAAATTTTCGTTTGTAGAACTGGATGCCTCCCATAAGTTTTCCCCGTTAGTGCGGGGGCCACCCATAGGTCCTGTTGGATCGAAAAGATTGGGAGCAAATTATTACTGGACTTTGTCTAATGGTACTAGTGGATGATTTCGGAGTTGGTCACATGTTCTGAAAACCGTGAGTTTTTTGGTAATATGGCCGCCAAAGTCAAAGGTCGCCGAAAAACTATTCTATATCAAAAATCTGTGAATATATTTAAAACGGTTGAGTTTTTGAAAAATAGCCTTCTACAAAAGTTGTTCAGAATTAAATTTTGAGCAAATTCACTATTTTTGTCTTTTTGTCCAGAGGCGTAGCTTGATCAAAAATTTGGGGGCACTATTTCCTAAACTATTTTACAAATATCTGGACCATACAAATATGCATATGATAAAGGGGTAAGTAGATATTTCAGGAGAGAAAGTTGGGGCATATACCTTCCTGTCTCCCCCTCCCGACGTGACGCTCTTGCCTAAATCCTACCATTATTGCAAAAATGCGCGCAAAATTAATTGCTGATATATAACGTAAACATATACGCTACATTTTATTTAGTTTTACAGTATTTAGTTAAATGTAATTCAGTGTAATTTCTCAGAGATTTTATTTCATTTAGTAGGAGTTGTACTGTATTTAGTAAACCCAGTACAAACTAGTTGTTTTTGTATATAACTTACATCTTTTTATATCTTCATTATCTGAGTTCTAAACATAAATCCTATTTACTTGCAAAAAATACTTTTATTCTGCAAAGATACTTAAATTGTGTTCTCGCTTATTACCATGTTAAGTTTGAAGTTATACATACTGATATTTTTTTTCTAATTGTATGTCTTCAAATACTGATTACGCTGAACGTACAAAGACCTTATTTCCATTTTTTTCTTTACAAGGTACAACGTCAAGTAGGAATATGATAGCAATTGATAAACAAATAAAGTGATTTTAAGTGTTATTTAGTTTAGAATATACATACATATATACATATATATATATATATACCGATGGTGATCAGAAAAATGGAAACACCTGTAGTTGGCAACACGTCAGATGTATGGGTTGGCAGTGGTGTCGTGGCGCACGCAGCGCCGGACCGCTGGTGATGGTGTGTTAGGTCGGTCTCCATACTACGTCAGGCGCAGTGGAACAGCAGTGTCCAGTGGCTGCAGCAGACGGAGGTAGTGAAAATGGGAGACCTCTTAGATTTTCAAAGAGGGCAAATTGTTGGTGCGCGGTTATGTGGAATGAGTGTGACGGCAGTGGCTACTGTGTTAGGTGTGTCGCGTGGGACAGTATCGAAGGTGATGACGGCCTACACAACACACGGGAAAACCACATCGGGGAAGAGGAACAGTGGGCGGAAGAAAATCATGAGTGACAGGTCACGCCGGGCATTAAAGCGCATTGTCACGCAGAACCGTCGTGCCACTGCGGAGCAAGTGACGGAGGAACTCAATCAGCACCTCCCCCACCCTGTTTCGACAATCACAGTCCGCCGCGAATTACATGACATAAACTTACGGGGTCGTGTTGCACGGGCCAAACCGCTCATCAGGGACCATAACGCTTTCGCACGCCGCAAATGGTGCCGCGACCATGCAACTTGGACCGTTGAGGACTGGTAACGTGTGATATGGTCGAATGAGTCATCCTTCACCCTATTCCCAACCACGGGCCGTGTTTACGTGTGGAGAACGCCCAAAGAAGCTTATGATCTGCTGTGTCTCCGCCCAACTGTGAAACATGGCGGCGGCTCGGTGATGCTGTGGGCCGCCATATCATAGTTTTCATTGGGTCCTCTGGTCACACTTACCGGACGAATTACTGCCAACGATTATGTCGCAATTTTAGGAGACCACTTGCATCCTATGGTCCGGATGTTGTTCCCGGACAATGACGCCATCTTCCAGGATGATAATGCACCCATTCACACAGCTGGCGTTGTTGCAGCGTGGTTTGAGGAACATCGGGATGAAGTTCAACACCTCCCCTGGCCCGCCCAATCCCCAGATCTCAACATAATTGAACATCTGTGATCCGTCTTGGAAACATGACTCCGGCGACGATTTCCACCTCCATCCTCTCTCACAAAACTGGCCGATGCCCTGCACGAGGAATGGTGTAAAATTCCACTTGCTACCATTCACGACCTCTATGCCTCCATCCCACGTCGCATCAAGGTTGTTCTGAAGGCGAAAGGTGGCCCGACACCATATTAATCTGGTAAGTTGCAATTTCGTTCAGGTGTTTCCATTTTTCTGATCACCATCTGTATATATTTACACGAATAGGTGCACAAAGACATGATTTACAAAAATAGACGTGACTCGATAACATCAAAATTATGTGAACGGATTTTTACATTCGCTGTCTTTACAACCGCAGAATTGACAAGGAGACATGACATTAATGCGACACTTACAAGATGGGTTTCTTGCGCTTTTTTTTTTTTTTTTTTTTGCAAGTGCAGTCTAACTAGAAGTCGATAGGAAGAGTTCCAAGTGTCATATCTGGGATCCATTCGCCATCATTGTCTATGTAGCCATACTGACCAGGGAAGGGTCCAAATGGGGCACTCTAGTTGCCGAACGACATGTATCAGACATGAAAGGGGGTGTGAAACTATGGGGTGACATCCAGAAGTCCTAAAGTGCAGAAGTCCTAAAAGGCAGAAGTCCTAAAAATATGGGCACTAGACCTAAATTTTAGGACTTCTGCACTTTAGGACTTCTGCAATTTAGGACTTCTGCACTTTAGGACTTCTGCAGTTTAGGACTTCTGCCTCGGTATGATTTTTAGGACTTCTGCCGTTTAGGACTTCTGCCTTTTAGGACTTCTGCCGTTTAGGACTTCTGCCGCGATATGATATTTAGGACTTGTGCCTTTTAGGACTTCTGCCATTTAGGACTTGTGCCTTTTTCATTCACTTGCTTTAGTTCTGAAATTCGCCACCACCACACGAAATTGGGACGATGCAGCAACTAGTTGGCAATAATGTTACGAACGTATCTAATTCCAACAGTAACAGCTATATTTGTACTACTAAGATTATTATTATCACTATCTGTTCTGCACTTACACACGAATTACATAATACAACCTATTTCATTCTAAGAATTAATAACATAATAAGTTAAGAAATTCGTTTCTTTCGAATGGAGATACGAGAATCCCAAGACAAATTCCTAAAACAAAAATAAATAAATAAATAAATAAATAAATAATAAAAATGTTTAAAAAGCATATTTTACCAGACTTCTGAAACCAAGCAAACATTCAGAATTGCAATATATACTGTGCGGAGCGTATTTTATTAAGAGTAGGACAAAAATCCACCGAAGTTTACTTAATTAGGACAAAAGCTCACTAGACATTTCACGAGTGAACATTAAATACCAACTGTATACATAAAGAACGCAGTAAATTTAAAATTGAGCAAAGAACATTTATTATGCAATACAGTGGGTGACATTCATAAGTCTTAAACGGCACAAGTCCTAAAAATGTAGGCACTAGACCTAAATTTTAGGTCCTTTAGGGGTGTAGCCTGCAAATTTTTCTAGGGGAGCATGATTTTTATATATTAAAAGCAAATCAAAAGTTTATTTCCAGATTACGAAAGCTTCAATAAGACAATAAATTTATACATATTACACATGTACACAAATACATAATATTATTATATTTCCAGTTAGCTCCTTTTTGAAACCTGGACCTTGACAGAGCGTAAATTTAAAACCACAGCTTGTGGGAAATGTACGAATCAGGTAGTTATAAGAAATCGGAAACTGTTCATGGAAATCCATTTGTTTGACTGTATTTATCTTCTGTACTCTTATATAAAAGAGTAAAGATGAGTAATTTTTTGGGCATACTACTACAAGTAGAGTCGTTAAATTTTAATTATAAAATATAATTTTCTTATGAAAGCAGGACATAAGAAAGAATTTTTGGAAATAAGTATCGTAAAAAGGGTGGGGCAAGATTTTTTTAAAGGGTAGTGTATCTCGCAAGTTTCTGAAGCTAGTAAAATGAAACTTGGCATATAAACTTTCCTGTTAAAAAAACTGAAAATTGAACACATAAAAAGGAAAGAGGAAAGGGAGCACTTTTTTTAAGTTCGAATTCCCCATTACTTACTCAGAAAATATGTAAATAAATTAAGGAAGGATTTGTTTAAGCTAGATGCGTGAAACTCGGTATTTGAACTTTTAACTAAAAGTAATAAAATACTATATGTTTCAGCATCTTGAAAATTACACTTCTAAGGGGAAGGAGGGTCAATTTCTATAATATTAAAATATTCCACTGCTTATAAGACTTGGGCAGAAAACTCTTTTCCTTTAGGCTTCGGTTCATCCAGTTAAGCAAACGAGAGTACAGAGTGGTTCATCCAGTTAAGCAAACGAGAGTATTAGTTAGGTTGTTTTAATTATTTTAACATGTTGACGTAGTTTAATTTTTTAAAAATGTATTCCTTCACATTCTATTATAAACATCCTTCATTTGCTGTAATTATTAAACACGTTTAGTAAACATAAAACAGACTAACCCCCGGTCCCGGCCAGGAATGTGTTTTTGGTGTTAAGCCATCATTTGCCGTCCGTAACATAACCTTTGATTTTAACTTCACGTACTCTCAAGACTCAAGTCTCAGAAATGTAGCATATATGAAATATACTACTACTACTTCTACTACTACTACTACTACCATTACTACTACTATTATACTACTACTACTACTAATAATAATAATAATAATAATAATAATAATAATAATAATAATAATAATAATAATAATAATATGCACTTCTGAAATACGTATGTATCTATGCGTTATTAATTCTTTCATAATCTTGAAAGAAACTTTGGATTTGTTTTTAGTTTGTAAAAATCAAGGCCCTCTAGAATAACTTGCTGGCTACTCCCTGAATGACTATGTATTGGTTTCTGTACACGTATTGTGTTATCACTTGCTAGTCTAGTGTTATTTGTAAAACAAGACAATGGTTCTTGTCTTGGAATATTACTAGTTTGGTGTGGTAGTACAGTGATAGAGTGTGACCTATAATTTAATTTCCCTGTAGGGTATGCTATCTGCAATGCAATAAACTGTATATGTTTCTTCTTCCTAACAAGGATGGGCGATAAGCCCCTGCAATTCCATTACAAATAAGGACGAAATTATTTTATAAACTACTTGGTGAACCTTTGTTAATATAACGCTATTAGTTCTTACAAACTTTTGTTAATCTTATTTAACAATTGCAAAATGGAATAAGAGAGAAAATATATAATGATGATGATTGTTTATTTACATAAGATATACATACAACAAAAGGGAATCTGTTGGTCACTACTGCGTATCTGCTAAACCAGGGTCAAACTCTGTGTGTCACAAAAGTTAGTTTAACAGAGTTTAAAATAATATATATTTTGTTCCAAAGCAAAATAGGCTTTGGAACAGTGGGTGAGATCCAAAGCTATTGCTAAGAGGTATCAAAAAACTAAAAAAGATTGGCTCTGAGAAACAAACACGCAACTTCTAGAGACTTAAACATTAAAATGGCTGAGTATGGTGTAGACATTTCGCCTGAAAATATTCGAAGGGTTCTTTATGTTAAGGGAATAAAAGCACTCAGGCCAAGAAAGAAAGCAATAATTACTCCTGTCTGATGAATGTTCACAATATGTGCGACTAGTGTTGCAAAGGTCTAGAAAAAATAAAAAGGAAATTTTGGATAAAAAAACAGTTTTTTACCGTTTTTCCCGAACCTGAAAAAAACGAAAAGATTGAGAAAAATTGAAATATTCAAATGTTTCACACATTATGCTTTTAAAATGAAAACTACACCATTTTATATTTACTGCTTTACAGTTAAGATCATTGAGTAGTTATGTTTCTTGTATTAGCCCACAAACGCTCCTTGTGCCACCAGTGACCCACTTTATTTTTCACTACGTTACATGGGCTATATCATTCAGTTAGCCAAACCCCCGTTGTTCCACTTCAGGCACACTACCCGTTCTCTTGTTGTACAAATTTCGTTCAGTTTTCTTCTCAGGTTTTCGATGTAACACGGTATTGTTCAAGGCAGTTGATAACGAATAAAACTGGTCTTGGGCGTTTGTGGGTTAGAATAGGGAAATTTAATGGCAATAAATATATTTACACCATTCCTTTAAAGTTAGCACCGTGATAGAATGGAGTTATGGCTACATAAAATTCTGAAATATAATCCAAGTTAGATTAAATAATATAGACGCATTTAAATTATCTTAAGTAATCTTACAAAGTTACCGTTTCATGGCAGGGAAGTGTTAAAATAACAGGGCCAGAATCATTTTAGTTAATACCAGTATGTTAAAATCAAATATCTATTTTATGGATACACGTATCTTCCTTGTGCTGTGTAATTTTTTGTCAATTTTGAACCCATTAGAAAAAATCTTTTGTTCGGAAATATTGGCAAAACCCGGATAATGTAATTTAAAAACTATTTATTCGCCTGATGCTAATCTTATTTGCTGTAACGTGTTTGCAGCATCTATACATACAACGTATTTCGCTAGCAGGAAAAATAGTTAAAGCAACATCTTTTAATTTTACTTTTTAGATTTCTGATAAAAAAAAATACCTCTTTATTATTTGTATACTTTTCGAAGAACTCAAAAAGAGAAAGGATTTTCTTTACATATACACACATACACCGCATAAGTGCGTAAATTTGAGCAGCGACAAATATATTAAAGAATTTAACATGTGAAACTTCCGTTCGTTATTCTTAAAGACTAGCAGAATACCCGTTCTTCATACGGGGAGAATATTTTCATTTTCAGTATAAGGAGCATCAAAACTGTCACCAGTGAACTTAGGGACCCCAAAACTATGAGTTTGACACTAGTATCAGTCATTTTTACTTACTGTTACATGTCATCCTCTCCCTTTAGGAGTAATAATGGAGGCTCAATTTGGATTTAAACGGCATCGGAAGTGTCACTGTTCATCTCAGCCACCCAGAAAAGTATGGATACGACACTGATATCGACAATTTTCGACCATTTTTATATACCCACATCTTCTCCCCTCACAAGTTGCGGCGCTGAATTTGGATTTAAATGTCATCGGAAGTGTCACTGTTCATCTCGGGACCCCAAAAACCACGAATTCAACACTAGTATCGATCATTTTGGATCATATATATATCCGCCTCCAAGTTGCGGTGATGCATTTGGATTTAAAGTGCATCGGAAGTGTTACTGTTCATTTCACCGACTCTAAAAACTATGGATTCGACACTAATATCGGTCATTTTCGATCATTTTTATATATCTCTCCGCCTCCAAGTTGCGGAGATGAATTTGGATGTAAACGGCATCGGAAGTGTTACTGTTCATCAAAGCAACCCCAAAAACGATGTATTCGACTATAATATCGGTCACACACACACACACACACACACACACACATATATATATATATATATATATATATATATATATATATATATATATATATATATATATATATATATATATATATATATATATATATACTATTTCATATATATACATACATATATATACCCCTCTCCTCTGTCCCCAGGTCACGGCGCTTAATTTGGGTATAAACGGCATTAGAAGCGTCACTGCTCATCTCAGCAACCCCAAAAACTATAGATTCAACACTAATATCAGTCATTTTCGATCATTTTTTTTATATATCACCCCCTTCCCCCTCCCTAAAGTTTCGGCGTTGAATTTGGATTTAAACTGCATCGGAAATGTTACTGTTCATCTCAGTGGCCCTGAAAACTATGGATTCACACTAATATCGATTATTTACCAACATTTTAATTTCCATCACCTCCTTCAATTTGAGGGGAAAAATTTAAATTTTTTAAACAGCATCGAAAGTGTCACTGTTCACCTCAGCGACCTCGAAAACTATGGATTCACACTAATATGGATTATTTTTCATCATTTTTATATACCTCCCTCAATTTGCGGGAGTAAATTTGAATTTAAACGGCATCGAAAGTGTAACTGTTCACCTCAGCGACCCCAAAAACTATTGATTCACACTAATATCAATTATTTTGCATCATTTTTATGTACCTCCCTCAATTTGCGGGAGTAAATTAGAATTTAAACAGCATCGAAAGTGTAACTGTTCATCTCAGCGACCGCAAAAACTATGGATTCGACACTTATAGCGGTCATTTTCGATCATTTTATACATCTTCCTCTCTTTGCCCCAAGTTGCAGTGCTGAATTATAATTTAAGCTTCATCGGAGATGTCAGTGTTCATCTCAGCAATCCCGAAAACTATGGGTTCGACACTAAGATCGATAATTTTTAATATATATCCGCACTTCCTTCCTCCAAGTTGCACCTTCAAAGTGAAATGATAAAACCATCTCAGGCCCGAACCTCATCTATGTTGAAAGTTTTTGTCGAGATCAGTCTGGTGGTTCAAGTGTTGTTAAGTTACAAATATAGTTACTTTCATCATTACATTCTTTCATTTCTAGTTTAGTTAGTTACATTCTAGTATACTTTCATTTATATATATGTTTATAAAAAACTCAGCTATTGCTTCTGCACTATTTCAATGGTTCGTACTTTAATTCATCCCTTCCTCAACCATGGTTGCGGAATTGATTAAACGTAATGTTCTTGTATTAAATAAATGTATTTTAAATATATATTTCTCATTAATTTCAATTAAGTTGCTTTTCAAAGATCCTCTAAAATTTCAGTGACGCACTATGGGCTATAAGAAATTAACTTCTATGGCCACCCTGCTACAAACTACAGACTTAAATATTCGATAAAGCATTTCAGTACTAAGTAGTTGCCACAATACCAATATGAACGTATTTAATTCCAACGGTAACAACTATGTTAGTAACACTAAAATTATTATTAATAATGATAACGAGTAAGGGTTTAGGATGTTTCGGTGTAGGACGTTTCGGTGTAGGATGTTTCGCTGTAGAATGTTTCGGTGTAGGACGTTTCGGTTTACGGACGCTACGGTGTAAGGACGGTTCGGTGTAAGGACGCTTGCTGTAAAGGACGTTTCGGTGTATAGCCTAATATTTGATTGCATTAATCATATGCTTGTAATGAACAGGCATGAAGTGTCATAGTGTAGCCACTCTGGAATAGTGTAAACTGATTAACATTGTTATTGAGTCTCATTGTTATTGAGACAGGATGATAATACAACGCCAATCCATTCGCAACAATAATTTCTATTCAGAGATGTCCATAGGCGAGTTTTATAGAATAATAATCAAATTTACTGCAAAATATTCAGCATTATTTCTAAATTGAAATAAATATATTGTACAAAGTTCCTGAGACACAGTAATAATATATACAAACTGAATAATACCTCAAAGGAATTTTTGGCGTGGGAGACCCGGGTTCGATGTCCGGTGAGAGCTCATGTGGTTCGGATTCCACGTTAATCAGTATGTGGACGTCTCATATAGCTTCGCTGCTGAACGGGACGTTAAACTAAGAATCAACTCATCTAAACTCAAAGGAATTTTGTTGAAAAAAATATAATTACATAGAATCACTCAACTAAGAATCTAAAATTGTACACAATTCCTTTTAAGACTGTAATCACATCGTCAGATTTGTAATTTTCACAAACGTTGTTCAGTCTCTTCGAACATCGGCGTATTTTTTCTTTGTTCTGACTTCATATCCGCCAATTAACTTATTTTTTCCATTTGAACAGCATTAACAAGGAGACTTACGGAAGTGTAATTTACTGATTTGAATGAAACTTTGCATACTTGTAGAATATCAAAAAATAATCGTCACTTTTTTTAAAATTTTATTTTTGGCAATGGTGCGGGTTTAAGGGTAGAAACCACTCTTTGAACGTTAGAGGTGGCCTCCAAGCATAAACAGAAAGCAATCATTAAAATAGAAGATTAAATGATACGACCAGCTTACTGTCAAGGAGGTTTTATTACAGGTGATTCAGAACCTGACGTTGAAATTACAAAATTCAAATTGGCGGATCCAATATGATGATTACAATTACAAATAGTCTTCTGGTTTGAAATGTTCTGCAGTTAGCCAAGAACAATTATAATTGCCAGGGGCTACTCAGAGAAGGTTCAGACTGATTTGAAACCCCTTTTTGTACTTATTGTAACAGGACGTTTGATTAAATCTATAGCCAAAAAGTTAGAAACCAATGCCAATGCATTTGTCGCGAATGTGAAGCAACACATATTGGAAAATTAAATATTTATAACTCTGATCAATAGGTTTAATTTTTAAATGCAGACGGGACGTACTCTAGTGTTTACAGGGACACAAACAGTAGAAAGTGTGGTGCAGTCAGAAAATTCTATGACTCGTAGTTACATCATACAGCCTTTAATTTCTGGAAATAGTGTTTTGTTATCACCACTTTTAATTGTTTTGTAGGAAAACAATGGAACATTTGGTCTTATAGTCCAACACAACCTCTTTAAATTTGAAGATATCCTTGTAAAAGCATCAAATCCGGAAAAATTAACATCAAGTCTTGTGAGATCATGCTTCCAAGAGATTTTTCTTCAAGCCTCTAATGTAAAGTCCATTTTGTTATTAGTTTCGTGGAGTGGTCACAATTCAACTTTGACCTATTTTAAGAACAAAAGAGTAAGTCATAATAGAAACAATTTCTGCAGGAACAACTGGTAGGATTCAGCCTCTTGTTGTGTTCTTTAGGCCGTTAAAAATTTTCTTGAGACATTTTTCTGACACTGTCCTTCTCTACAACTATAACATGAATTTACATCTCCGTAATAATATAATTAAGATCTCATCACTGATTCATAATCAGTTTTCTTTTCCTAGATTTGCTAATCTTATTGGGTATGCATGATATAAAAGCAGTTATTGGAAGAAAAACCACCTGTGTTTGAAAATTTTCTTTCAAAGATTGTGCAGCATTTTGCGATTTGTGCACAGTTATTGCCGTAATAAGGTGTGTGTGGTGTACACAATGTTTATGCATCACACACTTTTTTTTACTATATATCATTACCGTAAAACGTTTTCCCAATCAATTAATAATTATAACATTTGAGGATATAAGAAGTTCTGACATAGAGTGAAGCGAAGGGACTCACTATAAATAAGTAACCCTTGCCAATTACAGAAACATTTAATTTTTATTTTATTTATAAATTTATATATTCTACTTCGTGAATTTATTTCTCCCTAACGAATAATTTTCATTTTGAAGAGTGGACGTTTCGGTGTAAACATTAGAACTTTTACACCGAACCAGCCTCACACCTGAACATCCTTACACCGAGCAATCCGTACACCGAAACGCCCTGCACCAAAACGTCCTACACCGAAACAGCCGTATCCCAGGAGTAGTTAATTACGAGTATGACAATTATTTGCTACAGAAAGACTTCTGTACAAGAAATGTATGTGTAAAAATAATTTACTTCAAAACAACACAAGGAAAGCAAAATTTATGACGTACATAACTAAAACACAATATTATGTTACTAATATGAAGTCAATGGTGTGGAAATAGATAAAAACAGACATTATGAAAGATCTGGAAATCACATTTGGTAGAAAGTTAAAGTTTTGTCAACATAGAAATATATCATGGAAAGAGTAAGAAAGGACAATAGGCTTCATTTATTTATTTATTTATTTCAGAACGATACAATATGTATTTATACAAATAACTTGTAAGAACTAAGGCTCTGTAATATGAAACAGTATATCTAAAACTTTGACTAACAGATTGACAGTATTCTTCTTACGGACGCGATGGTAGCGCCACAAGAGATTTTTAGGACTTCTGCAGTTTAGGACTTCTGCCGTTTAGGACTTGTGCCTTTTAGGACTTCTGCCTCGGTATGATTTTTAGGACTTCTGCCGTTTAGGACTTGTGCCTTTTATGACTTCTGCCGTTTAGGACTTCTGCCGCGATATGATTTTTAGGACTTGTGCCTTTTAGGACTTCTGCCTTTTAGGACTTCTGCCATTTAGGACTTGTGCCGCGAAATAATTTTTAGGAGTTATGCATTTTAGGTCTAATGCCGGTTAGGACTTCTGCCTTTTAGGACTTCTGCCGTTTAGGACTTCTGCCGCGTCCCCAAACTATGTACGTATGCAAATTTATAGCGGCTGAGGACAACATGAAAAGCAGGAGAGCCGGAAGAAATATGGCCGACCGTAGGGTCCAGCAACACAGAAAGCTAAGAAATTACTCGTTCTACGCATGAATGACCACAGAAATTAAGGTCAAATGTTTAGTAGTAGATGTATGATAAGATCTGCTATATCTGTAATTACATCTTGGCCGCCATATTGAGTGGCCATCTTGAACTCAGTTTTAAAATGTAAAAGAGAAAGTGGGCATGTGGCATATGAAATAGCACTGAAATTTTACCAGGAATTTATTGGTATTAACCATTTTGTCGTAATTTTATTGTGAGTTGAAAGTAACATCTAAGAAAGTCGATAGGGGATATTTGAACAAACTGTTGAATAACTTGTCGGAATTATGTTGGCACATGATATACATCTAGAAAAAAAATACGAACAGAATTTGCACATGCAAAGAGCTGGTAAAATTGCAGTGTTAAAGATGGATAGTTGTTGTCACATCAAAACACCCGACAGAAAGGAGGGCTGGGGATTACAGGTACAATTGCGACGTGGTTCTTCTCAAACAAAACATCATTACATAAGCAAGTATGCTGATAAATGTACATTCCAATCTATGAAGGACGGTTGTTGATGTGAAAAGTATCTATGAGTGTGATGAGAACACAAGAGTTATTCTCACCTGACACGCTATCATCTATCTCTAACGTTTAATCCTCTTCGAAAACTGTATCAACATTCACTATAAACTATATTTCTGATCTTCTGCACAGTGATTATTGTCACACTTCCCAAACTCAAGCACTAACAATGACACAACTACCTTGAGGATTCATATTCATGCCCACAAGAAGAAATAACTTTTCCATTTGATGAATTAGAATATACCTCGTCATTTTCTAGCACTTCTCAACACTAACTCATCGATGAAGGACACATTAACCTTCCTACCAGCCACTCTATCTTACTTGACTACTTCACTGATAATGCAGATACTAGCTAATGAGTTTTCTCGCGTATTTTCTGTCTGCAAACTGTACACACAGTAGCTGGCACGGACTTACCTTTGGTCTCTTCTTTCTCTGTCGTCAATGACTATCTTTCCCTTACTCGCAACTATTCTGCATGTAAACACATTTTTTCATTGGTCTGTATACAAGCCAGAGTTCTCCAAGCTCTACCTTTTGTGCCATACTAGTCAGTCTATATCACACCGTTTATATGCGTCCTTCTTGCATGTTACTTCTCCACCCACAATAGTTACTACAGAATGGTTAACTGCAATGTATTCCTGGTAAAATTTCAGTGCTATTTAATATGTCACATGACCCATTTTATCTTTTATACTGTGAATCAAAATTCAAGATATCTACTTTCAATATGGTGGCCATGATCATTACATATAGCAGATCTTATGCATCTACTACTCAACATTAAGCTTCATTTCTGTGGCTATTCACTCGCGGAACAAATGATTCCTTAGCTTTCCTTGTTGCTGGGCCCTACGGTCGGCCATATTTCTTCCGGCTCTCCTGCTTTTCCATGTTGCCGCTATAAATTTGTATACGCACATAGTTTCACAACCTCTTTCATATCTGATACATGTCGTTCGGCAACTCGAGTACGATTGGTCGAGTTTTGGGGCTTCATCAAGTATGTGGTACCACTTGTAGCGCTGAAAGTAAGATCTTCTGATGTGAAGATGTGTCGAAGATGAGGTTGGCGGTAATTTAAAGAAATACAGACGCTTCATGCGATGATACTGGTAAATTCTATATTTATCCATTTATGAGAATTTACTTGATATCATCTGCACTAGAAAGGTTTCTGCAGATATTATCATAGTGACAATTCTTCTTTGCCGAATTCAGTCAAATATTGTGCCATGTTCTTTGTGGTGGTAACAGCAGAATACTTAGTGCCAACTTTGCTTGTAATGGCACATCCAATTAGAGCGTGGCTGCCGGTAAGACATCAATCACGGTACTCCGCAAATATTCAACAAGAATATGGATGGGGGCATACCGTGAAGTGATCCTAGCCCCACATAATACCCATAATTCTACTAATCTGTGACTACTGAAGTCTTTCTGGTAACTATACAAGGAACAAATAAAGAATCAGTATCAGAGGATGCAAGAATTAGGCGCATAATGCTCGAGTTGGAGATTACATGCTTAATGTAAAAAAATATCTGTCATCATCTTCTTCTAGCTCGAATTGCAAATTAGAAACATCGCTTATTTCCTCATTCAATATGCGTATGCTTCTTTCCCTACCAACATACACATCCACCCCTCCGAATTCATGACTATGTATCATCAAATAGTCAGAGAAATACATTTGCAATCTGTACTCATTTTGAAAAGATGTCCAGAATGCATGCGTAACTTTTGGTATTGGGGTTTTTGCGCCATTGATGGTAATTTCTATGGGTTGACTCTCACATCTTCTGAAGTGTTCGTGCTATCGTCTTTATACACATCGAATATAATATCTGTTCTGCTTGATCCTTGTGCTATCGATAGAATTCTTCGCAAGATATGATGTTCAAAATCTCCAAACGTCATCAACGACGTTCCAGCCGACGGGGCGACGCAGCAACAACATGAGCATGAAATCAAATGCAACTGAAGTTGCTAAAGAAGACGCAGAGAGAGTTGATGTAGGCATTTCAGGCAATTTTTTTCTAGTTTCTGTATTATCTCAGATTTGTTTGTGGTCGATGTAATCCTTGTATAGGCACTGGTTTCTTAATAATTCTTCGACGTTGCTTTGAGACTGTTCAATATATTTGTATTTCATAACACACAAGATTATATGAATTCAACAAATACAAACAAACAAATACTTTCTTTTTTGACTACTAACCCGTGTTGTTGTTGTAGTTATAGTCTCGACTAATAATAATATCGTTGTCGTAAACAATAACTTTATAAGGAAAATTTTCTCTCCCTTTTACATCTTAGTTCCAACACTGTTGCTGAGAAATGCAGGGTGTTTCAAAATGAATATCGGGGTTTTAAGTCTTCGTAGTACTTATTACATTTTACGTACAATTATAAGCAATGCATCAAGTAAAAGTGTACCTCAAACAGAGATTCATTCGTCACACGGCACACATCTAGTCGATAGGCGAGAAAGGCCCATCAACTTTCCGCCATATGACATAAAACACATTCAATTTAGGGGAGTCTCGTTTCAACTGTACCATCTCCTGAGGATTTGCAGACTGCCAGATGCAAACATTATGAGTGTTCACATTAGCTCTTAGGTGAAATGTCGATTTATCACTGAAGACGGTACGATCCAGGAAATCTTCATTGTTATGCAGCAATATTTCACTTGCGAAATTGGCACGTAAACCGCAGTCTGTAGGCTTTAGACATGTAGCAACTGCAAACGATAAGGACGTAGTTGCAAGCGTCTCCTTCATATTCTTCACACAGGCGTTTGCACTGTAGAGATTCAGTCTTTATTAAAACACAAAAACCTTTCTGCTCTCTAGGCTCCATCTTTGCTACTTGCTCTTTCTAACGGCAGGCAGAAGAAACAATGCATGTACATGCGTGAGTTCAAAACTGTTTGAGGTGCTCTTTCATTTGATATAATATTTATAATTGTAAGTTAATTGTAATAGATACTACAAAGTTTCAAAACCCTAATATTAATTTTGAAACAGCCTGCATTGCTTAAAATTGTGTCATCCTATATTCAAATCATCAATGCCGGCCCTAGGCAATTTGTCGCCCGTGCAATGGCATAATTTGCCACCTCCCCCTTTCTCCAGAAAGAACAAATCTTAAAAGTCATTATGTTATACCCTATGCTACTCCAGCATGAACAACGAAGGGGAGGGTAAGTGCAGTCGCACTCAGAAAGGCTTAAAAATGCAATCCCGTTGTGTCTGTTTTTTTCTTTAAATATTAATCTATTATGTTAGTGAAAGATAAAGCAAACACCCCTACAGAGGAAACATGGTAATTCTTTTTATAGAATTCAATATCGAGCTTCAATATCAATGTATCAGTTTGCAATTCCAGTGCAACTAGCCCTTTTATCTTTATTTTTTTATTTTTCTTCTACATCTGTTAAAATGTCTTTAAAAAAACTTGTTTCTATCTTCAATGATAAGTAACTTGTTTCTGACAAAATCAAGACTAGTTGTCATATCAAATATGCGATAACTTACTAAAGGGAACAGATATTTTGCTACTATTCGAGAATCGAATTTTTGCATTTGACAACAAACAAGCAATTTGTGCTCGGATTTATTCGACCATTTGCTTTAGCATTGTCATGTGACCTTAAGCTAATGCAACCTAAACATAATATATGAAGGTAGTATTCAAATAGGTCAGCTTAGTAAGTGTAACTACCATCATTATGAAGTCTGTTTCCAACAAGAAATATTTAATTTAAATAATATACTTATGACAGATTTTGCCGGACCCTCCAAAGTTGCCGCTCCATGCAAATGCACGTGTTGCATATATGGTAGAGCCGGCTCTGCATTCATATATATTGACAACCTCCCTGCATCTGTTCCTAAAATATGGGGATGAAAATGCTTAATGATGCAGTTAGGTCGCTTCCATCCATTATCCGAAATGGACAGGAATTAACCAGGTTTACTTTATGTTTAGCGAGAGGTTATATTAAATTATCAACATCAAATACTTTAAATAATTACTATATTCTGATTTAATTAAGTTAAGTGTAATGTGTGATGTTTAGCGTTAGATATGACATGACACTCTCAGATTCAGTACCTATAAACTTCTGAGAATTTAAACATAAGCCACAACATAGCCGATGACATACCTGGATACGCTTGTTGTCTGAACCATGGATGATGACTGGAACTGGATACTCGCTGACTGTTGTCCAGCTGTCAACCGACAATTGGAGACCGTCTGGTCTCGAACCTGAGATCGAGGTTTCACGCACCTCGTTCACACCTTCTTTCTAGACTGTTCACACTTGAGTACCTCTACTCAACTTCCATCCCAATACAACCAAGAATTGGTTTTTTATTCCATCTTCCAGACGATGGAATGTGTCTCCTCAACTCTGGAGTGACGTCAAATGTCTTAGCTGTTGGAAAACTTTCGTTTCTCCATTGTTGTGCCATGTCCAAAATTCTCAGACAGTTTATTTCTGCCAATCTGCATATTATGTCATATCCGAAATTATGTATTCTGTGAACAAGCTGAATACACAGATATTTTACATCATTATAAAGCTTACAAGCTCTTTTCTTAATTCTTGTCTTTTCAACATAATGCACACACTATGTCTAGACAACATAAACAATAACAACATTATGTGTAATTTCTTACTCCATGATAATGTTTACTTTTTCTCTGATTCTTTATGAAACACAACTCGACTTTATTATAATATGATTTTGAATCAGATTAACCTTAAAATAATAAACAATAAAACAATAATGATAATGATTGATTATCGGATCCATCTACAATATCTAGTCGACAAATTATATGATATTTAGAAAAATACTATTATTCAAATTAGTATTAGTTATTATCTTTAGACAAGTTATTTGACTTTTATACTGTTCGTGACCTTATTTTCATATTTATTAAAGGCCTGTTTTTACGAAAAAAAAAATTCATTTCTACTTTTATTTCTTAGTTGATATTGATGAAAACTGTTGAAACCCGAATTGTTAATAGGCATGGTATTCATGTAAATTGTAAAATATTTGTAGCGTATCAGTATCTAGCGTTTAATTTATGTTGCATTTTACGGTGATTACATCTACATAAAAATATTTCACACTAAAATAGACGTAAGATGCATTACAAATGACTATTTGAAAATAAAATGAAATTTAAAAAAAAACAGAGTCAATGTTTTTTTCTAAAAAACGTACATTTCTGAAAAAATACGAACGTTTTCTTTTTCTATTTACAACACTACACATAATATCATACTGTAAACGTTCTAGTTTTAGGCAACTTCCGATTATTCGTGGATAAGTTAATCCTTTCTCACTAACTCTTAGTGCAACGATATAAATTTCTTATCTATCTATATATATAAAAGAGAACGTACAAATCCTTTGTCCGCTCATCACGCTAATACGGCTGAACCAATTTCTTTTATTTTTGGGGGGTTATTAGGATTTGGACCCTAGATGGTTTTTATCATATCACTTTAATTTTCAATTACCAGTGTCTTGAGATAATTGACCATTCAGGTGTCCATTACGTACAAATCCTTTGTTAGTTCATCATAGGTATAAAAATAAACGTATTTATATGCAACCCGCATGACCGTGTCACTCGGCGGGTTAACATACATGACAGGCGTTATAATGGTTTTTATCATATCACTTGAAAGCGAAAAAGTAAAAATTATCTAAGTAACAAAGTTTATTGCGTTCGGGGGTGACCGCAGCGAAGCGGGGCGGGTTAACATAAATGACAGGCGATATAATGTTAACATTTACTGCAATCTTCTATGGTTTTTATCATATCACTTGAAAGCGAAAAAGTAAAAATTATCTAAGTAACAAAGTTTATTGCGTTCCGGGGTGACCGCAGCGAAGCGGGGTGAACGCTGCTAGTTAAAAGATAAAAATAATTAATGGATTATCTTATCCGATCTTAATCCTCGATTGGTGCAACTGAGCACCACAGACAGACACAGCGATTAAATATGTAGATTGACCATAAAATCCGTGCTAAGTGCCAAAATGAAATTGTTGAGTAAAAAGCCCAGATTTTACTTCAGAACTGGTGGCACATAGAGTCACGCGCATTCTTCTGGTGATTATTTGAACAACTTCCACAGTGAATACTAGATAGTTCGATTTTAACTAGTGGTGGGCACAAAAACCGGTTTTTCGGTTTTCGGTTTTTAGAAAAACCGGTTTCGGGTTTCTTCAAAACCGGTTTCGGGTTTCTCCAAAACCGGTTCGGTTTTTAACCGAAACCGGTTATCGGTTTTCTCCAAAACCGGTTCGGTTTTTTACTTGGTCCGGTTTCTTTCCAAAATTTGTTCTATTTCTGACCAGAATGGTGTTTCGTTGTTCTCCGGAAACCGAATCCATTTCCACAGAAATAGTTTTGTGTTTTTTCGAAAAGTTTTCACCGAAACCAGTTTCGGTGAAAACCGAACCGGTTTTGGAGAAAACCGAAACCGGTTTCGGTGAAAAACCGAACCGGTTTTGGTGAAAACTGAACCGGTTTTGAAGAAAACCGAAACCGGTTTCGGTGAAAAACCGAACCGGTTTTGGAGAAAACCGAAATGTCGGTTTTTAGGGTTTCGGTTTTTATAGAAACCGGTTTTCGGTTTTTATAAAAACCTGTTTTGCCCATCCCTAATTTTAACTGAGCAGTGTTAGGCACATTAACCACATTTTGACATTAAACCGAACTTTTTCATTTTTGGCTATTAGCACGGATTTCATTTTCAGTCTACAGATCTTTGTGTAATATTTGACAATACACTAACATTTAGTAATCATACTGTTACTATTACAAATTCAGCAAACAGAGCTTCAATGTTAGGTTTTGTTATGAGGACAGGGTTGCCACACTCGAGACTCGCGATGATGCCAAACACAGGTCTTAATTATGCTAGATTTTTGTAAATTATGCCAGATTTTCAAATTATCCTTCCTAACTAATTTTAAAGACCCGTTTAAAGACTGAATTCAACAAGTTACAATACTTATCTTCATTATTTTAATGAAGTGTCTCAACTGTATTCATGTCCAAAGCTAATATGACGCTGTCAGGAATGAAAATGAAATAAATTGGTAAATGGTACATGATAGGGGAGGAAGTTCGAATTTTTATTTTATGAATGAATAACATTTTAGGAAACATATACACAACATGTCGCTTCCGACACAGCCCTGAAGCATTTCTTTTAGTGTATTAATAGCTGTCCCCCTGATGCTCATACCCCTCCCCTCTCAAGTTGTAAATTGAAAGGGACAGAAACATCTCACAAGTAAACCTTACGTTTGGGTGAATTGAGTTGCTGACTGAGACACATATGAGAAAGTAGTACTAAATGTGGTCAGTACTTCAGTGAAGTTGTAGGTGCGAAGCTCCAGGGGTTTAGGAGATACAGCTACCAGAACATCACATGGAAGTACAGAATAGTCTTCATACAGTTGGAGGTAAAAGCCCTGTAAGACCTCTTGTAACGACAAAAGGTGAATAACAAATATATGGGTACATATTAGGACTAGGGGGAAGTCATATAATAAGAGTATACCTGACGGCGGCCATCTTGAAATCCGCCATTTTGAATTAAGGTTAAGTTTTTAAAATAGGAATAGGGTCATGTAATACATGATTTAAGGCGCAAATTTAATCAGAAGAACAATGGTGACGTTAATTTTGATTTACACGCAATTGGTAAAAAGTTACAGGGAAATTAAATATTGTTGCAGCATATGTATTAGTCTTTACCCCACCTTGTAAATTTTGTGTGAATGATAATAATTAAATAAAAAGCAGGTGGATAAATATTAGGTCTATGGTAAGAGTTGCCTTGATGGCGGCCATGTTCAAATCCGCCATTTTGAATCAGACAAAAGTTTTAAACAAAATGCATAACATTGACACCTTGTTAATAGCAAATTTTACTACAAATCCAACGGTATAACCATTTTTGCTTTATCATTAACCAGCATTTGTTATCGCATAAACAAGTTGCTAATTTAAGGAAAAATGACCAAAGTGAAATTGAGTCATAATTGAAGTTGGGTCTTTCTTCCAGAAAAGTCTTCAATTAGTACAATCAGTATGTAGTTCAGAAAAGAGTGCATGACTTGCACAAATACTCTGCTCACAGTGAGCACACCTGACAAAGGCAATCGAGTTACACTTGACACATTTGTCGTTAACAATTCCGTCAAAGCAGAAATTGCTGTGAACAGGATACAAGAAAAACAATGCAAGTACAGCATCAAACAACTAACATTGTAACGCCACCATTGTATTTCTGATTAACTTCTAGCCCGAAGTCACCTATTGCATTACTCTATTCCCATTTAATTTTGTGCTGGTTAATGATAAAGCAAAAATGGTTATACCGTTGGATTTATAGTAAAATTTGCTATTAACAAGGTGCAATGTTAAGCGTTTTGTTTAAGACTTTTGTCTGATTCAAAATAGCGGATTTGAACATGGCCGCCATCAAGGCAACTCTTACCATAGACCTAATATTTATCCACCTGCTTTTTATTTAATTATTATCATTAACGCAAAATTTACAAGGTGGGGTAAAAGACTAATACATATGCTGCAACAATATTTAATTTCCCTGTAACTTTTTACCAATTGCGTGTAAATCAAAATTAACGTCACCATTGTTCTTCTGATTAAATTTGCGCCTTAAATCATGTATCACATGACCCTATTCCTATTTTAAAAACTTAACCTTAATTCAAAATGGCGGATTTCAAGATGGCCGCCGTCAGGTATGCCCTTACTATATGACTTCCCTCTAGTCCTAATATGTACCCATATATTTGTTATTCACCTTTTGTCGTTACAAGAGGTCTTACAGGGCTTTTACCTCCAACTGTATGAAGACTATTCTGTACTTCCATGTGATGTTCTGGTAGCTGTATCTCCTAAACCCCTGGAGCTTCGCACCTACAACTTCACTGAAGTACTGACCACATTTAGTACTACTTTCTCATATGTGTCTCAGTCAGCAACTCGATTCACCCAAACGTAAGGTTTACTTGTCAGATAATCACACATTCAGGTCTCAGTTGGCAGTAATAAAACTATGGGTAAGTAAATATGTTTTGTAGAGTCACGTTTTGCTATTTTTGAACATTTCTCTGAATTCAACAAGTTACAATCACGGAAATACTGACTAGTTTCATTGGTCCAACCATCGCTTCAACTAAGAATAATTCCAGACAGTTCTTGAACCATCTAAACGTTCTTTTTCTGATCACCAGAGGGAAGAATGAAATTATGCTAGATTTGGCCAAGAGGCTAAAGTCAAGATGCTAGATGCTAAATGCATGTGAATTATGCTAGATCTAGCACCAAGATGCTAGATATGGCTTCACTGTATGAGAAAGACACTTTTTCTTTTTTCACAACCATCCATAATTAAATTATTTAATTATATTTAACTATTGTAAGGAACAGTCTTCACTATGTTTTAGTAATCTGGTATCCACATTTTAAGAATGATATACCTTTTAAGAATCTTTTTTAATAGAACAAATTTTTGAAACTCCGACTTTTCTGTAGTATAATTTTAGCTACAATTTTACAAATTTTAGTAAAGTCGATCCTCACATTGAATTTGGATACCCCCTCCTCAAATGTTTTGGATCCCTCCAGAAATAATTCCTTCATACGTACCTGCCTGTGGATGAGTTTTACTCCGGGGATTTTCTCTAAAACGACTCAGGCGATTTCGATCATACTTCAAAAATATTTTTTTTAAAAAAATTAATAACAGGCAGCGGCGTAGCGTAAGGGAACGCCGGTATGCCCGGCATCCCCTATTAATAAGAAAAATACGTATTTCATTGTATATAAATTGTTTCCTTGTAATTATCACAATCATTTCCACTGCAATCTTCTGTATGTGCTCTCTCGCCTTACTTTGATAAGCGGAACCTACGCATGCGCGTCACTCAGATGCACATTTTCTATCTTTCCTCTTGTCGTATGGGGATCCGGACAAATCCGCCAAATGACAAATCCGCCAATTACCAAATGCGCCAAACGCGAAAATGACCAAATGCGCCAATTGTGAAAATGGACAAATCAGCCAATGGACAAACCGGCCAATTACCAAATCTGCCAATTACCAAATCTGCCAATACCAAATCTGCCAAACGCGAAAATGACTAAATGCGCCAATGACGAGACTGGACAAATCTGCCAATGACAAATCCGCCAATTACCAAATCTGCCAAACGCGAAAATGACCATATGCGCCATTCGTGAAAATGTACAAATCAGCCAATTGACAAATCTGCCAATTACCAAATCTGCCAAACGCGAAAATGACCATATGCGCCAATCGTGAAAATGGACAAATCAGCCAATTGACAAATCTGCCAATGACCAAATCTGCCAATTGACAAATCTGCCAAACGGAAAACACCGAATTCTGTTTGTATTATCATCAAATAACTGGATAGTCTAGTAAAAAGCATACAGAAAGAAAGTATTTATGAATATCAAGCAACCCAGATATTTGAGGATTTGAACGAGGTAACCATTTAAAATAACCTTAACGTTTACTCAGTATATGTTAAAAAAAAAAGTTGGTTATTTTATGAAGACCGGAGAGACATGATGTAAAAGTTCAATAAATCGTACATGCTCTAACGCAATGAGATAATTTGTTTGTTTTTATATGTTGATTTTGATGAATTTATAATTGTTAAAAATGAATGTTCTTGTTATTTGCTGGAGTGATTGCCCCCTTTCTGTACTGAGGTTATATTTTTCGGGTGCCCGACCTCTTGGACATTACACTATACTTGTTACAGTTGGCAATACTTCTTAAAATGACGTAGTTGCGAGAAATTTTTAAAACGATCGTTGATTGTTTTCGTACTTTTGACACTTGACCAACAGTTTTTGGGAGTCGTGATTACTACATATTCTCCTAATTTCACGACTTTTAGCAGTATTGCCAACATTAACATTCATTATCACATCTCCTAAACCATGTAAAATTTCAAATTGCTATTACGTGTTGTTTGCCATGACTCCATTTTGGTGTTGTTTGCCACGGTATTGTTCTCTCTAGCTTATCTTATACCACAATCGTGGAGACTTATACAAAATCGACTTATAAGCTAAGGGTTGCCAGATGAGCATATTATAATGATCAAATCTATTATATTATAAACAGAATGCCTACAATACGAATTGTCCCAAGCACGTTATTGGGTTACTACGCTATCAGCTGTTCACGCCACAGTTAAATTTATTCAAGGTGAGTTCAAGCACTCAATATAATAATTTGTTTGCTTAGAAACTCTCCAAGTGCATTTTCAAAATTGATATTGCCTACAATTTGTTTGTGTTCGACTGTGTAGCCAACGTTAAATCTAGGCATATCATCAGGACTAACAATAAGGGGGTATAGGAATCCCGATAAATGGGGACCCAAACCTTCTAGAGGGAGTGCGATACGCGAGATATATATATGTATATATTTCATAACCTTTCTAGAGATCAAATTAAAATTAGATTTAAAAATCTGGATTTAGCGATCTTTTAAACACCTTTGGTGAAAGGAGAAAAATTTAGTCTATTGGTAATACAAAAATTTAGTGACTTATGTATAGTTACTGGGGTATTTTCAAGTCCACACAAAGAGCTCCCTAGTGGATGAGCGGTTAGCGTAGGGACCCAGGTTCGATTCTTGGCGGGAGCTTATTTGGTTCGGATTCCACGTTTAATTGTAGGTCCACGTCTCATATAGCCTCGATGATGAACGGGACGCTAAGACTGAAAATCAAATCTGTCCCACAGAGATTATTAAAATACAAGGGTCGGCAATCCCTCCATAGCATTTCTGAAACAAGATGGAATGTACACGAATTGGAGTGGATTTGAGTTAAGCATCCCATTCAGCAGAAGACTATGAGCCTTGGGCCTACAACTTAACATAGTTTCCGATACACATGAGTTTCCGCCGGTAATCGAACCCGGGTCTCCCATACCAAAGGCGCGTACGCTATCCACATAGCCACAAGGGAGCCCTGTGTACGATTTAAGACTATAAAACCTATGGCAGAAGAAACGGGTAGGTTACATTTCTCTAAGTTACAACCATTAATTCTTCCGGCCGTTTGAAGATAAAATCTAGATCATATCAATGTAAGAAATTGAATCCCGCATTTGATACTGAACCACTCCGAGAAGAAATCAGAGAAGAACAATTTAAAATATTGGCTTTTTGATGTAATCGTACACAAGATCGTATCTCAGGTGGATTCTCGGTGTACAGAAATGAGATATATTTACTTGACTTTTCAAGCAATTCTCAGAATAAACACTTTGGATGACAGTGTCACAATTAAGAAATTAATTACAATCTACTCTGATGACTTCAGTTGTAATTTTGTCAAAGAGAAACAAGTATATAAGTCAGTCTCTGTGCAGCTACTTTCTCGGATCTTCACAATAAAAATTATAAATTGATGTTATATTTGTGTTTCCTGAACTTCAGAATTTCCTCGCGCGAAGTGGATTCTGTGGTGGACAAACACAGTGTGTCTGAGGTTTCTCGGGGCTCTTCTTACTCCCATTTTCTTCATTACACTATTTTTCATTCATTCTTATCATTACCATATCCTTTAGCTTACACGGCATAAGGGTAGGACGCATCGGCGTAAATCTGTCTTCAACATTGGTTGGGACGAGTAAGACCGTTCTCATATATATATATATATATATATATATATATATATATATATATATATATATATATATATATATATATATATAAGCGATGTTCAAAATATTTATGAAGTTGAAAAACAATGCTGTGAAGAATCAGAGGAGCAGAATTGTCTTCAGTGGCGTATTTAGGAGGCTATCGGGCTCAAGTCCCCCCCCTCCGAAATAAATTTGTTAGTTTTTCGCATTCCACGTACAACAATAATCCTTCTTACCATTTCTAAGAATGCAATTGACTTTCCATTTTCTTATGCTCTTTGTTCAGAAATAATACTGTATTTGTCAAATTTCATTCCATGTAAGAACTGCGTTCTTTTGTTCTTTCTTTCGTCCTTTCTACTTTTCTGTTTCTTTTTCTGGACGTTATTTTCTTTCATTTCGCCTATCATACTTTATCGACCGTTGTCAGTTGTGATTTAAGTCGGCCGTCATCAGTAACACCAAAACTAAGAGGAGTTGATAAGCGAAACTGGTGTTCCACACCAACATGCGCGGATATCAACATGACAGGACTTTAGTTATTATAATAAAGGAAAAAAATATATCGTTTAGTTATTTTTAAAAGAAGGGAATATTTGAATTAAAGAAAATCAAACCGGGGGAATAATTAGTCAAGGAAGTTAGGAAGGCCAAGAGGATGCTTCCTTTTTCTTGTATGAATAGAATAAAGGGTTAGATTCACTCATAAGTTTTTGTATCATATCATATATAGGATTTTTCGGTCTGCAATTCTTGCCACTATAACTTCAATTTATGCATAAATTAAAATATATTTAATTCTCAAACTCAGATGGGCAATTGCACTCCGACTTCCTTCCTTGTGTTGGCCATAGCCCCTCGAAACAAAATACTAAGTACGCCTTATTCTAGAGAAGGGAGATGAAACTCATATTACGGTAGATGAATCTGATCAACTGTTGTGGAGTATATTATATATTAGGCGATGTAGGTGAAGTAGTTGTACATATCAGTATTACAAATCACTGCCGTGAACACATTCTTAAATCTGAATACACGCATATTTATAATTGGTATATTTCTAATTAGGCATCCACAAAGATCAACGTTAAAATTGTTTTACAATAATATAATAATATAAATGACTTCCCCAAAACTATGAAGAAAGAATATCAATTATGTATGACGCAACAATACTGTTTGAGCAAAATGATGATAATCTCAATAACACTACATGAATCGTTACAGAAATCTGACGCAAGTCATATACTCTTTAGTTAACAGATGTAACCTTAAGATTATGGAGAAAAATATTCCAGCATTTGAATTCTTTTCTTTGCTTACGAAGCATCCTCTCTCAAAAGTAAAATTGGTACACGGAAATACGTAGGAACAAACCATGATTCGATCTAGCAGAGAAGAGAAAACAGGCAAAATTATGTTGGCTAAAAAATCCGAATGAAATAACTACACAAAATTTCGTCGATATCAGGCGGGAAACTTCCAAACAAAGAAACGCGATTTTTTGAAAGCTAAAATTTAAGAACTTGAAAATAATAGTAAAAATAAAAACATTCGAGACATGTATAAAGAGATCAACGGATTTAAGGAAGGCTATCAACCTCGTGCTTATACATTAAAGAAAGCTGATGGAACAGTTTTCACTGATACAGATAGCATTTTAAATAGATGGAAAGATTTCTTTGACGATTTGCTTAACACCCAGTCAAAAACAAATGTGCGTGGAGAAAGGGAGATACTCACCGCAGAACCGTATATTCCAGAACCCAACCGAATAGAAGTAGAAATCGCTATAAAGAAATTAAGGAAACACAAATCTCCGGGTGTAAACGAAATTCCGGCTGAGTTAATTTTAGCTGGAGGCGAAAAATTGTGGAACAAGATACACAAACTCATTCTCCTTATCTACAACAAGGAAGAACTGCCACAAGAGTGGAAAGAATCAATCATTGTTTCAATCCACAAGAAAGGCGACAAAACTGACTGTAATAATTATCGAGGCATCTCTCTTCTGTCAACATCCTATAAAAACCTTTCGAACATTCTATTAGCAAGATTGACCCCATACGCAGATGAAATTATTGGAGATTATCAGTGTGGATTTAGAAGAAATCGATCAACTATCGATCAAATATTTACCATTCGCCAAATACTCGAAAAGAAGTGGGAATACAGTAGCCCGGTACATCAACTATTTATTGATTTTAGAAAGGCTTACGACTAGGTTAGGAGAGAAACATTGTACAATGTTCTTACAGAATTTGGAATGCCGGAAAAGCTAATTAGATCAATTAAAGTATGTTTAAATAAATCCCAAAATAAAGTCCGGATAGGAAAATTTTTGGCCACGAGCTTTCACGTCGAGAATGGCCTGAAACAAGGAGATGCGTTGTCGCCATTATTATTCAACTTTGTGCTGGAATACGCTACAAGGAAAATCAAAGATAGCAACCACGGCCTAGAGCTGAACGGTGTTCACCAGGTTATGCGTACGCTGATGATGTAAATTTAATAGATGATAGGAGAACAATAGAAAGAAATGCAGAGGTGTTATTAAACGCTTGCAGGGACAAGGGTTTAGAAGTAAATGCAGAGAAAACTAAATACATGAAAGTGCGTCGGGACCGTAACACGGGAAATTATGAATGCGTTAAAATATTAAATAATACTTTTGATAGAGTGGATACTTTAAAATATCTAGGATCAATATTAACGGACGAAAATCCTATTCACGAAGAAATTAAATGTCGACTAAAAACAGGAAATTCGTGTTATTATTCAGTTCAAAATCTCTTGTCGTCGGGAATTCTGTTGAGGAATGGTCGCTTATTCTGAGGGAAGAACATAGACGTAAAGTATCTGAGAACAAAATGCTCAGACGAATATTCGGACCCAAGAGGAATGGGAATGGGAAATGGCGGAAACTTCATAACGAGGAACTACGTAAATTATACTGCTTATCAAACATAGTTAGGGTCATCAAGTCTAAGAGGCTTAGGTGGGCAGGACATATAGCCAGGATGGAAGAAACTAGGAACGCTTTCAAAGTGTTAGCGGTAAGACAAATCGGAAAACGACTATTAGTAAGACCTAGGCGCAGATGGGAAGACAATATTAAGATGGCTGTCGTAAAAATAGGAATACAAAGTAGAAACTGGATCCAGTTGGTTAAGGATAGAAGTCAGTGGAGAGCTTTTGTGAACGCAGCATTGAACCTCCGGGTTCCATAGGCTACAGAGGTAGTTAGCTTACGAAGCATGAGTAGATGCCTAGGCTGATACTACAAATAGATTAAATACGCATTTACTGAAAAGATGGGTTCTACTGACATTGGATAGTCTATACTCTTCCCGTGCTAGGGCCTAGGGGAGAGGAGGAGATAAGATTTCATATCAGGTTACGTCACACACAGTTGCACGCCTTCATTTTCATTAAAAATGGAAAAGCCAAGAGAAACAAACTTCATTTCACTTTCCTTTGTGGCAGTCGGACACAAATCATCACACTTATCTGCAAAAAGCACTTTTCAAATCGGATTATTGGGAGAGTCTCTAGTTCCTATGTTGGGGGGGACATGTCTCCCCATTTCCCCGGAATTTGTGCCCGTGCCTACAGCTGAGACAACTTTCCAGCATGAGGAGAGAGGCATATCCTCCTCTGGCATTTATTACAATTTGTGCCCAAGTAGCGGAAGTGGAATTAATACATATTGATGAGACTATTAAACGCACTACAGCACGAAGTTCAGTTTGAAATACTACAGAATACGATTCTTTTTTAAAAAATGAAAAAGCCAAGAGAAATCAATTTCATCTTACATTCCTTTGTGGAAGTCGGACACAAATCATCACACTTTCCCAAAAAGAACTTTTTGTCAGATTATTGGGGGGACAGTCCCCCTCAGTTCCAAGATTGGAGGGGACATGTCCTCCTCGTCCCCCCTGGGATTTGCGCCAGTGGTAGGGCGTAATTGAAATTGAAAACAGAAAATTATACAACAGGAGATAATATTAAAACTCCGTTGGAAGAGAAAATGCAATTATATCAATTTATTAAGTTATTGTGATACTAATGATGTTCTGTGTTCATTTGTTTTGAGTTTAATGTCTCTTGTTTTGTTTAATGTCTCTTCTTTGATGTTTGTTTTGAGTCTCTTTCAACAGCGACTCTAATGAGACCTCTCTCGTCCCAAAGGCGAGAACATTTACCACTTGTTCCAGAGGATCAAAAATAGAGGTGCCTGGCAACCCTTCCTCTTACTCTAGATGTGTGTAAATTTTCACGATAATAAGATATGATAAGATCGGAATGCAAATACTTCGTGGCAAACAACTCGAAAATCGAGTCGTGGCAAACAACACCGTTGCAAACAACACGCCACCCAAATTGCTGTAAACGGCATTATGATTATTACATCTTTTGAAAATAATCTATGTAATTACATGTGATACTTATCTCAGCTCTGTTTCGAAACAAAGTCCTTTGCAAGAAGTCAAGTTTTGAATTCCTTGTAGCATTTTTCTTCTGTTTGATAGAAATACATCATATGCTGACCATAGTATTCGATACTAATTTGCTTTCGATGTGCGATGCACCATCCGTCTCACTTGCGTCCTTACTGTTGTAGAGGCCTCCAAAATTGGGAAGTTTCTGGATTTTTGTGATACTATAGCATCCTTAGTTTGAAACACTGAACAATAAAAGTGGTATTGTTTGTTTTCGATTTGTATGTAGACTTAAAATTTGTAATAACTTAACGTAGTGCTATTTAAAAAAAAATACAACTTTGTGTTGAGTGTTGGCAACACTTTTCATCCGATGATATTAACCAATACGTGGCTAGGTGTCACCCTTCCTACAGTTTCTTCATGCTAGGTTTCGCTTCCCTCCCTCTTCTCGTTTTTCTGTTATCAAGGTTGGACATTATAAATGACGTACCCTCTCTCTCTCTCTCTCTCTATATATATATATATATATATATATATATATATATATATATATATATATATATATATAATGTGCGAAATGGTGTCTAGTAGTAAACCGGAAGAAGACCCGCACGCTGAGAATTAGTCGACGATGTATGGAACCGCCCGGGTTAGCCACTTATGTCCTACCCGTACCTCCTAGTGGTGCAGACTGGTAACTTCCTGTCTACGGTGAAACTTACAGGTTTCTGTAATGATAGGAAGGCGAACAGGGAGGGCTATCACTAACATGCCTGACCGGCACGGTGATTTTTGCCAAATACCTCCAACTTCTTTAAACAATCATCATAGGACACAGTAAGCCAAGACCCTCATTCTCTGGAAGCAGAAGTGAGTCTGGGCAAGGCAACGTTCAGAATCACATGCAGGCAGAGGGTGCTAAGAATCCCCGGAGTTACGGACTAGGTTACCATTTAAAACTGACAATGGCTACATACAATTCAAGATCCCTGGCTTCAGAAACAAGATTCCAGGAGCTGGAAGAAGAGCTACAGAAAATCAACTGGGAGATCGTCGGATTGAGCGAAGTAAGAAGAAAGGGAGAAGAATTAAGCGAATTGAAGAACGGACACTTATTCTACTACAGAGGATCAGAATGTGGCAAGATCGGCGGAGTGGGATTTCTTATCAACGAAAAATTGAAAAACAAGGTCCTTGAGGTAGATAGTATATCTAGTCGAGTAGCAAGGCTTGTAGTCAAACTCTCCCAGAGATATACACTACAAGTGATTCAAGTGTATGCGCCTACCACAAGCCATTCAGAAGAGGAAGTGTATATCCAGTGGTACTTGTAGAAACCGGAACTTGAATAAAATGGAAATCTGTCTATAATTGAAACTCCTCAGAGTCCTTATCCCTGTTATTCCTTAGAGTAAAATTCGGAGCCATTGCCTTCCGTTTTATACTAGCTAAAATGTTAGTCATTCACACAGGATGACGAAGATTGTGAAAATATTTAAATCCCCCAACTCCCCATACAATGCTCATTTCAACGTTTGATTACCCGGTTTATCTCGACTGAATCTATTCTTTGTTCATGTTATACTCACCGTGACTTTTTATTTTTAACTTCTCCTCACTAATATCAGTCATTTTCGATTATTTGCATATGTCATCCCTCTGTGGCTCTCTTGGGGATGATAGGTGTGGAATACGCGACAAAACGTACTAGCGACAAAACGTACCACCGACAAAACGTACTACTTACCCTGAGGGCTCCTTGTGAAGGGTTTTCTAAAAACACTTTAAATAATGACAAGCGACAAAACGTACCACTTGCCTGGAGGGCTACTTGCGAAGAGTCTTCCAATCAACCATCAAATCAAATAATGTCAGGCGACAAAACGTAGCACTTGATAGGACGGTATATAAGTATATATATATATCGGCCAAAATAAGGTTAAAAGTTGAACAGATTGGTGCTGAGAAAAGTACCGATGCAAGACCAAGACTAAGACTAAGGCTAAGACTAAGACCATGCCTGCAAGATTCTCGCAACACCAAGACCATACCTGCAAGATTCTTGCCAGACCAAGACCAGCAAGAATCTTGCATATGTAATATTTGAATATTTGCTGATTTCCATCACACTTTATCCAGGCTTTGGACCAGAGACGGACAGGCATTATTAGAGGGGTGCGGGCGCTTTCTTCCATAAGGGCCACCAGCATCTCAATGTCACAAATCAATTGCACAGTTTTCTTTCTACAGTAAGTCAATAGTATTAACAATTGACAATTAAAACCTGATATTCTTTCATCAGTATATTATTCTGAATTGTTCAAAAATATTATATGAAGTTCAAGGAGAACCTATACTATATTACAAAATTAGCAGATGTTTTAGTGTACTAGTTTTTGATGCTACTGTATCTATCACTTTTGCATTCGAAATACTTTTTAATAAATCTTTTTCAATAGACATCAACATAAATGTTTTCAAATGTTCGTGAGACATGGTACTCGTTAGCCTATTTTTAATGTATTTCAGTTTATTTGAATTTTGAAAAATTTCTTTCACATGTTACCTGAGTTACGGGCAAAGTCAATAAAAATTTGTATGCTGGAAACCTTGATAAGTATTACTGCACAAATTACAATTCTGCAAAATTAAAAAGGCAGCACATTGGACAATTTTGCAACACGTTTTGCATTCGCTTTCCTTGTAAACAAATGTATTTTCTCCTAATTCTGAGTCACTTGCACCATCAGCACATTCATTTTACCTCGGTTGTGCTCGTCATCAAGACTGCCTTTCAAGGATATCCACGTCCTTCAAAAACCCAAGAGAATACATTTATAGTATCCTTGGAAACCTCTTAACTGAAGTTTTTCAGAAAATATGTAAGTTTATCGAAAGGCACGTCTGGAGGTTCTGTTACTTGGTTGAAGTGGCTAGGGTCCAAATAATCCATAAAGTACATTGCTTCTTGAATCTTGAAGAAATACTCAAAACTACCATGTCCAATATTGTGTTGAATGCTTCGATGCAGTACCTGGTCATTGGATAGAAGCAGCTTCATCTTCATATTCACAGGAAAAATCTTTGTCCATCTCTGAAGGCGAATTGTCGATAGGTCAATAGAAAAAAAGAAATCACATTCTAAGTCTTCAAATTTACTATTGGCCCATTCTGCAAAGCTTAATGCTGCATTCTTAACGGATTCAAAATCATCTCTCTACTCTTTCAGTTGGAACAGAGTAGTCTGCACCATCCATAGGACTACACTAGCAGCACGCTCTATTTGGAGATAGTTTGACAGAGAGGTCATCACTTGAAATATCTTAAGGAACATTTCTGCTGTCCGAATTGTTTTGAACTTGAGAAGATCTTTTATATATCCTTTCGCTTTACACCTAGTTTTTGGTTTGATATTTTCTGTAGAAGCAATTTTCTTAATTGTTATGGTCAACTCTATATATAGCACTTTTTGGATTAGGAAAATGACCAAACTTTTTCTGAAAAACAGTGTGTTTTCTACCATCTTGTTTCCGCAATAACTGTAAGACGCCTTTGTTAACATTTGACCTTCCAAATGTACATTCACTGATAAGACTCATGTATAAATATCGCACAGTCATTCAGCAGAACAATGACACAGAATCAATGCAATTTTTTGTCAGATCACATATGACATGATTGAGTATATAAGCGTAACACCACACGTGTAACTGAGTTTCTTAGTAGTTAAGCAGTTAGCGTATGCGCCTTTTCGTGGGAGACCTGGGTTCGATTTCCGGCGGGAGCTCATGTGCTTCGGATTTCCCGTAAATCAGTATGTCCTTTCTCATATAGCCTCGCTGCTAAAAGGGCCGTTAAACTCAAAATCAACTGAATCACACGTGTAACTGATCATAGGTGAATTTAAAAAATCCGAATATTGTCCTTGCATGTTACTTGAGCCATCGGTTGAATTTCAAATACACTTCTTAATATCAAGGTTCAACTTCTGCAGAATTTCCAGCAGTAAACCGCAAAGACACTGGCCTGTGGTAGTTATGCATTTTACAATGATAACAATACTTTGTTTAACAACCATTTTAACAACATACCGTAAAACAACAGAGCACTGGCCTGAAACTACTATATCTTGAGTAGTGTCTAATAGAACAGAAAATATTGAAGCTTGAGAGACTTCTTTCGAAATATCTTCTCTGATAAGTATGCTGATAGCATTCAAAACATAATTCACCGTGTTTAGTAAAAGTTATGCGACCACTATCCTGCTTACTTCCTCGTATATGACTCTTCTCGGTGACCTTATCTAAATTACTTTTAAGCGGAAGATCAAATTTGCTTAAGAAAGGAATAATATCCAAAAAGTTTCCATGATCTATAGCTGTGTCTTTCAGTTTATAGGCTGCTACATTTCCTCTGTAAATGATTCCCCTTTTACCAATGAGTTTCTGCACTTTGACAACTCGATACATTACCTGTCTGTTCTTCTCAACCTTATACTGCCGTGTTTTCACCTGCTCATGAGGAAGTAGTTTCTTAACATGAAGTAGTACGTTTTGTCGCGGATTAAATATCCAAAATGTTTTAATTAGTCCATGACAGGTTGTAATTATATAAGTGGTACGTTTTGTCGTGGAATAAATATCAGAAATGCTTTAATTAATCCATGATAGGTTGTCACTTATGACAGGTCGTCAAAAGTGGTACGTTTTGTCGCGAAAATTCAAGTGGTACGTTTTGTCGGGACACCGATAGGTGTATCTCACCCCTACATTTTTTCCTGGTTATAAATAATATGTGTATCAAGTTTCGTTAAAATTGCTCCGGGTGTTCCAGAGTTATGCTAGAAAATATACACACATACACATAAGGCCTACATACTTTTATACAGACGTCTTTATATATATATATATATATATATATATATATATATATATATATATATATATATATATATATATATATATATATATATATATATATATATATGTGTGTGTGTGTGTGTGTGTGTGTGTGTGTGTGTGTGTGTGTGTATAATACAGTACATCCACGTTTATAGAGACTATCTGAGACCAAAGGCAATCTGGAAAATCGAAAATCCGAATAATCCTGATAATATGGATAATAAGCAAAATAAATCCTGAGTCAATTCACTTCAACGTCTTGTGAGTAAAGCTTTCTAGAACTCGATAAGAAGCATTTTATGTACAGTATTACCATAATTTACTGTGAAATCTATACACGAACTGTACATTTAATCAAAACAAAAAAGGAAACGTTTGTCGTATTTATGGTTACGTTCTTGCTATCATAGTTAAAAATTATTATCTATGGGGACATTAAATTTTAAAAAGTTTCTTCAAATCTGGTTTGGATTATCCGGAGATCCGGGTGAACGAGGGCCGGATAAACGAGATTAAAAACATCAAACTTGTTAAGACATTATATATATATATATATATAATAGGATGTATGTATGTATGTATTAGTGTATGTATGTATGTTGGAGCATAACTCTCGAACGCCTGGAGCAATTTCAACCAAACTTGGTACACGTATTACTTCGAAACAAACACTATGGGCGAAAGATACCCCTTTCATCCCTAGGAGGGTCACAGGAGGATGATATGTAAAAAATAATGTATGCAGGTGTCTGTATGTATCTATATATTGTCTAGCATAACTCTGGAACGCCCGGAGCAATTTTAACGAAACTTGGTACACATATTACTTATAACCAGGAAAAAATGTTGTAGGGGTGAGATACCCTATCATTCACAAGAGGGTCACAGGGGGATGACTTATGCAAATAATCGAAAATGACTGGTATTAGTGTCGAATTCTTAGTTTTTGGGGTCACGGGGATAAATGGTGACAGGCCCGATAGCTTTTCAGTCCCAGTGGAGGTCAGATACCCTTACCATCCCTAAGGGGGTCACAGGGGGAATGACGTACAAATACTCGAAAATTAGCGATATTTGTTTCGAATCCATGGTTTTCGGGGTTGTGGAGATGAATGATGACTTCCGATGGCGTTTCCGTCCAAATATGGCTAAGAAACCCCTATCAACCCTTCGGGGTCACATGGGGGATGACATGTATAGTCGGAATGAACCGTGTAATCAATTATTGAAATGTATATTGTTAGGGTAGTTGGGAGTTCAAATATTTTTATAAACCTGATCTCCCCGTTCGAAGGACGGGCATTTCAGCTAGTTTAACCAATAAAATACAAACCAGAGACATACACAAGCGATGAGTTCTGGTGGTCCGGACTCCCCTCTTCCCCCCAAAAAAAGGGTTTTCTGTAAATTTAGTCTAATTTTAGGGGCGATTTTACAAATTTTAAAATTCTTTATCCTCAAATTGAAATTGGATCCTCGCTCTAGAAAGAAATTGCTGCGTATGCGCCTGATACAAACAGTAGAGGGAAAGTGGGTTTGGATTGAGTGTAACTACCGTTTTAAGAGTGATTCGTGCAATTAAATAGTGATATTCATTGGTGAAGTTCAATTAAAGTGACAATCATGTTCTCCCCTGCATCGATCGGCATCAGAGTGGATAAATTTCGAAATAAATTCCAGCGAAAAATTCTATGGGCGCTGAACGCCAATCTAAAATCCTCTATAAATCTTTGATCCTTGAAGCATCTATCGAATTAGTTAATTATTAGTGTTTAGCGTTTCTTTCCAGCACCGAGACTATATATAACTTGGACCTACAGTTTGAGATGGGATCCGAACCACCACAATGCGCTTAAACTTAAAATTTCTCCCACTGTGAATCGAACCCGGGACTTCCTGCGTGGCAGACATCACCTAGGCACTAGACCTGTCTGAAATCCAGTCTCATGTGTAATTATAATCTGCGCTTATCCTAGACACTTTTGTCTGATTTTCAAATGAAAACCGCCGGTTAAGTTATTTTAATTGTTAGCTCTTAATTAACATCTTTCTATGTACTATTCCTTATGTGATTTCGTTTTCTTAATAGCATAATGTTTACAGCACCTGTATTTAAAAGCATGGCTTTAGATCGATCTATCCTGTTCAAACAACTTGAGTACGTTGGAAAATAACCACCCGTTCAAACAACTAGAAAGAGGAAACTGGAAAGCGACCGCTACTTTTTATTCTTTTCTTTACGCGCGTATTTTTACGCTAGGTGTAAGGGCCAAAATGCGGATAGACATTTCGGTCGGAAATTTACGGACGTAAAATACGCACGGGAAAACACGTTAGTATTTGCCTAGCTTTATTGTGCAAATGTATGTTGATGTGAAAGTGCTTTGTAAATTCGGTTTATTGTGTGAGATTCTGACAAATCAAGCGTGAAGTAATGTAAATTGTGGTCTGTAAATATGCAAATAAAGATGGTACAACTTTGACTTTCATCTGTTTTATTATCATCTTTCCTTTATACTGTTTTCAGTTATGTTACTAAACCAGCACAAACTTAACATTTCTTCCTAGAAACATTAAACGTAGTGTCAAAATTACCATACGTGTTGAAGCAGCCGTTCCTCGTCAGTATAACTTCAAAACTATGTGAGCAAATTTTTACATGTCACACATCACCTACAACATGACGGCATGAGACCCGCGGTACGTAAGTATACCAACTTAACTGACATACTTGAAAATATATGTAATTATCTGGCTAAACATATGGTTACTATATATATAAAAGGTAACAGATGTATTTTCCACTTTGATGAAGGCATTTTCCACTTTGAAGAAATTTCGATCCGGAGGATCGAAGACAGGATAACTTTTAGTTATTCCTGCATTTTGCTATACATTTCCACATCAAATAACACAAATTTAAACATTAGTTGTGAGAATTACAACGTTATTCTATATTTTGCACTGTATATATATAAATAAATTGTCCAAACCATGCTCCCGCCAAGTGAACTTTGTGGTGGACAAACACCGTGTGCGTGGGTTTTCTCGGGGTTCTCCCGCTTCCTCCCACTTTCTTCATTCCACCATTTCATTCATTTCTCATAATCACCGTCTCCTTTAGCCTAACCGGCATAACCGTGGGACGTAAAACTCAAAGATTTCATTTCATTTTAAATTATCCAATTACATATCTTTAAAAATCTGTCTCTATGTTAACAACAGGAAACTTTTGTATACAAACTTTTTTTATATCTTTTTCTTTTAAAAATAATAACGAAGAATTCTGCTTCCAGAATTCTTGTCTGAACGCGCATACAGTAACTTTCGTACAGATATAACTTATGAGGGCAGTTCTAATAATAATTGTAATAATAACAACAAATTAACTCAATAATTCATTCTGAACATAAATGCGATAAATTAAAACAAGGGGAAATAAAAAAAATAAGAAAATTCCTTTAAGGAATACAAATAATCCTGTAACGCCATAACGTTAACAGATGTCAATAGGGCCGATTATCCCGCTTGGGTGAAATTAAAAATTAAATGAAATAAAATTTTAAAAAAGTGGCTAACACGTGTGCTTTAAGTGCATGCGGTCCCGGCTTCCATTCGTGATACGAAAGATCAGAAATTAATTTCACAACCATTCACTTTTCTGAATAACCCACCTGCTTTATTCTAAAGGACGTAAGCGTTTGACGTTCAACTAAAAAATGTCATTTTTTTAAACTTCTATAAAATATGTTTATATGCAGACATGTATTAAGACACAAATTCCCAGAATATATTGTAAACATTCTTTTGCAACAGTCCGGGATGGGGGAATTACGCATGTATGTAGATACAAATGATACAGGAGGGAATACAGGCAGAAAGAAAAGGGTTGATGAGCAAAATGTCCCGAAACCTGTGACCAGGAAACAAGTAAGAGATGCAGAAAAGAGAAAGAAACAGGTCGTATAGAGTTAGGTGGAAAGGAGAGGATATGCGCGATGCAGACAAGTGCTCAACAACACATCCGCTCCCACCCTAATCATCTATTTGTTGACCTTTCTTATGCTCTGAGCACCTCTCCAATAGATCACTTTGTTTCTATCTCCTCACTCTCTTCTTCACTCAACTGTAAAGGTATTCTTTTATTTGTGAATCTGTCATAATTACTCTCCCACTGTAAAGCCAAACATACACTAGCGTATTTTCAGCGCGTAATTTCGGTGCGTAAAATGATGTCGTAGATTTCGGTCCGTAAGTTGGCCCATACACCTAGCATAAAAATAGGCGCGTAAAAGAAGAAGAAAAAGAAGCGGTCATTTTCCGCTCTTCCTCTTGCCTGTTGTTTGAGCACCTGGTCATTTTCCAGTTTACTCAAGTTGTTTGAACAGAACGGATCTATCTTTTAATGTCCCTTTCACATAATCCGGCGAATTGCCGGACGAGGTAGAAAGACATTGCAAGCAATGAAGCTCTTCACATATGTGCGGCGATCGCCGGACATTCATCCGGCGAGCAAAAACAGCCGGATCTCCCTGCTAGAATCCGGCGCGGCAAATCGCCGTGTATAGCCAAGCGGGACATTACAAGCAATGAAGCTCTTCACATATACGCGGCAAAATGCCGGATGGGTGTTGGGAGAGGAAGCAAGTGTTGCCAGGAAAGAGCAGAAAGTGGCTGCTATAATATGGGAGCGTGTGGTTTTGTGTGTGTGTGGAGTGTGTTTGTGTATGTGGTTGTGTTCTGGCCCAGTACATCTGGAGTAATTAACCAAACCTCTACATACAATATATGGGGAAAGATGACAAGTAAAATTAATTGAAAACGACCAATACTACCGAAGTGTCGAAATCAATATAAATTATTATTTTTCTATGTAATAGAAGATTGGGAGATGTCCGGGTAGCACTGGACAAATGAGCTTCTATAAATTTGTGGTGACCCAAAATTGAAATATACACTATCAATATTTCAACAATACAGTCTTTTGCTATATATTTATTTAATATTTTGCTACGCAAAGCAAGAGAGAATTCATGATGTGATATATGATAAATATACCGTACTTTATATATTTTATAATTATCTGGCTGTAATTTCTTGAATAGTCCTCTGAATTCAGGAACTAGAGCAGTGCTTTAAAGAGACTTGAGTCAATAGTCGGAACGCTTAAAACAAAAGAATAAACCCGAAATAGTATAATAATAATAATAATAATAATAATAATAATAATAATAATAATAATAATAATAATAATAATAATAATAATAATAGTCTAATGTAAATAAAATAAAGAGTTTATGTGTCTGTCTGTCTGTCTTTGTACGGCCTGGGAACCATACGAGTGGACCGAAAGTTACCAAAATTTGGTCACGGGTACCTTGGTCCAGGCTCCAGATCAAGCCGATGTGTTTTTCTCAAAATTCGAACCAGGAGGTCTCAGGGGGGCGTTTACCAGGACATGTAAAAGTAGTAGAAAGTGACCGATATTAGTGTCAAATCCATAGTTTTCGCGGTTCTGAGATCAATGGTAACACTACCATTAGCGATGACTTCAGCTACCATTTGTATGCGGGCCGGGGGTCACCAGAGGAGGGGGAGGAATTTTGAGACATGTAAAAATAATCGAAAATGACCGATATTAATGTGAAATCCATATCTTTCGGGGTCAGTGAGCTCAATGGTGAAACTCAAGATAGCGTTTACTTTCACATATAGTCCCCATCAGCTAAGGAACTTGGGCCAGGAGATCACGGAGACATGTAAAAATAGTCCACAATGACCGATATTAGTGTGAAATTCACAGTTTTCGCGGTCTCTGAGATAAATGGTGATACTTTCATTGGCGATGATTTTCAAATTCAGCCACCATTGTATGCGGGTCGGGAGTCACCGGGGTGGAGAATTGCGAGACATGCAAAAATAATCGAAAAGGACCGATATTAGTGTCAAATCAATAGTTTTCGCTGTCGCTGAGATGAATGACGATACTCCCAAAACGTTGACTTCCAAAAACAGCCCCCGTCGACTGGGAGAAAGAGGCTTTTTTTTTTTTCAAAATTGGAACCAAAGGATCACAGAGGCGTTTACTTTCAATGTAAAAGTAGTAGAAAATGGCAGATGTTAGTGTCACATTCATAGTTTTTGCGGTATCGGCTCAAGGACAGAGGCGATTTTTTCACAATTCAAACCAGGGAGGGGTCTCAGGGGGCGTTTACCGGGACATGTAAAAGTAGTAGAAAATGACCAATATTTGTGTCGAATTCATATTTATCGAGGTCGCTCAGATGTATATTGATACTCCAGATAGTGTTTTCGTTCAAATTCAGTCCTCATTGGCCTTCCCAATGAAAACACGTACGTTGTTGGATATATATTCACACAAAATGTATCTAATTTTAGAAATGCTTCTTAATTCTTCTCTCATTGTTCCGTTTGTTTACATTGATATTTTATCTGACCCGTGCGAAGAACGGGCATAACAGCTAGTAATAATAATGCCTACAAACCAGTCTTGGGGTCAGTGACTGAATGTTGGCTTGAGATTCTCGGATAGACCTCAACGGTTGACTATCCCGAGAGGACTTTAGTCTGGTTTTCTCAGTCACAACAGTTGAATACCGGAACGGTATTTTAAATATCCAGAACCGGGCCGCTATTTTGCCCAAGTTTATCAATTGTGGAAACAGTATAGAAAAATCTCTTCCAAAATACCGCTTCTCTAATAAAAAGTGCACATGTTTTCTGTATGTGGCATGTTCTCTCATTTCGGTAACAAACAGGCCCGTATCCATAGGGGGCAAGGGGGGCCGGGCCCCCTAAACTTTGGCTGGCCTCCTAAAAGTTTCACGGTAGGCTTGCAAATGAACTATAATATGGTGATGAAGTATACTATGATTGGGTCTGGCCCCCCTAACTTCTACCGGACCCCTCTAAATTTTTGGGCTGGCTACGGGCCTGGTAACAAAGCGAATAAAATGCATATTACTTTGCATTTGTCCACTGCAGCCACGTTAACAAAACTAATGAATGACAATAGTTGATGCAATAGACATACGAAAGTAATTATTAAAGAATTTTCCTTCGTCTTCCCTTAATTGTGGAAACAGGATAGAAAAATCAGGGTGAACCCATATGTGTCTCTGACGTTTTTTTTTTTCTGCCTGTCTTAACAAGGCGAGTAGAAAACACATTTTGCGTCTGTCCCTTACAACCCCCACAACACGACAAGAGTCACAGAGTTTTGTTTCTTCAGTTGCACAGCAACCCTGCTCGCATATTTTTCATCCACGGCAAAACGCTGGATAATATGAAAGGGGCCGAAACCGGATCCGGCAAACAGCCGGAAACGGATCCGGCAAATCGCCGGATAATGTGAAAGAGACCTAAGTGCAGGTCCTATAAACATTAAGATATTAAGGAAACGAATAAAAAGCAAGAAGAAAAGAATAAAAGAAAATTGGACTAGGGAATGATATTCAAACGTAAGAGTACTTTTTGTTTCTTTTTCATAGTATTGGAATGTGAAATTCCCGTAGAATGTCTTAACAAAATTAAATCAGACAGATTTTTAAAAAAAAAAGAAAGAAAGAAAAACAAAAGCTAAATGCATGATTTTGCGAAAGCAGTAATTGAGTTTAATATTTTTTTCCCCACTAAATTTGTTAGATTTCTCGAATAAACAAATAAATCTACCCTCTGTGGCGTAACATATCTCATGGAAACAGGGCCTACCATTCAGCTTATGCCACTCATGTCTTTAGGGTAGGGTGCGAATCCCGGGGCGGAATTTCCTTCTATTTTATGTATTCCCTTTCAAAAAGCATCAAACTGAAACATTGATTCTTCACAAAGCAACCAACTATCTCCTGTTAGGAACTATTTTATCCCCCTTCAAATATACACAACCTAATTCGCGCACTGCTTTTGGGTAATATATGCTCAGCATCTGCTGCTCTTATAGAATCCAGTCCTTAATGAAAGGGTCAAGAAAAAGAAGGAAAGTCAACCGTCTCTAAGTACAAACAAACTAAGGTTTTAATTTCGAAGTGTGACTTGACAAGTTATTTAAAAGTTACAAAAGCACATTTAGAATAATTAAAATTTAATATATAGAAAACGAACTATCACTTGATCTGAAGTACAACATAACCAAATCAAAACAATATCAATTATGTTGTTGTACTTTACTAATATGAAAGGCGGCAACTAATTCACTCTCCTGTTTTCTTTCCCAATCTTTCAAGCATGTTCTAACAGTGACTGTATAAATGCACCATGCTACATTACATTGGATAGTACATTTGCTCATAATAATTTCCTTGGAAGTAAAATATCTTTTTAAGATAAAAAAATACTTTACCTTAAATACAACTAATTTTTAAATGTGTAAGTGCTTGTGTTATCTCTTATTCGTTTAGCAACTGTAGAATAAATTGCTGTATATTTAGAAAAGTTCTCATCAGAGCCATAGTTAGGGTGCGGGCGAGCGGGGTGGTTGCCCTGGGCGCTGATAGCAAGAGGGTGCCGAACGAGCAAGAAGAAAGAAAAGGTATTGGAAATGAATAAACGACGCGTCGCCCCGAAAAAGTATTGGCGCCCTATTAAATCAATATTATTGTTGGTATGGAAAGAAATAGATTTGTTAAAAATTTTCTTGCTTGCTACGCTCGCAATCCAAACGTTTCAATAAGAGTCACAAGTTTTTACTTATCACTTTTAAAAAAAAGCTATTATATATGATTTATTAATGACGATGTGACATACATGCTGCCAAGTAATGACTTACAGTGTACACAAGAACGTTTTCAAAATCAGAAACGGTCAAAGTGTTAAATACGAACGTATTTGGCGTTTTGCTGATGATGAATTTGGTTAGTTAATCACGTTTTTCTACCCAATTGTTTTAATCACGACGGTGAGAATAAAGGTATGAAAAATGAAAGGAGTTAAGAGACACACACAAGTTGCTCTTTGCTCGGGAATATTAAAAATAAAGGTAAACAAGGGGAATAATAACGTTCTTGAATTTGAAACAGTTGTAGTATAGGGGCTTAATGGGTCAGAACTTAACCCATGAATTTCCTCTTTTTCAAAGACTGATCACTACCAGTGATTTTTTAAATTTCATTTGCATATGAAATGCTTCCAATTTCAAGGAATTTATTGGGATGATTCCTGCACTTTTCGCCTTTTCCCGTTTCGCCTTATGACCTCTAGCAATGGAATTTACATGTAAAACCTGTTATCACTTTCTATCTTCATGTAAGGCGGAACGGGAAATCTCGATGTGAATTTTCCCGTTTCGCCTTACGAACATTATGTGGTAGGCTTGCAAGTGCATTCATAGATATAATTTAATTTGTTTATTCATATAACAAAATAAGTGCAGTAACTACAAGAAGTACAGAACACCTATACAAGATGGTGTTTATCTTCGGTACATATACAATGAGCAACAGCATCTAAGTATTGCATTAGAGAAATCTGTTTACTACTCATTCTACATTTCAAAGTACGCAGGCGAATGTTTAATTGTTTTCACTTCTATTTCTGGTGTCTCAGTGGTAGAGCGTTCATCTCTGGTGCATAGGATCCTTGGTTTGATCGCAGCTCACGCCAAGTAAGCCTGGTAGTGGACAAACACCCTGTGCGTGTGTTTTCTTGAGGTTCTCCCGTTTCCTCCCACTTTCTTCATTTCATCATTTCATTCATTTCTGATCATCACCGTCTCCTTTAGCCTATCCGGCATAAATGTGGGACGTAAAACTTTCATTTCATTTCGTATGAGAGAACTTTCAATTTGCTCATTTCTTGGAGGATGTGTGTATTCACCAGATAAAGATTCAAATTCAACACAAATTAGAATAACAGTAACCTTACACTCTTCACTACAATTGCAATATTATTTTGACTCACGACAATAGTTTATCCGATAAATATATTCTTCCTAACACAGTAACCTTCCCCTTCGTTTATATGCAATGAAAGATATAGCCATTTAACACACTTAAACACACTTGCACTTATACACTTTCCAGTGACGAACTCAGTACTAATCAGGAACTTTTACTCATCATACACAGTGTGAAACTAGTTGAGCAACGTACAGATCTTCAAATGTGACATCTAATCTGAAACCTGTTACCTGATTGACTCGTAATAATCAATAATCTTACAGAAAACAAAGTTACACAACAATTCTAAAATCCCTTCCCTTTCCTGCTCTACCTTCGCAAATACATAGAAATAATCTAATTACATGAATATAAACATTAATTCTTATGCCTTTTCAATAATTTATCCCACTGTTAAGAGCGGACTTGCCTACCTGGCTACCCGGCAATCATTTCTTTCAACTATTTTAACGTATTAGCATTGTTCATATTTTTAAAAAGTACTTCATTTTATACTATATTCTTCATTTGCTGTAGGCAGGGGGTGTGCCTGGGGATCCGAAAACCCCTTTCCGAAATCACGACTTTCCTTAAATTTTGTCTAATTTTAGGGGCGATATTACAAATTTAAATACAATTTGTCCTCATATTGAATTTGGACAGCTTCCCCCCGAAATGAATTCCTGCTCACTCACGTCCCTGGCTGTATGTAAGTATTAAAAATGTTTAATTAACATATAAGCGAACTCTATTTGGCAGGATATGGTTTGAAGGTCCAGCTCTTCGTTCCACTCTCTGGTTACCCTTCTGTATTGTACTCCTATTGCAAGTTCCTTGTTGCATTTTTTTAATGTCAACTTTACCAAATAAACCTATCCTCCCTTTAGGTTGTGAAAGAGTTCATTTATATTTTTTTCTGCCTAAGTATAGTTGTACACTTCTTGCTTGAAATTTTTTGTATACTATGGAACTAGGGATGCGCACGATACAAGATTTGTGGCTGTCTCGTCTTGAAAATGTGCTGTAAAAGTGATGTCTCGACTCGAAAAATGTATATTTCTCTATTGGAAGAGCCGTGTCTCGACTCGAATTTTGTCAGGAAAATCCTGTCTCGACTCGTCTCGTGTGCATCCCTATATGGAACGTTAGGCTCAGACTGTTTGATATCTGGGAAGTTTTCTGAATCGGAATTTGTGCAAAAATGTTTTCATTACGCAATAAATGAAACATGATTATGAGAACTATCATTTTAGTTTGTCTCTTTTCTTTACACATAAGCATTGAGCGTCGGTGAAGACTTTTTTCACTCTTCAAAAATTTTCTGCGTTCCTGATCCAAATTAAGTTGTTTTCGAGGAGTTACAATTCTATTTCTGTAGGCAGAATAAACGATTTATATTGAGGTAAAAGAAATAAAATCCATGTAAGGTGGATACATGTAAGGTTAAAAGGCAGTGGCGGATCCAGGATATGATCAAGGGAGGGGCTAAACCATAATTTGCCGTTTTATCCAGTGTAAAGCAGAATTGAAGCCCATTTTATCCAGTGTAAACCTGAGCGTCAATGGGGGGCTATAGCCCTTTATCACCCCTTGGATCTGCCCTTGTTAAAAGAGATTCTACTGTTTTACGTACAAAAACAAACACTTACGCACTCCAGAATTTGTAGGACTATGTTTATGCCGTTTTTCTTTTCTTCTTTCTTTGTTCTTTTCTTTTTTTCTTTCTTTCTTTCTTTATTTTATTTTATTTATTATTATTTTTTTTTGTAATTAGGTATAACTTTGTTCCCATGAATTGCAGTAGGGTGTCGAAAATCCGGATTCGTGAGCCATAATGGTCGGATTCATGGGTCAAAATTTTGATGGTGGACCAAAGTTTGCCAGTCCACCCCTGCTCTGTGATAATTAATTCTTAGTTCTGATTTCGAATCCATTACATTGTTACCTTCTTTTTCAATGCAACTTATTTCTTTCCAGTTTTTCAGTATCCTTCTGTTGAACATTTTAATTACATTTATATTTGCTAAAGCAGGGCTACCAATATATGAAAATTATTGTAAGGCGAAAGGGGAATTCCCATTTTACCTTATGATAACAAGTCATTAAGTACCAATTTTTGGTTGACGTTTCCTGTGATAAGAATCATAAGGCAAAACGGGAAAAGGCGAACAGTGAAGACACGATTGGGATCATTTCCCCATCAACCACTTATATAGCCAGGATTTCTTTTGTGTGTGTGTGTGTGTGTTTACGTATCTAGTTGTGTGATATTTTGTATGTTTATTAATAATAAGTAACCTTAAATTCAAAATTTTCAGTCATTAAGAAATTAAGTAAGTACTATAATTTTAAATGTATATAGTAGCCAAACTATATTTTGGATTTCAAGTACAAACATTAAACTATTCTTCACCTCTATCGATCAATATTAAGAAATTCACAAAGAAGGTCCATTCAGAGCTTCCGTTACATTTCACAAAATATTTTTTTACTGTAAAACAATCAAAATTAAAATCTTCTTTATGTGGTCACATACAGAATAAATTTACAAAAGTTTACAATTATTACTGGAAATTGAAGCTGTTACCCATTTCGAACATTTCTTTTTAAACACATAAATTCAAACATATTGAAATTTCATTTCTTCTAGATAGTATGAAACGTAAACATTGTAAATTTTCATAACTGTTGTCAAGGTGGATCTGTGTACAGCCAGAGGCAGTTTTGTAAGTTCAACAAAAATTCCAAAATAAACCTCTTGAAAACAGCTTTCATATGTAAAAGAATAGAGAATGATCACTTTTGGCTGTTGCAATAATCTGTGCAACCAGACAACAGCTGTTTGTCTTATTTGTAAAAAAAAAAAAAAAAAAAAAAAAAGGAAAAGCTCGATAAGGTGAGTGTAGGGGCGCCGAAGTCTATAGCTACGGCTCTCTTTTTCATCCCCCTTCTAAACATTTGTCTAGTTTACTGACACTTATCGATTTGACTGTGATATTCCTCATTGTTGTAAAATATATATTATATATAGAAAATTTTTCGAATATTTAACATTCCCCTTCACCGGACGCAAATTCTTATTAATTAATACATTGAGAAAAGTCGGTTATCCGGACAGCGATACATTGTACAAATATACGGAATCATTGTTTACTACAGGAATCTGCAAGGAGCACACGTTATCCATATGCTACAGACTTTCCTCACTTAGATGCTACATAATGCCGTTTTAGGATGTATGACATCTAACAATCTTCCATGTATCACATACGTATACGTATGTTACGTACGCCAGCTGTATGTTACATGCGTATATCTGTATGTGACATCCTGATCACTTATATACAGTTCTTTCGTTCGTACAGAAAGTACGTTTATTCGAAATATTTATACGGAAAGTATGTCTTAGTTATACTTTTTTAGTTATACGTTTTTTTAGTTCTACCTTAAGTCCAAAAACTACAGGATTTATACATGTAACCTACGTTTTTACGTACGCCACATACATTTTTTCTGAGTGTATAACTTCACAATACGCCCTATGTCCGTCTCTCATGTTAGTGTATAAGATATAAGAAATTTTACAGCATTCAATGTAAGGTCTACTGAAAACATTTTGACACAATAAGCAGACACTTTTGATCGATGTAAACCAACTTTTAAATTGAAAAATTATTGATTCAAATGACTGGACTAAACCACATGTTCAAATTAAATATAACAAATTTGGTGTTTTTTTTTTTTTTAATTATTTAGTTAACTGTAAACAAATTAATTTAAGTTGTTGGCCAATGCAATGATTGTTAGTGAATATTCTATGTTTGAACGCATCGTTGGATGACTAACAATTAATGAAAATATAATGAAACTAATTGTAGATCTGAAGTGAAGTGATTCAAATAAAAGCGTATAGATATAATTATATACTACTAAAATTATTCCTCAACAATGTCTTAAAATTCTGTTAAATTGGGAATCATATTAACAAATTTGCTGTCCATCGGCGATTAGGTGCGTGGAGGTAATTGCTGCTCTCACTTTTTTAGCTTTACACTATAACCTAATTACATGGCCCCTTTATATTAGTAGTGTTTTGTCCCCCTTTTTAGTGTTCATACCCAATTGCCGTACTTTCTATTACAAGTGAATGGATCTGTTTTTGCGCAACTACGGAAAGTAAGATAAATTTAACACTTTATTAAAATTGTTATAGTTAGTTAGTATACTATATATTGATTTTTTCTAAAAAGAGAGGTTTGCACGTGTATGTTATATGTGAACAACATATAATAAAATGTAGGGTTGTTACAAATCATTGGAGCTGTTTCATGAATTTGGCGTAGATATGACATTTGGCATATTATCACGAAGCTTTACCATAATATAGACCTTAATTTAGGGCCTATTTAATTTCGAATTTATAGTAGTCAAATTCCGTTCAAACATTAGCCATTCACAACTCTCTATCCTACAATTCAACTCAGATTAGGTTATTTTCAAACAAAGTTAAACTATTCTGAACTACTAGTTTGTTTAAATTTTACTACATGTTGGTACAAACATCTAACTGCTTAATTAAATGAATTGAGAACTACCCAATTTTGGTTCAGATTTTTTCTTTCAAATGTTTAAACTGTTAACTCATTAAAGACACTTTGAACCAAATCCATTCGTTTATTTAAATTTATTTTTTTACTACATTTGTTTCACAACTTATGAACCAATCAGTTTGAAGGAATCTAAGTCGAAAGAGTTTCCATACTGGTGCAGAAAATAAACAGGTTTGTTTTATTTTAAATTTTCATTTCTCTCAGTGTAAACATCCCGTCGAATTGTATGTTTTTAATACTCATAGTTCTTATATTCATTAATAAGGCATATTTCACTGTAAGAAATCGTGGTTCTAAGGAATTAAGGAGAAAGTAAAAGGAAAAATGTAAACAAACTTGTATGTTATACGAAACTGAAACAATTAAATATCAATTAATTTCGAAGCTCTAATAGTTAAAATACCACTAAAATAACACACTATTAAGTAGGAAGTTGCGTCAATTATTATATCAATTCTCCTGACAGTGATGGACATGTTACAAACATAGTAAAACGATATAACTTGAGTTGATTTTGAGTTTAACGTCCCTTTCAACAGCGAGGCTATATGATATGAGACCTACTGATTAACGTGGAATCCGAGCCACATGACTCCCACCGGGAAGCGAACCCGGGTCTTCCACGCCAAAGACACGTACGCTAACCGTTTAGTGACATAGGAGCTCAGTAAAACGATTGAGTTGTTCAGGAAAGAAATTATTTAAGTGTCAGGTATTCATTGTTATTTAATATTTTGTGGTAATATACCTTAAGTTAACGTTTGTCTGGGAAAGATTGATAGTAACCATACCACAAAGGTTGAGAAATGCTTTAATGGAATACTACAAGTTAACATGAACTATTATGAGTGTATTTCTATTTCCTGCAAATGGGTGTCATTTAAATGTTGATGTTAGGTATGTTCTGTTTTGAACCTACATAAGTTGACGAGATATAATATAATGTTGAAAAATATTCAACATAGCTGGTATCCTGGATTGAACTAGAACTTTTATCACTGGAAAGCAAGCACACTAAAACAAGCGGTACAATGATTCTTCTATTTATACTTAGTATGTGAGCATTAATAGAGAAATAGGATTATTAGGTCTATTAAATTTAAATATGTATACATTCTGAGGTTTGAAATAATACACAAAGAAAGAAACATTAGGCTATGTATTGTGGTTTATCACATTTTCTTTTTCACGAGTAAAGTCACGTGGAAAAAAATAGTGACTTTCTGAACCCATTTTGCTACAAGTTCTTGTAAGATTGAGAAGGTACTTAAAATAACAAGCAGCAGGTGGTCGAAATAGCAAAAAACTTTTATCGAATTTCGATACTCAAACGCAAATTTTTGCTCAGTTTTATCAGGCAGATATCGAGATAGTATCTTGTTGAAGGTCAGGATTACTACTTTTTATCTTAAATATACCTAGTAGGTACCTCTAGCCTCTATACTGGTAATGATTTCTTCTAAAAGTATTGTATGGGTATCGTGGGACAAAACAAACTATCAGAAAGCTGCACTTGGACATTATTTGGTGAAGTGTTCTTCACAAGAGTGAAATGTAATTTATCTTTGCTACTGGGGACATTTTTATTCATATTCGACTGAGGGAACCAAGTGCCCGAAAGTATATCTGGAAGTAACATTACTGTTGGTTGTCCTAACCTTCCTTCTTTCCCTTCTCTTGCTTTCTCTCTCTTTTATAAATAGCGTGACATTTTCAGTTTGCCTAGAATTGGTCACACCCTATTAAAAGTCATTTTATACTTCTCTTTTTAATATCAGAACATGAGCAATTCTAAAGGTGTGACTTCATCTTTATAACCATCTCGACCTCTGTGTCTGTGTATGTGGGGGGGGACTAATATGCAAATACTAAATTTAATGTTAAATTCGTAGTCGAAAGACATCATGTTCGATTGGATTGGGTTGGAATTTAGCGACCTCTTAAACAGCGAGGCTATATGAGAAGTGGGATCCAAACTGCATGAGCTCCTGCCGAGAATCGAACAGGATGTCCCGCGCCAGAGAAGCGTACGCTGACCATATAGCCACGGAGAAGCTCTCATCATTTGCGAATTCTGATTAGGAAGTATTGGATTTAAATAGCTTTTTCTCTATGTACTGAAAATTAATTATGAATTTTAATTAGGAAATAATATCTCGTTTCGTGCAATAGAAAATATTAATTTAGCCAAAATTATGTATTGTATAGAAAGACTGAAACTAGATTGGAATGATGATTTCTGGTGAGTCTGCCAGCAAACCTCAGCAACGATCCGCGAGGACAACACAAGAACAGGTTTTCTCTTCTGAAAACAATAAAACCAGAACGGGGAGACGGCCTGGAAAGGGCAAGAGACCACCTGCTGCTTGAAAACTCTTTCATCTTAGCCGTTTTTACGCGCCGTATTTACGCTCGAAGTTAAAAGCAGACAGACTTTTCCAGCGTATAAAAATTCGTTACGTAAACTTACGCCAGGTCCCATACACTAACGTATTGACAGCTGCTAACAAGACTAGCGTATGAAATTTTATGGTTACGACCAAAAAATACATCAATGTATGGTCGACTTAAATATGCAATTCGCATTTCCCGAGCAGCTGTCAGTCTCTTAACTCGCCCCAACTGAGACAATATTCTCTGTAATTATCTTTTGATTCTAATTGTACTGAATGAGACATGACAGAGACACGGACACAGAAAGATCGAGGACAGTTAAAATCACAGAGAATCTCCACTGCGGATGAAACCTCGGACCCATACACCAAAAACCCACCCACCAGCCACTATACGAGCTTAATTTCCTTTAATTAGTTGCAACAGCGACACCCGACTGTGTAGTCATCTTTTTTGGTTGGAATTCAACTTAAGCATACACGTTAGTGACAAACAGAAATGTAACGGACAGTCCAAATCACAAAGTATCTCTTACCAGGAATCAAGGCCAGGACCCCTTATACAAAATGCTCACGTACTAGCGACTAGATTAACGCGAAAGCTCAAAGGGAGGGTTTATAGATATTGTAGATAAATGTGCAAAAAGGACTTTCAGAAGATTACAATATTAGTTTAGGACCATTTTAACTATTATATCCTTTGATGTCTGCCCCCATTCAAGATAAGTACATAGAATAAGAATTCATTCATCTATACGAAAGCTTGCTCAAAAGAAGAAGGGAAACTTGGTGTTCATGACTGCATCACTTGCTCGCATCAGACATACGTTATAAAGGCTGTAAAAAAACACATAGTACTCATGTTAATATCACCTTCCAGCACAAATACAAACTGATATTTGAGCAGGTATATAGTCTTAAAGTAGCTAGGTGGTGGTCGTAGGAAATGCTGTCATGTGTCTGTCAGAATCGCATGCTAGGGCTATGTTTGATGAACCAAGGGTAGGTTATCAAACGAGAGTAGAAGGTGTACAGTGACTAGAATACACCTGATTCATGTTATGAAAATGTGTTACCCTCTTCGAAGATGAAATCGCAAAAAGTTGTTCAAATATTTATAGAGATGACAATTGAGGATGAAAGCACCCATAGCGGAACAACAGATGTGTGAGATATGTAGCTTAATGCCCTATAGTAAAATTTTGGTATTCATCCTATATGCGAAATTCATACACACTCAATAGTCGTCATTGTGTTAAAGGGTAAAAGGACAATATTATCGAAATATCAGCGTTCTCCATGTGCCTAGTCAATGACGAAGATCCTGTAAGCGATGAACAGATGGAGAAAAATCGTAGGAAAAGAACATAAACGTGCGATTCAATAGTAGATTGGTTACTGTTCGTGCGTTCACATGGGCCCACACATGTTCCAATGAAGTTGGTAGTGATCGTCCTATCAATTATGGTTATCCGCACGTGTCTTACTTACGACTTACAGCGAATAACTATATACATCATTACCCACGAGAATGGTCTATAAATAAATACGTAAAATAGTGGTAAAATTCAGAGCAATATTTTAGTTTACCTTTAATAATTCAAGTAATAAATTACTTTCTGTAGAAAGGAAATAAATATATCTGGAAAAATTATCTTTTTTTGCTTCAGAGATGAAAAGAGTTGAAAATTAAGTATATGTAAATAGTTACTGTAAGCAATAATGAAAGTGATGTTTAATTTTGTATAGGTGAAAATTCTGTGCATCTCCTTAACATGCACAACGATATGTTCAAAGAATATTTCTAACGTTAAATAACCCACCTGTAGACCTTGTAAACAAATTTTATATTTAACTCAATTGTCATGACAAGGTACAGCACTCTTTAGTAAAAACACTGTATAAAATGTAAAGTTTCAATACTATAATAGTATCTTCACCAGACTTAACACACTTATCTAGAATGTTGTTTCTACTCTTTCTACATCTCGTGGTGTAGCTCAAGGTTGTGGTTGCAAGGAGGTACCTAAAAGAACACAAAAAGCGATGCAACTAATGGGTCTAGGTCATAACCCCCACAGCCAAAACCCCCACACTCAAGAAATGTCAAAACGCCCACACGATCGGTCATAACTCCCACACAAATGGACAAATCTCCCAACGCACGAACGGTCAAAACCCCCACAGCCAAAACCCCCACACTCAAGAAATGTCAAAACGCCCACAAAATCGGTCAAAATTCCCACACAAATGGACAAAACAGCCACACATAGCAACGGTCATAATCCCCACATAAACGGACAAAGCCCCCACACAAATGATCAAAACTCCCACATGGAGAAATTGTCACAACTGCCACACAAATGGACAAAACCCCCACACAATCGGACAAATCCCCCACACTCTGAAATGATCGTGATTGCACGTCTTTGTTGCGGCTCTTTATGACGCCCACTTTAGTGTTTCTGTCATTAGAAAACAGTGCAAGAAGAATAGTTGCAACATCAGTTTAAGTGGAATAAAAAATGTTATTAAAAAGTACAAGGGCAAGACATACAACCAGGATCATTTCAGAGTGTGGGAGATTTGTCCGATTGTGTGGGGGTTTTGTCCATTTGTGTGGCAGTTGTGACAATTTCTGCATGTGAGAGTTTTGTCCATTTGTGTGGGGGTTTTGTCCATTTATGTGGGGATTGTGACCGTTGCTATGTGTGGCTGGTTTGTCCATTTGTGTGGGAGTTATGACCGTTGGAGGTTATGACCGATTACCAGTGTGGGGGTTTTGGCTGTGGGGGTTATGACCGTTCGTGTGTTTGGGAGATTTGTCCATTTGTGTGGGGGTTATGACCGATCGTGTGGGCGTTTTGACATTTCTTGAGTGTGGGGTTTTGGCTGTGGGGGTTATGACCGTTCGTGTATTTGGGAGATTTGTCCATTTGTGTGGGAGTTATGACCGTTTGTGTGGGCGTTTTGACATTTCTTGAGTGTGGGTGTTTTGGCTGTGGGGGTTTTGACCGGTTCCCCAACTAATGTAATGTCGTATAATGCATTGCCCTTCTTCCTAAGACGCCACTATTGATACATAATGGGTTGTAATAACTTTATCAAAAACGTGGTATGTATAAGCTTTAATGTATGACATTTTAACGAACATTTATAAGACATTATAATATTTATATGCCATTAAATTGTATCATTGTGAATCTATATTACGTTTGCAATTGTAAAAAAGACAGTACATTTTTTCTAAAAGAAAGTGACTGAATGAGAAATGGAAGAAGAAAACATGTTGATTTCGAAGTTATGACTACTTAGTTTATAAATTTATAGTTTACAACTATTCTCAGGTTATCGAAATGAATAATGAAAAATATATAACTAGTTAGTAAGTCAAAGAAATATGAGTCGAAATGTTAAGTTTTGTATGAATAAATTTATAAGTACAGAAAAGGGAACATGTCATACACATCGTTATTTTAGAGAACCTAACCTATTCATTGAAAACCATAAAGTAAAAATTGTATGTAAGAGAATAACACTTACACAAATAATAAGAGAATATATATACATTATATATGCTGTATTATAAGTAAGCAATTTGTGATACTTTTATTGAAGCTATAGCATTTGTTCCAAAGGATCAATCTATATATGCCCATGAATATATTATAATGAAAGAAATACAAGAGAATACGAAGATAAATATGTGAGTAATGTGTTGGCTTATCGTATACTATTTATTCTTAAAAAGAATCTAAATGTAAGTCGAGGAAATATTATCTTGTAAAGGACAAACTGCGTTTCTTTACTAATATGACCGCAAAGGGGGTAACCGTGGCTAATATTGTGGAAAAACGGGTCTTTGGGGAGCCAGTTTATTTCTTTTCTTTGTTTATTTTGTTTATTCCGTTATGAGAGCTCCTCCGTGGCTAAGCGGTTAGCGTACGCGCCTTTGGCGTGGGAGACCCGGGTTCGATTCCCGGCGGGAGCTCATGTGGTTCGGATTCCACGTTAATCAGTAGGTCCACGTCTCATATAGCCTCGCTGCTGAAACGGGCGCTAAACTAAAATCAACTCAACTCAATTTATTCCGTTATGAGTATTTCAAGTTTGAAATTACCGACGAAGTGCCTGTGGTGCATCATCATGTAAGTAGCCCACTATGAGAGGAATACACTTTACACAAAAGCTCTTTCAATTTTCAAATTTAAAAGTAGTAGAAGAAATAATAAAGAAAAAGGTCTTGAACCATATAAATATTGTTACTTGACTATTTCAACAAAAACGAAGTTGCAACTGTGCTGACGACCTTTACGGGGATGGAGATTTCACAAGTTTGGTTGGACCTCGCATAGAATTTGTGTGAAAGACCATGAAATCTACGAGCTATGGCTGACCTAATTCATTAAGCGGATGTCTGCTTCTTTTTTACATTTTCGAAATAAACCAATATATGTATTCCTTATTATAAATAGAAAAATACAGTCGGTAAAAGTTAATAATAAAAAGTCTTGAACAAGAAGCTATAATCTTTAACAGAAAATGAATAAGGAAAGTAAGAAGAAACGCAATTATTTTAGCAATAATAACATCGTTAATAAGTAGGCAGTAGTTAGTATAATCATGACTTGTTTGCAAACACGTATCTTGAGATCTTTTTTAAGTACTCTATTTAGAACGTTTAGAATATATAGTTTTTTTTATATATAATTTATTAAGTCAGGTTTGCGGGGTTCTTAGATTGTAGGAACTTTGCCCATATTACAAGTAACTTTTGTCCTCTTGACCTGATTTACAGTCGTGAATTTTAAAATCGAAAGTTATAACAGAAAAAATTCTTTTACAACTATAAATTTTGGTATTTATTTTTTATACGATGTTGTACTTGATGAGAAATTCTAGTTTGTAATTGTGAAAATTGTGAATATTTGAAAGAATGTGAAGAAATATTTTCATAGCCTTGTAAAATATAAAGTAAATATTTTAAGTAAACACTTTTGTAATTTTCTTTAAAAAGATTCTAAAGCGACGGCTTATATTTTGATGTCCCTATTCAAATTACCCGTTCCGAAAACAGGTTTGTATTCATTTTAACCAATTTGAAAATACTTATTACCAAGACTTTTTAATTAACTTGATTGTTATTACCTACGATTACAACTACCTATCATGTTCGAAAAAGTGTATGTGTCACCTTACGAAAAGACAAGGAAACTGCTAGTTCACTACTGCCAGGACAATGAATGAAAGCTGTCACTGATTATTGGCAACGAAAGATACAGTTGTTAGTGCAGCATATTTTTTCTATAAACTAAATTTGTATTCGAGCATCTCATTTTATTTGGTTCGATGTGATTTATCGATTTATACATATATAATGTGTTTGACAATGTTATTTTTAAAGGAAGAAAATCAATCAACAGTGTGGACTATATCTCATTAACTGAGTAATGCAGTCTTAGAATTGGTGTAATAAAGATCTTAATGACAACGACAGCAATGGGATACTAAACTCCAACAACCAACATCAGTAAACATTCATTTTGAAACATAATTGCGAATTAATTAAAGTAAAACACATCAAAATTAAAATACCCTTTTGCGCTTTCTTTCATAAATAATTCTTCTTCTTTTTCGTAATATTGTAGGATGATGATTGAAGAATACATCTAAAATAAAATGATAGTTCGGTGACTTATCCTTTGGCAGATTTGGTAATTGGCGGATTTGGTAATTGGCGGATTTGTCAATTGGCAGATTTGTCCATTGGCAGATCTGTCCATTCTCACGATTGGCGCATTTGGTCATTTTCGCGATTGGCGCATTTGGTAATTGGCAGATTTGTCAATTGGCAAATTTGTCAATTGGCTGATTTGTCCATTTTCACAATTGGCGCATTTGGTCATTTTCGCGTTTGGCGCATTTGGTAATTGGCAGATTTGTCGTTTTTCACAATTGACGCATTTGGTCATTTTCGCGTTTGGCACATTTGGTAATTGGCAGATTTGGTAATTGGCAGATTTGTCAATTGGCAGATTTGTCCATTGGCGGATTTGTCCATTGGCAGATTTGTCCATTTTCACGATTGGCGCATTTGGTAATAGGCAGATTTGTCCTAGGCCCTACGCTGACATATCTTCAAGTATTTCCAACTCTATCTATTTTGAACTAGGCTATAGTTTCTGTACAGAACGTACGAGCGCTAACGTCAAGGAAATAGAACAAAACAGAAATGGCTAGTCCAATGCCTTTTTGAAGCATGTCGGTTATGTAAATAATAGTATAAAAATAGGTATGCTTTAATCGTAATTAAATGCATCGTAATTGTAATCGTAATTAAAGGCAAACTATTAATCAACATCATAAATACATAATATGTCCAGTGGCGTGGCCAGAAACTCTTTGAGGGAGCTCACACACGCAAGCATAAATATAAAGCATTCTGTAGAATCACGGTCACCGATCTGGTAGACCAAGAGAGCCAGCATTCCCGCCCCTCGCAAAGATTGCTTGGGCCCTTCAGTCATTGGCACATATCCCAAGGAGATGAGGGGGACATGTCCCCTCCACCCGATTTGAAATTGTGATGATTTGTATCCGAATGCCACAAAGGAAAGTGGAATGAAATTCCTTCCCTTGACTTGTTTCATTTTTAAAAAAGAATCGTGTTTTTTTAAAATATTTCATTGTCATTAATTATTGTTAGTCTTTTTTCAACTATTTGTTTAATTCCTGTAACAATTCCTATAATGCTATTATGATCATCATAATTTTGCTCAAATAAGAGTATTGTTGCGCCATACATAGTTGATTTTCTTTCATAGTTTTGGGGAAGTCATTATTTATATTATTACAAAACAAGTGTCCTAAAATTTTAATGTGGATCATTGTGGATGCGTAAATAGAAACATATCAATTATAAATATGCATGTATTCAGATTTCAGAATGTGTTCACGGCACTTGATACGTATCACAATTTCATCTACATCGCCTAGTATATAATATACAACAGGTTCACCTCAGAAATCAGATTCATCTACCGTAATATGAGTTTCATCCCCCCAGATTAAGCCTCAAATCTGCCTTCCTCCCTCAAATCTGCCCTCCTCCAAATGTTGAAGACAACTCTCATCCTCCACAGCATTGTTTTTCAACTTCATAAATATTTTGAACATCGCTTTAAAAAATGGGAACGGTCTTACCCGTTCCCCGAATGTTGAAGACAGATTTTCGCCCCTGCCTTCAGTATCTGGATATCTGACAACGAAATACACACTCAGAAACAGGCCCCCAGAGTTGGTTTAAGTGTTTTCTATTTGCATCTTCAAATGATATACGTATACACTCAGGCCCATATTCACGAATGGGCGTCTGAGTTCCGGACTCAAGATGACAAATTTCTAGGGGTGACTTTTTAAAGAACGAGATTGAAGTATGGTATGCGGAGAAAGAAGCTGCCCACGAGAAAAAAATAAGGGGAACTATACTGGAAACAATGTTTATACAACAGCGGGGCCGAGTTTTCTTGTCACACGGTAGTGGTAAGAAGAAGCTGAGACAATTGCTTATTGGCTTCTGACGTAATCCACGCATTTGCTTCTGTATGCCCACTAGGCCACCAATTAGGGGACCTCATCCTAAATTTTTTTACAACCCTATATTTCCCATCGGTATAGCTATGTATTGCTGATTTTAGTAGTATTGTATCGCACAATGACCAACTTTGGCATCCCCATTTCGGAATACCACACTACGCTACTGATAACAGGACAATTTCCCATAACTTGTTTGTCTTGAAAAAATCCACAAGGCGTAATTTACTTTATTCTCTGACAATTTTCTCAAAAACACTCAGGTGAGTTTGCTCATATTTCATAAACAAATATTTCAATAATAAACTGACGAATGGCCATAATTTATTATTTTGTTCTTAAAAAATCTACAAGAAGTGGTTCACCCTTGAGGTTATTTATTTTGGCGATTTTCTCAAAATTGACACCGGTGTTTCTCTTCATATTTCCTAACTAAATATTTTATTAATAGCTCGTAGCGTTGCGCAAATATTTTTTTATGAAAATATCCACAAATAGTAGTTTACTTCTAAGGGTGAATTTTCTCCGGGCGAAGTTTTCCGAAAACACCTTATAATTTTATTCGTATTTCACACATAAGTATTTTTACTAATAACTGCAGAATAACGTGATTTAGTTTAAGAAATTGCAGTGCGGTTGCCCGTACAATTAATTTTGTTTTACGTAGTCGATTAAAGAATACATAATAGCTAAGTAATTCAATATCAATAGTAGTGTTAGAAATTTAAGGAAGTTGTCCAATATGACCTCGGTCTCAATCCTTTTAGGAATTTTAAGACTCAATCCTTAGAGTAATGTTGCAAAGGTCAAATAGTAATCAATGCTCTCGTAGCCTCGATGATAAAAATAAACTGTGATCAATAAATCAACTATAGTAATATGTATATTATTGTTTTTGAAGATTAGTGTTCCTTTTTAGCACTGGGGTTATATGAGAGGTGGACCTAGGGTCGCAACTAAAGTTTGAGTCATCTGGGACAAACAAGAAATTCGACATCCCGCTAATTTATATATATATTGCCCTTTTAGGGGTCCCTCCAACCACACGTCCGGAGCACGTGCCCGGCTTGCTCCCACCATAGTTGGGGCTCTGCGTAGGCCTATTGTTTAAGTTTGATTACTAACCGTCATAGTGAATTCAAATTTCATGTATATATTCTCAAATTCAATATTTTTGTTCCGATAGTTATTAATGGAGTGAGTATTTTCGAATAAATAATGTGGTTATCTGAAAAGTTTCTGTAAACAATTGGTAGCAATATATTTTTTATTATTAGATCAGAATGAAAAGAATAATGTAACCATGGATTTTATTTCAACATTTCAATAGTTGTATAATTTCTATTATTTTAATCTCCTAGTATTCATCAACGTACTACTTGTTACTGTGGCCAACAACTTCCTCGTGTGTTTGGTAAGTAGTAAACCAAGGCTTTTTTTTTTAATAAGAGAAAAATGAAAGCATAGTAGTATACTTAAACTCTGTTGGAAATAAGTTTTCATATAAATTATTTTAAGTATTGTATGTGAAGTTGTGTATTATATGACGATCAGCACTTTTGACTATTGCATCACAGAACACTTTCCACTGCAAAAGAATTATTATTTGCAGATATATAAAGCATATTTTATTCCAATTCTCTTGGGATACTTCCCAGAGATCGGAAACTTTGCACACCTTACCTGTCTTACGAGAAGTAAGACAGTATATTAGAAATCCAAAAGTATAGCAGACCATTAAATTCGCATCAGGACTTTTCACTGGATATCAGTAAAGGAAATAGCACGAACGGGTCTCAGCTTTTATCTGTCCGTGGAATATCATGTCTTGTTCTGATACAATTCCATCCAGTTATTGTTGGCTTTAGCAGTGTTGGGTAAGTTACTTGTAAAAATGTAATGCGTTACAAGTTACTTTACTTTCTCTTAAAATGTAACACGTTAGAAACGCGTTACTTGCCCCCAAAAAGTAACTGTTACTTTACTTCGAAAGTAACGCGTTACTAACGCGTTACTTTTAGGTCCGAAACTAAAAATGTGAAAAAAATTGACTTCAATTTTCCGTACTACTATTACTACCGCTATTATTATTATTATTATTGAGCTCCTCCGTGGCTAAGCGGTTAGCTACGCGCCTTTGGCGCGGGAGACCCGGATTCGATTCCCGGCGGGAGCTCATGTGGTTCGGATTCCACGTTAATCAGTAGGTCCACGTCTCATATAGCCTCGCTGCTGAACGGGACGATAAACTCAAAATCAACTCAACTATTATTATTATTATTATTATTATTATTATTATTATTATTATTATTATTGCACTTTCTGAATCGCTTTATGTAAATGCAAGGACAAATTTTTACTTGATATATGAACATTTTCATATAATGTAACATTGATAAAATGCCATACTGCGTTACTCGTTCGTAGGGATGGACGTGAGCGAGTTTTCTTTGACACTCGATTCGACTAGAAAGAGACATCTTTGAGCTCGACCCGAGAACTCGACTCGAATTGGAGCCGAGTTTCGAGTCGACTAGAGCCAAATCCGGTGTGCAGTTTCGAGTACATTCTTCAAGTGTATTACATAAACAGTATAATTATTACCAATGACACTACTACAACTTATTATTATTATTATTATTATTATTATTATTATTATTATTATTATTATTATTATTATTATTATTATTATTATTATTATTACTATTATTATTATTATTATTATTATTATTATTATTATTATTATTATTATTATTATTATTATTATTCATTATAACAACATTCTATATAAAAAGAAAGATAGGCAGTTTGTATTTGAATACTAAAAAGCTAGTTGATTGCCAACCTCGGTAGTAGTGAAGTCTAGGAGTCAAGGACATTGTTCACGAGATTCTGAATTTGGGTTGAGGGTCTAGGTTGAGTATTCGGGCTCGAGCCGAACACTGTTAAAAGTTACAGGGCACTGGCCAAATATCTTCAAAACTGCTCGGCCCAGGTTTAGAATTGTCAACGACTCGAGCAGCTCGGCTCAGAGCTCATTCACTTTCGACCAGAACCGAGAAGTGAGCCGAGCCAACAGCTCAGTTGAGCCGAACCGAGCAAATGGCTCATCCCTACCAAGCCAGCTCGAGCCATCTTCTCAGTTGAGCCGAGCCGAGCTGAGCTTGTTATAAAAAATCTCTTGTGGTCTCGCTATCGAGACGAGACGAGATGCAAGCAGTGTCTCATCTCGTGAGCAACACTAAACGTATTCCATATTACTGTTTAGCTTACATTTCTCACGGCTTTCGTTTTCCAGTGTAATCAGGCCATGATTTCAAGACGACTTAAAACGAATGAGCCATTTATCAAACTCGAATGGACTCGAAACTCGACGCGAAAAACTGAATCGGCTCGGAACTCGACTCGAGGATATTACCCTTGACTTGACTCGAAACTCTACTTGAATTCGAGTCGAGTCGAAGTTTAGCTTGACTCGTGCTCATCCCTATGGGTTAAAAAAATTGTTGCTTATAATTATTCTGCTAAACTAATTATATAATAATAACAATGTTGTTATGTAAATTAAAAATAAAGAATATAGAGAAACATTACACTAGTCTATAATCAACGGGACTCTAGTATAAGCAAACTGATCTGAAAGAACTCCAATATTACCTACCATCAGCAAACTATTGTCTAGTAATAAAGTAGGCCTGCTCATCAAAACAGTTTATTCATATTAACCCCTTACTGTAAATCGTTAATTATGGCACCCTAGTTGTTGATAAATATTTTCCGCCGGGCACTTCAGACACTTTGCTTTTAAATTCTGTCCACCATCATCCTCAGCTCTTAAGAAAAAAGTATTCTTTCAAATGTTCGAACAGCAAAATATTTTCGTTCTCTATCTTTATAAAAACAACACCAATCAAAGTAAAATAGACTACTCCTATTCATTCAGTAAATTCATTCACTATTCGGTATCATTGCACTCCTAGTTCATTCACTAAATGTATTGATTTGGAGCTGTCAAAATCTTCCAGGTGCTTGCAATCAGTACACGTGATTTCCCAAAGGCTGTCCTCATCTTCAAAAAACAGCAAGTGGCACTACGAACTTATCTGTTTCTCTGTGTGTCTGTGACTGTCGGTCACTGACATACGTAATTCATGCTCGATTGTTTTATTGAGAAATTCACTTACAGGAAGAAAACATTTGTTTCCGAAAAAAATATATATACATATATTGTAGTTACTCATCCGAAATGTAAAGCAAAAAAAGTAACGCAAACTAGGTACGTTACTTAAAAATTTGTAACGCGTTACCGTTACAGTTACTTTGGAAAAAATGTAACGCGTTACTAGGAAACGTTACTTAAAAAGTAACGCGTTACAAGTAACGCGTTACTTGCGTTACGTTACTTCCCAACACTGGGCTTTAGATAGTGCAAAGAATTCTTTGTATTAAATTGGTCGTTGAGACTTCAGAGCAAAAGAGAGTCAATTTCAATTAGCTACGAAAGTTGTGAGAAAAAAAGGTATAAAGTTTGTACGGTACGCTTACATACATGGAAAAAAATACACTTTTTAAATTACGTGTTATTTGCAATATCTGGACATAGATCTATTATGCTCTGAAAGAAGATAGAGATCTTATGGGTTGTAGACATATTATGTAACATGCCAAATGGGATAGGGGTTCGGCCTTGTGTTATGAAATGTGATGAGAGGAAAGGAGGGAGGTTTACGTCTTCGTTACGTAACGCATGTTTTTTGCTGTAATTTTTATTCTTAATTTCGGGTTTATATTCAATCTTTTAAACAAATAATTTTACTCAGTTCTTTACTTTTTTATAAATATATAAATATTTCTATTGTTGTGGGAAATTGCGACTATAATAGCTTTTATAAATTGTATCATGCAAAAGGGATTCAAAGACTACTAGACACCAGCATGACCGTTGACGAACTCTGTGTGTATTACAATACAATAAAACTCCGTTTTGTGGGTTTCGCAGAATTGCATTTACGAGACACGAAGCCTTTCTGTAGTTAATTGTAAGCGATCGTAACCATTCGTGTCGCTATTTCTGAGAATATGGGCCAAAATTTTTTGTTTGAATCAATACCCACTGTATTCTTCCAAGAAGCTTTGCATATGAAACAGAAAAAACTCTTTTTCGTGAATTGATATTTTCCGCGACGGAATGATCCACGATGTGCAGAGCGAAATAAGGCATTAAAAACCTCATTCGTCGGATATTAATCTTGTACTATTTTTTTTTTTTTTTTTTAATTTTTGAATTTGAATATTTCTGGAGAATTCGAGTTTATTCACAACCTGGCACTAAATTAGGACAAGAAGAATTTGAAAAGGGATAAACTGAAATCTAAAAAAGATACTTGAAAGCTTGTTCACAGACGATATGTCCCTGCTCCTTCACGTGTGCAGCGGAAGAGAACTGGCATCGCCGACACTGGCGAACTTCAAATACACGAAGCATCTTCAATCCCGGAAAAAGAAGTGGATGTCAATTCTTAGATCTTGCTTCACCCGTATTTTCCGGCAATATTTCCTCCTTTCCAATCATCGGTGACCTAAAAGATGGATGCAACCTTCTTAGGAAAACGACAGTATGCAGTTTCGAAGAATTAAAGACTGGTTAATTAAACAACCTTATGGGATTAAAATAGACGTTATTCTGGTACTACCATGTTCCCAGGGCTGGATTAACCCATCTGGAGGCCCGGGGCTAGAAAATGTATGTGGCCCCTGCTACCTTCACCTAATATATTTCTAGAAAAGTACAGTAGGAATATTAAGAGAATATGTTTCATATATTTAGTCATATTTTATTTTATGATGATGATTGTATCTTCATGATCCTTTTAAAATACCCAATTGAGATTTTGATCAGAGTGGAGGCTCCTGTCCACTTGGAGGCCTAGGGCTGTAGCCTGCCTAAGGCCCCTCCCCCTAATCCGGCCCTGCATGTTCTAATAATTTGATTTGTTGGCGAAAAACTACAAAAATATATTCAAAATACAAGCATTTTGTAATAAAAAGTACTAGAATTAAAAATAGTTTTCTATTGCAATAACTCCCCAAATAAGTAAAATTGGTGAAAAAACCAAAAATGAAAAAGTGTTAATTAAAAAGGGGGAAGGGTTCGGTTTTGCGTTACGATGTGTAACAAGAGAAAGGAAGGGGGTAAAAATTAGTCAAACATAGCGTTACATAATATGTGTAGGACCCTTTAAAGATGAAATGTGTCTAGAGTAACAAAAACATGGACTTCATCCTCTTGTGCACTGAACACATCAAATATTCTTCAAAGATCTTCACGATAATACGCAGCACTCCTTTTCATTGACAACGAGTCATACCTTTGTTCGTCCCAGTACTAAAATCCAGCTACTCCCATGAAACTGTGTAGATAACTTTAGATGCAGTGATGAGCGAAATTACTTTGTACTTTAGCATAGACATTCCTCTTCGTAATTGCTCGAACATTTCCACATTGGTCAGAAATACGTATATCTACACCTCGTTTACGGTGGTGCTCGTACAGCCTTCTGCAGTTAGTTTTCCGTTGAACGACATGACTGGTTTCCAGCGCATGAAGTCGACTTTATGGACCACTTTAAAAAGCAACTTTATGTGAATAGCAAGGTGACTACTGTTTCAAACACTCGGAAACGACTGATCATACTATCGTAGGTAGATTCTCCTACGTTGTTAATGTCTTAATTTCGAGCTTCGATGATGTCAGCTTCAATGCGTCGTACAGTGTCCTTTATGTTTTACAGTCTGTTACAAAATAACTGCACTACCTGCTAAAATTTCAATGTTTTAGTTTCACTTCGAAAATTGTTAATTAATTTTATCTCTATAGGGGCTTAACGTATCATACAATTGTTAGCCATTGCATTTTGATATGATTTTGTTTGTTATTGCTCATGGATTTTTTGTGCTCTTTGCTCAACAGGTTGCAGTACATTCAGTATGCAAATGTCTGCCTCATGTATGCACAAGTGAATGGTGATCCGCTGATCGTTATTGATGAAAATTTGTTCCATACGTGATCTTTTGTACTTGTGAGTTGTTGTTTATGGTCTGTATATAATATTTAGTGCTTTGTGATTGCTCCTCAATAGTTAGTGTGATTGCGTACTAAAAATGGGTAAAATACTCAAGACACATCCCCGCGTAAACAAGGGAAGATACTGGCGTTGAACTATCGTGGCATTTCGCAACGTCAAATTGCAAAACAACTTGAACTGCATCATACAACGGTTGGTAGAGTTATTAAAAAGCAAACAATGTATAACAAGTCCTCTTTGAGAGACAAATGTGGCCGAAGGCGAGAAACAAGCCCTCGTGTAGACAGAAAAATAAAGAGCCTAGCTCTGACAAACAGAGCATCATCTTCACGACAAATTGCTCAAACTCTGTCCGATGATACTGGTGTTAGTGTAACCTACGTGAGTGTTGTTAGATAGCTAAAGGAACAAGGAATTTGGAAGAAAACACCTAGAAAGAAGCTGATAATTAACGCAAATCACAAAAGAGCCAGGAAACTTTCTTAGCTTGTACGACGCTTGGCGTGTTAAAGATTGGAGACATGTAATTTTCTTCGATGAAAAAATGTTGGGGTGCTTGGGAGTGACAGTGGTTTCCGACTATGGATGAGAAGTGAGGAAGAACTAAATAGCCACAGCATATCACCGACAGAGATGTTTGGTGAGAGTGTAATACTGTTGGTCTCTTTTACGTCGAAACGTGTCGGAAGACTATAAACTTTCAACAAGTCAGTTAATGCACAGTATTACGTGAACATTTTAAGCAGTAAACTTCTAGCAACTGCAAGGGATCATTCGTCAGGCAAAAACTTAGATTACTTCATATTTCAAGATGATAATACGCCTTGTCACAGAGTTGCTGTGGTTAGTAAGTGGTTTTCAGACATGCATATCCAAAGGTTGTTGCGGCCACTTAACTCTCCAGACGTGAATCCTATTGAAAATTTATGGTATATCCTGGAAGCTTTCAGAAAACCAGGTAGGAGCTTATTGAAGCTGTAGTGCAAGTTTGGTTTCATGAGTTAGATGTATCCTTGTGCCAGTCTCTCGTACACAGCATGTCAAGTAGGTTAGCAGCACTGAAAGTGGCACATGGGAGACGTACAAAGTACTGAATAGGGTATATACGCAGATATGACTTTTATACACTTAACTGTACTATTCAAAAAAACTCGCATCCATTTCTTGTTCATTAATGAGACGTTAACATGTGATCATACAAAGTGCATGAAAACGAACATTTTCATATTTTTTGTAACAATGGCTATTTGTAGTGCATAATTATGTAATATATTGTACTTCAATCATTTGTCTCTATATATGTAGTAGATAAAACACCAAGTGATGTATGAGAAATAATTTGAAACCACTGAAATTAATATCCTTCATACTATATATAACAATTCGCAAAATGTATAGATTTTTCTTAGTGGTGCAGTTATTTTGTAACAGACTGTATCTATACGGAAGCCTATCAGTCTCTATACATACATGTACTAACTTGTTTTTCCCAATAAATTATTTTTCGTCGTAAGGATAATATGCGAGTACTTCATTCCAGGATATTATTGAAAAGAACCAATGTTCATACTCCTAGTATAACGTACCAACGCTTGGATAAATTTCTAATAACGGTTTTTATACTAATTCCAGGATACTAAATCTAATAGAACTATTATAAAATATATCCGTCCGTAATATATATACAGGGTATAACTTAATTAATGTAACAATCTTCGGGAGGTGATTCCTGACACCGAGATACACAAAAGAGGTTGGCAGAGCTAGCAAGAGCCGAAAACGTGGGGACAGTAAGTGGGAAGTGCTTGATATCGAAAACGAATATGCTTAGAGATGGCGGTCTGGAAAGTCTAGAGGTGGCGATGGTGTTCAATACGTAGTTGCTCTGTTCACACATACAAGAAACGCTTGTGTTCAAGACGCTACAGTACAGGAGTGCGATCATTGTATTGCGAGTGTTGAAAAGGACAAGTGGCAGTAGTCGACTAAAACATGGTGCGTTATTCAAACTGCGAACATAGTATGTCAGCCTATTCATGTACGGTCGTGCAGATGGCAGTAGGTATGAAGCAACACGATTCTTTGAAGAGAGTTTTCGTAACGGACGCCAACCAGCATGCAGGATGTTTGCAGCAATTTATTGGGCACACAGATGAAACGGGAACCGCACTACCTGCTCATATAAATGGTGATTGACCCCGTAGTGTACGAACACCCGTTATGGACGAACGTGTGTTAGAAGCTGTGAACAATGAGCCAGGTACGAGTACGATGGAACTTAGCCGTGAAATACCTGTTAATCACATGTCTGTGTGGCGTGCATTACATGAAAGTACTTTGTAATCATATCACCTGCAAAGGGTACAAGGACTGACAGAAGCGGATTTTAAACCACATGAAGCATTCTGCCAGTAGTTCATTCAAACAGACCCCACCATCATGCTGTTTCAAACATCAATGACTGATGTGACCACGTTTGGAAAGGATAATATGGTCAACATGTATAACAAATCACGTGGGCAAATGCACATCCCCATGATACGGTTATTACTTACTATAAACACCAATTTGCACTCAATGTATGGTGTGGTATTATCCATAATCAACTAATCGGCCCATATATACTATCCCGAAAGTTTTATGAAGCATAGTTTTGAACCTCCATGCAGATACACTGCCTGAATTACTATAAAATGTTCCCATAGCGATTCGCCACAACATGTGACACATACATGATTGGGTTCCCGCGCACTTCAGTGTGAATGTTCGTCAGTGGTTGAACAAGATCTTTCCAAGACATTACATCAAGTGTGGCGGTTCAGTGCATTGGCCTGCCTGGTTTCCGGACCTGAAGCCACTGGATTATTTTTTTCTGTGGAGACACATGAAAAGTGTGATGTATGCTAGTTCTGTCAATGATGTCGAAGTTTTGAAAGAGCGTATCCACAGCGTTTGTATAACTGTTCGTCATGACCTTGGTATCTTCGAACGAGATCGCCATTCTATAATCCGTCATTGTCATGATACGTTGCAGTCCATGGCAAGCACTTTGAACATCGCGTGTGATATGTCCGACGTATGTACGTTTGTGTCTCTCTGCACGTCGATATCTATCGCTTCGAACTTACTGTTCTTACGCTTTTAGCCCTCGCTAAGTCTGCGAATATGCCAAATATGTTATATGTTTATAGGATTTATTTTGGTTATCTCGGTGTCAGTAATCACCTCCCGACATTTGTCACATTAACTAATTTACATCCTGTATATATGTCCTTGCAGTATATTTGGTCACAAAAGAAAAAGAAAAACATGAAAATTGGAATTTTTGAGGTACCGTTTATGTAAATAGTAAAAGTGCCCACGCTTGGATACATTTCTAATTCTGTTTGATACTAATTTGAGGATGCTGAATCCATTAGAAATATTTTAAAACATGCATGTCCCTTAGGTACTTAGAAAAGTGATATCAAATTTGAGATATAAATAAATATAAATATACCAACTTCGAATATTTTTTCTAGACACTTCATGGGCGAATATTTTTGAAAATAGTTCCATTGGATTTAGAATCCTCAAACTAGTGTAAATAGCGCAATTAGAAATGTTTCGAAGCATGGGCACTTCATAATAGTAAAATAATCGTTAGTTCTTTGATTCACTCCTATTCCCTACTCCTCAGAATGTACCCTCATTACGTTATACTGCGTAGTGTACGTAGCCGCGATTCCCAGTCATAAGAATCTGTGTAACAGGTATATTGTTACCAACATTTTAAATTTGAGAATTGTCAAAAAAAAAAGCAGGCCCGAACTGGCCCAGGTGGCTAGGCGGTAATCGCAGCCCAGAGAGGGACCAAATAAAAAATTGGCCAAACGAAAATTTTAATAAATACAGAAGGTCAGGAAGAAGAGAAAGAATGTGGAAAACGTGTGCGACAACAAACATTCTTGCGAACAGTCACGGCGGCAGTAAGTTATCTTCGAGCGTATCATTAAAATTTTGTTGCGACTCACGTCCCCTTAAAGTAAAAATGGGTCATATCAGCTTCACAGTCAAGTCGGGGCAATCAAAAACAATATAGTGCAGGAATTTTAGGTCAAAATTAGGGGTTTATACAAAAAAAATCATGCAAGCAAGGATCTTTGCACAGTTGTAGTACTTGACAAAGTCCCCTAAGATTGACCTTGAGCTTCGGCGGCCATATTGGAAATTGGCCGCCGATTTTCAGTTTCTCACCGATAACTCCACAATGAGCAGAGATATCGTAAGCTATAAAGAGTAATGATATGTAGAGAAAGGAAAAACACACATTTCGGTGTATAATACATCTCTCTATCTTTATTCGTTCTGGAGATATGAAGTTTTAAATTATGGGAACTTTGTTACTTTGTGCAGATTGTACGGTTTCTCCGGCAGAATTCGATCACTATAGATTGCATACTTACTCAAATTGTGCATTAAAATGAAGAAGATAAAAATACATATATATAAGTGGCTTGTAAATCACACAGTAATAACATTTGTAAATCAAGTTTCGATCCGTAAAGTTTAAAATAAATATAAATATTTTGTAGTAAACATAAACTTGTATTGAGCATAGTTTATTTTTCTTAACAAATCTCTATCTTTGACCTCATATTTCTGCAGAGTTTGTTTTGAAATGTGACACTACCTTTCTATATCTAAAGATGCTAAAATACATTAGAATACAAGAACTTAATTGATATTGAAAATTATTATTAAAAATATGTTCTATAGTTTGTTCTTTTGTCTATGTTATTTAAATATTAACTGCATATAACTCATTCTCATTTTGTTGCGAAGTAGAAACATCTGGGTAGTTATCATACGAAACACCTTGGCTCATTGACGAATAAAACAGCGCAGCGTTGATACACACACAATTCTTCTTACAATTTTCTTTACACCCACAAGATATTATGTGCAATAACTGAGAAGTAGCAGGTTCCATATCTGAGCAAACCGGCATCAATTTGTTGTTTAGATTGTGTCCATCCCCAATTAGTAGGCTGTAATAAATTTCCCTTCCATTCGTGCACTTGATGATATACACGGAAAAAATTTTGCTTTGTGGCTGCGCTTGTTGGGAGAAGCACTGCGAATTCAAATACTGAAGTTAGTGTGTACTTACCCATGAGAAAATTGTACTTATAATAATGATGCTCATCAAAGCTCTAGCGTTTCTTTGCACCATAGACTTGAAGCAGAAATCTTTCACCAGCCTCGGCTATTGTTTCTTTGCTAGGCAATGGATCATTGAACACTAAAACTGATACCCTCAAATCCTTATCTTTCTTAAGAAGACGCATAAAGTTTACCTTTTCAATATAAAAATGAAAGTGAAATGAAATCTTTAAGTTTTACGTCCCACGATTATGCCGGCTGGGCTAAAGAAGACGGTGATGATGAGAAGTGAATGAAATGGTGGCATGAAGAAAGTGAAGGAAACAGGGAACCCCAAGAAAACCCACGCACACGGTGTTTGTCCATCACAAAGCTCATTTGGCGTGAGCGGGGATCTCATGCACCCCATGCACCAGACGTGAACATCACTGAGCCACCGTGGCCTCCCTTTCAATATATAGCCGAGATTGTATCACAACCTGTTGGTGCATGAAAAAATAACAGTACATCATATATTTCTTCCCCAAATAATAACTGTTGGTGATGAATACTAAATATAGTTTTCTGTTTCTTAGTCCAAGAGGCAGGCCTTAGAAACCGCAAATCAAACTTTTCCTTTGTTAATGCTGTTAACAGAATTAAAAGATCCGTGTTCTGACCAATAACAACAGGCACTTGGCATTTTGTATTTTCCAAGGGTACATTAACTATTGAAATATCAGCATTAACTTCTTGGGAAACCTTCACATTTTACTTCAAACAACGAACTACCAAGGCATTGTTTAAGGTAATTGTATTATTGCAATTACCTAAAAATTCAGCTTGAGTGCAGGTCGTAACTGAGTTTTCTTGAAAGTGAATTGTTGCCAATGTTGTACGTACTGTTGTCTGTTCCTCATTCCTTTAGTCGTTGGCTGTTCAGGATATCATCAAAAACAACGATGCAATTTTCACTGTAATGGGACACTAAGTATGACATGTAGCAGTCAAGAATATCACCATATGTCGCTAGTTTTGGCTATACAATCGAATGCGGAATGTGGCCTCCATCTAAAACATGAACAGCATTCGTTGATACTATGAAATTGCCTTCTTGACATTTAAAAGCTGAAACTACAGACTACTTGATGCCCTTTCTCATTGAGATGTTATCAAATAATGAAGGTGGTTTTGGGAAAAAGTCATATCGGAAGAAACCTTTCAATTGTCCAGTTCCTTTTACGACACAGATAAATCTATGGCTATTGATAACTACATTATTGTCTTAGATTTTTATTTCCGCATTCATTGAAGCCAAAGGGATAACTTTGTTCTTCCGTTTCAATTTAAGAGTGCTTAAATCATTTCAATGCACAATTTGAGTAAGTACGCAAACTATTGTAATCGAATTCTACCAGAGTAACCATACTATCTGCACAAAATAACTAAGTTCCCATAATTTAAAACTTCATATCAACTGAACGAATAAAGATAGAGAGATGTATTATACACCAAAATGTGTGTTTTTCCATTGTCTAGATATTATCACTGTTTATAGTTTACGCTATCTCTGCTTATTGTGGAGTTATCGGCGAAAAACTTAAAATCGGAGGCCATTTTCCAATATGACGGCCGAAGCTCAAGGTCAATCTTAGGGGACTTTCAGTATGTTGATAAGGAGGTCAAGTACTGCAACTGTGCGAAGTTCCTTGCTTGTATGAATTATTATTTTTTTTCGCAAAATCCCTGCACTAATAATGAAATCCAGCACTACCTATCACGGAATGTAAAAGGGATGCAAAAATATAGAGGTCTGACAATACAATCTTTGAAAGCTTAGTTTCTTGATCTAGGAAAAATAACAATTTGAACCCCAACAGAAAGAGATCTAAGATCAATTTCATGATTTGTATCATGACGTCTCGCGGTCATCTCTGTAACAAAATCCGTTGGTTTTGGCAGCGTTGAGTCACTCATGAGTGTTTGATTTCATTCTCAATAGTTGTAAATTTAGACGAGTAAAATTGCGGTTGAACTTAGAAGTAATTGTAATAAAAGGATTTTTTTTTGTTTCTGATCCTATTGAGTGTTCTAAATAACATATCAAAAGTCTTTCAAAATCTGGCTACAGGAAAGCCGCCTTTTTGGGCCGCCATCTTTGATATTTTCATAAACCATTTTGATAAACTTTCCTTGTAATATCTTCGCAATAAAGCAAGCTAGAGACTTGATTCTTGTCCCAAATCGAAGCTAATAAACAATACAATCACGAAAATGTACAATTGGAATAATTGTCTGCAGAATTATTTAAATATGGTTACTTTAGGCTGCAAGTGTTGTTGAGTTGGTCTGAGTTTGTTGCTTTCATGGCTAATGACTATAAAATCCTCAAAGATACTGGAAAACACCCTGAAATAGAATTGCTAAATCCCAGTCTTACCTTTCCATCGACACCAAAACTATTTACTTATGTCTCAAAGTAAGGGAGCTACGTGGTTTTACGTGATGCAAGGTGTTGTATTTTGAGTCGTTCACATACGCAATTCAGGTACTGTAGTTAGACATCAAAACAATAAGGAAGTTGGCAGAAACAACAAATGATATTTTGGATCGCTGGATTTAAAAAAGTAACTATAAACTCCGCTTCCATAAAGCTGATTTTCATCAAGTTGATCTGAGGTAAAGGGCATAAGTTATAGATGAAAGAGATAAACATGGATTTTCGATAAATTACAATTACATGTGTAATTAAATATGTTTTATTTACATTGTTTGGTACGAAACATCATGTGGGAAAATTATATGCCGTAATGATAACAGTTAACTTTTACATGTTTTACCGCATTCTGTGTAACACAAAATGCGAAAAACATGTAAAAATTAACTGTTATCATTGTTTATATATATAAAAAAAAGTATATTGCGCTACGAAGTTGACGAGTCCAGCGATAACGTAAGTTTATCAAGGCTACCAACATTATCACTATTAATGAATAATTTATATACAGAATATTTTTATGAACACACAAAGTTATTATAACAAATACAGATGAACATTAAGAGAGTTTTCTTATTTAACTTAGATATATGTTCAAATGAACAAAATAGTTTTTATGGTTGCTTTGAAATGAATTATGACATGTGATTCCATGGCATTCAGAGTAGGCACCTGAGTAGTCAAGGTCATATTTCTTTCAGTCGCATTGCATGCTAGAACACAAGAGTTGTAGAGCTGCCATATTTTATGAACTTCAACAACTGCTCAGGTGCGGCAAGTTGGGCCATCTTCACTGGTGACATGTCCATCACGGAGTTCCCAGCCACACTGGAGCGTATTGAGGTCATTGGAAAGCAAGGTCTGAACCTGAACGTAGAGAGTGATAAAGCCTGTGACAAACATCTTGGCATTTCAGCTAAACGAATAAAACGCAAGCTCTTGCGCGACGTTGCCAAGTAGTAAAGGGGTGTGGCTACGGCTAAGCCGACAAACTGCAGCGCGATCAGGTGACAGGGGATAGGCGTGGATGAGTACAAAATAAACGTGGCTAAACCGCTGGCCTCTCATTTGCTAGCAGCATTTAAAGGGAACGTGGAGCACCGCCTTCAAATGCCAAGATGTTTGTCACGCCGTTTAGTAGCAGGCACCTTCAGTAGGGGGCAGTACTTCAGGCGTCACTTGAGCTTGTCGATTTAACTGTTTTGGAGATAAACTTGTCATAGCAAATGTCATTGAGAGTTTGACCAATTCAACCCCATATAGATACGCCATAGCTTTGTTACCAGATGTTTTGGTTTGTTCTTGTGTTCTCCCTGAAGTTTTGAAGTTTGCGGCCTGTTCTAAACACTCGTTCTTCCGCAAGAGTAGAATAGAATCCCGTTTCCCAAACCCATATCGTTTGGATGTAGTGCCACATCCCAATAGTGCATGAGTGAAGAGTATGAAGAGTATGTATGAGCACACGGCATCATACAGTGTTTGTTTCATTGCCCTAATATCGTAGACCATCACACTTTTAGAACTTTCCTTTGCTTCAGGACACAGAAAGACATCATTGAGATTGTTGTCGAAATAGTGGATTAACAAGATTAGAAGGTCAGCGTCTTCAAGAACAACTAGTGTCAGACACATCTGCGATCTTTCAGTAGTTTGTTTTACAATCAGGACATCTGCGTCACCAGGAGCATGCTTGATACCATGTCTAGCTTCCTTAAATTTCTCAGCCAACAATATTAGAAAAGTTGCTTGTTCTCTTTGCACTCAAGAACAGGTCCCTGGTGATGGCGAGAACCATCGACTGAGTTATATGCACCTTTGGTCCGTCCACACCTCAAATATGCTCGCAGTGAGCCTCAGACTTTGTTGATAAGTATTCTTGGTAGGCATCAAATATATTCTTGCTTGCCCGAACTTTGGCTTAAATTACTGAACATATGAAAGGGAGAGTGCTTCAGAGGTTTGTTGCTTACTCCAAGGCAAACGGTAAAGCAACCACCCACCATCAACAACATAATACAGATTTCTTGGTGCTGTAGGAATTGCCTGGCATTGGCCGCACAAGTACGTTGTAAGCTGGGCAATTCCAGAATCTCTCATAAGTCCAAGTGTGTCAAATATCGAAGCTTGGTATATACATAGTTCATAATGGAAAACTTGTTTCAAATCGAATTCACTGCTTTTTGCGCAAATGAGAAGACGCTGGAAAAGCAATTGAGGGTCTATATAAAAGTCTCATCCTTCACCTTAACTAACTGTACTGTCCTCATTGGTTTCACCATTTTGTTTCTCTTGAATGAAAATTGTGTAACCAATTTATCGTTCAAATCAACAAGAATTCTACTCTGTGCTTCACCATCCATTTCAGGATTTGTTTCTTCAGAATATGTGATGCCTGTAATTACGTTTCTTAGATTTTGGTCTGGATGGAAAACAGTGAGTTGTTCCACAAATTCCATAATTTTTCTGTGCGTCAGCGTTGCCCCCTTCAGAGTTGTATGTTGCTCAGTCATCGCGTGGTCTTGGGAGCTTTGTGGTGGACAAACACTCCGTGGGTTTTCTCGGAGTTCTCTCGTTTCCTCCTACTTTCTTCATTCCACCACTTTCATTCATTTCTCATCATCACCATCTCCTTTAGCCTAGCTGACATAACCGTGGGACATAAAATTTCAAGATTTCACTTCATTTCTCTTCATTTCATACCCTTTCATGGATAAAAAGTGGCCAAAATTCAAAATTGAGGATGTTGACCTAGGATTCAACGTTTCAAGAGTAGATTTTCTGCGACCATTACTCTATGATGGAACTTGGAGAGGTATATATGAGGAATATTTCTATCATTTCTGATATGAATCCCTAAGAACTAGGATAGAAGAAAAAGAGTGACAGTTTTTGATTCGTATTCAACTTTCCAAGATAAGTATAATCTCTTCCCATATCTCTCTATCGAAACCGAAAATGGTAGATATCTGCTGCTTCTCATATTATTCGATCTCCAGAAAGGAAAAACTCAAATGTAGTGTTAAATATTAGGTTTCATCTCCAATCTTTTTGTATCTATTTGTTTTTATTATTCAAAAAAAAAGTTAAATTCTATTTTATATTTAACGCTATAATACTTGAGAGTCAATGACGAGAAAAGACCATGCATTATAGCACATGATAATTAAGTTTCAAATGAACATAAAGGTGGTTTTTAGCACCAAGTACGTATTTAAAATTGTTGTTAAAGTCAATTTCATTTTAAAGATTCAACTGCTTATGTTAAAAAATAATCAATTCAATTCAACTGAATCTACACTAATTTCTTTATGTACATGTTAACATTTACCGGTATCAACACACAAAAAACAGTCAATTTTGTTGCCAGATAATCACCTGAAAAAATTAGTTTATAAACAAATCATTCGGAACACGTCAAAAAGTAACACACAATACACTATTGCTCTGTAATGGTAAGCACTGGAGAATTGAAATTTTGTAGGTAGAAGCATTTGTCCTTTAATCCTTTGGAAATGTAACTCAAAATATTATCCATTTCCTTTACTGCACTTCAGCCATCTTTGTTTCCATTACAGCAGTGTACGTTTCTAAAACTATTGAGGTTGTCATTACACCACTTTTTCACACAAATAATGAGTTCATTGCCATCTCGATACTATTTTCAACGCAGAGGAGCCTTCAGTCTTCCAAACAGATGGAGATCATCGCACATCATGGCTTCATGAAGGCATTCTGCACAACCCCCAGAGAAATTTTACACGAGATTAACACATAAGTTATTTTCGATTTCATCATCTCCCTTATCAAGTACCGTGAAACCCATCGAGCATTTTTTTTCTGTATCACAATCGTTGAATAAGCATTAGCACAGATCCTTTTGCCAGGGGCGTAACTTGCGAGGGGCAGGGGGCAACTGTCCCCCAGGATAGCTCCCCGCCGTTTGAGGGGGCATTTTAAGACAAAATTTTCTTACTCCGTATACGATACGAACATGAAATTATAAATGAAGCATCGAACAGGTTCACTACATTACATAAACAAAACAATACACAAAAGATAAACAAAACAAAAATGAGTAGTGGGCCTATTTCACTTAAAAATGTCTACTATTAGGGACCCTAGAAATAATATTTATTCGTATGGCTTTGAGATTTGTCAATATTGTCCCCTTAATTAATTTGTCATGTATGGAACGGGCCCAGAGGCGTTTCTAACGGCCCTGCAGACCTTGCCGGGAAGGAGGCTTCACAGGTCCCAGGGTGCCCCATAAAGAGTAAGAGAAAGATGGAAAGAAGGGGCCCAAGAATTAGAAAAACAGCTTTCTCTATGGGGCGGGGCCCAAATACGCGTATTAATCCTTGCCCACCCCGCAGAAAAAATCTAAGTTAAGGCACTGCCTTTTGCCATACCCGTGCGCTCCATGATCTTTCTCGTGGTGATATGAGGGTCACGCTATATATTTTTAGATACAAGAAAACTACAAGGCGTGTGATGTGAATGAGTTTATTTATGTTCAAAGTAATCCTCACCTACATCAATGCACTTTTGCAACCGAAGTTTCGACAACTGAAAGGCTTGAAACCAGTCACCTTTGGGAATGCTCTCAAAAAGTGATGAATTGCCTCGTCGATCTCCTCCAACGTCGAGAAACGTCGACCACGTAAATGTGTCATTTAGATTAAAGAACAATCAGAAATCACACCTGGCCAAATCAGGCGAGTAGGGCTGATTGGAATGGTTTTTAACCTTATTTTCTCAACTGTTTGCTATGCCGTGTGTGACGATGGACTGTCGTGATGTAACATTAACCCGTGAATCTTGAGTCACTCAAGCACTGCAGGTAAACATTTTGTGATGTACCAGGTAGCTGCAACTGTACGTTGCTCTTCAAGCTTAGTTGCTTTTACTAAGCCTGTACTCTGAAAGAAAACTGCGTACATAACTTTCTTGACAGAACTTTGCTTTTTCACCTTTGGCGGGTAGGAACATCGAAAAATAAAATGTATGTTTCATCATCTGTTACGATTATAGACAGAATATGATTACCACTATTACTGTATTTAACATTTCTAACGTTCCCCGCGCTATTCTTACTCACTCTGCCTTTTGGAAATCGTCACTGAACGTCATAGGGGTCACTGAAAGACTAACATTTTTCTCTTCGTGTGGAGATGATCTCGTAAAATTGAATTGACTGTTGCGGATCCAACACCAAAGGTTGCCTCAATCACTTGATAGGTGCATCTTTGACCTTCTTCGATCATACTTCGCACTCGCTCAATGTTGTCAACAGTCACTGACGAACAGGGCCTATCAGCATGTGCCTCATCACCAAGCGATATCCATCCTCTTTTAAATTTACTATCCACCGAAACACAGTTGCCCGTGATGGACTTCCATCACCAAATGCGCGTTGCAAACGTTCAAGTCTTTTTTGTTCACTTAAACCGACTTTGAAATCGTAGTAGATTATCGCGTGCAAATGTTCTCTGGACAATTTCATATTTCGCTAAGAAATCGCCTGCACCACGTGCATTCTGTGACAGCAGCAACTCAAGTGAAGTCAGGCCTTTACTCCTAAAGGATGGTAGTTTTTAAAATACCGTGTTGCCAACTATCACACCTCTAGTTTCGTGGCACCTCAATATATATATATGCACAAAGTATGCACCAATGTTCATCACATCCAGATTACGAGTCCAGAAGCACCTAGTTGAATAAGGGACGTTTTTGAACTACAATAAATAATATGGATCTTGTCCAAACGACACATCCTGAAGAACGTAGTTGAATAAGGAACGTTCTTGAACTAAAGTATGCACCAATGTGCATCATATCCAGATTACAAATCGAGAATCACCTAGTTGAATAAGGGACGTTATTGAACTACAATAAATAATAAGGATCTTGTCCATAGGACACATCCTGAAGAACTTAGTTGAATAAGAAACGTTCTTGAAGTAAAGTATGCACCAATGCGCATCACATCCAGGTTACGAGTCTAGAAACACCTAGTTGAATAAGGAACGTTTTTGAACTACAATAAATAATGTGGATCTTGTCCATAGGACACATCCTGAAGAACTTAGTTGAATAAGGAACGTTCTTGAAGTAAAGTATGCACCAATGAGCATCACATCCAGGTTGCGAGTCCAGAATCACCTAGTTGAATAAGGAACGTTTTGGAACTACAATAAATAATATGGATCTTGTCCATAGGACACATCCTGAAGAACCTAGTTGAATAAGGAACGTTCTTGAAGTAAAGTATGCACCAATGAGCATCACATCCAGGTTGCGAGTCCAGAATCACCTAGTTGAATAAGGAACGTTTTGGAACTACAATAAATAATATGGATCTTGTCCATAGGACACATCCTGAAGAACCTAGTTGAATAAGGAACGTTCTTGAAGTAAAGTATGCACCAATGCGCATCACATCCAGGTTACGAGTCCAGAATCACCTAGTTGAATAAGGAACATTTTTGAACTACAATAAATAATATGGATCTTGTCCATAAGACACATCCTGAAGAACCTACTTGAATAAGGAATGTTCTTGAAGTAAAGTATGCATCAATGCGCATCACATCCAGATTACGAGTCGAGAATCACCTAGTTGAATAAGGAACGTTATTGAACTACAACAAATAATATGGATCTTGTCCTTAGGACACATCCTGAAGAACCTAGTTGAATAAGGAACGTTCTTGAAGTAAAGTATGCACCAATGTGCATCATATTTAGATTACAAGTCCTGAAGCACCTAGTTGAATAAGGAACGTTATTGAACTACAATAAATAATATGGATCTTGTCCATAGGACACATCCTGAAGAACCTAGTTGAATAAGGAACGTTCTTGAAATAAAGTATGCACCAATGCGCATCACATCCAGGTTACGAGTCCAGAATCACCTAGTTGAATAAGGAACGTTCTTGAACTACAATAAATAATATGGATCTTGTCCATAGGACACATCCTGAAGAACCTAGTTGAATAAGGAACGTTCTTGAAGTAAAGTATGCGTCAATGCGCATCACATCCAGGTTACGAGTCCAGAATCACCTAGTTGAATAAGGGACGTTATTGAACTACAATAAATAATAAGGATCTTGTCCATAGGACACATCCTGAAGAACCTAGTTGAATAAGGATCGTTCTTGAAGTAAAGTATGCACCAATGTGCATCAAATCCAGATTACAAGTCCAGAATCACCTAGTTGAATAAGGAATGTTATTGAGCTACAATAAATAATATGGATCTTGTACATAGGACACATCCTGAAGAACCTAGTTGAATAAGGATCGTTCTTGAAGTAAAGTATGCACCAATGTGCATCACATCCAGATTACGAGTCCAGAATCACCTAGTTGAATAAGGAACGTTATTGAACTACAATAAATAATATGGATCTTGTCCATAGGACACATCCTGAAGAAGCTAGTTGAATAAGGAACGTGTTTGAAGTAAGGTATGCACCAATGTGCATCATATTTAGATTACAAGTTCTGAAGCACCTAGTTGAATAAGGAACGTTATTGAACTACAATAAATAATATGGATCTTTTCCATAGGGCACATCCTGAAGAACTTAGTTGAATAAGGAACGTTTTTGAAGTAAGGTATGCACTAATGTGCATCACATCCAGATTACAAGTCCTGAAGCACCTAGTTGAATAAGGAACGTTTTTGAACTACAATAAATAATATGGATCTTGTCCATAGGGCACATCCTGGAGAACCTAGTTGAATAAGGAACGTGTTTGAAGTAAGGTATGCACCAATGTGCATCATATTTAGATTACAAGTCCTGATGCACCTAGTTGAATAAGAAACGTTTTTGAACTACAATAAATAATTTCGATCTTGCCCAAGTGATTCATATCCGGACGAAATATGCTAAACCATCAATTTAACAATGAATGTTGTGGAACTACATAAGAACCAATTTGAATTCCGTTTAGATGAACGTTGCTAAACCATGAGATAAACAAGTTACGTTTGGGAATTAAAAAATAAGTATAATTTTTTAGTATCTAGGTGAAGAATACTAACCCACCAGTTAAACAAGGAACGTTTTTGAAGTAAGGTATTGGGAAACATTTTTGAAACATTATATGAACTAATTTGGATCATATTCAGATCACGTATTTTGTACTTCCTAGTTGAACAATGAACGTTTTATTTTTGGGAGTAAGAAATCAACCAACTCGGATCGTATCCTGGTGACAAACCTTGAGCTACCTAGTTGAGCTTCCTACGTTTTGGAAGTAAGCTATGAACCATTTTGGATCATGTCCAGATGACAAATCCTAAACTGTCTACTTAAACAATGAACATTTTGTAAGCATCATATTAAGCAACTTGGACCTTATCCAAATGAAGAATCTTAAACTACCAGCTGAACAATGAACGTTCATTAACAAATATATGAACTAATTAGATAAGATCGATATGAAAAATGGTATTCCATCATTTAAACAATGAACGTTTTGGAACCAACATATGAGTCAATTTGGATCATATTCAGATAAAAAAAATAATAATAAAACACCAGTTAAATAATGTACGTTTTGGTATCAAGATATGAACAATTTTGGTCATGTTCTGATGAAGGATGATAACTATCAGTTAAACAATAAACGTCTTAGTACAAACTTACAACTTACAAACTTACAACAATATTTTGGATTCAACATATAAACCAGTTTGAATCAAGCGCAATGGAAAATAGTAATAGTTCTTGTTGAATTATTTGAATCATTCCAGCTGAAGAATATTACATCATCTAGTTAAGCAACGAAGGGCTTGGAACCACTTGGAACCACTTACGAACCAACTTGATCACAACGAGACGAAACGTCCTAGCTTCCTAGTTGAACAACGAACGATTTTGAACTATTGTATAATCAAATTTGAATATTAAAATTTAATAAGCTCAAATCTGATAGTTTATCAACATAATTTCGAATTAAATATAAGCTAATTCTGATTATTTTGTTATTTCACAATGAACATTTTGGATTCAACATATGAACCAGTTTGAATCAAGCGCAATGGAAAATAGTAATAGTTCTTGTTGAATTATTATTTGAAAGCGACACATATCTAGTTCAGATCCTATGCAAATGAAAAGTTATAACCCTATTAAGTATTGAATGGTCTAATATATACGAGGGGGTATCGTAAAGTTTTAATTATCATAATAAGACAATCAGGATACGGGGAATGTTGTGATGTGTAGTTGTTAATCCCTCTCTATGTAGTCACCAGCATTCTTTTTACACATTTCTCCCAACGTTCCTCCACTTTACGATTGCCTCATTGTAGAAGTCTGCACATTGTGCTTTAAACCGCTCTTCCATCTCATGAATGACGTCATCTGTGTTGTCAAAATGGCGACCACGTAACGGATTCTTCATTTCTGGAAGCAAGAAAAAGTCACTGGGTGCGAGGTCGGGAGAATAAGGCGGATGCTGCAATACCTGGAAGCTACACGCCCTTGCCTTGTCGACACCAACTTGAGATGAATAAGCTGATGTATTGTCAACTAGGAGAAAAAGCATGCCGCTTTCGAGACCATGCCGCGGCGTTTCGTTTTCAGAGCATCGTCAATTTGTCCAGGAGATTGCTGTAGTACTTTCCAGTAACGGTTTGTCCTTTGCAAGGTAATCTGTGAGGATTACCCAACGAGAATCACGAAAATCGGACAGCATGACCTTTCCTCCTGACTTTAGCACCTTTGCCTTTTTGGAAGGGGAGAATCGGCATGCTTCCACTGCATGCTCATGGTTTTGGTCTCCGGATCATACTGATATATCCTTGGTTACTAGACGCCCGGAAAAATTCTGTTCATCCTCCTCTAACATCGTCAACATCTGGGTAATTTACCACAAACTACCATAACCTATCATAACTGAGACCAGTCTCGTTCATAATCGTGTAAATGATTACACGTCTTCTTCCAGGATTAAACACTTCACTTTCTTCGCAGTGGTCGCATCGCCCGTCATGGATGATCTTTCAGGTCTTAAATCGTCTGTGAGGGACATATGACTAGTTTTAAATTTCTTTTTCCATTTTACAATGGTGTCATAAGATGGACAATCACCGTCATACACAGCATTCATCTCATCATGAATTTGTCTAGCGTTATTGCCCTTCAAATGCAGGAACTTGCGATCTTATCCATCTTGCACTTTGGTCATTTTTGGTACCCGTGTAAAAAAAATGAAATCATTAGGAGCTAATTTCTTTAATATCATGCACATAAGGACCAAACATAACACTGACAAAATTTCATCATCATGCCTTAATAACTTCCTGGTGTTAAAACTTTACGATAACCCCTAGTACTTCGTGAGATATTATTTTTGAAGTAGTTATCTGTAGCATGAAGAAACTGCATGATACAGTTCAGCTCCCTCAACATGTACAATATATCTGAAGTTTGAGCTCTCTTGTGGCTATTTTGTTAGAGTGAGCGCCTTTGGTACAGGAGACCCGGGTTCGGTTCCAGGTGGTTTGGTTCCCATGTTAAACTGTAGATACAGTCTCACTGCTGAAAAGAACGCTAAACTTCAAATCAGACAATCAGACAACCATACTGTAATTGATATTCTCACTCTTGGTTGGTTACTTTTTAAGTGGCTATTTGAACCGGTTGGATTCCAAGTGGCCTAACTCCAGAAATAAAAAGGCAATGAACTAAAGTTTTCATTCACTTCTAGTAGTGGGTACCGTTTTGAAATAAATAAAATAAAATAAATAAAAAATAAAATAATATAAAAAGTATGCAGAAGTTATAAAATCCTAAAGTTCATAACTATTGTTTTGGCTTCCAACATATAAGATATACGAATGAAGTGCTCAGTAAGTGTTTGAACTTCAAATTTCACTCCTGGAAAATTTTAACTTTGGAGTTAGATCACTTGGCATCCAAGTGGTCCATTTATACAAGAACAATGTTTTATTTAAAGAGTGATGTAAATGATATAATTAACTAATGAACGTAATAATTAACTAATGAACGTATTCGAACAAAACCATAGTCTATGAGAATTAATTCTGTGGCAGGTATAAATACTGTAGAAGTATTCTGTATATTTGATCTTTTCTCATTATTTAGCTAACTTACGACAGCATTAAGAAATATTAACTAATGACACAAAATTTTATACCAAACAGTGGTTGAAATAAATCAATGTTTTTATAAAAGAAAAATCATATTATTATTAGTTGAGTAGGAACCGTTCTTGATTGTTCATTTCTTCAAAGTGGAGCATGTTATAATTACACTGCTCAACAAGAAATTGTTTATCATAATGTTTTTACATTTACCGAATGATTTTAACGTGCTAATTACGAATCTGGTATTAGTTTTCCTCAAATGTCGATTGTTTGGAAGGAATTTTACAAAATCGTCTCTGTTCAAGAACGCCATTTTAGAGTAAGAATTTCATCCTTTACTTCGGCTGTCCATAGAAGGCAACGCAGGACATACTCTTGCGGATTAATTAGCAAGTTCTGTTTTGTAACATATGCGTTCTATGATTACAAATTTTGAATGCAACATTTATTTTGAATGAAAATAACTGTCTAGAAAAATATAATTTCTTATTTTTCCCCTTACTTTTACAAATTATATTAACTTTTACTTAAGTAAAGTCAGTAAATTTCTATATGACTCCACTTGGATAGCCAGCTGCATACAGTATTGCGTAACTATAGTGGTAACTATATTATATCAGTGGCATTTGATTTAATTTCACTAGGTGCTGTGTGTGGAAGGTAAAATGTCTACAAGTAGGCGTTGTAAAATGTCAGCAGATTCATTTTGTTATGTTTGTGGATATCACATAAGCCCCAAACAACTTAAACATAACATTGTGCTTGGAACAATGTTCTGTATCGCATATGAAGCTTACTTTCGATTGCCCGTAGGTGATCAAGAGAAACATTGGGCTCCGTATGTGTGTTGCGGTAGTTGTCGCTCTACATTAGAAGGTTGGTTACGGGAAACCAGAAAGTATATGCCATTTGCTATTCCTCGAATTTGGAAAGAGCCTACTAAACACCATAATGACTGCTACTTCTGTTCAGTTGACGTGACACACTATAAAAACAGAAAGAATAGGAGAAAAATAAAATACCCCAGTTTACCTTCATCCATTGCTCCAGTTCCACATAGTGACGAACTTCCTGTACCCAAACGACCAGAGATATTGTCATCGGAAGGAGAGCCAGAGGAATCTTCCGATCTTGATCTTAGTTTTTTGCATGAAACCAGGAAAAAAGGAACCACATTTGCTTAATCAGCAAGAACTTGATAAGAGATTTAGATCTTCCCAAATCAAAGGCAGAACTTGTTGCTTCACGTTTAAATGAGTGGAATTTTCTCCTTCTAACACGTAAAATATCAAAATATAGGAAGAGGTATAAGACCTTTTCACAATTCTTCAAAATGGAACGAAGTTTGTGTTATTGTCATGACGTTAGTGGTCTAGTTGAAGCTATCGGTTTCCCACATCAACCAGAGGAGTGGCGTCTTTTCATAGACAGTTCATCTAGAAGTTTGAAGGCAGTTTTTCTGCACAAGTGAAATGTGAATTTTTCTATACCAGTTGCACACTCAGTCCACATGAAGGAAGACTACGAAAACGTGAAATTATAGTTGGAAAAGATTGAGTACCAAAAATATAAATGGAGATTTTAAGATGATCGGTTTTCTTCTAGGTTTGCAGAGTAGCAATACTAAATATAGCAGTTTGTCAGAGCATTAGATTCACATTCTGCAGCTCTTTCTTACGTAAGACAAATGTTTCCACAGTTAACTGACGCTAAAATCACAGCTGGCGTATTTACTGGCCCACAGATACGTGAGATGCTTCAGTCTGAAGAACATCAGAATAGAATGACTCGAGAGGAAAGAAGTGCTTGGGAAGCTTTTCAGGGCGCTAGTGCAAGGTTTTCATGGTAAAAATAGGAGTGAAAATATTATAGGGAGTTAATAGATTCTTTGATTGACCTATATCGCAATTTGAGTTGTAGAGTGGCTTGAAATTGCATTTTTTTGTTTTCCCATCTTCATTTTTTTCCGTCCAAATTTAGCAGATGTGAGTGAAGAACATGGTGAACGCTTTCATCAAGACATTGAACAAATTGGAAAAAAGATACCAAGGACGCTGGGTAGATTACATTTGGACATTGGTCTCTGATGACAAATCAGCTTCGCACAAGCGAAAAAGCAAGCGTGCTCATTTTCAAAATGTTCTTCATTATGTTCTTGTAGTGAAAGTGGATATATTTTTGCTAAGTTTTTTTTTTTTATTTTGTACGTTGTCTTCGTACTCCATAGTGACTAAGTTAATTCTGCATTATTTCTTCAGTGAAGCATATTGTAAGATAGCAATTAGCTCTAAATTTCTCGATAAAAATCAAAACCGGGTCAAAACTGCGGCTTATATAGACTAGCCATTTAATATTAACTTCTGCGTACGAAAAGTGTTAGAAATGTAATATAATTTAGTTGAAAATAGGCGTTGGGAACTACTACACGGAAATGAAAAATGACTTCAAGTTCCAGTTGATTTCATAACCAAATTTCTGATTTTGTCCCCAACATTTTGTCGTCGTCTCGTGAATATCAATTTAAAACTTACAGAATCAATCTCTAATCAAAAAAATATCTGATGTAATTTGTCTAACTGTACAAACAGTGTTGCCAACTCCAGAAATAAAAAAATACTTAATTTTGAGGAAAAATTAAGAATTTTCTCAAAATTTGTTGAATAAATTTTCTTTCGCATGTAATATTGCAAATGAACTTACACTGTTTAAAAGCCTGTTTCTTTGCTTAAAAAGCAAGGCATAATCGGTTGTGTTAGGGCAAATGGTTTCTTAGTTATTACGCTTTAACGAAAAATGGAGGAAAAATTCGACAAATTACCCGATTTCTAAGGGTTAAAGACGAATTTTAAGGCGATTTTCGACATTTCGGGAAAACTAATGTTATGCACGTCATTAGTACCACACAACGATATTAAAAAAAGAAAAAAAAATCAGATAAACACAAAGTTGGTCAAAATTTGTTACCCAGTGTTATGTTAAACCCATCCTTTACTTGACTTTAGGTGACAATTTTATGTTGTTTACTTGTTGTTACAAGAAATGTGAAATTTAAGAGGCTTGTAACGTTTTCTTTCCTTAATCCGTTGTAGTAGAATTAATGCATTGATTCTATTAAATATATTTGTTGATTCTTTTGAACATTATGTTTAGAAGTCAAGTTTTCTGTTTGATATGACATCTATTTTATTATAAATAAAATTAAAATAACTTCTGTGAAACATAACTTGAGGTTAAACTTAAAACTAGTTTCCTAAATTCGTTTTCCTTCAAATACGGTTTACCTAGTCACATGGGCGTGGTTCTGCATACTGTAAATAAATTGGTTTAATTGTTTAATTGTCATGCATTCTAAAATTTTAACTATAATCTTCATTTCATTGAAATAATATTTTATCTGATTTTCCAGAGATATGTAATGCGACTTTACGCCATATACCTCCATAATATTTTATAGTTTAGCGTATACTTACCTTAAATTTAAAAGAAAAAACGAGTGTACACTGAGAAAAATCCGTTCTCCGGATAGCGGTATATTGTACAAATATACGGAACCCTTTTGCTTACTACAGAAATCAGTACGGAGCATACGTTATCCATATGCTACACACGCACTGCCTTTAGATGTTGCATCATGCCGTTACAGGATGTCGGATATCTAAGAGTCCTCCTTATATTACATACATATACGTATGTATGTTACCTTCGTCAGCTATATGTTATATACGTTCATTTATATGTGATATCCTGACCGCCTATATTGTTTCATACGGAAAGTACGTACAGATGGAACACTTATACAGAAAGCATTATTAAAATACGTTTTCAGTTATACGTTTGCTGTACGTTAAGTCCAAAAACTACAGGATGTACAAATGTAACCTACCTTTTTAAGTGCTCCATCTACATTTTTTTCTTAGTGTATACAGAGGTAGGTATACTCTATATTTTTAGAAATGGTCGAGCGTATACCTACCAAAAATTCTAGCATTTCATGACTAGTGATGGACAGTGGGAATATTCCCGGTGGGAGGGAATTTAAAAAAATGGGAATATTCCCGGGTTTTTTCCCTGGCCTATAAATTCCCGGGAAGGAATTTATTTTCACTTTTTTACTTTATCTTCCAAATTATAAGAACCATATGACTAATTACTTTATTTTAATATATTATGATTTACTTCTAGGTTTTAAAGAATTTGGAGGTTAAAAAATTTAAAATTATTTGACGGTACTTTATATAACTAATAATATGATTTTTTAAGTTCCGTTTCCATTTGCACTAAAAAGTAAGATAATTGTTTAGAATTGGGGGGCCAAAACTAGCAAAAAGTAGGATGATTTATGGAAGAAATAAGTTGATAGTGATGTTCAAATAGTTGAGAAAGTATCGAACACATTTTTTTAGGGCAGTAGGGGATTTATATAAAACGGAAAGGTAAGTGGAAGTGATTTATGTGAGAAAAGAAAGTGAATTGTTGGTAACGAAGATAGAAAACAACGTGCCATGCGGGGCTCTAACCCGCCTTCATTCGCTAACGCTCGCTCTGCAACGATGTCTGAATTTAATGTTGGTAACATAATTTAACGCATGAAACCATAAAACAAACGCATTGGAATAGAATATCGCAAAAAAGTATAGAATTATGTAGAAATAGAGATGAAGTATTTTAAATACTATTAATAAACCCTGAATCACCATTAGTGATAGACGTCGGTCTGTCTCCTCTCTCTTTCTCGAATTTCTGAAGAAGTACTCGGACTTCTTTTACATGTGAATAAACGTGTGGAATTTCGAGACATGGGCGGCGATTAGGGGGGGGCAAAGGGGGGCAGTTGCCCCCCCACTTTTTTGAAGTAACCCATTAATGTATATAGCTTCATTTGAAAATGTAAAGTTTATGTATGTATGTATTACTGGTTCATAAAAAATGGTGTCATATATTTCCCGTTGCGTGAGTAGGTATTGGTTATCTTCTCGTGGAGTTAAGCAAGCTACAGGAATTGCGTTTTAATTACAATTTCAAAGCAATTAATATTGCAATTGCGTATTTCTTTAAATTTCGTAGCATATGCTTGTACTATTTACTGTCTTTCATTTTCTAACAAGGTACATTCGCGAAGTGTACCCTCGGAATTCGTGTAAAATTGATTCAAATGCAAAGTTCTTCTCGTCACAATGTGTATTGTACAAATTTTAGCGGCCCATACTAATATTTATGTACCTTCATTTATCAGGAATTCATTCTTTAGATGTAACTGGACATGAATGTGGGCATGTGCAAAACAAATTTGATCAAGTACTGTTTCTGACACATGTTACCAACCCGAGCTGCCATCTTGGATTCGACTTTCGGTTTTTCAAATGGGAATAGGTGCAAGTGAGACATCAAATTCATGTACAATTTTCTCGGAAACTCACTGATGTAGAGGATTTTACTGCAGCTTGTACCGTTTGCAAGGTAGTGCATGTTAAATCCTCCCAAGCACTTCGTGAATAGACATTGCAGAGTAATATCAGTTACATATATATTTTTGATGTTGACAAATTAAAACAATTTCTAACTGGAAAAAAATACTGTAGGTATTAACAAACTCCTTACAACAATGGTGTCATAATATTATTACATTTCTGTGAGTGATTGTATTACTTCCTTGATATACTACAACAAAGAAGTATTGTATAACGGTCAAAATGCTTAATGTAAATTCAGATACGATTATATTTAGGTGAAGACCATTTCTGTATTCATGTCTGTGTGTCTGTATTATGTACGTTCAGAGAATATTTCGTCAACCATAAATCACGTAAAACACATTACATATACACAGCGGGCCCTGCACAACTTCCTATTTGATTCAATATTCATGAAGAGCCTGACATGTAACATGCAGTAGCTACGGTAAAACTCACTACATTAGTGAATTTCAGAGAAATTGTACATGAATTTGATGTATCACTTGCACCTATTCCCTTTTGAAAAACCGAGTTGAATCCAATATGGCAGCTGGGGTTGGTAACATGTGTCAGAGAAGCAGTACTTGATCAAATTTGTTTTACACATGCCCACATTCATGTCCAGTTACATCTAAAGAAACTAAAAGCAATTTTGTGTTCGAGCGTTATACTAGTGTATGATTGAATTTCGGCTATATGAAGGCTCATAAATACGCAAATTACGAGTATGGGCCGCTAAAATTAGTACAATACACATTGTGACGAGGAGAACTTTGTGTTTGAATCAATTTTACACGAAACCCGAGGGGACACTTTGCGAATGTACCTTGTAAGAGTAATAACACATATTTAATGTCATGTGTGGAATTATAAATTAAGTTGTTCATTAATCTCTAGTTTGAATAAAACTTTTGCAAAACAAGCCTCATTATTCATTACTCTAATTAATATTATCCTTTCTATTTAGGGGCCGCGGTGGCTCAGTGGTAGAGCGTTCACCTCTGGTGCTTGGGATCCCCGGTTTAAACCCTGCTCCCGCCAAGTGAACTTTGTGGTGGACAAACACCGTGTGCGTGGGTTTTCTCGGGGTTCTCCCGTTTCCTCCCACTTTCTTCATTCCACCATTTCATTAATCTCTCATCATCACCCACCGTCTCCTTTAGCCTAACCGGCATAACCGTGGGACGTAAAACTCAAAAATTTGATTTCATTTTTCCTTTCTATTTACTTGTTTTATAATTTTTTTTAATTAAATAATCTGATCACACAATTTTCCAGACAGAATTTTAAGATGTTCATGAGCAAGGAATCAAATCTCTTCTTACGCATTCGTTGTTTAAGAGTACAAAGGGCTAGTACCTACTTCCGTTGCTCTTGTCAATTTAATTAATAAAATATGAAGTACGATATACGGTATTTTAACCGAAAAAGATAGTATCCTATTAGTTATACAACCTTCGTCAAACAAAGTGTTAGAAACAACCAGATAAACTAAGATTGATATACAAATATTCAGATCATGCCTTGCCACCCCACTTTTAACGTCCAATCGCCGCCACTGTTTCGATATATATATATATATATATATATATATATATATATATATATATATATATATATATACACATGTAGAATGAAAGGTCGTGTATGGCAATGGTACGTGCTAAAATATAAAGATAAATAAGTATCTTGCAAATTTTGTGAACATAAATATGTATGCGCAAATGTTGATAAATTGGTGAGACATGTATCTTCTAGCATTTACCCAATCTAATTGGTTTATAACATTTATAAATTTAATGTGTTTATAATATCAATAATAGAGTCAAGTTGAGCAAATCCACTTACATATAAATTTAAACTGTTACTATATAATTTACTATATAATATTTTCACACATATTTAATTGATAGAACATATTGTAAATAAATATACATTTATGCGTACTTTCTAAATATAATAAAATGTTAATAAAGTAACATAGTACCGTTCAGAATATACATTTTAAAGAATCCACTGTGGACAACAGTAATAATATGCTGTGATATAAAAATTAATTCAACTTTGAAATCATAATATAGTAATAGAATGTAATTTTCTTTCTGATTGAACATAAATTCCCGGATAAATTCCCATTTTGGGAATCTTCCCGGGAATATTCCCAGGGAATATTCCCGAAAAATATCTTCCCGGGAATTTACCCATCACTATTCATGACTGCTTAGAACCACTGACGTAAGGAGGTAATATATTGGGCTATCTTAAGCCCTATTGAGAATAGCGAGCCCGAGATCGGCAAATATGAGCTAGCGTGAGCCTCATTGAGCCGAGTGAGCATGAGCCGATAAGAATAGTGAAACAATGCTGTGCAATATCGAGTGAGTCCCTTTAATCAATTCCGTTCCATTCTCATTAACTTCTTTTTTATAGAAGACAAAGACGTGAAATTTACAATATATATATATAGAAATTATTTCATATAGTGAATGTGTATATGTTACTTAAATATATTACGAAACTAAAAATATGCTAAAATATCAACTCGGTCCTAACGTCCCCTACAGGGGACATGAAATAACTTGTTTTTTTTTTTAAAAAAAAAAAAGAAGTCTAGTGACCAATGATTGGAGTTTGCAACGTCTCTACATATTGTTGACAGATGTCAGTACGTAATGTGATGTATTTTTTGCGCCAAAATTTTGTACATCGCTTCTTAAATGTGTTGGATATAGTCAAAAAGAATTGAATTTCAGCGAGCAGGTGTAGGTAAGTACCTTAATTGTTAGTTAGAGTTGTTTCTTGAATATGGAAGATAAGTTTAATTAATCATTAAAAAAAATATGGAAGACATATGTAAGAGTAATACGTCATTTGTACTTTCCATACTTCCGATCGATTGCTTACTCTATCATAATCAGCTGTGACGTACCAGACGGCAGAACAGTTGTTTTTTGAAATACCTTCCTGCTCCTCATGATGGGTGCTTCTCTACGCCATTTCTTCGAACACTGTAGTCCAGACTGATCTAGCCAAGGGTCTCCAGTGCTACGAATCTTGTAGGAGTTTCACTCTACCTTGAGTACTATCCAAACGGGTACTCTCACCTGCATGAATCATTATTCATTCCTCACTTAAAACATTTGACACTGCTTCTTTATTTACTTTGGGGTCTTGCCTATTGGCTGGTTCAATACTATGGCGGACTATGGTAAGGCACCAGATCAAAGACTAACGGTAAGCATTCTAATCTACTGCATGTCGTAGCCGGACCATCCGTTCGTGCCACGAAGGCAGAACCACGGACGAACTCTTGTGCTACAAATAGACGACAGCGGAAAACTTCACAAGCATCTACAACTTCTGTAGTCTCTACCAGATCAGTTCGATCTAGATCTTGTCAGGAGAAACAGAGCTATGCTGCCCGCCTCACTACTTCACCTCCAGCAAAAAAAGCAATATTGCATTCTGATTCAGATTCTGATACAGATTCTGAAATGATCATTGCCGATCCATCTCACGAACAATATCATAATGCTCCAAAATCAATCTATTCTATGCTCTTAACTAATTTCGACACCAAGTTTTCCAACGCAAAATTTGTTGCTCTTCAGCTACGAAAATATCTACCACGAGCAGCCATCTCGGAAATAGTTCACACGCGCAATGCTATCATCCTCAAGACTATTGATTCATATGTTTTCCACTATTAGAAACAAATTCCCTGTTGACATTTTCAGAAAGAATGCTCAATTAATATCACTCCAAGACAACCGTCGTAAACAGGCGCCTCCTCCTAGGCGTACGCCCTTGCTCTCAGTGGTCATTCGAGGAGTCGATCCTTCATAGACTGATGAGGAAATTTTAGAGAAATTGAAATTCGAAGGGCATACAATCACCAAGACCATTCGGATCAAGACCGTTCGAGTATTGACATCCCATTAGGAAACGATTAATGATCTGCTACCGAACGGAGCCGTTATCTATCAGCGCAAACATCGAGTGAAACCATATCGTTCCTCATCACCATTGGCAGTGCGTTGCGAGAAATGTCAAGAGTATAACACGCATCCTACTGCTGAATGTCGCAACCAACATAAATGTGATTATTGCTCCAGTGCTCACTCTACACATGCATGTAGGAATTTCAACTCACCTCTGAAATGCCCCACTTGTCAAGAGCAACATCCTGCATACAGTTAGTTATAGATGTAAAGGCAAACCTGAACCACAAAAGGATCATCCCGAGTTTGTCGTTCCACTTCGTACTCTTGAGCAAAATATCACTAATCAAAATCCATCAGACGCTCCAATCACTCTCAATCAACTACTGACATTCTTTACTTTGGCAATGCAAAACATTCAACCCATTCAATGGCCGCACATACTTCAACAGATCATTCAAGCTGCCAAATCTACATTCAATATCAATTTTACTGCCACCTATTCTGCAAACACAGTCCATTTTCATGCTTCCATACCTGACACTCCCAACCATGGGTCTGGTGTTCTTATTTCTTAACATCCGTTCTCTTCGACAAAACAAAGTGCTCTTCGAAACGTTCCTCATGGAAGAACATGCCAATGCTTTTCTGCTGAATGAAACTTTTTTAATACCCTCTATAACATGTCGCATTCAAGGATATTCCTTGTTACGCGATGACTCCAAATTACCAGCTCAACGTGCCAATGGTGGTACGGCTATAGGTTTCCTTCATAAGATTACTCACCGACACCACATCTGCAATGCTCCTCATCTTCCAGAATACGTTATCATATCACTCTATTTTCGAAACCTCACCATCATTGTTGCAACAATTTACATACGGTCTGGACACCCATTACCTACTGCATGTGTTATATTCATTTCCGACAACTTCAACTACAATTATATCATTATGGCAGACTTTAATATGCACAGTCGGACAGAGCAAGACAGAACTAACTTCAGAAGTTTCCTCACTACTCATACCACTGGTATTATTCACGACCTTCCCAAACCAACTCGCCCCATATCAAATACAATGCCAGACATAGTCATCAAGTCTGCAAATTTTGCCACGCACAGTCTCATAGAAGTTCTAGATTCACTTGGCAGCGACCATATCCCAATCAAACTTTCTATCAACACTCACAGCTCAAAACCAACTCAGTCTAAACCTACTCTTTCCACAAGCCTTCACTTCGATAAAGCAAACTGGGACAGATACAAGAGTCATATTTCCACCTCCACCGCTCATATTACAGCGCTCTCAACAGAAGACGATATGTACGCTGCCATAAATACGATCACATCTTCCATCCAGAAAGCCAGTAGTTTGTCTATACCTAGCAGTACATCTCGACCATATCAACCCAATTTACCGCCTCATTTCCTAATAAAGATAATATGTTCACGTCAGTTTTATCATGAGGATACTCTCACCCAAAATCCAGAATCATTGCGTCACCACAAACAGTTACAGTGCACAGTACGTAACTACATACGTGCTTATAAACTTCGATGTTGGGTAAAAACTTGCAACAAACTCTCAGACACTAATCATCCTTCCAAGTACTAGAAAAGATTCAATGTGCTGTGTGGCAAATACAGCAGGACCCCATATCTTCTGTTAATCCAAAACTCACCTACACGAGACGATGTAGAAAAAGCAAATGCATTTGCCGACAATCTTCAACGCATATTCACCCCACAACCTCCTGAGCATGCATCTCATCCCGTCGAAAAGTTCAATCTCGCTGTTTACCAATTACAACCCAGCATAATTCATTCTCTTCCGCTTGACACACCATTAGCTTCTCCTATTACAGTTGACGATATCAGAATCGTAGTCACTCGGAAACGTAATTCTGCACCTGTAACATCACGTATCGCTATATGAAGGAAAGTCCTCTCTCCTTATTAACTCTTCTAGAAACCATTTACACGTTCATTCTTCGAACTGGGTATTATCCAACCACCTGGAAAACTTCGAAAACACTTATGTTTCCGAAACCAAACAAAGAACCATAGAAAAACTGAGGCTTGCCTAATTTACCAAACGATACCGAAATCATCATTCTCTTCTTATTGATGCCATTCACCATTTAGCAGTCAGTCCCACGCCCTCTCGTTATATGCATACGCTCTTGTCACTATTATATACAATGTACTGTTACACACTTCCACCGAATCACCCAGACTTAAACCTCCTCGACGATTTTCATATTCACTTTCATAATCCATTCATAACTCCATCTTATCCTGCACAGTGATTCACCTCTGTTACTAACATGGGTTCCCCTGTCCTCATTATCGCCTAGAGCCGCCCCTAGCCAAGAAGATGCTCTCTTTTGTTCTTTTAAAATTTCCTATGCATTGTGGAGTGTTTTGCACCTCATCTCATCTCCCGCTCCCATCGTCTTACCAATCGATACTATTTTGGCCTAGTGTTTACATTATTTCCATCTGCATCTGACTAATAACTCCCATTACCTCTTGAACCATCGCTTCTTGATTTCTCATTCTTCATTCTATGTATATTGCATTTTTTGCCATACTATGTTTTATGTGTTCTACGTATAATATGTGTTATCTTTGTATTATTTTGTATGTCTAACAAACCCAAATGTTAAAGCTGCAAAAGCCTTAAGTCTAGTGTTTATTTATAGATTTTAATAAATAAAGACAAAATTTATCGACCTTCCCATAGAACATCCTTCATACATCCAGTATCCCATTCTCCAAAAATTCCCTTCCCTAAAAGAGGACGTAACTCTCTAACAGGGTGCGCGCCATCGGCTAGCTTATAAAAAAAATGTAAAAAAAAATGGATAGTACAGTAAACCTGTAAATTTGAATCTCCCCTACAGAAGGGGGACATGGGATTATTCGTAACCCACCGTAAGCACTAAAATTTTAAGGTCATTTTAGGGTCTATATTAAATATATGTAAAGGAAAATTAGAAATTTGAGACAAAAATTTTTCCTAGGACTGAGGAGGTTAACTTCATTGCTATTAAGTGTTGCAATAAATGCATTATGTATGTATTTATAAGACCAATTTGCAAGGGACAAAGGTGGCTCAATGTTAGAGCGCGTACCTGATTCGATCCTAGCTCTAGTCTTTTCTCGTATGTGTAATATAATAATGTTAACATGAATTTAAAAAATAAAAACAAAAATTTTGGTGCATTTTTGCTCAAGTACCAAAAACATTTAGAAAAAGTGAATAAGTCCTCATCTGTTCTTCTTCAAACTGTGTCCATAGTGTGTGAAGTGTCCTACCAATGTTCAAAAATCGCTTCTAAACATGTACTCAGTGGACATAGGCATATCTCGATACACTTCAGGACACTTCTTGACATGTTAAACCAGTGGCGGCTAATGTTAGTGTTGCAGCGTTGCGCAACGACCAAAGTATTTCACGATAAAATAATAATAATAATAATAATAATAATAATAATAATAATAATAATAATAATAATAATAATAATAGTAGTAGTAGTAGTAGTAGTAGTAGTAGTAGTAGTAGTAGTAGTAGTAAAGGACAGGAAAAACTTTCTAATACTCCCATATAATAAAATAAATAACATTTTTTTTTACTTCTATAACTGTAAAATACATTAATCCCTTTTAAAAAGCGAAAAACAATCCGTCACAGAGTCTCTAATTTACATTGCGTCGCAGTGAGCATACAACGACCAGATTCCTACAGCGCGGCAATTGAAGCGAGTGTTAAAGTGCTCTTTCTCCTATCTCAGAAGTTAAAGGCTCTGGTAGTTGCAGTGCTTCTGCAACAACGCGGCATGGTTTCCAGTGAAACAGAAGGTTTTTCGCGTTAAATAAGATTTCTGAATTTTATTTCGCTACCAATTACAAGTGAAATTTATTTTTATACATTCATACTTCTAAATTACATGACTATACTGAAGCATACCAATATAATGACAATTCAAAAACAGTGATTGCAAAATTACAAAATAAGAAAGAAAATATGTAATAGAGGAGAAAACAAATGAATGTACACACGCATTTAAAGTTCATTCCTAGCTTATATAGATAATGAAGGATTCTTGTACAGCAACTTGTGAACCAAATATTAATAAGTCAATATGTAGAATCCCCCCTCTGTGGACGGTATTTTAGCATATATATATTTGTTTTATAAAACAAAAGTATTTTATACTCTTGATGACTTTCCACGTAAAACTGTATGATGGGAAACGCTACATTGAATTTAGGACTAGTTAGCAATGCTCAGGGGCGCAGCTACGAGGGGCTCCACATGGTCCGGACCTTCAAAAATTTCGAAATGCGACTAACAATTGTAGACTTTCTTAACGAATTATACTTGTTTAACAGAGAAATGGGAGACATGATTGATGCAGGCTAAATATTTTATTTTACGCCTCATCATGTCCTTTTCCTTTTCTTATAAAAATAATTGTTCTATTTTTTTTTCTAAAAATTTAGGTGACAGTAATTAATTACTTATCGTCTTTTCGGGTGCAAAATAAGAGATTCGATATTACATAGATGTATTGGACTCCTCAAATACTTTGAATCCCTCCCAGCAAACATTTCTGGATGTAGAACTGGCAATGATGTTTGTTTTGACGTTCTTTGACTTTTGGCTTCTGTTACATGCTGATCCTACATCTGACGGGTTTCAAAGTTTATTTTAAGAACATATGACATTAATAAGCATTGTTAATGCATTGTAATGTTTCGTCTCATGTAGAAAGTAGAAGTGTATTGTGCTCAACATGCATTGCCTACAACCAAGACGGATGATTTGGAATGTAGTTTTTTCTTTTACGCACGTGTGTGGGTTGGTGTATATGTGACATTCGCGATTCATATATCTCTTTTGCATCAACTGTTTTCTTTTCGAATCAGCTGTTATGATTTTTAGTTATTAGATTTACTTGATTGTGTGTGCTCTAATTCTGTAAATAACCTACAAATTCTGAATGTATTCTACACCATGACTTCTGTAAATAATTTACAATAAAAAGAAAAGAAAAAGAAAAAGAAAAAGAAAAGAAAAAAGAAAATTTGCCCAGCTATCCACTGAGGAAAAATTTGCAACTAAGGTTTAGACAAAACAAGCAAAGGACAATTCAGATGAGTATTCGAAAAAAATCTGATTTAAATTCACAGGACTTGTCATGGCGGCAGTGTTGTTTGTCTTAGATATATTTCCACAATTTGTTTTAAATTTTCCTAGATATACTGTGAATACAGTGTGTTCAATTTAGATTCTTTTTTATAACACTAATCCCTGCCACGAACTGTCTTCAGTCTACACTGCAGAGGAATTTGGATCAATGTCAGGGACTGGGTTTGCTAGAATGAATTGTTCGCAATAACCAAGAAAAATTATTTAGTAAATCTACAAAGCTTCTGAAATTAATATTTACTGTACCTATGACGTCAGCAAAACGAGACAGTCGTTTTTCCACATCGAAAAGAATTGACACTTTCAAGGAATTGATTTTTCCAAGAAAGGGTATCACCCTTGGTTATGCTTCCCATCGAGAAAGACCTGATAATGGGAATGCCAGAGTTCAAACAGTATGTATTAGACAAATTTACTCCAGTCAAGGAGAGGAGAATGGACTTAAAATTAAATACAATGACTAACCGGATAAAATGTTCTGCATTATTTTTTATTTTAAAAAACAGCATTTTAATTTCGCATGTTACATAGCATTTGCATCTAAAGTTATGCTGATTAGTCAGTGAGTCCAATTGTCCAATTTATATCTTCCGCCTCTGATCATTTGTACTGCAACAGCAGAAACCACAATCCACCGGCCGCCACTGTGTTAATTGAATCGTTTATTTCAGAAACTCGCTAAATGCACTTTTTGAAACTTTAGGGAAAACTAAAAATATATTTTATCTCTGATAATAACAAATTTGAGAGTTCCACAAATTTTGGAGTATTCGTTAATTTGTTCGCGAATTGGATGTTGCCTGTAACTAGATTGTAATAGTTGTTCTATAATTAATAAAAATTTGTATAAAAAATTCAGTTAACGGGTTTCTGCAATAAAACTAGTTGTGTCGGAAGAGAACATAAAGTTTGCAAGAGAAATAACAACATTTGCTGTTGTATTCTGTTTTAAAAAGAAAAACATATAGTTATTAATTATACCTAAGTATTTGAATATCAAATGAAAAGTCGCAACATGATTTGAAAAGGAATGTACCAATAGTAATGACGGTAATCACATTATCAGTGTCCTAGAAAAGTCAACAGGATTCCCTTCTTAACTATTATGTGTGTCTGCTTACTCATCTTCATATTCCCTGTCTATGTGACACATGGCTTCTATAGTTGGCCACTAAAGGATGTCGTAAAAATCTTAACCTGTAGTGTAGTCATTCAGCTTAACCAGTCCGTCAATTATTTTTTCGTATTGATAGGTACCTATTAATAAGGATAAGCTTATTCTGAACTAAGTTAGTCAGCCTTGCAACTCAATCCCGAGAAACTCCTTGAATATGTAGAAACACATTTTTTTAACTGGAATAGAAACTCCGTTGATTCTTATCTTGTGATAAAAAGTTTTTTTTTTTTTTAAAAAAAAAGTAAGCGTGACGCTTCATTTGCACCAGCATTACATTTGTTTTCACGCTAAGTTTTACTTCTTTTGCTTCTATCAATGTTTGCAAATATGTATCTTGCATGTTCCTTGCATCTAATCCTTAGAAATCATTCCAAATTTTATGTTTTGTTTCATCGTAAATAAATAAATTGCATTTACTTGGACCACGGCACAAAATTTCATCTAAGATTGATCTCCTTGGCACCATATTACCTTTATAGATCTTGTATTCTTTCCCTTTGACTCTTGCTTTTCGCATAACATTTCGTTACTATTTGTCTTCATTGGTGACACCACGTTTTCTTTCTGCTGAAGGTTCGTCGTCAGAACTATTAGTAGACATTGCAACCAAGAAACGGGGAAAATCTGTGCATCTGTGCAATCTATTATAACAGCACTACTCTAACCAGTACAAAACACTCCTCAATAATTATGGGCGCCAGAAGGGAAGGGCTCTAGCTCACGAAAATGTACACGTAATATAGCAAACTACGTGTATTAAATACCGGAAGTATCAGACGTAATATAGCAACCATGGAGATGGACCCCCCTTTGAAAAATTTCTTCGGGCGCCACTGTCAATGATCACTATTGAAAAATGTCAACAAAGGAAGTACATTGAAACAAAAACGTAATGAATGTCGCTAGCGGTGTAGTGTTGCCAAGAGAGGTAAACATTAGATTTACTGCAGAAACTAGTGTTGCCACGAGACGAGACATTTCTCGTGTCTCGTCTCGTCTCGTCTCGTAAACGAGACGAGACACGAGACGAGACAGAGCCTTTTAGACGAGATACAAGACGAGACAGACTACTTGTCCCGTCTCGAAAACGAGACGAGACACGAGACGAGACGGGACGTCTCTTGAAATGTCTCGTCTCGTCTCGTGTCTCGAAAATGAAAACGCTGGCGGAAATGGCCAAGATTGAAATTGCCAGTAGTCATATAGATTGCAAAAGGAGAAGACATGTTTGTGTGAAAACATGTTGAAAGCCTTCATAGAAAAGTGTCCTCTGTCCATTGAATGAAACAATCGTGATATATGAGCTTCCAGGAATATCATCCTTAATGTCTTGTCCCCAATTCCCCTTGCTGTAAACTGAGGAATTCTCATTTTTTTCATTTCTGGCTAGAATGATGACAAACAAAATCAAAGACAGGGAAGATTTTTACAAGGTCAAGAAACCGAACTACCACGACCATCTATTCAATTTGAAAACTGGATAAGGTCTACACTCATTACAGGCTGTAGTTGAAAGTTCTGGCTGAGATGGCGGAAGAGAACAGAACACACCTACACTTGTCTTTATTCTCTGGTGGCGGTATTCTTTTTGCTATATGAACCGAAAACGGCAATTGAAGTATGTCATCTTGCAACTAAAATTTTGTCTTCTCTCTCTCTCTCTCACACACACACACACACATACACATAAAAACACACTTTTACCATTTTACCAATCGCTCGCTTATTATACAGCAGTCATGTTGTAAACTTCACCTCTTCGTTTGGAAGGCGGTCGAAGGACAAAAAAAGCAAAGATATTATCCACGAACCCTTCAAATTGTTTGCTTTCAGCAAATTTATGATACTAACAATAACACTTTAAGTGAAGAGGTTTTCCATTACCTCAATGCCCTTATGGAAACGTTCCCCTGCTCTTCGCTAATATCTCCTTAATTATCCCTAAAGAAATCCAAGTATGAATGTAGCATATGTAATTTTAAAGACATTCTACATCCCAATGCTCGATATTGATCAATGAATGTCTTAACTTGGTGTTCAAACGCTTCACTTCGGTTATGCACAAGAAATCCCGTCACCAATTTATGAAAGGCCCCCCAAGCGTTTCTTTCCAACTCCGTCATTTTTTGTTTAAGTGGAGCACTATTAAGCATGACATGAATCTGAGGCCCTGTGAAAATGCCAGCCAGAACTTTTGCCTCTGATAAAGCTGGAAACATTTGTTTGATACATTGTAGGGCAGGTGAATTGCGACCCAGAGCTTTCACAAATTGTTTTGCCAATCCCAGCTTAATATGTAATGTTGGCATGAGAATCTTCTCCCTGGGCACTAATGCTTCATTTATCACATTATGTGTTCCTGGAATAAGCTCCGTTCTTTCAGGCCACGTGGTTTGATCATAATGCTGGTTAGTTGTCCGACTGTCCCACAGACATAGAAAGCAGGAATTTTTAGTATAACCACTTTGCAACCCAAGAAGAAAACCAATAATTTTGAAATCCCCACACACGTCCCATTGATGTTCCTTATATTTTGTTTTCTCCAAAATCAGCTTCACACTTGAATAACTCTATTTAATCAATTTACAATTCTGCTATGTACCTTTAGAATCTATATTCTCTGTTTCGTACTCCGAACAATTATCTTTAATAACAAATGCTATACCACCTAGCGAGTATCGAAGTAAAAGAACGCAAATTACTCTGCATAAATCAGTATAGGAGAAAAATAAAACATGCTTATATCATTGAAAATATTAACACTACATAAAAATAAGTGCCAGATTCGTGTTCAGGGGGTCAAAATACATAAAAAGTCATCAAGAAATAATAATAAGCAAAATTTTGTATACCAGTGTAGTGTACGATAGTGTCGGGGATGGTGACACCTTTACATCGAACTTAGCTTGTCGTGTAAACATTATTTGACATTGGTGTCTTCATCTTGGACGTACCTATGAGCAATTCACTGTATATTCGTGTATTGAAACTGGTGAAACAAATTCAGAATGTAAAAAAAAAAAAAAAAAAAAAAAGCCAGGGTCGAGAAGCCTCAGACAACTAACAGCAGAGATATATTATCTTGTAAACTATTTTTCCTTGCCTCGTGAGCTTATTTGAATTTATTTTTAAGACCTTTAGGCAACTTTGGCCCACCCCGAATGGATGTTGATGGGAAAATTAGTGGAATGAAGAAAGTGGTAGGATACTAGACAACTTCGAGAAAACACACACATACGAAAAATGAAATGAAATGAAATGAAATCTTTGAGTTTTACGTCCCACGGTTATGCCGGTTAGGCTAAAGGAGACGGTGATGATGAGTAATGAATGAAATGGTGGAATGAAGAAAATGGGAGGAAACGGGAGAACCCCGAGAAAACCCACGCAGACGGTGTTTGTCCACCACAAAGTTCACTTGGCGGGGGCTGGGATCGAACCCGAGACCCCAAGCACCAGAGGTGAACGCTCTACCATTGACCTACCGCGGCCCCCACACACATTCGACGTTTGTCCACCACAAAGCTCACATGGCACTAACCGAGATCGAACCGACTACCACATACACCAGAGGTGAAGGCTTCACGGTGTAGCTACCGTGACATTTCTTGTGTGTTCTGGGTAATACTTGTAACTTAGTTGTATCTTGATTAGCATGGTGCAGTCTGCTACATTTTACTTTCGTTCCCATGGTATGCTGCTATATTTTTTACGAGACAAGACGAGACAAAACGAGACAAACGAGACGAGACGAGACGGGACAGAACCTCTCGAGACGAGACACGAGACGGGACGAGCACATTTTTTCGAGACGAGACACGAGACGAGACATGCTTTGCACGAGACGAGACGAGACAGCCTAAAGTCTCGTCTCGTCTCGTCTCGTCTCGTGGCAACACTAGCAGAAACACGTTATGTGATATCACTTGACGGGTTTCTGCACTAAACGCCACGTTCGCTTTTATTAATATCTCATTTGACGCTATGGCAGGAGACTGATTTCTGCACTGAAGTGTGTGTTTAGAGTGTGAGTAGATTATTCCGTACAAAAGTCATTTTGTAAAAAAAAAAAAAAAAAATGTCGGTTGACGGGTTTCTGAAATAAACGATTCAATTATCAAAAGTCGTTTCTGAAACGTGTTCAAAGTGTGTTCAAACACGGAATTATTTTTGCAGGTATCCTCCGGAGATAAGAGAGACGGTGACAATGATGATGAATGAAATTGTGGAATGAGAGAAGTGGGTGGAAACGGGATAATCTCAAGAAAACCCACGCATACGGTATTTGTCCACAACAAAGTACACTTGGTAGCGGAAGCTGTGGTCGAATCAGGGACTCCACACACCGGAGGAGAGCGTTCTACCACTTAGCCACTAGTGCCCTCACTTCTGTACTAAAACACGAAAATAGGTGCTATAGAAATTGACCATTATTTTCGTATTGTCATGTTATTATTAACAAAAAGAAAAAATGAAACTTGTAAAACTATTGAAAATTAATTTATTTGAGAAACCAAGCGTTAAGAAATTCATTTAATTTGAATTTATTTGTAAGGAGAACTTGAAAGAAGCAACACAGCAGTTTTAGAAGCAAACAATGTGATGACCCAGTGAAATGTATGCAAAAAAAAAAAAAAAAAAAAGTTTTCTCCAGACACGGGGCACTGAGACCAAATATGGCCAACAGGAAGTAAATTTCATGTCGAGTATAAAAGAATATAGTAATCTGCTCTCTTGGATAGAGCAGTGCACCTTAGACTTTGCTCTAGTAGTGTAGTACATCTAGTGTCAAAAGATAATGAACATGCAAAACGGTGAGCATACAGAACCAGCGATGAAGAAATTCTGGATAAACTAAATCAAAGTAAAAACTTTTCCCATCTAGGGCCGGATTTAATGGTTTGCTGCCCCTAGACCGAAAGGTATTCGCCGTTCTTACCCCACGTAAAAACTTTTAACACAATAGAAAATTTAAAAAAATACATTTATTAATGCATATTTTTGTTTCAACCTTTTTTAAATATATAAATGTTGATGAATTTTCATTTTGAATCTGCTGTAAAGAAAGATTTGAATTGTTAGAAATTTTCATTTTTCTATTCTAAAATAGTTACAGATAGTGATTAGTTTTCATTTTTAAAATATGAACTAGCGCGATAATAAAATTAATTCATTTTGATTTTTTTGTATCAAATAGTGAGGATATTTAATCACCAATAATACGGTATTAAAACTAATAGATTACTGGCTTTGATTGCTGAAATCTATGTTTCTGTACTGGAATACTATTCTGATTCTTTTCTTTATTTAGGCCTACACTAAAGTCACAAAAGTAAATGAAACAGAGGAAAAAGGAAACATTTTTGTTTCACATCAAACAAAGAGTTTACCTTTTATACCTTGTATTTCCACTTATTTTTCTATAGTAAAACTAGGGAATGGTGGCTTAATGGTAGAGTACTCAATTCTGATTCAATTGAGTTTGTGGTAGAGAACATTATGCCTGTGAGTTCTATTGGGTTCTGTTTCCTTCCACGTTCTCACCCCACCAATCACTTCATAGTCAATCACTTTCACTAATCATATGTCTCCTTTAGCCTAAAGAACACACTCGTGAGATGTAAAACTAGAAATTTCATTCCCTAATAAAATTATCAAACTGAACGTTCTTTTCTTAGCACGCTTTTATAAACTCACAAACTTTGCAGATCTTTGCAATTTAGATCAGAATTTATTAGGATTCTTTTCGACTTTCTTAACATCAACATATGTTAGCAAGTATAGAACTTATCAATAATTATGCAAATACAAGTATTATACAAAAAAGTACAAAGTAGATAATACAATAATAACTCATAAGTAATTATAAGAATATAATAAGTAGCCTACAAAGCAGATAATAAAACGTAATGCATGAAAAAGAACATATTTAATAATACCACTAGAATATAAAATAGCACAGTAGAATATAAAATAATACAAGATACTATTTAGAACACTACAATTTTAGAAAAAGCGAAATAACTTTTACATTATGTACACACAGTTACTTCAATTATAATAATTTGGATCCGAAATGTATTATACTGTATTGATGGTTTAAGTATATTAACAAATGTGGAATTGCTTGTACATTTTCAAAGTTTATTTATTTTTTATGATCTTTAACAAGGTTTAAGATTACAGTTGAAAACTATAAATCACGGTGAAATACTGTATATCACTAAAAAAAATGTACAACAAAAATCACATAATATTGCATAATCATTTGTTCATGGTGGCGATGGTATTGTAAATCATGTGATATTATTGTCCACAATATGAATAATGCAATTTTGTGATATTTGTTATGAGTGTAAGTGTCAATATATAATATAGCACTTAAGCACCACCATAAAATAATTAATGTTAAAATTGTTCCTTGTGTATGGTTATGCTTGTAACAGAAATATTTTGAAATAATATTTTGTAAATTACGTACTTGAATTTGTTTCAATAGTCTTTCCATTGAGGGGGCTGCGATGGCTCAGTAGTAGATCATTCACTTCTGGTATGTGGGATCCCTGGTTTGATTCCAGCTCGCACCAAGTGGACCTTGTGGTGGACAAACACCGCGTGCATGGGTTTTCTCGGGTTCTCCCGTTTCCTCCCACTTCATTCATTCTACCATTTATCATCATCACCGTGGTTTAGCCTAGCCATAACCGTGGAACGTAAAACTAAAAGATTTCATATCACTTTTCTTTCCATTGAAACAACGTTTGGATTTTTCTAGAAGTCTCTATCTTGATAACTTTCTTCTTTGTTATTAGTATATTGCATCTTCTTGAATACTGGAGATAACGTTATTAGAAACAAGTCCTGTTAGTAAATATATATTCAAATGTAATACTTTGTTATATAAAAATTATATAAAATAAAAATCCTAGAAAATCATCTACACGACTTACGCACTCTCGATTCATCCGTTTTAGGCCTCGGTGGTTCAGTGGTAGAGCGTTCACCTCTGGTGCAGTGGTTCTTGGTTCGATCCTAGCTCGCGCCAAGTGAGCTTTGTGGTGGATAAACACTGTGTGCGTGGGTTTTCTCGGCGTTCTCCCGTTTCCTTCCACTTTCTTCATTCCATCATTTCATTCTTTTCTTATCATCACCTTTAGCCTAGCCAGCATAATTATGGGACGGAAAACTTAAACATTTTTGATTCATCCGTAGCTATTTGAACTTTTTTTAAAAAAATCAGTTAGCCAACAGAAATTCCTAAATAGTATTCAAAGCGTTTTTCAACTGTAACTCGCGTATAAAACTTTCAAACTTTTAATCCCATTTAATATTCTTTATGCATTGAGCTAACTTGTTACAATCTTGTGAGTTAGATGTATCACTACATAAAACAATGTAGATATGTCAAGTAAAGTGATCATATATTGTACATCACTATTTAATAAATATCCATGTCTTCTAGCTAACCGTAATACTTCTTGAATACAGAAATACAGAGGAATGTCAAAAGGTTGAAGTTAATTTCTAACAAGAAACTCATTAAGGAACTTCTACAATTAGTCTACTTATTCTCTTTTCAACCAGGAATATTTTTGTTAATTTAGACGAGGATCCCCAGCAAGTTATACCATATTTAGTGATGAATTAAACGTAGCAAAGTAGGATGACATAATAGCATTCTTACCTAATACGCAAACTGGGTAGAGTGTCAGGTATTTCATATTCCAAAGTCTACTAGAAAATTTGTTAACGTGTTTTTCGCACGAAAGTTTACTGTGAACACAAAACGCCCACAAATGTTAAACTTTGAGCAAAATCACGTAGTGAATTATTTATAGTTATTTCTGGTAAACTTTTGTGTGTTTCTGGTCTTAAGTTGAAATTTACACAGTTTGATTTTTTGACATTTAATTTCAATTTGTTCTGATAAAATTGTTGCTCTAATTAAGTTGATATTTTCTTTATTTTTTAGCTGAATCGTTTTGGGATCTATATCAGAAACAATTATGCTTATATATTATTCGTCTATAGTTATTTATCTACACAGAAAATAGTTCTACTATGCGTTATGAACATTGGTAAGTCATACAACAGGATAAAAAGAAGGGACCCTAGAAGTGAAACATGAGGAACATTCACCTTTATTTCATTTACGTCAGAAGTTATTTTATCGTATTATATTTGCACTCAGATCAATGTAGCCTATAATACTTTGACCATTTCTAGGAATATTTCAAACAATTTGTTTATAATTACTCTAATGCCGTACTTTTGTCATTCGCTTAGCAGGATTTTGTGATTCACACTATCAAAAGCTTTAGACAAATCACAAAAAAGTCCATAGCGTAATTCTTTCTGCTTCAGGCAGCGATTACCTTACTCACGAATTAATTTAGAGCAGTAAGTGTTAACTTTCCTTTAATGAATCCATGTTGATCTACTGATAAAATACCATTTGTAATTTGATAACTCTGTAGTTTACTTAGCGTAACAGTCTGAACGATCTTCGAGAAAACCGAAGGTACTGTATTTGGTCCAGGGTGGAAAAAATCATGATTTTTTAAAAAAATCATTTTTGTTTTGTTTTTTTATTGAAATCGATTTTTTTTATTTAAAATGAAATCTTTCTCCTCGTATAATACAAGACGTGAATTGAAGAAAAAGCATTAGGTATTAGTATTAAATGCTAATTATGCCATTTAAGTGAAAGTATTGGGGTTGAATTTTGAATTATCCCCAATCGTTAACCTATACTAATCCCAAACAATATTTCTAAACCCTTTTAAATTATGGCTCTTTTTAAAGGTAAAATATAGACATTTAGTCAAGCAGCTACAGCATCATCCCTATTTATCCTAGGATCATGGTACATACATCACTCTCTTTAGAATAGAACAGCTTTCGAGACGGTAACATTCACATTTTCCTATCATGTCCCTGAAGCGGGAAATTTTGAGAGTGATCGGCATTTATCTTTTTTGCTTTTTTTATTTTTAAATTGATCCCCTCTGGATTCCCCTGTGTTAACGCACAGATCTCAAAATCAAACTGGGAAATACTAAGAGGTGTACTAAATGTGTGTACAAAATTTCAAGCTTCTACCTTGAGTAGTAAGGGTAAGGAAACTATTTAATAATGAGCTGAGAACATTCCCACAATGCCCCAGATGAAACGGATGTAATATAAACATTTCCTCAGACATCCCTATTTATCCTAGGATCATAATTTGTACATTCTCTTCAGAATAAAACAAATTTTCAAACGATACCCTTCAAATGTCTCCATCATGTATCTGGGGTGGGTAAATCACAAAAAGGAATTTTCTGTTAAATATATATATATATAATTTTAATTGTTGTTTTTATTATTTATATTTAAAAAATGGTTAATATTATACATTTGCATCAAACAGTAATTTACAGCAATATATGATTGTAAAAATATGTAAATAAGTTTCGGAGATAAGGCGTATAGTATGTAGTATTTAGAAACAATGGATAACAATATAATACATATGTAAAATTTTTCTGAACAGTTGATATATTATTTTTATTATTCTATTGTTCGCTTGTTTCTGTTGCACTAGAGAAGAAACACCTCCAGTTCCTTTCCAGGTGGCAACGTACCAAGAACTGACGAAACGTTGCCACGTTGGACCGCAATGGATATACGTTGGAATAAGAAGGATGCTGAACGAACATCTCCAGAAACGATAGATATGCGTCTGCCTACCTCTCTGATAAAATCAAGGCTTCTAGAACCCCATGCTCCACTGGTCTCGATAGCTATTGGAGCAAATATAAATTTATCGAGGAGATTATTGTATTTCCTTTCCTTTTCTGCCTCTCTACGTCTAGCAACTTCTCCAGCATCCACAACGGTCAACGGCAGGCTTGAATGGGCGAATGTGTCCGAACATGTAAAATCCCATACTAGAGATTTGCCTCTCATCCAGGGTATATATATATTTTAAATTTTTACATCTGTGGATCTCTCCCCCTGTTTTAAGGCAGAGATCTGAAAAATACTGAGGGGTGCACTGAGTAAATGTGCAAAATTTCAATCTTGTAGGTGCAAAAGTAAGCCCGCGAAAAATAATATTCCCCAAATATCCCAGATTCACGTATAAAATAAGATCTCAGTTAAAAGGTTCCTGAGACATCCCTATTTATCCTAGGAGCATAGTACGTACATCATTTTCTTCAGAATAGAACAGCCTTTCAAACGGTACCATTCATATGTCTCCATCTGAGGCGGGAAAACCACGAAAAAAACTATTTTTTGTTAAAAATATCCTTTTTTTCAACATTTTTGCCCCTCTGGACCCCTCTGTTTCCACGCAGAGATCTGAAAACATCTTAAAATTATTAAGGGGTGCACTAAACGAGTGTGCAAAATTTCAGTCTTCTGAATGCAAAATGTAACCCGCCAAAAAATAATAATAATACGCATAACAAAAAAATCTTAAATTTATGACGTCATCACACACTATGCCTCAACGCAGAAAGTCGTGAAAGTATATGTAACGTGTTCTAAAATGCCTCAGTCTTGAAAAAAACGAAGAAAAAGCCTTATTAATACTTTTTAAATTGAATAATGAAGATTCTACCCTATCACCTAAAAATAGGTGATATAATTTAAAAGCTTAAGCACAGGGCCGGCGCTAGCAGTTTTGCCGCCCTGGGCGAAACTTTCACATGCCGCCCCTTTAATTCGCAAACCTTATTTTGACAGAAGACGTTCAAGTGTCACGAAAAAGTAAGATGCCCTATTTAAAAACATGTTTGAAATGGAAAAATAAATAAACAATTGAACTACTCTTCTCGAATGTTTACGTAATATTTAAACGACTACACACATGACACAATATTCAGTATGCTCGATTTCGCTGTATATCTGTGATATGCAGAAGCGAATGCAAAAATTAAAATTTTTGAAAAATATATGTTTTAGTCACGACTAAGAATTTTAATTTTTAAGCTTATTTTATATCAAAAAGGTGTTTCCAATAGAGTATGGAGAATGAAGATAATATAGTGAATCAGATATTACGGCAAGCTAAGTGATTAAACTAAGTCTTATAATTTACTGAATACAATGGAGATATATAAAATTTAACATACCTTAATTGAAAGAAACTTTTCTTGCTTTGATATGAGCAAATTTCTGTATCACATTCGAGTAGTCCAATGTTTCAGCCAATTCGTGTTCTATTCATATCGTCGCTAGACCATTCAAGCGTGTTTCAGACATGGAAGTTTTTAATAAGCTTAAGTTTCGAAAAACTTCTTTCTCCACTTGCCACTATTACCGGTAAGGTTAACAAAATCCTAAGTACCACACTGACATTGGGAGCAAAGTCGTGTTCCTTAATTAATCTTTAGGAGGCGCGGTGGCTCAGTAGTAGAGCGTTCACCTCAAGTGTTTGGGGTCCCTGGTGCGATTAGGGCTGTTCCGATAATCGAGTAATCGATAACAATTCGATAAAATTTCAAAACCGTTTCATCGATAAAGAATTTTAATTTTATCGAATTATCGAACTTCCGAGACTCCCGAAATGTTCGAGACTCCCGAAATGTTCGAGACTCTCGAAATGTTCGGGACTCTCGAAATGATCGAGACTCTCGAAATGATCGAGACTCTCGAAATGTTCGAGACTCCCGAAATGTTTGAGACTCTCGAAATGTTTGAGACTCTCGAAGGGTTCGAGGCACTCGAAATGTAAGAAACATTAGAATACTTCGAGACACTCGAACTCTTCGAGAGTCTCGAATTGTTTGAAAGCAGCAAATACAGAAATATATCAATATGATCGCATTTGTTGAGTCGCTTGAATATTTTGAAAAGTTCGGGATTATCGGAGTGTTCGGAAGAAACAATGTATTCGAAGTTATCATAGTCGTATATAATATGTGTTACATATATGCAGGGTGTTCATTTTAAAACTTCTCTCCTTAGCAATGAAGTGAAGGAAAAGTTTTTCCCCCACAGATCTGTACAAGGTTTAAGCAGTTTGTCAGAAGAGAGAAAAAGGAAGAGAAAACATGCATCACCCGAATGGAATTGGAATCCAAGACACCATTAGTCTATTAATAGTCACTTTGCCGATTGCGCCAATAACGGGGCAGGCAGAAAAATAATTTTAATATGATTTCTTGGGTTTAATTTAAAGTTCTGTATAGAGACATCTACTGATATAGGTAGAGGTAAGGAAAGTCGATAAGGCTGAAGACTTATCAAACTCCCGTTTCGAAAATTTACTCTCCGGCGCTCGGATGCCTTCGAGTATTTGAGATTCTTTTGAAACAAACTTTGAGAATTTTGAGTACAAAGCTCCCTATTACAGGCCGTCCTGTCTGTCTGTCTGTATGTGGCATCCGACCATAACTTTGGGTTGCCATATTTTGATATTAGAAAAGCGGGGGATTCTAAACCGTAAGTACTGATGTGAACTTGTGTATTACAAATACTGACAATCCTTCTGACCATTCTTTTAGTGATTTCTTTGTTAAGTGACACTTCCTCTAACAAAACTAAAGTAAAGCAAATTTAGTTTTTGCCTTTAATGTTTTATTAAGTTCAACAAATGTGAGTCTCGAATTGTAAAGTAAGTATTACAGTAAGATATCTCTAATAAGGATATCTTTAAGACAAGTTGTTTAAAAAAAAAAGAAAAAGAAAAAAGCAAGCGATGTATGGCAGATGTTCATGCGGTTTTCTCTCTAAGAAATACAAAATAATTTCTGAACTTTTATCGTAAGAAAGCTAAAACATATTTAGAAGTCTTGGTCTATCTCTTTTAAAATTTCTAATCATTTTCAAAGATTGCTACTTGAAATCATACTAACATACAAAACTACCACAGTTTCACAATATATGAAATACAGTATAAACATTTTAAAAGAAAAAAATACTAATAATGAATCTAATCTAAACAAAATGCTAAGGATACCGTAGTTCAATGTGCAATCACTTCTGAATATATAAAGACTAGTTGAACATATAGATTACGTAACAACATAGACTTGTTCAGTTGAACTGGGCAGAATGTTATCAAAGAAATACGCACCCATGAGATCATATATTAGTATTCATGGGTTGAACCAAAATGTGTATGATTATGCCAAATGTTTTTACATTTTCATTCCCTTTAACTTTTCTTTTTTTTTAAAAAAAAATCCTCGATTGCATAAAATCTTATCATAAAATTCTACGCATGATAAATCTTTCATATTGTACAAAACCAGTAGTAATAATTTGGCAGTTTCTACATTCATCTTGTTTCTGTCATCTGTCCATTCGCGATTGAGATTGACAAAGAAATGTAGCGGTTTACGTTGAATATAACAACACTTTATCAACAAAGTCGTCTTAGATTTTTCTCCAATCCAAAAAAGCGGGTGATTTTACGTGATTAAGAGATTATTAAGCGGGAGACGAATATAAGACCTGAAAATCTGGTGGTATCCGCTAAAATCAGGTAATATGGCAACCCTATGTCAGGAATCGCCTCCCAAACGTTGGCGGTGTTGTTTTGAAACACTCTGTATAAAATAATGCACCACTTTATCTGAATTGATGCAAAACTCTTACGTTTTTAAAACCTACATTATTCGTCCAGGATGCAATCTGCCTCCACCAAACGACGCTTCTGGATCCGTTAGTGTGTGGATTCATCATAATGTATATACAAACCGACTGTATAGAACATATGCTACACTGTATATTCACTGTCGAGGAAATAGATTTATTTCCGTTTTTCATCTTCATTAAACTTAGTGATGATTTCAAGGTTTTCCCCGGTAGGCTTACCATACGTCCTAGATTCAAGCCTGTGTCCGGAAAATTGTCTGAGATTAACTAATGCCCGAAATTTTAGGGAAAATGGAAGACTGGGAAATTTCGCTATGTTTGGTCAAGTGCTTGGCTTGCATTTCAGTCTTTTGTACTGATATTTTTGAAAAAAATTAAAATAGCGATAAGGTGTTCTTCGCAAGAATACTTTACTCAGGAAAATAATTAAGACAATAATATAAAAATATATTTAAATATATGTAAGTATAGAAAATGAGCATACAAGGTCTGTATGATAAGTAATGAGACTCGCCGCGCCGCGGCGCGCGTGTCGCTGGAGCGGGTTTGTCGGTGATGGAGGATGTAGGGGGGGGGGTCCGAGCAAAGCAACGCACCGCGCGTCAGTTGGCTCCGAGCCTTAGTGGAGCGCGGACAAGCCTTGGACAAAGCCCTTGTGAACATTCTTGTCACGGCGGAAAATCAACAAACATGGAGGGTTCCATCGAACAGCGTTATGCGATCAAATTTTGCGTTCGCCTGGGGAAAACGGCTACTCAGACGCTTTCTCTCATCACGGAGGCCTACAAAGAGGAAGCCCTATCCAAAGCCCAGGTGTTTCGTTGGCACAGTGCGTTCCGGAACGGCCGGGAAAGCGTTGAGGATCTGGAGAGGGCTGGACGCCCGACAACAGTGACTACGGACGAAACTGTGGCAAAAGTGAGGGATCTCCTGAACTCAGACCGTCGATTATCGTTGAGATTGATTGCTGATGAACTCGATATGAACCACACAACAGTGCACAAGATTGTGACGGAACAATTGGGAATGAGAAAAATCTGTGCGAAACTGGTGCCGCGAGTGTTGACTGACGAACAAAAGCAACGACGTGTTGATTGTTGTCAGGAACTGTTGAACCTCATGAACAGTGACCCTAACTTTGAAGATGACGTCATAACAGGTGACGAGTCGTGGGTGTTCCAGTACGACCCTGAAACGAAACGTCAAAGCGCGGAGTGGCACACTCCTGCGTCCCCGCGCCCCAAGAAGGCCAGAATGTCGAAGTCAAAGGTGAAAACAATGTTGATTGTTTTTTTTGACAATGTGGGGGTGGTCCACAAGGAGTTTGTACCCCAAGGACAAGCCGTCAACGCCGCCTTCTACAAACAAGTCCTTGAGAGACTGCACAGGAGCGTCAAGCGGAAAAGACCGGCGATCGCTAGCCGGTGGAAGTTGCATCACGACAATGCCCCTGCCCACACCGCCTTCTTAGTGACCTCCTTTTTGACCCGGATTGGGGTGGAAGTCCTTCCACAACCACCCTACAGCCCAGATGTGAGCCCGGCCGACTTCTTCCTCTTCCCGAAGCTGAAGCCACGCTTGAAAGGAACCCGTTTTGCAGACGTCACAGCCATCCAAGCAGCCGTGACCACATTTCTAAAGGACATGCCGGCTGCTGACTTCCAGGGGGCGTTTGCAGCGTGGAAACATCGATTGCAGAAGTGCATCGACGCAAGAGGGAGAGTACTTCGAAAGCTTTTAAGTCCCTGTACAGATCAGATCAATAAAACAATGTTTCCAGACCTGGTCTCATTACTTATCATACAAACCCTGTAAGCATTTTTGGAACTTAAGATTAGACTTTTCTTAACTTCTTAATAAACACACACCATTCTTAAAAATATCCAGAAATTATGATAATCCTGCCCCGGGGGATTTTGAATACACGGAGGGTGAAAGTAGCAAAAATACTGGTAAGCTACGGTGAACATGATCAGAGATATGTTTGTGGGGGAATATTCCTCCTGAACAACCCCTTGACTAACATTTACTTTACTGAAAGGCTAAAGGGAGAGTTTGCGCCCAAAGCATCAACATATCTGATTGCGGCAATGTGTGAAGTAGTGGCCATTAACAGAAAGCAAACACGACAGAAGATAACACATTTGGCTTAAAAATAAAATTTTGGTACAATATTTTAGCAACACCGTACGCGATTAATATGGTTGAGGTGTTGGGCGTATACTATATCGTATGAAGAGCAAATTTCCCTATTTGTACGTTTAAGACCGTGTGTCTGACAACACTGATACAAAATCTGTCAGCAAATAACAAATAAGAGATAAAACTCAAGAAGAAATTGAACTTCCTGTGTGTGCGTGTGTGTGTGTGTGTGTGTGTGTGTGTGTCGGACGAAAAAGCAATCCCTTTCTGTACGCTTTCCTTTCTCCTCACAAATACAACTTTGCAATAACTTATCAGATGAAGAAAAAAATTGTTTGACTAGTTTGGCTGCAAGAAGGAATCATTAGAGAGGTGAAGAAACTGAACTGCCCATCACTACTTTTGATAATACCCGAAACTTCGATAATACTCGAAATTTCGATACTACCCGAAACTTCGATAATACTCGAACTTTCGATATTACCCGAAACTTCGATAATACTCGAAATGTCGATAATACCCGAAACTTCGATATTACTCGAAATGTCGATAATACCCGAACTTTTGATAATACCCGAAACTTCGATAATACTCGAAATTTCGATAATACCCGAAACTTTGATAATTTCAAATACTCGAACGGTTTCGAGTAACCGATGACAATTCGATAAATTTTCACTCTCGAAGTTCGATAGGTCCTCAGCCTTATCGAACACCCCTAGGTGCGATCACAGCTCACGCCGTGTGCACTTTGTGGTGGACAAACCGTGCTCGTGAGTTTTCTCGAGGTTCTCCCGTTTCCTCCCACTTTCTTCATTTCACCATTTCATTCATTTCTCATCTTCAACGTTTCCTTTACGCCCCAGCACCAGCATAAGCGTAGGACGTAAAACTCAAAGATTTCATTTTATTTCATTAATCTTAAAATCTCTTTTGATGAACTTTTAGGCTTAATTATAGCGGATAGCGCTTTCAGTTCGTCTTCCAAATCACTGGGATTAATATCTTTCGATTCTTCGTGTGTTAAAATGCTGGCAAGTTTAGTACAATTTTCAGACAAAAGTTCAGGTAGCATAATATCTTTAAGATTACTTATATCGTAAAGAAAATCGAAATACTCGCTGCGATGTTTAAGTTGCTCAAACATCTCTCTTAAAGCTAACACAATCACGTCTAGAACTTTGTAATAAAAATCGATCTTGTATCTTGTTTGTGGATCTTCAATTGCTTCATCCTCTGACTCGTACTGAAACTCTCTCTTCTTTCGTCTTCGAGTTTACAGTGTAGTACCTATCCGTGGATCATCCATATACAATGCTGATGCTAACTCCACCGCATAAACTAAGTATGAATGAAAGAAACTTTGCATCATTTCTGCCTCTTTTAAAGCACTCAGATATAATTTCGAGAAACCCGACTGCATCCAACACATGAGAATGAATGCTTTGGAGACTTTTGCTTACTATGTTTACGTGGAGTAAAAAGTCATACCGGATATCAAGTGAGCAAAGGAAAGTAAAAGTCACAGAGCTCGTTTACTATACACAGAGCATCGTGGGTGACTATTTTATCTGTTCTATTGTTACTTATTTGAAGTAAGGTATCATAAGCCTCCCCTATTTGATATCTAACGTAAGTAGAGTCAAAGCATCAATTCGGCTCTTCTACTTTGTGGTGCTTAATGGTTTTAAAGTGAGACTACTAATATGATCCTTTAGTATGGCCCAACGTTGAACTGACGCAAAAAAAAAGTCATAAACTTTTTAAGTATACAAAAAACAAAAAAATGGAACGGCGTACTAAGATGCTGTGGCTGCATCGTTAACGACAAGGTTTAGTGAATGACTACTGCAAGGAACATAGAAGACTCGGGAATTCATTTCTAAAATTCTCTTCTGAATACCTGAATGTTTGCCTTTCATATTGGAATCATTGTCATATCCTTGGCCCCTCATGTCTTCGATAGAAATGTTCATTTCCTTTAGCTGTTTAATTATTTCTTCTGTCAGTCCTAGACCAGTGGTGTCTATTATCGGTACGAAACTAAGAAAGTGTTAGCAAATTTTTACGAGGCATTCTCCAGTATTGTGTGTAATTTGTACACAACGAACGATTATTAATTGTCATTTGCTCTGCAGCAGAAAGACGACAAGGGAAATATTGAATGAGATACCTGTGGCTAGTAGTTTGATAACTGAAAATGAAGGGAATGTTCTGAATTTCATGAATGTGAGTGAAGTAAGTTCAATTACATTCTCAGTTGAACACAATTTTATTTTTCCATGTAGGCCTATAACGAAGCATTATATTTTGATAATATTATTATTTTTTTCAAATTTTGCCGCCCATTGGAGTTGCCGCCCTGGGCGGTGGCACGGCTCGACCCCCCCTCGCGCCGGCCCTGCTTAAGCAATAAGGAAAAAGTACAGCAACGTTTATCAAAATGACACTTTTTTTCACAAAATTTAGTGATATTTGGCAGGGGCCTATTTTTAAAAACTCAGAACTAGCTTGCGGCATGAAATACATAAATTTCGCCTAAAGTTACAAAATTTTAAAAAAAATGGAGAGGGGATAGGACCCCATTAAATACGCCCTATTATCTGGAAAGAAACAAACAGACACGCACAAAAAAGAATTTTTGTTTTAAATGTCGATGGTGATTTCCCCGTTGGAATAGTTAAAAATTTTAAAACCCAAACCCAATGTCACGAAAAGAAGAAAGCAGGAATGCTCCGTTACCTGTTCAAAACGGGATTTTCCCTAATCATCCTCTGCATGACACTTGTTTTCATACTATACTGTGCATTTACACCCTCCATTCCAAAAGAAACCGAACTTTTGAAAACAAATAGTACCACTAGTGCCATCTGTTGTAATATTTTACCGGTAGATGGCGTAGTCCCTCATTGACAACTGGTATAAATGTCATGACATTTGGATGCACGGCAACAAAGTTATTGCGTTTCAACTGTCAGTGTGTTGTGTACATCGGTCGGAAAATGAGTTTCAAACAACGAGCTGCAATTGAGTTTTGTGTTAAACTGGGTAAAACTTTTAGTGAAACGCACCAAATGCTACAAAATGCATGTGGTGATGAGTGTCTATCCCGTACGCACGTTTCCGAGTGGTTCAGGCAATTCAAATCGGGTAGAGAGACGCTGGATGATGACAAAAGATCAGGCCGTCCCAGAACCGGATTATCGGAAGAAAACATCGAAAAAGTGCGTGAATTCATCAAACATAACAAAAAATCGTCGGTGAAAGTTATTGAAATGGAATTAGGCATTCCTCAAACAATCGCATACCGCATTTTGACCGAAGTTTTGGGCCTTGAGAAGGTTAATTCGCGGTTTGTACCACACAAACTCACCGAAGACCAAAAAGTTGATCTAATTGCGCATTGCAAAGACATCGTTAAAAGTGCTCGGCAGGATCGAAACTTCTTGAAAGCGATTGTAACTGGTGACGAGACGTGGTGTTTTGAATATGAGCCCGAAACAAAGCGGCAAAGTGCTGAATGGAGAGCGCCGGATGAAGGAACACCCAAAATAAGTCGCTTGGTGAAGTCAAAAGTTAAGGTGATGCTGATTTTTTTTTTACGATTCAAAAGGAATTATCCACAAAGAATTTGTTCAGCCCGGCCAGACAGTCACTGGAGAGTTTTACTTGGGCGTCATGAAGCGTTTGCTGGCAAGAATTCGTCGTATTCGGCCCGAATATCGCGAAATCGGCAGTTGGACTCTTTTGGACGATAATGCACCATCACATCGTTCGCGATTTGTAACTGAATTTTTGGTCAAAAATCACATTATTCGGTTCCATCATCCGCCCTATTCACCAGATCTCGCTCCGTGCGATTTCTATCTGTACCCGAAACTGCATTTGACGATGAAAGGAAAGTGGCACGCATCGATTGATGCCATTGAGAAGGCGACGACCGCCGTCCTAAAGACCATTCCAATAAAGGACATGGAGAAGTCGTTTGACAACTTGTTGGAGCGTGCAAATATGTGTATCGATGCAGAAGGGGAATACATTGATTAATAAAAATGATTTGTTCCAAAATGTACATTGCTTTTTTGTTTTTTTTTAAAACGTTCGGTTTCTTTTGGAATGGAGGGTGTAAGTCTCATTGTATTAAGATTATTAACTTCCATAATCAAAATAACAGAACAGAAACGGGATTTTACTTATTTTCACTTTAAATTAATTTATTTCGGAATTCGATTTAAATCAACGATTTTTTTATTTAAAAAATCAAGTGATTTAAATCTTGATTCATATCGTGATTTAAATCAGACTGATTTAAATCAATCCACCCTGATTTGGTCTATAATTATTTACTTCAGATTTGGAGGAACTTTCATGTAAAGATTTGACCATAGAACATTTTAATTTGGCGTAGAAGATTCCTTATTGAAAACAAGTACTTATAATATGAGATAGAGGAGACACAATTATATATATTGATGCACTTCTGAATTGCAGTCATGAAGATTTCGTCAAGACAGTTGAGGTTTTATTTCTCATGTTTTTAAATGATCTGAATATATATATATATCCCTCCGTGGTCACACTTATTTTCTTGTGACACGGAGGTCACACTGGGGTCCACAGGACCCCACCACATTTTTTTAATCTTATTTAATTTTTGAAATATATTTTTGCAATATTTTTTTGTTTTTACTGTTCTGTGATACGTTCTATTTACTATAAGCAATAAATTTGCACTTATAAGCGATTTGGTTACTTTTATTACAGTTTTCATTAACAGTCAGAAGGAAAAATACGTTGTTTTTTTTTTCACCTTATATAAAAAAAAGCTAAAAATCTCAACACTTTAGGGATCATTTGTAATAAAATATATGCATATGCATACCAACGTAACAAACACGTGTTATGCAAAATATGAAAGAAAAAACTCCCATACGCTATCTTGCGAAGAACGGTAAAATTAACTTTTTCAGGACCGACATGGATTTCAAAAAAATCATGGACCTTTACGTTGGCGGCCCTAGTACCCCTTCTACTTGTCACAGAGACTTGAACTATAACGCGTTGTAAAGCTTATGTAACACAGACTTCAATCAGCTAACATTTGTGCCACCCGTGCCAAACCCTTAGAAGAAGAAGAAGAATATTTTTAAAAACGAGAATTTATTTGTTTTTGGAAATTTGTGAAAGGCTGGCAACACTGTTACTTGTCGTACGGAGAGAAAAAAATCACATGTACGCTAGACATTGGGTACAATCAAGTAAAAAAAAACGAAGGGCGAAAATTCAATACCAAGTGAGAAAAAATTCCGAACGTGTTTCCTAAGAGAATCATCCTGTATATATTTTATGAAATATTTTGGTCAACTCTGACGTTGGTTGCCCTAGATACGCCCCTAATTGTCACAGAGATATATACCATACCTGATTGTACAGCTCATGGAACACACATTTCAACGAGGTAGCTCTTGTGCCCCCGTGCGTGCAACAAATAACAGTGTTGCCAGAGCCCCACTAACTTCGGAAAGTGTATTTTTCATAACATTTTACTTTCTTCTTCTTTTACGAATTGGGCACGGGAGGCACAAAAGTTACCTCGTTAGAATCTGTGTCTCATAAGCTTTTCGACGAGGTATCGTTCATATCTCTGTGCCAATTAGGGATATCGCTAGGGCTGCCAACGTCAGGCCACACACACACACACACACACACACACACACACACATATATATATATATATATATATATATATATATATATATATATATATATATATATATATATATATATATATATATATATATATATATATATATATATATGTGTGTGTGTGTGTGTGTGTGTGTGTGCGCGCGGGATGATTCTCATATTTACGTTGTTCCGAATTTTTTTCTCCCATGCTATTGTATCTTCGTCTTTCATTTTTTATATGATTGTTCCGAATGTCTGGCGTACATTTTCTGGCGTAGGGCAAATAACTGTGTTGGCAGCGTCCCACAATTTTCAGGTGTAAAAATATAAACACTGAAAAAGGGTAAATTCAATATCCCTCTGATTCATCCCTTTCAAGCCCAATGACCATACACAGGGTATCACTAGTTGGTATGTTCATTTATCTTTGTTGATGCCACTTTTTATGCTTGTAGCTCCTTTGGGGAGATAGTTTATCCCCTAAATGCTGAGGGAGAGGGGAAATAAAACATCCAATTTTGCCCTCTACCTTTCCGTTGCGAGACCCTTCATGTGGATGAAATGCACACCATTAGAACGTTTTATCCCTCCTGAAGAGATAGACACCTAAATCATCTCTCTACGTTAATTAGGAGCCGAACTACGGAGGTTTTAAACTATTGGCTCAGCGCTTGAGCCGTTGGTCCTGAAAAGGTTAACGCTTTGGTAATTGTACTTTAAGAAAATACTAAAATCTTCTATATCACTGTCACCATCATTATTGGCAAGCAAAAGTTCAAGTATTTCATCTTCTTTTAACCAGTGGTGCCCACCCCCCCTTATGTCTATGACGCACCCCCCCAATTGTCTATCCGTAAGTGTTCTTCCATGAAAAAAATCTTCTTTTCGATTAATTTTACCCCCCCTCATCAAACATATTTATATAGATTTTAACCCCCCCAAATATTTCAATGACGCAGTTTGCGTCATAGCCCCCCCTTGTGGGCACCCCTGTTTTAACTTACTCTGAGCCATATTTCATGAATAGAAATGTCAGAAATAAAGGAAAATAGATGGAATTAGAAAGCGAACGAAAGAAACAAACGCTTACGTGCCGGTCACACTGGAGTCTGTTGGACCCCAAACACACTTCACAACCATCCTGTATAGCACACAGATCGCAATTGACGCAGTTTACCAGCCATAACAACAGGCAGTGTTACCAATTGAATTTACATGGATGGAAAAGTTTTTAAAAAAACAGCAGAAAAACATCAGATCCAAAATTAATTTATCTGGGGTCTGTCAGACCCTAGAGTGACCACGGAGGGATATATATATAGTGGCGAATCCAAGAGGGGGCTATAGGGGCTATAGCCCCCCTTGACACTCAGGTATACACTGGACAAAATGGACTTCAATCCTGCTTTACACTGAATAAAACGGTAAAATATGGTTTAGCGCCTCCCTTTGATCATATCCTGGATCCGCCCCTGTATATATATATAATGAGTCTTTACATGTATTCAACGTCATAAGGCAAAAATTGTGAGCTTTTCAATTGTATCTAAAATTCTAGATTGGTAAAATATTGACTGGGATGAAACATTGATAATTTTTAAGGATTGTAAGTGTGCAGTGTTTGAAGCTGGAATTTGAAATTCAAAACTTTCTTGTTAATTTGGTTTCTTCCACTATTTCCTGACTGATGAATTTCCACCACACTATTTTAGTTTTATTTTCTGCAAAATTCTTGTTTGCTAAAGTATGTTCTTTTAGTTTCTTTTAATATCTCTTTTCGCATTGTAGTTTTATAGAACTCAAGATCCGTGATGTTTGAGAATTTAAAATCTTGTTCGATTCCTTTTATGAATTTGTCATCTTCTATTTTGACATGAAAAGTCTGCTAAAGTCTGTTTTAAGTTTTAATTATCGGTAAGGTAATGCTAGAATTTTGGTAGGTACAAATTCGATCTTTATATATATATATATATATATATATATATATATATATATATATATATATATATATATAGCGTATATCGACCCCATATACGCTCGTTCTTTCGTAAATTTTCAAAAAATGTAGCGCATATCGATCCCATATAGCTACACTCGTTCTTTCGTAAAATTTCAAAAATATAGCGTATATCCAATGCATATACGCTCGTTCTTTCGTAAATTTCATAAATATAGCGTGTATTGACCTCGTATACGCTCGTTCTTTCGTAAAGTTTCAAAAATATAGCGTATATCCACCCCATATAAGCTCGTTCTGTAAATTTAAGGTAAATATACTATGGGCTATAAAAATATTTGCCCCATAACTCCCTGTTAATTATCCTTTCTATTATAATTAAACATTATAAAAATGCTGTTTTCTTTTTTTCTTTTAATTGGTCCCTTTTCTTTTGCTTTGGTACTAGTAGCAATATATGGTTTGAATTACTCCACATAAATGACTCTTTACTGCTGGAATTTCCAGATATTGGATCGCAGGTTCAACGCACCTATCTGCGTGTAAAGCTTTCTCACTGATTGAGTTCCCTACGGTATATGTGTTTCCTTTACCAATGTGTCTGTGGAAAGAAATAATAAGAGCGTGAAGAACTAAGCATCCTTATTGGTCGATTTATTTTTCCTTATGCTTTCCCCAGTGACGTGGCGTGACAATTTGACGATTGTTACCGGTTGCTGATACTACAAGTAACATTTGTTTCTCAATATCAGAAAATCTAGTACACACTTTTTCTTTTAGCGTATCAACCATTTCAAACTATAGGCAGGGGTGCCCACAAGGAGGGGCTATGACGCAAACTGCGTCATTGAAATATTTGGGGGGGTTAAAAATCTATATAAATGTTTGAGGGGGTGTAAAAATTAATCGAAAAGATTTTTTTTTCATGGAAGAACACCTACGGATAGACAATTGAGGGGGTGCGTCATGGACATGAGGGGGGGGCACCACTGCTATAGGCATTCGCAAAGTGGTCAAATTCCACTTCATTTACTCTTGACTTTTTAGAACAATGTGGCTCTTCATGTTCTTTCATTTTTTACTAAATATAATTGAAACTATTTCTCAATGATCTTACCAGGGATGATATCGAAACTGCACCTTGAATTGGAAGACATTCTATTTATTTCCTGATAGGACTTCTCGAGCAAGTTCCAAAACAGGTGTTCGTTTCGTGCCCGGAAGTGACCCCTCCTTTGCAGGGGCTAAAATATATAGATCATTTTGACCTATTTTCTATAGCAGGTGTACATAAAGTACGTTGCTACCCCTAAAAGTTGAAACCTATGCTAAAACGCCAAAATACCTGTTTCATCATTGTAACACCATAATTTAACGAAGTGAAAATATTTGCCCCAGGGACTCCGCAGGGTCCCAGGTGGGGTTCAACTCAAAATTTCCAAATGAAAAGAGGGGCAAGTAGCATATCGTTTGAAAGTTAGTGTTAAAAGAAAAACGATAACAGAAGTCTCACAGCGCTAATCAAACTCTGTGCGAAATGGCGGAAGATTCAAAATTTGAAAACAGTCTGCAGCTAAAAGTGCATGGCCAACACTAGAATTCCAAAACTGTGATACAGGTGTCAAAATTCTAAAACATGTGTTACAGTATTTAAAACGTGCAATTTATCTAAATGAAAATGTTTGCCCCAGGGCCCTCGTAGAGTCCCACACGGAGTCTACCTCGAAGTTTTAATTTGGAAAGTCTTCAAAAGGTATATCGTTTATAAGCCATCGTTCTTCAACTTTCCAACGACCTGTCTGGTAGAAGCAGTCTAGAAGACACGGCTCCGTCGAATGTTGTTTGCTGAAGCTTGGCTTTTGTTCTGGTCTATGTGTGAGAGCCATGTAAGTCACACGCCACGGTCGTAGCAACGTGGTAGCTGCCAGGACTGTATCTTTGTTATGCAGGTATGAGGTCCATATGCATGACGATCACTCTACGGCGTGATAGTGAGGCTTGAGTGTCTCGTGGAGGGATGCGTCCATGCTATTGTTCATGAAGAAGTGATAAAAACACAGTGGTTGGAGACACCAACTGTACTGAATAAGACTCTTCTCCATGCAGTGTTCGTCGTCCGAAATTGAACATGTCGAGAAAGCTGTATCCTTTGTGTGGAAACTGAAAGACAAGTCTCTCACTGACTGGTTACTAAAATCATCAGGAAGGTCGATGTATCCACATTTTCCGAAAACGTACTTGATCATATCTTGGAATCTGGGTGATTCCAACTGATTTCGTGATACTCCAATCAAGTGAGCACTGGAATACCGATTTGTCATGTCTAGCTTGTCTCCAAGTCCTTCATTCCGAACATGCTTGTGGGCACGGTTCACCATCAATTTTCTGTAAAGAATATATCCCACATCGAATGGCTGTCCATAGGAAGTACTGCCTGGAGTGATTGTTCCTGGATATAAGTCAGGACACTCTTGATACAAGTCCGGATCTCTCATAATGGCTGCGTCGTCCTTCAACAAAAAACACGGAGTTCCAACGTCTCGAACAAGATGTAGCAGGTATTCCTAGAATATTTGTCACTCATTCCTGACTTATTTGCTCTGATCATGACTCCAGGGATCTGAGGGATTTTACATTGGACCCTTGATCCAAATTTGCCGGATGGTTCGCGGAGCACAATGACAGTCGGGCCCACGAGCTTTCCTGATGCCGAAATCGCTTCCTGGACTGTGTAAGAATGTCACTTTTGATTCGCATCTTACTTTCGACATCTTTTACTCCACGCTGAGTTAGAGTTCGTGGTGTTAGTAATTCATAATTGAATCCACTTTGATCAAGATTCACAATTTGATCAAGGTTGTAGTTATCCTCTTCAATCTCCCATCTGATTTGTTGAATATAGCTGTCGAATTCGTTTGAACGTTCCAGTGCTTTTGTTCTGGCTGCCATTGTCATGATTTTTGTGATTTTCCTGGAACCCCAGTTCATTTCTCTCAATAGTCGGCGGATCCAGAATCGGGATGCCTTGAAACCAGTAATCCCTAGCTTCCTCGATTGTTCAAAGGCTTCCACGGCAATGCCTTCTTCAGTGATCCTGAAAAAATTCGGAGCAGCGCGTTTATTTTTGCACCATGCTTTGACAGATTCTCGGAGTTCTGCTAGCTTGGTCCGCTGGGATGCCTTGTCCAGGAATAATTTCATCCGAATGATTACACTTGCACAGATGTCAACTCTTGCTACACGTTTCGCATCCTTGAGTTTGCAACCACTGGATGCGTTGTTATAAGCTGCTACAGTATCTCTCAATTTCGTTTCACTTCATGATCTCCAAAATGCGGTTTCTTGAGAAGGATTTGGGTCCAGGTAGTCGTAATCAGGATCGCATTCAGTACCCGAAGCAGTTCCTTGTTGACTTGATGTCGTGTCCAAGGGCTGGAATTGAGTATTATCCTCGAACGTAACATAATCGTCTACGGTCATTGTAATGTCCTGGAGAACAGAGTTTGTCACCATCAACTTGATGAGCTTGTGAACCTTCTTTGCAATCTAGAGAATCAATTTTCTAAATGTAAGTCAACGTTATTGCAAATTGACTAACACAACTTTTCATTCAAGCTAATCACAGGCTATAAATCAGGGTTGCTGGCTTTCTAAATTCGTCATTGCAAACGTTAAATGTATAGAAATGAAAACGTATGTCCTGCAGTCCCTATATGCGGGCAGCGGTCAAACTACCATTTTCAAATGGACTAACTCCTTCAGTGTGGGTGGCGTATATATACGCTTTCATTTTGTTTTGGCTATTTTGTATTGCGTATGGCGAATATACTTGCCTATAGTATGAATAATGTTATCCCGACAATATTTAGCGAATTTGCGCTCAGCTGGTTTCAATTGTTGCTTAATTAAAAGAAGAAGACGAAAAAAAGAAAGAAATTAAAATAGAGTTTGCGCTTCATCAAATATAGTTTTCATTCTTTGTTTTGTTTGAGAGCAGACAGTACAGTAATGCCTTCAAAGCGATATTTCAACGATGCTGACATCGAGGAAGAGTTATTAATTAGTGATTTTGATGTAAGTGATTTTGAAACAGATTTTGAATCAACATCCAAAGTTCTCAAAAAAAACTACAATTTTTACAGCGGTTCGCATCTAAAAATTACGCACTGAAGGGGTTAAGTAGTACTTTCTTTCAAAGTTTCTCAAAAAATACAGATAGCGTAAGGAACCAATCATTCGTCTCTACACCAATCCTGTGCAAAATGGTGGGGTGTTTACGTCTACATGCTGAATCTTAAGGTTCATGACCACCTCGTACACCTAAAGCTTTGAAACAAATGTCGAACTATGTGGTTCTTGACATCAAAACGACACTTGTAAATGCAAAACAGCCACGTAGTCTAGAGGTTTCTAGATCGCTTCTACCAGACGGGCTGTCGGTAAGTTGTAGCTGGATAGCTTTCAAACGATATGCTACTTGCTCCTCTTTTCAATTGCCAATTTTGAGTTGGACCACACATGGGACCCTGCGGGGACCATGAGGTAAACATTATCATTTCGATAAATAGCACTTTTCAAATAATGAAACACGTGTTTTAGAATTTTGACACCTGTATCACAGTTTTGGAATTCTAGTGGTGGCCATGCACTTTTAGCTGCAGACTGTTTTCAAATTTTGAGTCTTCCGCCATTTCGCACAGAGTTTGATTAGAGCTGTGAGACTTCTGTTATCGTTTTTCTTTTAACACTAACTTTCAAACGATATGCTACTTGCCCCTCTTTTCATTTGGAAATTTTGAGTTGGACCCCACCTGGACCCTGCGGAGACCCTGGGGCAAATATTTTCACTTCGTTAAATTATGGTGTTACAATGATGAAACAGGTATTTTGGCGTTTTAGCATAGGTTTCAACTTTTAGGGGTAGCAACGTACTTTATGTACACCTGCTATAGAAAATAGGTCAAAATGATATATATATTTTAGCCCCTGCAGAGGAGGGGTCACTTCCTGGCACGAAACGAATACCTGTTTTGGAACTTGCTCGAGAAGTCCTATCAGGAAATATATAGAATGTCTTCCAATTCAAGGTGCAGTTTCGATATCATCCCTGGTTAGATATTCTTCAAAGTCATTTATTTTCTTTCTGCAGTAACCTACATCATGAACTTTCTTTTGTAAGATATTGAACAAGATTTCTTATCTTGATGTTATAACAGAAAACACTTCAAGTAAAAAATTGAAGTCAAAACTTTGAAAGGTTTGATAGAATTTTGCTACACAAACTCTGGTTTGAGAACCCTATTCGTCGGTTTTATCCATCATGGACTCCTAACAGTTCATCTTTAAAGCTATACAGCACATCATTTACGCTACTCCTATAGTTCCATACCTTGTGTTTGAGACTATTGGGATACTTTTGTTGACTACACAATCAAGAGCATTGTTCTTTTTGAAGACTTCGAGGAAGAAGAAGCAAGTCCCAACACAATTAAAAAAAAAAAAAACTAATACCCTTTTCCAGTAGCGTAACTTGAAGCTTCAGTGCCCCGCAAGCTTTAGTTATGCGCCCTAGTTTCTATATATTTTGCGCCCCCCGCCGCGAGGGTTACGGGGGTGCTATTTACGACTGTGCCCTTTTGTATAATCAACGGACTTTTCTAAAACTAAATTAAGTCTATGGGCATAAGAATGAAAATATAATTAACAAGAGGCTGCAGTTCCCTACCTCACCAACCATAACTGGAGTCAGGGGCGTATCCAGGTCCGATTTCTGGGGGGGGCGGTGGGTTGTCATACTGCTACTTTTAAGGGCTCCAAACTTTGGAATGAGTTTTATTTATATATATAAAATAAGAAAGTTTCCTCTTCTGGGGAGGGCAATCGCCCCCCCCCCCCCCGGATCCGCCCCTGACTGGAGTTTCATCGTATGTTTGAGCAACAAGTTTTCCGTATTGAAAATTAGTTAAACAGTCAAACTGCGGCACGATGAAGACGATTGCACAGTTCTTTTTCAACACATCAAACTGCATCGAAGTCCAAATTCAACTAGTAGGCTAGCGGCTAGAGTTGGAAATTTGTTGCATCGAAAGTTTTCTATACTAAATTAAAAACAAAATATTTTCAACTTAATTAGCATAAATCCTAAATAATAATAATTACTCTAATTGGAAGGAGCGCGGGCAACACCTCTGCTTTGCTCTAATTTATCATTACTATTCCCCCTTGCTCTTGAAACAGTTCCCATATAGCACAATGTGTATCATCAATAGGCATTTCTGTATATTTAATGACACTTTAGGGACTGACAATATCTTTGCTCCTTCAGGCATGAGACAACCATCTAAATTTATATACTGTTTAAACAGAAATAAAATCTCAATTAAAAAAAAAAATAATGCCCATAAGCTCAAATTAACATTCAATGAGAAACTATTTCGAATCAAAGTAAACCTATATTAAATTTTTGTTAGAATATCCTATGGAGTATATTCTTGTTCACTGTTGCTGTATTATTCAAATTTAAAGATAACGTATTAACATACAAAAGTTGTGTAAAAATGATAGATTAACATATAAATAATGCACTGGAACATCAGTCTCACGGTAGCACGTGTTAAATGCTATTAGCATGAAAAACCTGCTACTTATATTTGTCCGAAATTGTATGCTGTTAAGACAATGAAATAACCATATGAATACCGAAATTGCAGCCAAGTTTCTATTCTTAGAATGGGGAAGCAAACGAAACAGTATAGTAGAATTACCGCCCGCTCGATCCTCTATAGCGAGAGGAGAGCGAATAAGACACCTAAGCGGGCGGTGAGTAGAATATACATGTTGATGATATTCTAGATTCTCCTTGTTTTGACAGGGAACGTTCCTATTTTTTCCTGTTCCACTTAGCCGAACGGTAACATAAGGGCCATTCCGAAAGTCCAAATACTAGTCCACAGGATGCTTCTCGCTGGCACACTGAAAGGTGCTTCTGGAGTGAATGACCGCTATCGGGGTTCGCGTTACCTCTGAAATCCTGCGGTATCAACAACAGTATGCTCCTATTTGGTGTTGGCATGTTGCATTCGTTCACAATGTAAATGAAGCATAGGCCATCCAAACTTTAAAAAAAAAGAGAAAGAAAGAAAGAAAAGAAAAAGGAAAATGTAAACATCTTCCCATGTCGATAATGAAATTTGAAGATATATGAAAACAACGAAAAATTGTAATATTTTTACCGTTACCGCCGGTAACAGCGGTAATACGCACTACACGTCCCTGGCTTTCCCTATGAACTTTCCTTGTTCAATGCTACTTCCTTGTGTTCTGTAGCTTCCTATCTGCTAATGAATTCTCTGCTGGCCTGCTCCAGTGATACCAACCTGGAACTTTATAAAATCCCATCTCGAAAGGCAGAAATTTCCATGTCGGTCATAAATTTCTCGCGCGCTATATTAATTACAAATTTTTTTCAAAATTTATAAAATACTAGCATAACTTACCCGCTTTGCTGGGTTAAATTAAGAAAAAATAGTAATGTTTCGTTAGTCAGTTACTTTTTACTATTGCTAAAGCACTCCTTGATATTGTTCATTTTTGATGATTTTTATATATCCCCTCTCCTTCTCATGTTGCGGGCCACGGTATCGGAAGTGTCATTGTTCATCTCAGCGACCCCGAAAAGTATAAATTCGACACTGATATTGGTAATTTTGATTATATATATACAAAACACCCCTCCCACAATTTTTGCGGGGCTTAATTTGGATTTAAATGGCATCAGAAGTGTCACTGTTCATCTCAGCGACTTCAAAAATTATAGGTTCGACACTAATATCGGTCATTTTCGATCATTTGTAAATGTCTTTCCCCCTTCTTTAAGTTACATCGTCAAAGTGATATGACAAAAATCATCTCATGTTCGAACTTAATCTAGGTTGAAAATTTGATCGACATCGGTCCTGTGGTTCAAGAGCTAGGAAGTTTTATTTATGTTTATATATCTCCCCCTCCTACGTCCTCCCCTAAGTTCTATCGTCAAAGTGAATAGATAAATACCATCCCAGGCCCGAACCTCATCTATGTTGAAAATTTGATCGAGATCGGTCAGGTGGTTCAAGAGTGAAGTCACATAGACAGTCACTTTCATTTTTATTTTTTACATGTGTATCTCCGCCTTCCCCTCCCCCTCCCCTACGTTACACCGTCAAAGTTAAATGATAAAAATTATCCCAAGCCTAAACGTCATCTATGTTGAAATTTTGATCGAGATCGGTTGGGTGGTTTAAGAGTTATTAAGTTTTATTTATTTTTATATATATTTGTATCCTCCCCTCCCTCTCCCCTAAGGTCTACCGTCAAAATAATATGATAAAAACCACTCCAGGTCCGAACTTCATCCATATTGAATATTTGATTAAGATCGGTCCTGTGGTTAAAGCGTGATGAGGTCACAAAGACGGTCTCTTATTTTTATTCTTTTTACATATATATTCCCGCTCCTCCTCCCCCTCCCCTAGGTTCAACCGTAAAAGTGAAATAACGAAAACATCTTAGGCCCGAACCTTATCTATGTTGAAAGTTTGATCAAGATAGGTCTGGTGGCTCAAGAGTTATTAAGTTTCATTTATTTTTATAGATTTCTCCGCTCCCCTTCCCCTCTTTTAAGTTCTACTGTTAAAGTGATATGATAAAAAACAACACCTCAGGTCCGAACCTCATCTTGATTTTTTTTTTTTTTTTTTTAAAGATCGGTCGGGTGGTTTAAGCGTGATGAAGTCACAAAGATGAAAATTGAAACTACCGTACGCCACTGACGTTCTTCATTGAGTGAATTATTCGTAAATTTCGATCATAACTCCTAATAAGTATTTTCCTTAAATTTTTAAATATTGATGAAAATAAACATTGTACGGTACATTTTGTTAGGGCCTATCAGAATTTATTGCTTCGGCCATGCTTTTGTGCCATAATCAGGGTTGGGTAATTACGCGTAAAAAAAGGTTTTGTACGTGACGCGTAAAAACGCGTAATTTACGTAAAATACGTAAAGCACGTAAAAAATCAGAAACAGGTCTACAAATTAAAAGAAAACGTTCTACGCGCTGGGCTTTAAAAGAAATCCTTCCTAAAATTGTATGGAATCTAGCTGGATTTTGCAAAACAATCTGTAAGCATAAACTGGGAATTTTGTATTGGCTTTGTAAAGTAGCGTTGTATAATACGGTTTGCGCGCGTGATGTTCAAAACCCATTTCATCATGTTTCATGTTTTAAATCCTCTGTAATCGAGAAAAGTTTTATGCCAAAGAAGCCGTGGGGGAGACTATTGTGCAATGCAACAACAATAGTAAGCCTTCGTGGTCTCCACGTGTGACGAGGACGACTTTCTGCAATGAGACCCACCCGCTTTACTTCATACTTGCCGACTTGCCGTCTCACTGGCGCCCGCTGACTGTCGGCGCCAGACGGTTTGGATTTTCAATGCTTTATCTGCTCTACAGTCTGGAACGACGGTATAACAATAAAGGAATAGTATTTCTTCCACAATCTCTGTTATTAATATAAACTGTGGAAGTTTAGACTTCGCTTTAGTTGGTGCGGTGTGACTGAAGAAATCTGAGTTCAGCTTCTGGCTGAGTGCTGAATTGTGATTTGAGAATTTCGTGTGTCTGTAGGTGACAGCGCGGGGCAATTTTAACATCACTATGAATCGAGGTGGTAGGTCTCTTCATAACGTGTACGAAGAACTCGGATTTATTCCCATTAAAATTGAACACAAGAATTGTGCTAAGTGTTGTGAATGTGGAGTAACTGTGAAAAATACTGCAAGGGAACATCTGAAATCTCACAGAAAGATTTGTGCCAGAAATTCCAGCTCGAGTAAAGCTCCTTCAAACTCATTGATCTTCTGGGCAGCGATCATGCACCCATTAAGCTAGTCTATAAACCATATTTAGCCACAACTAGTTCTTCGTTACCATTGCGAGTGAGCTTACGTTATGATAGAGCTAAATGGGATCAATATCGTACCCATATATCAGACCTCACCAGAGATCTAACCGAACCCACCACAAGCGATGATTTATATCAGACTGTAGACATCATTACCACTGCAATCCAAGAAGCCAGCAACTTATACATTCCAACCACCCAATCCGTTCCCTATCAACCTAAGCTTCCGCCTCAATACATCACTCTGATCAAACGTTCACGCCAGTTCTATCGAGACTATCTTCGCACTCGCAATCAGGACGCACTCCGACATCACAGACAACTTCAACGCACAGTTCACAACTACGTCAAAGCATATAAACTTCGCTCCTGGGTGAAGACATGCAACAATCTTTCCGAAACATCGCATCCTACAAAATTCTGGATTCGCTTTAATGCATTGTGTGGGAAGTTTACTACTACACCCTACCCTATTTTATTAGGCGACACACCTATTTCTACTGATCAAGATAAAGCGAATGCATTTGCAGACCATTTACAAGAAATTTTCACACCATCAGCTGACAACGCACCGCACGCTGCAGACAGACTTAACACCTCATCGACAAAACTCCAACCAAATATTACTCATATCTTACCTACTAATGCTGCTGTCTCTGCTCCCATCACTGTTCAGGAAATCTCACAAGTTCTTCATAATAAACGAAATACTGCACCAGGTCTCGATAACGTAACTTATCGCCATATCAAAGAATGTCCTATCTCGCTCCTGTTTTTTCTTGCGAATGTTTACACATTCATACTGCGCACTGGCTACTTTCCTTTAGCTTGGAAAACATCTAAGACGCTCATGTTTCCTAAACCACACAAACCGCCGCAGGATATTGCATCCTATAGACCTATCCAACTTACTTCGACCTTCAGTAAGATCTTAGAGCGTATTCTGGTTAAACGATTACATCTTTTCATCGCCGATCATAACTTACTTCCAGTCACACAAGCAGGTTTTAGGCCAGCCTTTTCTATCAACGATCAGCTACTCCGACTCACAACGCTCATTACACAACATTATAATTCAGCTCAACCTTCCTGCTTAGTGTTATTTGACTTGGAGAAAGCATTCGATAAGGTCTGGCATCTTGGGCTCATATACAAACTTCTCAAATTCCAGCTCCCTATCTCATATATTCGCCTTATATACAACTTCATTACCAATCGTATCACCTATATCTCAATACGAGGCAGTTTATCCCATCCTATCTTTCTCTTCTCTGGAGTTCCTCAAGGGTCGGCTTTATCCCCTTTATTATATCTTCTATACGTAGCTGATATGCCCCGATTACCAGATAACGTCCATCTCTTCCAGTACGCGGACGACACGGCTCTGCTAGCACTTGGAATAACTATTCAGCAGATCAGCACTTTCTTACAGACTGCTATCGATCACTTCTACACCTGGTGTACTTCATGGAGGCTTACTATAAACGCAGCTAAAACTCAAGCGATAGTTTTCTTGCCACCCAGACGAACTTCCAAATTCCGTAGAAATCCACGTAAACTCTCTCTACACGTTGATGGGGTGCCTATTCAACTCAGTAATACTGTTACATATCTTGGAATTACATATGACCGCCATCTTACCTGGTTGCAACATCTAAAAACCGTTACTACTAAAGCCTATAATAGACTTAATCTATTGAAACGCTTGACTGGTACCACTTGGGGCCTTAAACCACACACAATACTAAATACGTACAAAGTATTCTTACGACCAGTCCTCACATACGGCTTTACTGCTTGGTTAGCTGCCCCGACAAAATTCTACAATAAGCTTTTCATCCTGGAACGCCATGCTTTCCGTACTGCATTCCGTATTAAGCTACCTAGTCCCACACAAGATCTGTATAATCTGATTACCTTTCCGACCTTACAATACTACATTGAAAAACTGCGGCTCACATATATCACCAAGCGCTTCGAAACTCGTCATCCTTTACTCCAGAATACAATGCGTTACATAGCACTCCATCCAACACCTAATCGTTACTATCATCCTCCACTTTCGCTTCTCTTCACATTATATCATTATACTCTACCACCACTAGATCCCGCTTTACTTATCATTGACAATTACGTCATTCATGAACATCTTCCTCTCATTCACCCATCATTTCCAGCACAGTGATTACCATTATTTACTAACATGGGCCTCATTCGTTTTCATCATTGCCTAGAGCAGCCCCTAGGCTGAAGATAAGCTCATTTGTATAACTAACATCACCTACGTGTTGTCCTGTGTATGCACCTCGCCACATCATTCACGCCCATTATTCTATCATTAATATCGTGCATGCTATACTTAATCCTTCGTTTATGATTATTAATGTTCTTTGCTTATAATATACTGTTTATTTTCTTATTTATTTTTCTTTAATAACAATCATATATATATGTAAAGTAACGTTTCATTCATCTATTTATATAATCTATCACATCTTACTTTTGGCACTTCTGTTGTTTTCATGTTTTGCTTTGTTTTCTCACTTATATATATCTATATATATTTCTATCATCATCATATTTATATTTATGTTGTGTTCAATTATACTCGTTATTCTGTTACCGCTCTTACGTTATTAAAACTACACTTACCATTCAAGTATGATTATGATCAAAAGATCATAATGTCCTAGTTCTCGTAATAAAAATAAATAAATAAATAAATTACTCTTAGCCCATCCATGACTTCCTTCTTACCATAATACCTTCACTTCTCCCACCTAAGAGAGGGTGTAGCCCTCTAACAGGGAGCTAGCCTCTGGCTAGCACTTAAAAAAAAAAAAAAAAAAAAAAATCAAACTCACTGCCGCAGCAGCCTTCACTTCAGAGGGAGACTTCCAGTTTTCCCGCAGTTCATTCGAACTCAGAAATGACAATAGACGTAGATGATCCTTCAGCTCCAGTTTAAAGCCCCCCCACTCCCAGTTCCAGCTCAATCGCTTCCGAGGCCGAGGAGTCATCGACGTCATCAATAGTCAATCAACTCTCCTCTTCTCATCAAGAATGTCCCACCACTATTAGGTGTAAATCTTCCACGGCTAAACGACACATAACAGATTTTTGTGATCGAATGAATCCCACCACGAAGCAAGATATTGATCTTGCGCTTGCCACTGCTTTTTATGGCTGCAACATCCCATTCAGTGTGGTAGTGTCAGTGCACTTCAAAAACTTCTGTAAAACAATGCGGCCTGCCTATAAACCACCAACCAGAAAAACACTTTCTGATAATTTACTCGATGAAGTGTACAATGGAGTTACTAAAACAACTATCAAAGACACAGACTGCGTTTTGCTTTGGAAAAACGAATCTACTAACACAAAAAAATGTCGTAACACTTATTCACAATGCATGTGGAAGTAGTAGCAAAGTTGAAAGCGTCTTTCTCGAAGCTTTCGATATGTCTGGTTTATCAGAAACAGATGAAACTCTTTGTGACGTTGTCAGTGAATCAAGAAAACGAGCAAAACAATGATGCAATGTGAATGTTTATTGCACCGTTTCAGACAATGCAAGTAACATGCGTAAAATGGGTAAACTTCACGGCCTTTAGCATTCTCCCTGTAATGCACATACTGGAAACCTTCTAGCCAAAGATCTGCTTTCGAAAAGCATCATATTTCGAGTTTATATGGTGTTGAAGACTTTCAAGCACCCTGATCGGGAACATGAACTTACAGAAAATGGTGGCTGTAAAGTATGCTTCGCTGTAGATACTCGCTGGTGCTCTCAGAGAGATGCATGCCTGTCCCTTTCTAATAATTTAACTGCAATGAGGAAAGATGCTGCCAATGATAAAGTTGATAAAATACTTTCTAGAGTTAATGACAGTGCCTTTCTCTATGACAGTGCCTTTCTTCAAGAAGTTTCCGATACAATCGCAGTACTTAATCCAGTGAGTGAACTAATAAATGCATTCCAAAAGCAAGAGGCAATTGTTGTAGACGCTGTTGAATTGTGGGTGAATTTTCGTCTCCCTGATGCTCATGTGAATCTCTTCACGCATGTAGAAGAAAAAGAAGAAATCAATCCTTGAACATATACAGTCTAGCAGCTAATGTTCTCCATCCACTGTACCAAGGTCTGAAATTGAACGAAAAGCATCACGAACAAGTAGAGGAGTTTCTGTTGGAAAACCTCTGCCCTGAAGGAATAACTAGCTACCAGTAACATCGGGGAAAATGTGGAAAATTTGGAGAACTTATGAAGAAGGAAATTACAATACCACGTACATTCTGGTATTTCGCTACTCGGCAACATAAGAAGTTGTCGGAATTTGCTAAGAAGTTACTGAACAACCCAACATCTTCAGCGCAAATTGAAAAACTTTTCTCAAATTAGTTCTTTGTCCATAACGTCACAAGGAACCGGCTTAGCTTCGAACGTTCGAAGAATCTATTTCAAATATACTACACCCTCAAATTAGAAGACCACTCAAGTGATGAATATTAGTGTGATAAAGAGTATTGTGTTCGAATTGTACTGTTATAATGGAAATGGCATATAACATTTTTTTAAGGATTAAAATAATGACTAAGTTATAAATGAAATGATATACTCAGTGTTATTGGAACCAAGTGAAATAATATATTCAGTATTCGAACTATGAAGAAAGATAAATCGTTTCTTTCCAAAACGAAGAAACAAGTAGTTCAATATTGTGTTGAGAATTTTTTTTTTTTTTTCAGTTTTGTCTGTTTATTATGAGCATGAAAAATTTCTACATTAAAAATTCAAATGATAGTCAAGTGCTAAGTGAAGTTATATATTTAGTGTTGTTGTTGGACTTGGAAGAAAAGAACAAAATAAATGAGTTCATTCCGAATAATGTAGTATAATGTTCTGTTGGGTGCTTTTATATTTTTTCAGTTGTGTATGTTTAAAATGAGAATCTAATAATTCTTTACATTGAAAATTCAATATGTCCAGTGCTAAGTGAAGTGGTATATACAGTATCGTTGGGACGTGGAAGAAAAACAAATGAATTTATTCTAAAATTTCAGTATTTCAATATTCTGTTCAGTATTTTTCGTATCAGTTGTGTGTGTGTCTTAGTGTGTAATATGAAGGTGAAATGATCATAACAGTCAATCTCTTTTTCTTTTCTAATAGGTTTCAAAATATACTGAAAGGATTCGAGTTTTATATTAAAAACTGCAAAGGTATAACAATAAATTGTTATAGTCAAAAGGTTACTTGATACTTTCAAACATATCCGAACCAACATTTAAATCTTTAATGTGTGTGCTTATATGTTCGGTGGTTGTGCTTGTGTGTGCGATAATAGGTGGAAACTAGCGAGCCAGCGAGGGGCTATCCAAAATTATCTTTTATTACTATGATTTGGCGTGAAACCATTACTTTTAAATATAATGTTTAGAAGATAATAATGTTTTAATGCTTAAATAAGTAAACTAAGCTTACCAGTGGTGCCAACCCCCCTTATGTCCATGACGCACCCCCCCCCCAATTGTCTATCCGTAGGTGTTCTTCCATGAAATAATCTTCTTTTCGATTAATTTTTACACTCCCTCAAACATATTTATATAGATTTAACCCCCCCAAATATTTCAATGACGCAGTTTGCGTCATAGCCCCCCTCTGTGGGCACCCCTGAAGCTTACAATATAACCGACTATTCAAAATGATCTTAGTTTTAATGAAAGAAATATAGTTTTCTACGTCTGCGTAAAAAACTGGTTTTCTACATGACTTATATTACTAGTAAATTACGCGTAATTTACGTAAAATATGTAACAAGTAAATTACCTTGCCAACCCTGGCCATAATCTACTAAATTTAGTAAAATTAGCAAACTTCATTCTTCGGTTATTTCGTGTAGGATATTTTAGAAATTGGCTATTTGTCATTAGGTAATTTACTTTCCTTCATTCGTGATATATATATATATATATATATATATATATATATATATATATATATATATATATCGGCCATTCCATCGTAACAGGTGTTACATTTGGACGAATAGAAATTGTTGTAGAAATGTCCTTACTGGGTCAAGATATATCAAACTGCCTCGAAACATCACCGTTTGACTGTGTATTTTAGTAAACACTTAATTTGTTACATATACATGATACCACAACTCAGTGAGAGTGAAAAATGTGGCGTAACGGGTGTTACAGCAATTGGACATGCACTTTCAGATGCATGCAAAGTTAAGCCAAACTCTGCGAATGTCCAGATCAGAATTTGTTTCCAATTATGTGTGCACTTTTCTGAAAGTATGATGGTATGAATATTAGAATCAGAAATTCCATAAGTGTAATGGCTTTTATTTTTAAAAATGTTTAATACCGTAACGGGTGTTACACAAATTGTAACGGATGTTACACAGTGCGAATGAACCTAAACCAACTTCACTTTTAATGAACATATTATGTAAAGAACAAAATATTACAATGTTAATAGATAAAAAAAAATACACATGTAGTACAGTGTAGGAAATAAAAACAAAATAATAAACATATAAATCAGAAGAATGTAGGAAATTTCAGTATTAAATATGTAGGTCTGTTGATACACTGATCATCAACAAAAGTCTATTTTTCTTATGCTTCAGTGACATTAACTCTGGAACTAAACTGCTACACAACTTTGTTATTATTTAATTTTCATAATCGGATTTGGCAGTTTACCAATCACGTCATGAAAATGAATTGCATTGTGCCGTGTGGGAAAATCAGCGCCCGGGGCGAGAGTATACGACGGCGCCCCCGTACATATTAGTCAGGTCGACAGAATATATGCATTTCCCTAACATGAGTAACATCATAGGACCAATTCTAAAACAGCAAGAGGATTTAAGTGCATACTAATTTGTACTTATATGTGAAATATTTTTTCTCTCTTTTTTTCTTTCCTTTTCTTTTCCTACCGAATTTTCCCCCTTACTTCGGCGCCTGGGGCCGTCGCCCCGCTAAACCCCCCTTACGGCACGTCACTAGTATACTTTCTAAACTTCGGCGTAGTTCGAATTCCTTTTCGCCACAAGATTTCAAGAACATAACTCTAATATCACAATTTTCGTCCGAAAATCCTTGACGGATTCCAATTTGACGATAATCTTTGTTACTTATTTCATCTTTCATTGCCAGCAAGACAACATTCCAACACAAACATCTTTCCGCAAAGGGCTGATCACAACTTCATTCGGAGTCTGCGTACACATCATTGTAGTGTAGGGTTTTCCTGGTTTCTTAATGAAAATCTGTCGCGCTGCAGCCTCTAATGATTTGCTAAACGAAGACTTCCAAAGCAGCGTATTGGGCTTCTGATTGGTAGACTTCTGGTATGTAATGAGTACCCAATTAAAATATGACACTTTTATGCTATTTAATCACTACCCTGAGTATGCGACTTAACGGGGGAATGAGAGGGAGTCCCCCATCGTACGATACCTCATAGATATTATATTCTCTGGAGTGCATTTCATCACCTCCGGTATAATGTCCCTTAATTTCGCCCACTGCTCATCCTTACCATAATTTATATCTTCAGAAGAGGACCCTCTATAACAGCGTTTCCCAACCGGTGTGCCGCGAATGGGCCGCTGGTGTGCCGCGAGGAAATGGAAACAAAATTATTTATTATATAGGAACCTAATTGCAAGATAGGAAATATGTGTATTTCAATTTCACATTACTATGAACCTCTACAATGAAAAAAATACTGTAATTGTAATATATTATTTTACATACATTATTACTACAGAGATTGTATTTCGAAAACAGAATTTTATTAATATTTAAAATTGTGACATATATTAACCATGTTAATAAATTATAAGTTTCACACTGTTACTTGTCTGTACATTTTTAATGTTGAAAAAAGTATTAATTATCACTGTTATGACCATTATTGTTTCTTTATTGTTACAGATTACGTATTTCGTAACTTGAAACTTTAAAATCTCATTATATCCTTTCGATAAAGCAAACACTCATACAAATTACCGCAATTCTCTTTTAAAAGTTCAAGAGATTTGTTTGTTCGTTCGTAATTTAGTTATCTTCCTTGTGAAAGGTTGGATACATTCTTCGAAAAAGAAAGTGTATTTTTTAAAAGACTGAGTTCTATATTTCATTGGAATTGTTTTCTATTTTTTAATTTGAATGAAAAGTAAGTATAATGATTTACGATGGAGGAAAACCAGTGATCGAGCTTTATTCTTTGTGAGAAGGAGGTCAGTAATCAAAGAAAACAAATACGACGGTATTTTCTATTTACAAATAATAATAATAATAATACCTATGAGTGTGCCGTGAGAATTCAAGTTAGACCCGTAGTGTGCCGCAAGTTGAAAAAGGTTGGGAAACGCTGCTCTATAACTTTACTAACTTCAAATTCCCTATTTAGAGCCTTAGAGCTAGTCTAAGTGCACATAATATCACTTTTAAACCAAGCTAACAATTCACGTGTAACACCCGTTACATTGGCAATGTAACACCCGTTACGCAGTTTTTGCCTATTAATTTATAAATATAATGATATTCATTTTCTTGTTGTATTGCCCATGTGCTCATTTTTACTTTTGCAAAAGATAGACTACTTCTGACTTTTAGTACAAGTTGTATAGAAAAAAATATATCTTTTTTGTAACGGGCGTTACATAATTACTTCGGTACCAAAAGTAGTCAAATAGTAGACTACTTAATATACTAACAGCTTTAAAACTTCTGAGCTTCAGTTCCTAAGGTGTACTTGCTTGTATACATCGCAGTGCAACTGAATTAAATGCTTATCATGTGTTGTTTAGGGGTGTCCAATATTGTTGGTAAATTCTCCATTCGACTGACTTCGTACAGCATAGAATTTCAATCGCTCAAAAATACAAAAACTAAAACGTTTTAACGAGAAATCGATCTGCATAGTAAATTTTGAACCTTTCTGGTCATTTTTATATAAATAACGAGCAAAATATATTTAAAACAATTTTCTGTCCTTAGGCTCATATTTACGTGGAATGGCCGATATATATATATATATATATATATATATATATATATATATATATATATATATATATATATATATATATATATATATATATATATATATATATATATATATATATATATATATATATATATATATATATATATATATATATATATATATATATATATATATATATATATATATATATATATATATATATATATATATATATATATATATATAACTCGAAAACACAATTAGAGATTCACAAGTTACTGCATTAATAACATTCACACTAATATTTACTTTCCAACAACAAAATGTGACAATTAGCATTAATTTCACGTTTATTCAAATGTCAATAGCCTACACACCGCTCGTACAAAATTTTATTGGCGTTGATGAAATAAATATGTGAAAAAACCATATATGCTGCCAATTTTTGACGAAAATTCTCTTTATCCCTATTCAAAAAAATTCGTCAAAAATGTTTTTTTACTATGGGTTGGCATCACTGTGCTGCACTTAAAAAGATAGGCACGATTGTAACTTGGCATAGTAATACAAAACACAGTTAAAATACAATGATCTTCGAAGTAAAATTTACACTGAAAAGCTTTCCAATAAGGATAAAAATAAAAGTGTAGTTATTCTACGAACAAACCCTTCATTAGTTAAAATGATATTAAAAAAATATCTTACCGAATTCTGAAATTAATGATATAATAATAACAAAAATGTTAGTTCTGAAACAAAATCAAGGATACCGCTAGGAAAACTACACACTGTGTATTTGTTTACTCAGCTAATCATCGTCTTAATATTTCCCGACTTGAAAATGTCGGGACTTTATTTTGCGGTTTGACATGGGGGTGGATAGTAGTGATTATTTGGGAAGAAAGTAGTGTTTTGACTGAGTAGTGGTTCGTTCTATCGCGTTTGGAGACGGCAATGTGAAAACAAATCTTTATCGACTGCTATCATTTTCATATGCTGTTACTTGGCTTATATGAGACAAATACTGCCTAGTACACAAGGGACAAAGACTTCTTGTTTGTTTTTTTAGTCTGCTACAGGATTAAAAGGTAAATGATATGACATGTATGTATTTGATACAGTTTGTTAGCAAGGCAATACGATTTATTTTCAGGAGCACTTCTCTTATATAATTAAGTTTATTTTTGTGAAGGATACTGAAACTTTAGAGAGAGAAAGGTATAAATATGAGGTGCAAGGCTATATAATGGTTGTGCAATCGTCAGACAGCAACTCAGCTGATAAAAGTATGAATCATAATAGGCGAATGTTTACGACTCTCCGAATGTATACTGTTGTGTATGATTATGTGTATGTTAGGGAGACTTAATGTTGTAAATTAACACAAAGGCGCAGTACGTTAATACAAATTAATACCTTAAACTGAATAGAAACGTACAAAAGTAAACATTCTAATATTATTCCTCATTTAAGTGGCGCGTGTTTATTCATGTGTTCCGGTAAGTTTCGGTTATAGTTGAGAGGCCAAAATTTGTATTAAAAAAAAAATCGCGATGATTTACAGGAGAAGTTAGTTGATATTTCTGTTTCGATGTTCAATTACTCAAGAAAATATCGTAGGAGACCTGTACAAACTGTAAGTGGAAGTGACTTACAGTGACTCACATTAATATTCGGACACCATAGATATTACACATAATTTGCTTGCTATACATGTAAAAAATAATAAATGGGAAACCAACGGAAAACAAGCAAAAAGGCAATGGTTTAGTCGAGCAAATATGCTATCAGTTAATTAAATTATGAAAACTAAGTCCACTTTATAAGCATGCAATTGTAATATACCGTATTTTGGACGCCACTTTAATATTCGGACAGTTGTTTTGACGTTTGTTTACCAATAGTGAGCGAGACAGTGGAAGAGTTCCAGTTGCAATTTAAGTTGTCCCGAGACAGAACATGCGTATCTACTTAGTTTACGAGTGATTAGTGTGACCGAGATAAATCATAAAAGGAAAATGGGGCACTAGGGACCAAGTACAACGTTTAAGCAAAGGCAGTTAGTGATTTTTCACCATGCGAAAGGTCTATCGTACAAGGAAATTGCAGATCTACTCAATATTTGCAAAAGCACCATTTTGACATTGTATAAAGATTTAATAGAGATTTTGAATCGAGTCAGTGCCTCAAAAGGGCCGACCTGTGAAACTGAATGATGGAGAGAAAAGCAAATTGATTCAGAAAGTGAAGCAAATTCCGGAATAGGTGCGCTGAAATGAACAGTAGAGCTGTATGAAGACACAGGGAAGACGATGCATCCTGAAACTGTGCGGCGAGTGTTGTGAAGTGAAGGGTTTAATGGGAAAATAGCTAGAAAAAACCTTTTATTAGTAAAATTAACAAAGATAAAAGAGTTAAGTTCGTTAAAGTTCACATTGAGAAGCCCGCAACTTGGTGGAATGGCGTGTTATTTACGGACGAATCAAAATTCAATCTCCATGAGTCCGATGCCAAGGTAATTATGTGGTAGAAGCCAAATACAGAGTTAGATCCTGCAAATCTTCAATCTAAGGTAAATCATGGAGGAGGAAGTGTGATGGTATGGGGGTGTATTTTTGCATCGGGAGTGCGAGAATTGGTGTTTGTTGAAGGGATTATGAGAAAGGAGGTTTATTTGAATATTCTCCGGCAAAATCTCCACCAAAGTGCTGAAAAATTAGGAATTATGGGATGTTTAAATTTTACCAGGATAATGACCCGAAGTGTAAAGCACATGTGGTGCGCGAATGGTTGCTGTATAATTGTCCGAAAGCGCTTGAAACATCACCGCAGAGTCTCGACCTTAACCCTAGAGAGCATATCTGGGATGAGCTACAGCATAAGGTCAAACGGGTACAAGTAACGTCACGAGACGATTGGAAAAGGGCTCTCCGTGCAACATGGGATGACATATCGCTCCATTCTACCAACAAACTTGTTGGAAACATGTCCAACCGTTTACAGGAAGTCAGGAAACGTCGTGGGTTTCTCACTAAGTGCTAGTGAAGTGTTTGTGAGCAAGCAACAACACACACAAAACATCTATGTAGTAGGTGTCCGAATATTAAAGTGGCGTTGCAAATACACAATGTCATCAGTATCTGTAAGTTCTTTCTGCTTCTTTCGTTCAAGACACCGTATTTGTACTTCTTTTCTTTCTATAAGTACATAAATATCTAAATACCTAATTTTTTCACTCACACGGCTCTCATTTATTTCATAATCCTTCCTACTTTTAACAAAATGTAAGTGTCCGAATATTAATGTGAGTCACTGTATGTGGGAAAAGAAAGTAAACTATTTGTAACGAAGATAGAAAACGTTGCCTGTGGGGCTCGAACCCGTCTTCACTCGTTAACACACGCTCTGCAATACTGTGTGAATTAAATGTTGGTAATCTAATTTAATGTATGGAACCATAAAACGGCCAAATATGAGGAGAATATAGCAAGAAAAAGAAAATAGGTGAAAAAGCTGGCCCACCATCGCCAAACAATCTTAGACACTAAGGTCTTAGACACTAAGTATTTGTTAATTAATAGATACACATAATTGAGTACTTAAGTGTAATTAGCAAGTGTCAAGGAACAGGCTAGCGCTTTCCCAATCTTCAGATAAGCTAACGTGTAAACCCAGTGGGCGCAAACACGTAGCATAGAGTATAGAGGCTAGCGTTCATACTGAGTTGTTAAACGTTTCGTTCAGATTGAGAATATCGAGGTCGCTACATTGTCTACAAAATTAATATATTTTCTTGCCAAAGTTGTTTCCTGATGCCACAAAGACTCATGTTTAAACTTTCTTCACAGTTCACAATACACAATAACAGTAAGTCAGCGTGCACGTTACAGACATACATTAGAGAAATTGTTATGTGACATACATTGATGCCTTCGAAATTGTATTTGATTAGTACCTTTCATCCCATCATTTCCCATAAATATTAGTAGTTATCGTGCTGGTCGTGTAATGGTTTACTTTTGGCACACAACTCGAAATAATTGTTGAAAAATTATAATTCTTTCACTAACTTTCTTCTTATTCTTTCCTAATGATTTACGCTGGGCAACATGAAAGTATCTCAGTTGGCATAGATAAAATCCAAAGGTGTCATCAGAAGTAAAATCCGAAGGTGTCATCAGAAATAATTATTTTAGGATTTTCGTACAAACATGGTCTACATGTATGGCATGATGAAAAAACAAAGACCAACCTATGCTAGGTGTCCACTAAAAAGCACGGATGCTATCTAACCGAGTCGGGGCAGAGTGAAGCTTATGGGTCCGCGCGATAGCGCAAGAGTGCGTTCGAAGGGAGCAGGCGCATCAGCGACGGTGCGTATACGCGTCAGCGAAAAGAGTGAAATTAAGGTGAATTTTGGTAATGATACAAGTTTCAATAGCACTTATCAAAATACTAGTAGCACTTGACTTCTAAATATAAAATACAGCTTTTATACACTTTGCAAAAATACACTGTCGGTGGAAAATAGTACCGGTACCATATACAGTCGTCTTTCATATGCACTTACGTATTTTATCCATCGTAAGGCATTTGTAATGATTTTACACTAGTAAACATACACTTGTAAATCTAAAATACAGCTGTATTACGTTGTATTTAATTCTATCGCGTGCAGAATTTTTTTTCATGCAAAGTATTGAATTTTATCCGTAGATCTTCCAAATTTTGTGTTCTAAAAGTAAACCAGAACCATAGTTGGCTTATGTTCCGTAGATAGAGGAAAATCCTTGATAGAAAATTCACGGTATTCCTACTCAACAGTCGTTATATTAATACGTCGGGGTAAACTTCCTTAGTTGGCATTTTCTCTAAGTTAATCAAAACTTAAAATACGTTATATGAATAGTGACACAGTGGTGAGTTAATTGTATGTCTAAAAGAAAGGAAAGAACAAATATTTAAAAAGCGAAGAAATTAATCCCAAGGTACGCAGTAAAAAGCAATGGACAAAATTGTAACACGGCACTGATGTAATTCTTCCTACTTGCATTTTCAGTGATTTGTTTAAAATATAATTAAAACACCACTGCGACAATATTCAAATAAACACTTTCTACATTTGCACGTTAAAAATACAACAATAAAAATATAAAAACTAAAATACTCTCATTACACGCAATAAATGTTACCCCCTTCCAAAAAGTACTTTATTTCGATGTATTCCATCAATAGTAAACATTACTAAAACGAAGCCATATTTAGAATTTCTTTGATTACAATTGCATAATAATAATAACAAACTATTAAAAAATCACAAAAGAAATATTTATTAACTTATATAAAAAAGTTGCTTTTGTAGTGTAATCTCTTTGAGTAATGAATGGGTAATTTATGTCTTAATATAATACGAATAATATACGGGAGTGAAGCGTGATAACCACAAATGTTTGTTCATCAAGATTTTACGAACACTTACACTTTTACGAACATTTTTCGGTTCTTGGTTTAAAAAAGTTTTTTTTAACCAGCTGGTTTAAACCAGCCAATCCTGCTACAGAGCATAATCATGAGACGAAAAATTGTAAATTTCATTTCATTTTTGACAGTTCAGAGCTTTTAGTTCATGAAAGTTACTTTGTTATTATTCTAATAGTGTTCAAATTTTTTATTCCTTAAGAATGTGGGGAAATATCTTAAAAACGTTCATCTCGATGAAGGAATCCCAATAAGGTATGAAATATTGATAGATAGTAATTTTCGTCATAATTCACTAAAACAATCCTAGAAAATGCTCACGGGTGTTAAATGGGCGAAGCATCGCAAAAATAGAAAAACTTTGGACACTTCTAGCTATACGATGATATATGAAAGGTAATATATTCCCATTTTACGCAATGTATTATAACGTCTGTGGATGGCTGGCGACGGTCATTTGTCTCGACAGCAAATTTCTGCGTCTGCACATTGCGTTACGTCGCTGAACATGGCCGTCATTTGTTGTAGCTGCTAGTTTTTACATTGAAATTCTGATATATGTTTTACTGATTATTTTCTGCATTTAACTTTAACCCTTAAGTACTCGCGCAGTGTGTTCAGACCCCACAAACAGGTATCTTTTGTATTTCTGACCACATGCTCTAATGACAAAATATTAAAAAAAAAAAAAAAAAAATGAAAACGAGTTCAGAAACTCTAATTGCAGCAAATACTTTTAGTCTAGAGTTGTGCTACATTGTCTTAATTATTAATATATATATATTGTAAAAAAACTAATATCAATTTGGGGGTCTATTGGACCCCCGCGTGAATACTGCTGTCACAAAAAAGGGCGCGAGTACTTACGGGTTAAATAAAAATTAAAACACTCATATAAAACTAATGCATTTTTCGTGAAGGTTTTGGATATTCTTGCATTTAGTCTGAACCCAATCTAGTTCGGTAACTATTGAGTCGTAATAGACATTTTCAAAGCTTAGATTTCAGAGGTACTTAGAGAAAAAGAGACTTGTGAGGTTCAATGCTGCGTTCACAGACACTTTCTATTGACTTCTATCCTTACCCAACTAGATTCAGTTTTTATCTTGTATTCCTATATTTGCTTGTAATGGTCTTTTTTTCAACTGGGTTTCTAGTTAAAATTGCGGGTGAAAGCGTTCCTACTTTCTTAAATTCTGGCTACATGACCTGCTCACGTAAGTATCCTAGGCTCAATGACCTTAACAATGTTTGGTAAACGGTATACATTATACAGATCCTTGGTATGATATTTTCGCTGTTCCCGATCCCGGTCCGTCTTGGGTCCAACTATTCGTCTTAGGATTTTATTTTCAAATACTTTTAGTCTTCATTTTTGTCTTGAAGTAGGTGACCATGTTTCGCAACCGTACCGTACGATAGGCATAATTATCGTTCTTTACATTTAAAGCTTCAAATTCTTCACGGTCACTGTGTATTTTCATGTAATTAGCTTTTTTTTCTCATCATTTACTTCTAAACCCATATCCCTGAAGTCGTTTAATAGAACCTCTGCATTCCTTTCTGGTGTTCTCATCTGTCAGATTGACATCATCAGCATAAACCAGAGCTCATAATTTGGTGAGTGCCATTCAATTCTAGGCCCTGGTTGCTGTCATTAATTTTCGTCATAGTGCACTCCAGAACAAAACTGAATATTAATTATAACAACATCTCGTTGTTTCAGGCTACTTTTAACGTGAGAGCTCGTATAAAAATATTTCACTACTCACTCTTTACTTTGGGTTTCATTACACACACCTTGATTAATCTAGCTAGATCTTTTGGTAAGAAACTTGATAAGACTGTTGTAAAATGTTTCCCCTCTGAAATCAATAAATAATCAATGTACCGGGGTATTGTATTCCCTTTTCTTTTCGAGTATTTGACGAATGATAAATATCTAATCAATAATTGATCGATTTCGCTTAAATCCGTATTGCTGTCAATAGTAAAAACAGTAAAAGAATAAGTACTATAATCAAACGAGAAAATACTCACCAAAACACCCATAAGACAATTCAATGCACAGGTTAGTTAAGTGGAATAATTAGAGTTAGAGCACAGATATATATATATATATTTGTCAAGATCGCCTTAAGTAAGTAATAATGTCAGTGGTAATAATGACGCAGCTATGCCAAATATGAGACAGTCGGTGTCAGTGGTATTTAACTGGACGCAAGTTAGTATGGACGAAATATTAAAAATAGTGTTGAATATGAAAAACTCCCACTCCGAAGATTTCTATGGTATATCTACTGTAATACTGAAACATATAATTGACATTATTCTCCATCCTTTAACGTACCGTGTAAATTGGACTTTATGTAAAGAAATATTTCCTGATTGTCTCAAAATTAATATTACTGTGCCTGTATATAAAAAAGGTGACAAGACAGACCCTAATAATTATAAACCGACCTCGCTAGTACCATTTTTTTTTTTTTTTTTTTTCTAAAATTATTGAACATTCCAATAAAGCTCAACTGCCTTTATATTTTGAATAAAAATTCCTAGATCTAGACTTTCTTCACTATCAAAGCTGTAGAGTCTGTCGTCTCAGAAATAACTAATGGATTTAAATCTTGCTCTTATACTTTTGCCGCTCTTCTTGATTTAAGCAAACCCTTCGATTCGGTACCACATGATATTTTAGTAACCAAATTACATTCTTATGAAATAATAGGAATCGAACTCGGACTGCTAAAATCATACCTCAGCAATCGTCATCAAATTGTTAAAATTAAAAATGTGAGATCTAATGAACTTAAAATTTTAACTGGTGTACCTCAAGGTTCGGTTCTGGGGCCTTTTCTCTTTATTATTTATATGAACGACTTGCCAAACTACTTACCGTGTAAATCCGTCCTTTATGCTGACGACACTACTTTAATCACAAATGATAAAAGCTTAAAGGTCCTGTAGCGTAAAAATACGGAAGCTGTAAAGATGTCTTCTCTGTGGTTTCAATACAATGGTCTAGTTTTAAATAATTCCAAAACAGAAATATTCTATTTCTATCTGAACAATCTTACATACAACTTAAATAGCTCCGAATCAGTTAAGCTATTAGGAATACGATTGGACGCCAAATTAAATTGGATAGCGCACACACAAGAACAATGTGGAAAGCTCACTAGGTTTCTGTATCTGTTGAGAAAGCATAGAAGAAGTGTGGGACATGAGCTAATGATAACATCATACTACGCTTTCTTTCATCCCTACTTACTGTACGGGAATTCATTGTGGGGTAACTCTACTGGAGCTCATTTTGTTTTCAAATGGCAAAAGAGAGCGGTCAGGTGTATTGAAGGCTTACCAGACTCAGTGTCTAGTAGGGAACTGTTTAAAAAATATCGAATCATGACGATACCATCTATATATGTTTACAATTGTTTAATGTTCGTAAAAGGGAACCCTAATTAGTTTACTGTGCATGTTAATATACATGAATATAATACTGGGTCTAAGTTTAGCATTGATACTCCACATGTTAGATTATGTAAGATATAACCCATTCAAGGTTCTAGTCGCTGTTCGGGCTGCCATTTATTGTAACCGACCGTGTATCGGATCGGTACGTGACGTTTGGGCGCGAAGCCATTTGGTCGCCAGACGTTTGGGCGCGAGTTAAAAAGTTATGTTAGGCGCTGAGTACTAAGTTCGAATCAAGATATCACAAGATGTCTACTGTAGTGGAAGTCCTTGAATTATACTGGATTTTGTTTTACATACTAGAAATACTGGAATTTCAAAATTATAAAAACTGAATTAACAATTAAATTTTGTAAATTGAAGTTTCAACGAAAGTTAAGTGTGCTTTTTATTTGATAACTTTTCAAGCCAAATGTAAGTCGACCAGACTACATATGATTGACTGCATTACATACATAGTGAGCCTATTCCATTAAAAAACTTAAAGCAGGCCTTCTACTGTAGTTACGCAATAAGTGTGAATGTCAAACACATTTCTAGTGGCTAAATGACCAATATATGTACACTTAACTATTATTTTTCACTTTGAAATCGTTGTTTTTTTGTTTGTTTTTTTTTCGCCTTTTTCTTTAATGTAGATTAAATGCTTACAATGGGACGAAAAAATGTGTGTTAAGTTTTGATTTTTATATTGGAATGTTAATAAAAAAAAAAGTGATACCAGAAATACGGCATACTACAGTTCCTAAACTCAATGTGTTAGACATCCTGTATGCAAAATATGTCTTACACACCATGTATGCAAAATATCTTTCCCTCAACTCGATTAGGATATAGGATTTTTAGATTTCTGGGCTCTCGGCATCTAAGGCCATTTAGCCCGTCACGTTTGAGGGAGCACACTATCCGGGGAAAGGGAAGGAAGGAAGCGGCCTGGACCTATAAATTAGGTACCACCCCGGCATTTGCCTGATGTGAATGAAGAAAACCCAGGAAAACCTCATTCAGGGTGGCTGGCCTGAAAGAGCGTGTTACACTTTTTCGACCGAGTGCCCCCATCGGGAATCGAACCCGGGACCGATCGCACCGAAGGCGAGAGTGTTAGCGACTACGCTGCAATCTTTTATTGGTAGTTCTTTATTGGACTTAAGGAAGAGAAGACTTTGGTAAACGTAATACGAAAGAAAACAAATTTTAATATTCATAAATATGTAATTATTAACTTTCTTTAAGAAAATACAAAAATTAAATCAATATGTTTTAATTAACATTAAGAAAATTAACAGTTCGTCTGATTCCTTTATTTCCTAGCTTTCTTATATAATACAAAAATTAGATCAGAAGTACAAGAACCGTGAACAAGCGAAAAATCAATCCATGACGAGGTTAGGCAACAAATACCACAAATGCATTAAACTATTTAATTTAGATGAATAAATAAGATAGAGATAGAAAATATACAGATAAATGAGGTGAGATAAAGATAGAACTGTAGGAAATGTATATATCTTGATTGGCGCTTAGTTTTCAGTGCCTAGCTTACTTTATATGTCGTAAATTGTGATTTTTACTATGTATCTCGCGCCCAAACGTCTGGCGCCTAAACGGCTTTGCGCCCAAACGGCAGCGCCAAAACGTCCGCGCCCAAATGGCGGCGCCCAAACGTCCTGTCCCGTATCGGATTACTATTCGTCGTCTTACCAGTAAGTATTCTCCTGTGACCTGTACTTACCTGGATAGGACGATGAAGGACCTCTCCGAGAAGGGATTACAAATTGTTTCCAAATCGCTCGTTGGTCTCAATGATGAGATGAGCATTAGGCGCCGAGAGGTTCGGATATCTCGTCTCGGAAACCTCACGGACGATCAGACGGTCATCCAGACCATAACGCACACAAATATCATTCACACATATAACGAAAACACACTGAGTTAAATGACACTGTACTTATTTATTAGAATACTATTAAAAGAAAAACGAAGAGAAATGATCACAACAATTAACACTAGATATATATATATATATATATATATATGATTGTTTCCATTATCACAATCGCACTTTGCCTTTTCAACGCACTGTAGCCCTTTATCACTTCTATATATATATATATATATATATATATATATATATATATATATATAGTCTTCTATATATATATATATAGAAGATTATAATTCAGATTTCACTGTAAATGCTTTTCTCGCACCATTGACGCACTTGGGGGAAAAGTTGCCGGGATAATCCCACGTAGTAATCTAGTTGCTGCGCCAAACAATCCTGAAGAGTTAAGATGAGTCTTCAGCAAAACGTCACAACTTCCAAAGTGGAATGCTAATGTGGGAGGGTGCGTTTATAACTCTTTAGCGCACAAGATATGTGAACCTGGGACTTCACTAGTTGGAGCTAGCCGTAAGAAAACGTCCTTCACCAGCTAATAGCTCATACCCCTTAACACAAAATCATACTTAATTCCCGACGCAATGTGCGTGGTGGCTGCACACAATTCCGGAGTCAAACTCCTCAAGCGCAAAAGTTTGAGATACGTGCTGCAGTGGTTGACTGAAGAGTGTTGGCAATTCATTCTAAAAACCACTCAGTTAAATCACCTGTATGCACATGCAAACAGAATACGGAAAAGAATTTATGATAATTTTAGTCCACTGGCCACGATGCACGAGACATTGCGATAACTCGGGCATGTGAAAGTACAGATAAGGAACTGCAAAAGCTATGAAGTTGGCGTCTCTCTGGTGTATGAACATCTGGTAGCTAGTATTTCCATAAATGATTAAAGAAAGCACTTAATTCAGTTCCAAATAACAGCAGAATATGTACTGTGTATATTAATAAGTCAGGGAGAAACACTGAAAAGTTTCGTCGCTCACTGAAATGTTCTCACCAGAAAGCAATGTTTTAAATATATATATATATATATAAAAAACAATGAGAGACTTCTTTGTCCAGTTGTGTGGGAAAGAAGCAATTCCCACCGAAGAAAGAACTTAGTTGCGTCGCAGAACAAAGTATAAATGAAAAAATAATCACTGTCTTTACGGAATATACAGAGCGTCCACAAAAAATACTTCTATAACCTGGTAGCAGTTATAAAGATACAACAAAGTTACAAATATAATGCTATAAAACTATTTAATTTGCTCCCTCAAACTACGCATAAAATGAATTTAACAGATTTCAGAAGATATATTATAAATATGCTTATAGACTACTGTCTATAGTTTGAAATAGTTCGAGGAGTGCATGATGATCAACTCCTAGCATAAGGTAGTGTAATACTAATGTTTATATTGTATTACTGAATATTATTATATTCATTGTTATTGTCCTTATCACTATTACAATATTTATTTCTTGTATATTATCTTCTATTATTATATGTATTAATTTTATTCCTGACCAAATCTATTACAACATGCAGTTGTTCAACGATTAATAAAGTATTCTATTCTATTTCAAGTTAATAAGAAGTAAGATGGAAAACAGTACGGATCGAAGAAATTTAGTTCAAGTGATTGAATGAGATGTTCACACCAGCTTTTCATATCAATTTAAGTGATATTTATTTGCAAGTGTACTAGACGCAATTATTTAAGCTTGGGACTTTCATTAAACTTACAAGAAAATTTGAGTGCAGATATGGTGGAAAACCAATAAAGGTTTAAGAACTAACTACCAGTGATTCGGTGATATATCAGTACTCATTTTTATATCAACTGAAGTATTAACAAGGTAATGTTGTACAGATATATAATTTACAGACATTTTTGCCTGACAAGGAAATATAATGACAGTAATTCAAAATCCATTAACACTATATCTACAATGGAGGAAACTAATCAGAATATACAGTTCTACAAAGTGCGTGATTTCTTAAGAAATACATACTTAAGATGATAAGTTGGGGAGTTTGATATATATATGCGTCGAATTGTTATATGGGTGATTTGGTAAGTTTTTAAGGAGTATGGTTTAACAAGGACTTGTTTATACACATATTTACTCTATCAGTCTGGTTTTCCTTTCGGAAAACACAAAATCTCAAGATGATCTTTGTGGATCACTGTTAATTTTGCCCAAAATATAGAGGGTCAAAAGTTCGTTCTTGGAGGTGATCCATCCAGTTGATTCCAAGATATGGACAGTCAAAAATATTTTTCCTATATTTTCCTCTGGGAGTAATTATGGATATCGTCCTTGCGTGATACATTACCTGCTATGCTGATGAGGTTAGCGGATTATTGAATGCTCAGGATAAAGAATACTAATCAACCCGTGGAATACAACGCTAAAATGAACTAAATAAATAGCGAATCTAAAGACAAATATTTTTTGTTTTGAAATATTCACTCATCTTAGAATAAAATTGATCTAAGTTGAGGAAAAAATGCTATATTTAAGACTAGGCTTGATAATATTTAGTTTATTAAGGAGTTCCGTCTACGCAAGACCAAATCAAATTCCTTCACATGCTGTACATTGTGACCTGCTACTTGTTTGTTTGGTTAATTCATATGCATCATATCACGTGATTAAGTACACAAAAGATATTGTAGTCATTGAGTAAAAATATTTTATGGCCTATCAGAATAAAAAAATATGTACATGGTTGTGGAGAAGGGTATACATGACACAAACACACACACACACTCACACTGAAGGTATTAGATAGATGCATTGCTTTCAACCCAGGATTTGTTATCGAAATATAAAGAAGAAAATCAGAAATAAAAATCGTCCTGTCGTTTAATACTGCCTATGGGTTTAAATGTTTTGACAATGAGAAAAGTAGTCAAGTCAGTGTCAAAGTAAAATTTAGGTTAAATTTGATTTGCTTTTCAGTTTAGCGTCCCTTTCAGCAGCGAGGGTATAGAAGACGAGGACCTACAGCTTAACGTGGAATCCGAGCAACATGAACTGCCGGGAATCGAATCCGGATCTCCCACCCTAAAGGCGTGTACGCTAACCGCTTAGCCACGAGGGAGCTCTGAATAAAATTTAAGAGAGACAGGAGAAAGTTCTAGAAAGTGCCATACATACCCAGAATATATGTTACTTATATAATAGAAAGAAATTACCTTTTCATGTTTCATTTGTAGGTTGTATGTTTTAATATATAATTATATATTTTCTTTAATGTTGCAGGGTAGCCTTTCAGAATGTCTGCAATGGCTGACGAACCCACGGAAGTGGAGAATTGGATCCGAGAGCGAGTTTTAGGAAGTGGAGGTTTTGGAATAGTTACCTTATGGAGACACAAAACCAGAGACGAAATGATAGGTAGCTCTCTATTTTCTTCGTCTGTTAGTTTTCTTGTGTATATCTTATTACGAAAATCGTATTTAACATTACATGGCGTTATATATTGTCTATACTTTAGATTTACTCCAAGGATATGTGCAATTCTTATTCTTATGTCGCTGTTAATTTAAGAAATGCAAGTGAAATTAAAAGTTTAGTTTCACGTCCTACGATTATAAACCGAGGCTAAGGGAAACGGCGATGATAATAATGAATGAAATGGTGGAATAAAGTAAGTGGAAAGAAACGGAAAAACATCGAGAGAATTTACACACACACACACACACACATAAGATGTTTGTCCGCCACAAAACCAACTTGGCACGAGCGGGGATCGAACTACGGACTCTGCACACAAGAATTGATTGTTCTTCCTACCACTCAGCCACTGCTTCCCTACCCATTAATTTGGGTTTCTTATTCATCTCATTGGTGCTTCCGTGAATTCGAATTCCGTGAAGTAGCCGGAGCTGGTGGTGGGGGCGACGTGTACCATGCAGGGGCGGACCAAGACAAAATTTTCATCTGGACAAAGTGACATTTTGGCGCCCCCCTAGTCCTAGCCTTTATTTTATTTTACATTTTATCACAGTGATTTTGATATTTCAAACCCATTTTTCAGAAAGAAAAAATAATACTCAAATACATGATATAGGCATATTTAGTACTTAATAGTATCAAATACATTGTGTTATTATTATTATTTATATACCGATATATGTAAACAAAAGCAATATCGAATAGTATTTATTGAATACTACTAATGATGACATGATTACTACTATATTGTAAATTGTTTTGTTATATCAATAATATCAGGAGTCATTCTATCATATATTCGACTATGTAACAATCAACCCTAATAACGTAAAATACTTATAAATACATTTCACATATGTTGAACGTGTTTTACGCACAGCAATATGAACAACCTTTTTTATGTAGGTTCTAGTAGTTGAAGTCCACAGCATTCATAAAACGTATCTCATGAATTTGTTCAGTTATTGAACACTCTTACAAGCCTAAAGCTTATTAACATGTTTTATCAAGTAGGTCTATTAGAAGTCCTCTAACTTTCATAAGTTTGATGGGAAGTAAACCATATCAAAGTCAATTTAGAGAACGTAATGAGAAAGCGTCCATATCTTTTTGTTTCATAAAAAAAACAATATCTTAAAATCTAGAATAATTTACACAAATGTTTTCCTAATTTTTTCAAACTTCGGCCTCAGGCGTGATTCGTAGCATAACAAAACTTAAGGAAAACTAAATAAAAAGTTAAATTCCAATATTACTGAAAATTAGCAACAAATTAAACAATGTTAAATACATCGGTTTTCATCACCTCACAACAATTACAACATAACTTTTCGAACTTTTTTTTTTGTCTGCAAAATCTCTGACAATGACATGTATGTCAATGTCAATGTCTTGAAGAATGTCGAACTCAATCAACATCATGTCCCCCCTCCACTACCACTTTAAAAGAACAACATATATAAAATCCAATAACATTCATTTCAGGGGAAAATTCACAAAGAGCATAGCCCGCTATAAACAATACCAACTTCCCCTCCACTCTTTTTTCTACATGCCATGTCTTCATTTGTCGATACAGCTCCCCTAGTACTATGAATTCTCTCTTCTTCCATAGTGAAATAGAAAAAGATGATGTAATTGACGCTACTTTACAAGAATATAAACCAAAAAGTCAGTAAAAAACATGTTATAAAAGTTACTTTTTGATGTTTGTTTCGGCGCCCCGGGCAGTTACCCAGGTTGCCCGGCCCTTGTTCCACCCCTGGTACTATTGAGGACTGATCCTGAATGATGCTCTCTAATTTGAACGCAGCGTCCAAGGAATACGCTTTATCTTCGTCTTTATCCCTCTATTCAGACCGGAAGTACTGGAAATTTATTTAATTTCAACGCTAATTGCCATAAGAAAATACAGTAATAATGAGAAACAGGTTTTTGATAATGCATTCAGTACCGCAAGAATAGGTTCCATCTCCGATATGACTTCTCTATTGCAACGGGAAATGATATAAATGTACCATTACTTTTACTTCCCATTATCAAGTTGACCCCATAGAGCGAAGCCGGTAATGGGAGGCGAAAAACGATTTTTATATATCGAAAGAATACATTTTATCTCAACTTATTCTACTGAAACCGGTTGTACGAAGTAGTAGAACTTTTTGGATTTGAAATTGATTCCTATACAGTAATAATTGTAAGAGAGAGCAAGGAACTGTCTTTGATACGAATGCAGCGTCAGTTGAACAGATTCTATCTCTCACATTATTCCTCTGTTAGATGGAATTTGTAGATCTAGTACTTCCAGTTTCAAGGTTGAATAATTCTCATAATTTGGAAGTGTACCATAGTTTCACAAATGTGAAAAGCGAAACTTACTTTTTTCAAGTGTCGTAATGTTTTATACTAGGTCGTACTTGCACTCTTCTCTTGTTATATTGTATATAATACAATAACCTACAATTCTATACCAAAAGCTTTCTGGTGTTTGAAAATTTAGTGTACTTGTCTTTGATGTGGAATACCTGCTTCTATTCCTGATACAAAGATATGAGTTCAAATTTCATGTCAAACTGTTCGTCCATAAGTCATATTAGCCTACTCTGGCAAACTTACAAACATACACTTATGTACAACATTACATGATGCTTGATGCGATTATTGTGGCATTCAAATTGCATTTAATTCATTGCAATTAGTTAATTGGTTAATGTTTCACTGTTGCCGTTTAATTTAAATGATTATATTTTAATATTTTACTGCCGTTTCTGTCTACAGACCATCTATAGATCATCTTAATCAATTATTGTTGCTAGTACTGCCGATATGTTTTCTTATTTCCCACTTGACTGCCTTCCAGTGCAAGAACTATTAATTAAATATTCTCTGTAAATAAAAGCAGATGAATCGTAGATTTAAAACTTGCTTGATTTCCTTTTACAGTAAAACCTTTTAACTTAGCCATCCGCCTAACTCGGCCTTGCTTTTATGAAACCGGGAAACTTCGTAAAACCTATATTTCTTATTACTCTATAAATTGACCTGCATATCTTGTACCTGGGTCGCATTATAACAAGTTGATTCCTTTATTTCAAGTATTAAAATGACTTTGTATCTTGGCCACACAAATCAATATATATATATATATACAGAGTGAATCAAAAGTCTGGACACGGTGGAATAAATCGAGAACTTAACTTCGGATCGAAAAATCAAAAAACACGTTTTTAGTAATATTAAAAAATCTATCTGATGAAACCAAACTTGACCCTCTAGACCCACTCCCTGGGGGTTGGAGTGGGGTCAGTTTTGAAATTTCTAATGGAAACCCCAATTTTTGATTGCAGATTTGGATTCTACGGCCCAAACTATGTAAAGTTTCATCAACACTTTTCTGTCGATGCATAACATGGCGCAGTAATCGGGGAAAATAAATGGCCCCTAAATACTCCCATTTCGTTCATGAGCTTGGTACCTCTGTTCTCGTTCAGTGTCACTGGTTCACTTCTCTGTTCCTTCTCGTCACTGGATAGAAGCACACTACACACAGGCAGAAGACACAGAGAAAGGCGCTTCTTCTTCATTCGGGCTTCGGGCAGTATCAGTGTTGCAAACCAGAAAATTCAAAAGCGGCGAGTAGAGGACAAAAAATAAAACAATTAAAAGTAAAAGGAAAATTGAAGAAAAGTATAGCTATTGAAGTATCTGCTTATTGCACTATGGTGTTTTTTGACTTCTGTGTCTAAGATGAAAATGTATTGATATAACTGTTTTCTAATCGCTAAAATATGACATTCATTAGGGTCGATTGTACCATTCTCTGATAAAGATAAATTATCGGAATGATCCAACCTTGTCGCGGTAGTAGATCTCATCTTACACAAAATAACACATGACCACTGCGACCAGTGTTATCTTATCTGACGATTAAAAGATATCAGGATAGTGTAGAATTGGCCCTATAACGTGCAAATGTTCGAATGGTGTGAAATTATCAAAAATAGCCTGTAACTGTCAAGCTAATTTATGTTTGAAATAACAGGTGAACCAAAAGTTTGGCCACGGTAGAGTAACTGGAGAAATACACTTCTGATCATAAAAGCGCAAAAAAACGTATTTAATATGTTTCAAGAAGCTATCCGATGATATCAAACGCAACACTCCGCCCCCACCTTCTGAAGAGGAGTGGGGGGGGACATTGATTTTTCAAATGGGAACTCCAATGTTTTATTGAAGATTCGGAGACTGCATCCCAAATAATGTAAGGTATAATCAAAACTTTTTCATCGATGTGTGATATCATGCTGTAATCGGCGAAATTAGATGCTCCCCTCTTCGTTTATGAGCTTGATATTAGCCCCGACCGTCTGTACAAGGTGCAGTATTTTGAGAAATACGCGTCGGATCAACAAAGTTATTCAATGGTACCAAACACGATACCGCACCCTACCGCTAGGTGGGGTTAGCTGAAAGATTTGAAATGGAAGCTTTTATTTCTTATTGCAGAGTCGGATTCTGCGCACAAACCTGTATAAGATTTAGTCGAAACATCGTTGTGGCTGTGTGACGTGGCGCTGTAATGGCGAAATCAGGAGAACTCCCTATATGAACTTTAATTAGCTTCAATTCTGTAGACGTGATGAAAGAAGTATACATGTGATCAAAAAACAAAAGAAAATGTGTGACTATTGGGTTTGTTAGGCTGTTTATCGTTCCTTTTCCGCAGTGGGACGAGAGAGACGGGACCTACAGTTGAAAGTGAGATCCGAACCTCTATTAGGTTTTGGAACCGAGACGTTCCCCATGAACAATTGCCGACGAAGTTTGTCCGACCGTCGTCGATTATTGGGTGACAGCAGGGAAAAGGGTGTGCTGGTGCTGGTTCAAAGGCGGCTGCCTATTTGTCGGCTTGGCAGCGAACACCGTGACGGCCTCGCCGCTTTCAGGAACGGCAGCTATGAGACAGACGGTTGTCTTGGCCCAGCAGTGGCACGACGTCGTCCCCCGAAGCGACGGCATCATGATTTTCGCCATCATTTCGCCTGATTTGTGCGAATAGTCGGACTGCGACTCACGAGACTGCTCGCAGTCTCGCATAGTTTTAGATGGGTGAAATTATTATTGAATTCTTTCTTTACTTCTTCTTCTTCTTCTTCTTCTTCTTCTTCTTCTTATTATTATTATTATTATTATTATTATTATTATTATTATTATTATTATTATTATTATTATTATTATTATTATTATTTGCTAGTAGTTGTTGTAGTAGCAGTAGTAGTAATAGGAATTGTAGCATTAGTTGTAGTAGTAGTAATTGTAGCATTAGTAGTAGTAGTAGTTGTAGTAGTAGTAGTAGTAGTAGTAGTAGTAGTAGTAGTAGTAGTCTGTGAAGGGTAGTAGTCTGTAGTAGTATGTTTTATTTTTATTTTTAATCCTTTCATCCTTTAATTTTTAAATGTCTATAATGTGCAGTGGTGTATTTAGGGGGTGGCTTCCGGCTTAAGCCCCCCCCCCCCGAAATCTTACTTAGTATAGTAAAGTAAATGAAATATCTTGCAGAATTTTCACATTTCCAGGCAAAGTCCCCCCGAAAGTTAGCAAAGCCCCTCCCGAAACAAAATCGTAAATACGACATTATTAATGTGTCATCAATAAATTGATCACATCGGACCCTAGACAAGGTTAGATTCTGTCGTTCCAATATAATTTCAAAACTAAAGGAGTTACCACTAAAGAGCATTGTGTGAACAGAGTGCACATTTCAATACATATGTACGGTACCACCTTAATTTTGTGGCATGGATGGGGCCACGGTGGCTCAGTGGTACAGCGTTCACCTCGGGTGCTTGGGGTCCTAGGTTCAAAACCTGCTCCCGCCAAATGAACTTTGTAGTAGACAAACACCGTGTGCGTGGGTTTTCTCGGGGATCTCCCGTTTCCTCCCACTTTCTTAATTCCACCATTTCATTCATCTCTCTCATAATCACCGTCTCCTTTAGCCTAACCGGCAAAATCGTGGGACCTAAAACTCAAAAATTTCATTTCATTTTCGTGACATGGAGTCCTCTTAAGTACGTTGATCGAACTTTCGTTCGGGATAGACATGACGAAGGTTATAGGCGTAACCTGTAATTTGAGCATTATAGTGGAGCATTTGTACAAGAAGTGATACCTGTGTGTGAGTGTGTGTTATTCGTTTCATTATTGTTTTCTCTTCTCACATGCAACGTATGGATGTGTGAATTATAACACGTTTAGTGGCACGTGACATGGGATTGCAACATTGGGATAACATTCCAATTGCTCGTTCGTTCATTCACATGTTAAAGCGACGTTCACCTGAGCGATTCGTTTATAAGTGGCAGGTCGTTAACGGTGACGATTCTGTTGGTAACGATTCTCGGTCTAACAGCAAAATGTCTTTCTTTTTCACCCCAAACAGTTAATTTACTTTCGCCGATTATGGCGCCATATAATGCATCGACGGAAAAGTGTTGATGAAACCTTACATAGTTTGGGCTGTAGAATCCAAATCTGCAATCAAAAATTGGGGTTTCCATTTGAAATTTCAAAGTTGACCCCACCCCAGCCCCCAGGGGGTGGGTCTAGAGGGTCGAGTTTGGTTTCATCAGATAGTTTTTTTAATATTACTAAACACGTGTTTTTTGGTTTTTCGATTCGAAGTTAAGTTCTCGATTTATTCCACCGTGTCCAGACTTTTGATTCAGTCTGTATATATATGTATGTCTGTATTTCTTTGTTATTACTACTTTCATATTTGGTATTTGCGAGGCAGATATTCTGAAGCTAGAAATCATCAATTCCCATGTAATGCTGTACAGTTGTCCTTCAAAGTCAATGACCATAATACTACCTTGATGACAGACTGGAGGAGAAAGTCAAATTTTAGAATTGGGCACAGGAACACAAAATGTTGTTTTATTATTCTATTATTATTTTATGATGATAAACATATCGGCGTCTTTTTCTTTCAATAAAGAACTTATCCTTTGTGGACAATTCACAAGGTATAAACAGCTACCGTATGTAATGGCACCTCACAGTTTGTTAAAAGATAGTAAAACTTTTAAAGTATGAACTCCTTTGCACTTTGGTTCTTTATGTTTTGCTTCAGAAGCATTGCAGTGGACCGACTATAAGAAAAAGACGAGTACCATAAATATAGAACGTATATGGGCGACTGAAACATAAAACGAAATTAGCAACCCGATATAAATGTGTTACTATAGATATGCTACATTGACTTGATCCCTAGTCTTCGGTTGCAAGCGCTGCTATCAGAAGAAATTCCACTCGCTTTCTCTCGCTTAGCAACAGCTGAACCCTTATTGGCTCACGCGTGGGTGTGTGAGGGTGTGAGCGTTAGTTCGCATTTTTGCCACGGCTCAAGACATTTTGGCAGCACAATAACAGCTGATTTGTTATTACTGTTATTTTAAATGTCTATAGAAAAAGGTATGCTTTACACAGTTTATATTTAATTATAACAAAGTATGCTCAGCAAATAATTAGTTTATACCTGTATTTAATTATAACAAAGCAAAGCTTCTACTTATGGACAATCTTACAGAAAAAGGTATGCTTTACACAGTTCTTTTCTTTACTATTCTTCAGTTGCTTTTTGTGCTAGGGGATCCCTTATGTTTCTGTGTTTTCAATCTCAGTAATTGAACGTAGATGCTGTATATACTGTTTATTAAGTATGTTCTAGTTTCGTAACAGTTAGTTAAAATTAGGGATTGGACAATTGATCTTTAGAACTTCATATAAAATAATGTTTTTTAAAAGTTAGGGTTTTAAAATATGTCAGTTACCACTTACGTTTAGTAAATACTCTACTAATCTAAGTTGGCCAGATTTCTGTGGAATCAGCAGTGTTCAACAAAGACAAATTTCATTGTATGTCTAAAATATCTTAAGTACCGTCAGAAGAGTAAAGTTTGATTTTTTAAATGTCAGAATTATTCATATTTTTATTTCTCTTTTTAGCGCTAAAGAAATGCAGATGGGGAACAGACAATATGATGACACGAAAGCATAAAGAACGATGGGAAAAAGAGGTCGAAATAATGCAGCGGTTGTCTCATAGAAATGTTGTCAAAGCGCTCCCAGTACCTAAAGACTTAGAAATCCTTCGAGTCGAACTTCCGTTGCTATGTATGGAGTACTGCTCAAAGGGAGATTTACGACAGGTGAGTTTGTATTAATAGGTCGTTCTCTGTCCCTTTTCTTTAGAACATTCACACTTCTGGACAGTTGCTAGGGAACATCTCAACTTTTGGGACCATTATCTGCGAATCAAATCGCTAACATATGAATACTATTATTATTTTTATGGTAATATATCGAATATGCATTTTAATGCACAAATTTATATAAAAGAGAACATATATTATTACCTTGTTGTGCGTGTTGGGATATTGTTTTTCTATGATATTTTGCAGTCTCACTATTCATGTGGTGCAAATCGCCGAGTTACTTCTTGAATCTCTTTAATTGTTTTCTTTCTTTCTTACGTTCGGTAAAAATGGTAACTGCAGCATTTTAGACTGAAATGTAGTGGCTTTGTATGTCTTTTTCCTCTTCTTAGAATTGATAATTTTACGCTGAACAGTTTATGATGGATATGAGGTGACCTCCATTCAGGGTTGCCAGATTTTTCAGAGGGAAAAGGGCTATGATTTTTGGATGGACAGAAAAGGAAGGTATATGAAATTCAGAATTTATGTATGACAAACATGCATGTGAACGTAAGTAGTAACATAGAATATTTTTTTTTAAGTGGGAACTGCTTCATTAAAAATAATTACATTACATATAAAAAAAAAAATTATTACAATTCCCGGTGGGAGATCATTTCATTCGGATCCAATATTGAGCTGTAGGTTCTCACCTCATATAGCCTCAGCACTGAAAGGACGCTAAACTCAAAACAAACTAACCAAGTACATTACACAAATAGTTGTTGCTTTTACAGTCCCACATCCATTTTTATATGTTCAAAAGATCGTTACAGGAAATATCGAAATTCATAACCGCTTGGAGTTCTGCCTTTGTTGGTTCACATTATCTTCTGTTTCTGATACCAGTGTATTACGATCGGTCGAAACAGCGATGTGATCTAGGTGTGTGGTATTGACCGACGAAGGATTAGATGCTGAAACAAAAGTATTCCTAGACACAAAGTTGCAGTGTCTGTTAGACAGGAGATAAAAACGCAAATGTTGTATTTTCTCTTTGAATAGTAGGATACATCGTTGGGTTGTGTTGTTAACAGTATGTAAGAAATCAGTTCCTCTGATTTAAAAAAAAAAAAAAAAAAAAATCGCACTAACATGTGAAAACATTTTCAAAAGACCAGGACTGTCATTGCTTTTATTTTTTAAGAAAACGGGAGAAGTCGTCCTGCTGGGAAAATAAAAACGTAAAACGTAAATCGTACTAAAAAAACGTAAGATGTGGCAACCCTAGTGAAATTGTTTACACCAACAGTTGTTAAATTCTAGCTGATCCTTATATGAACTTTTTTTTTTTTTTTTTTTTTTTTAATTCTGTGAGCAGACTGGTAGCGTAGTGGTTAACGCATCGACATGGTACATCGAAGATCCCGGGTTCGAGACCCTGTCCAGTCATGCACTTTTTTTTTTTTACTCTTTGTGTATTATTGAATTCGCGCCTACAGAGGATTTTGGTGTGTAAAAATAAGTTTAAATCTTTTGTTTCACCCTTTCATTAATATAGTGATAATACAACCGTTAGCAGTGTTGTGAACGTAGACACTGGATTTGACCAAGCATAACAGCTAGGTTGTGGTCTGAGTGCAAGAGCATTGAAGAGTGGGAGAATGTATGGCTGTTTTGGGAGCAGACTGGGTAGCCTAGTGGTTAATGCATCGGCATAGTGGGCCGAAGATACCTGTCCAGTCATGCACTTTTTCACTTTTTATGTATTATTGAAAATAAAGTGTCTCAGTTATGCCGGTTAGGCTAAAGGAGACGGTGATGATAAGTAATGAATGAAATGGTGGAATGAAGAAAGTGGGCAGAAATGGGAGAACCCCGAGAAAACCCACGCACACGGTGTTTGTCCACCACGAAGTTCACTTGGCGGGGGCTGGGATCAAACCCGGGACCCCAAGCACCAGAGGTGAACGCTCTACCACTGAGCCACCGCGGCCCCCTTATGTATTATTGAATTCGCACCTACAGAGGATTTGGTATTTAAAGATTAGTTCAACTCGGTTATTTCCTCCCTTCATTAATTTAATTGAAGTTGTTTAGCCGTTATATGTGCAGAGTTCAGTCCTGAAAAAATCTATTCAGTAGACTGCCTTTTTTTTTTTTTTTTTTTTTTTTTTTTTTTTTTTTTTTTACAGAACTGAAGAATTAAGGCCTTTATTTAATATGCTAAATTTAAGACCTGTATGAAATGTCAGTAAGTTTTTCAGAAATGGTTTTGTTGCTTAATTTCCAGTGAAGGTGGTGGTTCGATTAAAGTATTTTCACAATTTACCGCCTTGGAATCCTTATGAGTATGGTTAGTTGACAGATGCTGGTTTGGTTCGGAAAGTAGTTATTCAAAAAGTTGAATTGAGTTGAATTTGAGTTTTACGTGCCGTTCAGCAGCGAGGCTATATGAGACGGTGGAATCCGAACCACATGAGCTCCCACCGGAAGTCGAACCCGGGTCTCCCACGCCAAAGGTTGTTGGAAAAGTGTATTGTAATGTTACCATCCTCGGGATCAGACAGTATTTTCTATTTTGTTGTCCTTGTATGACTCATTAGAAGTACAAGTTGAGTAACCCAGTATTATTTTAAACTTCGCTCTGATAGTCTGCGATATTTGCACGAAGATTCTCCGACTGATGAAGGTGGTGGTGTCCATTGAAACCGCCGTGGCACAAAACAAGGACAACGACACAGTAAGATAACTACTCTATATTTTATGTGTGAGTGAAGGCAGGAAAGCAAACCATAGTCTCTTGCTTGTCGGTCTGATTTTGTGCTACTCTGCTGACAGCGACACTGTCATTTTTTTTTCCGCTTATTGTTGACCTTAACTTAAACTTTTCTTTCCAAAATGTACATCCGAAGGTCATACTTACATAAAAGAAAGCTAACCAATGGATCTATACTGTATCAATCCAATCCAGTGAAAACTTATTTATCCAGCTATTTGTCTATCCAAAAGTCTCTTTCCCGTTGATCTACCTACTAAAACTATACATCCCACACGCATTTCTTGTGCAGGTGACATCCCCTGCCCACCATAGATTCATTAATTACCATTAATATTTTCTTTGGCGTACATATTGTAGAATTTCGCACTTATACCGTGCATCTATTTGTTCGCTTATATTTATACCAAATATTTTCCTCAAAGCATTATTTTTGGCAACCCTCAGCCTTTCTTCGTCCCCTCAGTTAAAACCACATTCTTAGTTAACTTTCACATCCGTAGTATGCAGCGTGCAGAATTGTTCTTTTTTTTAAATAGATTTTCAATTTTAACCTCTATAACAGTCCCGATGATATATCGTAATATTTAACTAGATATTAAATTACTAACAGTAAGTTAAACATATATATATATATATAAATCCTTTTTTCATTTGCAGATTTTAAATCGACCCGAAAACTGTTGTGGATTGAAAGAGAACGAAGTGCGAAGGTTAGTGAAAGATGTTGCAGATGCAGTAGAATATTTGCACGCCATGAAGATAACACATCGAGATCTCAAACCGGAAAACATCGTATTACAAGATGTGGATGGCAAAGTAAGTAAAAATAATTGGGTATTGAGCGTATGGGACACATTATGATAATAATAACAACTAAAACTCACCTGAGCAATATTCCTTTTATGTATTTTTTGAGCTTATATTTCAACTGCTTCCCGCGAGCACTTTTTGTCATGATTTATATCTTCGTTCTATCAGTGCTTCACATAGTTTTTGTAATTACAGTGAGATGTGTATATATAACTTATATATTTCAAAATAGTATAATTTGATCAGTGTACTAAAACATAACCAAACCTATTCCTTGTACTTTTTAGGAAATTTATCCTGTAATATTTTACGTTGTAGATGTCTTCCAACGGATGTATTTTCAAATTCATATATGTACAATGTTGCCAAATTAAATACTTCGGACATTCATATGCACACAGGAATTATGGTGGTTCAGTAATGAAGCACATCTTTGGTAGAAAGGTTGGCAACTTCGAACTCAGGTAATATGGATTTGTAGTGAACAACATCGCGTCCTTGCGTTTTCTCGGAATTGTTCCTTTTCCTCCTGTTTTCTTATTAAATTTCTCACAATGGCTCATTTGCATTCCTCGTTCGTTTCCTTTCATCAACAGAGCGTCGTTAAATTAAAGCTTTCGTTTGTTATGCGCACATCGATCATACAAAATTTGAATTTTTAATTTCAACAAGTTCTGAGCTTATACACATACTGTATGCTGCATATTAAGAATTTCGTAACTGTTAAAACTATATTTATGTATACTTAATATTAAGTACTGCGTCAAGTGTGAAATTTAGTACTTTAATAACTAACGCTAGCATGAAGTGTTTCCAGAGCACAAAGTTTTAATGCGGCCAAAGTTTCGAGCGTTGTTTTGTCTTTAAAATTGCTACCACTATTTATCTAATCTCTGTCTTTCAAGTTAAAATAAATAAATAAATATTTCTTATTCAGTCTCTTTCACTTTCAGATTGTACATAAATTAATTGACCTTGGATATGCCAAAGAGTTAGACCAGTCCAGTGTGTGTACATCTTTTGTAGGAACTTTACAATACCTCGCACCTGAGCTGTTCATGAGCAAGAAGTAAGTGTTCTAATAAGCATCTAAATTTAATCTTCATGCATTGCATAAAATAATAATAATTGAAAGAATGCTTTCTAACCATGTTATGTCTGGCAACGTATCCAAACTTATGCTTGGAAGTATGGTACCGTAGTTGCAAGACTTGCTATCTGGCAATCAGTCTTTATAACATTGGATAATGTCTAGGGTCGTACAGAACTGGGAAAATCAAAATTCGCAGTGGCGTTGTTTAAAGATTGAAAATAACGTTAAACCAAAAGTTACGCGATCTGTTATGGAATAAGAATACTTTAAGTTACAAGACGTTAAAACATACTGTGTACATGGACAAAATTAATGAGTTTCCATAACATTCAAACACTTGACAGCTAATTTAGGTGTAAAAAAATGAAATACAAAATATATAAAATAAAAACGTCTTATCCATCTAAAATTACAATCACAACGTAAGTTAGATATGCAAATAGCAAAATGCGCAGATGCTACTTTATGTTTCAAATATTTATAAGTTACCAGAGATTTACTTTTTTAAAAAAATCATAAGATTTTATAAAAAATATTTAATTAAATAAAATAAAAAAGAGACTAAATGTCTAAAAGGTATTCATTTATAAAAATCGCAAGTTGAAATAAAATATGGTTATTTTTATAAAACTATAGTGCGTCCAGTAAGAGAACGTCTCTGACAACTCGCAGTGACATTGCCACTACTCGCGTGTCAAGGTTTTTTTCGGTGCAACTGTAGTGGCAATTTAATTAATGGTATAAGACAGAGTGATCGTGGTTGGTAACACTGGTATCAAAGTAGGGGCTGCAATGTCCCACCACATGTCGTAAGAAACGTCAGAGACCATCTCTTGTTGGCCGTGCTATAGCCATCTACAAATGTCCACTTCAGCTAATCTTACAAGGTTAGTATACGTCTTTCATATAGCAATTGCCGAAATTTTCAATGAGAACTCCCATCTTCCTCAGCGGGTCTTTCTTAAAACTTCATCAGCAGATTTATCACATCACATAGGGTGCGTTGTTAAGGTAGGGAAATGTGGAAGCCAAAACGTTTCTTTTAGTAACAAAAATATGTACAGTACAAATACGTAACTCAGTATTATCAACAACAAAAGCTGCAGTCTTTTAATTTTGTTCCTTTCTTTTTTAAAAACCAAAATCCTTCAAAGAATCACTACACTATTATAAAGTTCTTCTTGACATTCCCATCTTCCTCTTGTGAATAAAGTGACGCATTCAGCAGCTTTCCTACTGCTTATTGGCTTGCATAAGTATCCATAAATTAATACTTCATCCATTTTTCTCACAAAACAATCTTCTGGCATGCTTTCAATAGTTGTTTTATACAAAGCACTAATTGGAATTCCTATACAGAAATTTCTTCGTACTGCTGTCTGATTCTGTAATATAAAGATTTTTTTTTGGTAAGTAGGTCGTTTGGTGATGTTTTTTGCTGACGAATTTTGTCTTTTCTAGAAAGCAAGTTTTGCAAAAACGGTCCTCAATGTTTGCTACAATCTTTCTCAGGCATTTAAAATGATGATAGAGAAATTTACAAAGAAAACCTATGAACGGTAACAATGAAAATTTCAACTTTGTGTCAGCTTTAAGCACATACAGTACCTTCCACAAGAATTCTTTGGACATTTGGGTAGTCATTTATCTCAGGCGATGATAATTTGACTGCCAAAGAAGTATCTTATCACATTAAAACTATGAACATCTATTGAACTATCTTCGTGTTATGCTGTGATATGCTATTGACACACAATTGTAATAAAATATCACTGTTTAGGACACATTATTAAAATACGACATTTCTTGTGAAGTTAATAGTATTATCAAGTGCGTTAAGACTTTGTTTAAGAATTTAAGCACTTTGCCACATAAGTCAACCACTTATAGGTGCCTACACGTCTAATGAAATGTTGTGCTTCAACGTTTAAATGTATTCTTAATAATAAAAAGTATTGTATGTAGTTTTATATGTTAAAATGTGTGGCAGCAAGTGTTAAATATGGTAAGTAATGTAATAATAACTTTATTCCAGGTACAGCTCTTCAGTGGATTATTGGAGCCTTGGCCTTGTTACACATGAATGTATTACTGGAGTAAGACCGTTCTTACCGAATATGCCACCTGTAGCTTGGTAAGTATATTAGCAATAACCAGAATATATTCATAAAATTGAGGAGAATCGCAGAACAAATAAATAAATAAAAATTAGACCTTGTAATTTTTTAAAGATTCTTTGTTTTTATATACATTAGTAGCTAGCAATTAAGAGACACCATTGGAAAGTGACAAATGAATGAAGACAGAAAACGATGCCGAACTGCGGAATCGGACATGTGTGAAAGAGACCCAGAGAACACACTGAAGTTCAAATTACACAGATACACAACAAATAAAGACTTTAAGGCACCTACAGATATTGGACAAAACAATGGAAACTCCTCTTTAAGTCAGAATCTTATATTAACACGGTGTTGATCCACCTTAAGCACACAATACAGTTTGAATCCATGGGGGAACAGACCGATACAGGTCCTGCATACTGGTGATGATGCAGGAGGTGATAATCGCCGCCAACTTCTTTTTTTAAACATAAAATGTTGATGATATTCAAATCAGAGGACTGGCGGACCAGGGAAGATGTTATTGTTATACCTCATCAACATGGTCGTGAAACCACTCTTGGACAGAGCCAACGTTGTGAATAGGGACACATCCTGGAAATAAAGTTTGCACCGTTGGGTGAACATGGTTACACAAGAGTTCTCTGTACACTGCCTCTATGAGCTAATTGTGAATGTGACAATTGGGCTGGCGAATACCGTGATAAGCATCTCAAATCATAATAGATTCACAACTGTATTTGACAGCAGGTGAAGACAGTTCATATCATATACTTCAGAGGGAATTCACCAGAGAAACACGCATACCGTAGGGGAAAAGAGGATAAAAAGTGACTCGTCAAAAAAAAAAAAAAAAAAAAAAAGTTTGCCAGTTTTCTTGAGCGTTTAGTTTTTATGTTTTTGTGCATTCATGCCGTTTATTAAGGACTCGGTAGTGTCAATTCGACCACGGATACTTATTTTATATATACCAATCTTCAAAAATATTGGCAGGTGAAACTACACTTCATATAATTATTTTCGGAAAGATATATATCTATTATAGTGTCCGTTAGATCCAATGACAGGCGATAAAGATGGCACAGCAATATTCCAATGCAACGGTACGCTAACCCTAGTTTCCACCTTGTTTGAAGAGTTGTCTCACCCGTCAGTATTTCTGAATTGTACTTTAGTTCCTACCACACTGTTTTAGATATCACTGGGGTGTTTTAGGTACAGATTAAGTTCTGTAGTCACTTTCTCCGCCATTGTTTTTTTCTGCCTCGTTACAGTATGCTTTCAAGGCTCGGCGGTCCCCATCTTGCAATTTCGTCTTACGACTACTGTTATGCTTCGCTGAGGCTATTTTACCGTGCACTGTATACTGTCATGATTTTCGAGACCTTGTCTTATGCTATAGTTGCAATGTTCAAATCATCCCAACCGGCTTCCTTTGTATTCAAGCAGAAAATTTATCCTAACCACATTTATAAATAGAACTCCAAACAAGCCATAAATGGCAGGAGTATAGTCCAACGGGACGCGTTCCTGCCATCGCTCAACTTATGTAAAATTAACAAATTTTGCTGGTATGTATCAATAATAATAATAACAAAACCCAAAATAGAAATAATACTAAAGTATTCATTTTAAAGTAATCCAACATATTAAATAACAAAATATGGAGCTATAACGATCAAACAACGTGTTGACTAAGTTTGTATATCGCTTTCTATACAAGTAGATAAAAGTAATTGCCACATCGCTTTTTTTTTCTTTCTTTCTTTTCTTTCTTCAGCAGGTCAACCGGAAGACCACCCTCTCATGTAACAAAAAAACATATGGATTACTTCAGTGGTGTTCCGCTTCTTTTGAAGCTGGGTGAAGATGATTTGACCGTGCCAACTTTACACTTCATAACGTTAATGTTACGCTCACCGATGCTCCAGCTAGATGAGCACTAACAGTTAGACATCTTGAGTCGGACATACTGGTCATTCACCACACTTGCATAACGTCCACAACCACACTGCCTCATTCGACTAGTAGTACACAGTCCATACTACCTGCAACCAACAAGGGACGATTGATTTACACAGCGCTTAGTGTTACCTGGCACAGCGAAAGTATGTCTCACTTTTGACAAATGTTTCCATTATTTTGTCCAGTACCTGTACCTCAAGTTTTGTCAATTGCACATCGGTGCCATTTAATATAACCAGAACGACTATACAAGTAGCTGCGTATTTCTATCCTGTGGATGTGTCATTTCAGCAATTCCTGTTGTAATGCATATCACCCGTGCACAACATCCGTTGGAGAACCTCCAGAGTCCGGGATGATGAATGTCAGGTTTAATCCTATGTCCAAGGGCGTTCCAGACGTGTTATATGGGATTAAGATCCAGGAAGAATTGTGACCACTGGAAACATTTGATAATCTGTGTTCCAAGTTTTCTTCACCACTTGCGCCCTGTGTGAACGGGCATTATTGTCCATTACATGAAACATAGGGTGATATGCACCACGGAAGAGACGCACAAATTGTTGCAGGATAACATCCTGATAGATCGCATCCCTCACAATACCTTGCGGGAACATATATAGGGGGTCAGTATTCCTAACATGGTGCTACCGCATACTATGACTCCTGCACCGCCATAACATTCTTATTCCACGAAATTGGCAGGGACATGATATGTCCCTAGTCCCTGCCAGATGTACAGATCTCAAGAATCGTCTCCAGATTGAACCTGGACTCATCAGTGTTCTTGGATCCATTCACAGTGGGTTAGATATCATGTTAAAGGATTGTGACTGTCGTAGAGTGAATGAAACGCCTCTAGCGGGTTGCCTTTGCGGTTCTGAGGCATAAAGAGATATCTCTTTCAGGCATCGATACACAGTTTGTCGGCATGCGTTTATCCCAGAGTCTGGTGTAAATTTTCACAATCTAACGCAGATGCAGTGATGGGGTGTTATCGGATATTGTATGCCAGATAGCGGTCTCGCGCTAGATTGTGATACATGACCGCCTGCCCCATATTATCTTCAGATTTCGCTGTTCTGGAATATTGGGAATATTGTCCCCAGTCGTGAAATTACACTAGCAACATTGAACTTCGCACCAGCTGCTTACTGACTTCACCTCACTTGTACTCTAAGGCCGCGGTGGCTCAGTGGTAGAGCGTTCACCTCTGGTGCTTGGGGTCCCGGGTTCGATCCCAGCTCCTGCCAGGTGAACTTTGTGGTGGACAAACACCATGTGTGTGGGTTTCCTCGGGATTCTCCCGTTTCCTCCCACTTTCTTCATTCCACCATTTCATTCATTACTCACCATCACCGTCTCCTTTAGCCTAACCTGCATAACCGTGGGACGTAAAACTCAAAGATTTCATTTCATTTTTTCTCATTTGTACTCTTAAGATAATATGGCCATGCTTAATGTCTGTCTAGATGCATTCTTTGTACACGATACATTTTCTAAAATTCATTTGGTCTTGATTAAAAAAAAAAGAAAAGAAAAAAAAAAGTTTTATTTGACTCTTTTTCGGTACTCCATAATGTTTGGGATTATAATCAGTCAAGAATGAGCGGTGAATTATACACCTTTAACACCTCAGAACTGATCGATTTTAGTGTAATATGTTGTACATTTTCTTTAAAATTCACAATCATTTATTCACTGAAGCTGAAATCAAAAAAGAATAAAGTAGAAGCACAATGTGATATGGATCCCCCTTTCAGATTAAAATATACGATCCAAGAATCTTTCATCAGAATATTAGATTTTCATGCAATATGGCGTACACTTTCTGAGACATCACAACCCTTCCCTCTACTTGGATTTAAAACCAATCGAGAGCAAGAAAGTGAACCTCCTTTACTTACTCCTCACAAGTTTAAAAAAATACTGTAGTAACTTTCCTAAATATTATTCGATTGTAACACTATGATTTATGTGTTTATTGAGGTTTTCACACAATCCCCACTCCTGCAGCTGAAGTTAATCAAATCAGGACTTACTAACCGCTCCATGGTTTTATTTTTTTCTGAGAAATTCCAATAATCTCAATTGCTTGCTGTTCTAATGGGTCAGTGATGATGGAGGACATTCTCCCCAATGTTATATAACGTAATTTTCTGTGAATATTTATTAAAAACACATATTTTTATAAAATATTGTTTGTATTTGTCGGAGATTAGAGACTTACACCTATAATTTTGAGTTGATACTAGTGAGAGGAGGATCGCTCGCTTCAATAATGCACAGCTTCAGTAGTATATTGTATTAATTATTATAAGTTATCCACATATATTATAAGATAACGTAACATTCATGAAGTGTTGTTTGGTGTCATCATGTCTCTCTAAAGGAAACTTAGTCCCACAGAAATGGAATACAGGATCTTCGGCAGCAAAATGTTTATTCAGACACAGTATAGCAATATGATAAAAAATGAAAATTAATTATTTCTCGTTAATTGATAAGTATTAATATGTCGTTCTTTCTCTCTCTCTCTCTCTCTCTCTCTCTCTCTCTCTCTCTCTCTCTCTCTCTCTCTAGCTTAACATACGAATTTTTAAGCATTAAATTTAAATTGAATTTTTAAAAGAGGGACGTTGGTGTAATTCACATTTCCAAATATTCTAATCCAGTGGAAGTAGTTGAGTTCGTTGTTGCATTCGTATTCGGTTCTACGATTGCCTAAATAATCGTCAGGCAAAAATGTAAAGGAAATGAAGGAGAAAAATGTATATAAGGTTATGAATTATGCGGCAAGAAATTGAGAGTTGCAACATCAAATTTTGGACACTTATTATAAAAAGATTCGAAGAAAAAATCAGTTAGAAATAGAAAAATAAGGTATATTAAGGCGTATCCTCGTCGTCCAAATATCTTTGAGCTGATATTGGTTCGCTGGATCAAATCTTGACACATTGTTAATTATGGTAGACTGCCAAGTAGGTAGACAATCTTAAATTTACAGTTGTTCATGAGTAAGCATTTCTACTTTCGTAATTACTTTTGTACCCAGAAGAACATAATACAAAACATAGAAAACATAACTTTTCTGTTTCCGACGTAGAAAAAGAAATTAATTCTGGATGTCTGGACTCTGTAGAATGGATACCTGAGGAAATCTAGGGGATAAAGGTTAATGTGGTGTTGACTATATTTTTTGTATGTACCGAAATCAGGTAAGTGTGAAGCCTCAGACTGCGCCTCCAGCGCCTTTTCTTTGTATTTAAATGTACTTTCAAGAACACCGTGAGAATACAAACTAGAGTTAAAGAAGTCGTAAGAGATTGTTCAAATGCTAAAATCTCCATAACTGACCTTCCTAACATTTAGAAGAGAAATAAAACGTAGAAATGTTAAAGAAGTCAAAATCAGAAATCGAAAGAAATACTTGTAAATAATACATACAAAGCACTCCGTCTCTCGGTACAGATAAAGACAACTTGAAATACATGGAACTTTAGTATGGATAAATATAAGCATAAGTTTAAATGAAATCTATATATATAAAAATGAAAATCACTATGTTTGTGACTTAACTCTTAAACCACACGACCGATCTCGATTAAATTTTCAACATAGATGAGGTTCGAGCATGGGATGTTTTTTATCATTTCACTTTGACGGTTGAACTTAGGAAAAGGGGGGGATATTTAAAAATGATCGAAAACAACCGATATTAGTGTCGAATCCATAGTTTTCGGGGCTGCTGAGATGAACAGTGACACTTAAGATGCCGTTTAAATCCAAATTAGTTTAAGTTAAAAATTACGTAGTACCTTTGATTACCAACGTATTTCAAATTGCTAGCATTACATTTTGATTTTATAAGGGAAGCGAAGATAAAATAAGGATTGAAAAGCGCAGAGACCAACAAATTCAACATTTCTATTTATATTTGTTTTTGAGCTCATCTTTTTCATTACTGATCTAAATACGAGTATTTATTAAAAGGGCCGGAATCGGTGTAATCTAGCTTTCTCCAGGAGGCGAGATAATGTAATGGGAAACGGCAAGATTGTATTCTGAGGATTGATCATGCGTGATGCCCACCAAGTACACCGGATTAAAATTCAGTCGTGGTTCGGAATTAATGTCAATAGTAGGTCCTGTTCTTCATAATATTGTGTTGCATAAAAGCGAAAAACAGAAACTTAAATAAACAAACAAACTTATTAAAAGCTTTATCCACTCCTAGCTAAAAAGCTTAAATAAAGTAGCATTAATGGGAGATCCAAACCACATGAGCTTCTGCCGGGAATCGGACCCGGGTTTTCCACGCCGAAGATGTGTACGCTAACCATAGGCCCTTCGAGGAAACTGAATAATTCATTAAGCTTCGTTATTGTTTTTATGAGACTAATACAGAGTAATAGTATTAAATACTTTATTCCTTTAATACATATTATAATAGGCTATTATAATTTATTGTAATCCACAGGATGCAACAAGTACAAAGGAAGTCTTCTGATGATATTTGTGCGTATCAGACCATGGAGGGAGAAATTGTCTTCAGTAAAGAATTATTTCATCAGAACCATATATCGACGTAAGTTGAATTAAATGTAGTATTTAAGGAAACAAATAGGTACATAATGGATGAAATCAGTTATTTAAGAAATCGTGACAAATGCAGAAAAATAGTACCCTTGATTTAACTACACAGTATTATAGTTGTTTGAAAGTAAGGGACGAAATAGATGAAAGAATACTTACTGATCATTAGAGACACGAGTTTTTCGTACTAAGAATTTGAAAATTTCGCGTTTTATGATATTTTCCAAATAATAAAGTTTCACATTCTGTAGCTTTTGGGTAAAAGGTATTTCCTGACATTTTTAAAATTGTTCCTTTTATTCATAGATGACTACAGAAATAAACCATTAATTACCTAAAAACAAAATACACTGAATATTTCACTTGACATTGTAAATCTCACTTATAGAAAATTATATATATAATCAAACTGAAGGGGAATCAGTAACTAAGCGTACTATGAATAGAAAAGTCCTGCTGTCTTCTGAAAACACGTAACACAAGTTATATTTAAGCATTAAACATAATGTTACATGTTTCCACATTTTCCTCTTTCGTTATTGTACGTTTATTATTTATCACTAGTTCATGCCATTGGCTAGATAATTAAAACGGCTCCTCCACATCCAGCTGCGATGGTGATAGCTAACGCGCAAAATGTTCTGTATGTCCGTGTCAGAATCACTCAAAATGCACCGTTCATGCCACGTTCTACCGTTCCGTCAACGAAAAACTGGCGTTTTTAAATTAATGAAAACGTAGTTTTAAAATTTCGTGTTATTTCGCGTATTGTCAGAAATTTCGCGCAAAAGTACCAATTTCGCGTTTTATCGCGCAACGGAAACCAATGAAAATACACATAGAATATCATAAAACGTCAAGAAATTGAAAATTACTTAATTCTGACGCATTTCGTTTCATCGCGCATTGCGAAAAACTCGTGCGTCTATTGATCATTGAGGCCTGCAATGATGATGAATATTAAATATGGTGTGACCCCACTCTGACAATGGTTAGGATGGCTGAAAAATCATGGAAAACAAAAAATCATCGGATTCGGTATTAATGGGACTTTTGATATTCATCTAGACGGATAATTTAATTGATTCTCATACAAGTAGATGATCTGAACGTTTGTATGAGACATCGATATTTTCCTGTATATGGGTCCAATATATATTTCTGTAGCAGGTAAGGTAGGTATGGTTGTAGTATTTACTACGCGTGAAACTGATCATGATGAATATGAAGAGTTCAAAGATTTGTTGATGATGTTGTTAGGAATTTGAGAGACATATCAATTTTTGGGTATCATTTAGGGTGTTAATTTTGTAGATGAACATGATCAGTTAGTAGAAACATTTTTTGTTGTAAAAAGAATGAAGAAAACCATATCAGGGGTATAGAAACAAAACCTGCTAAATCCATTTTTCAATTTTTTGTCAGGGAATGAAGAAAAAGAGACGCCCTTATGTTTCGGATTTGTTGAACTTTTTTTGTTTGTTTGTTTGTTTGTTTGTTTGTTTAGTGGTCACTACTTAATGCAGACGAGTGAAATCTACCACTAAACAGAATAAATATTCAACAATTCTGAAACATAAGGGCGTCACTTTTCCTTCGTCCCTTAACAAAATTGAAAAATGAATTTAGCAGGTTTTGCTTCTATATTCCTGATATCCTGATAGTGAGAACGAATCCACACAATAAGAATAATTAAGCAGATAATATGTCTACTTAATTTCGAAATCACTTTTCTGGTGCTGATAACTTCAAAATATCTTACATTTGAAGCTGGAGGATTTCTGTTCCTCTAGGAATCCATATTTTCTTTCAAAAACGTCTTCTCTTCTTACTGTCACTTCTAGTATCAATGACTTAATCCGTCATCTAAATACCCTATACTCTGTGTTCTGATACGTACTTGTTAGGGGATGATGATACGTTAAAATACCGTCTGATCTTTCTTTTTCCTTATTAGATGGAAGTGATAGCGTTTTGCTAATGTTAACAATATATCTAATTTCATTACTTTCTGCGTCGTGGCAAGGTTTAGGCAAGCACTGACCTCTGAATATTTTGACTGAAAAGGCAGTTCAATTTTTAGTTCCGATGTCGAGGTGGGTAACTACCCAGTAAGAACTGTTATATTGAATTAATTGGAAAGAACAGTTAATATGTTACTTGCATACACGTGTGTATTTTATTAATCAGATTTGCGTAATTAGCGTAAATAAAAGTTTTATAGGTGACACACAAAAGTGTACAAAGGAAAATGAATAAAAGCCTGAAAATAAGTATAGAAGCGCACACTTACAATTTATAATTATCCATTTTGCTAAAAGATAAAAAATGAAAAACTACGTTTCTAGTTTAAAGATAGGTATTTAAAACATTTTTGATAACAAACATAAAAGCAGATATTTGAGTAATTTGAATTAAAATTGAATGTAAAACATCTACGTATGCTCAAAAATTTTGCCTGTAAGTAGTGCAACGATTAAAGGGAATTTTTCTGAATAGCAAGAAGAAAAGTGTTTCTGAAAGTATGTTTTTAATCATGAGTGAGGTTAAGACAGTGTTGGGAAAAACACTTTGGAAATAAGTGTACCGAACAAAAAAATAACTCACCTTTTCTGCAACTTACGTTAATCTTTTTCTAGTGTTGTAGATTGTATTTCACTGGCAACAGGTCACTAAATGACCGGTCATCACTGACGCATGGTCATTTCAGTTACTGCAGGGAATGTGCCATTGCTTCGATGGAAACAGTTGAAAATAGGTTGAAATAATCAGTATTAGTATTCCATTGAATTGTTTCCATTGCTAAAATTTAAGTTTCTCTATTTTTTTTATGTAGTACATATAATAAACCTCATATAATTTTGTAACCAAATGAATGCTATTGATGAATACATCTGAGCGAAAACTTCCTCCTCTTTATTGTGGTATTGTGAGTTTTAAAAACTTTTCTCTCTTATAGGAGTTTGAAATATCATCTCGAACTCTGGTTACGGTATTTACTGGAATGGGATGCCAAAAAACGTGGAAAGGTTGTAAGAGAGAACGGTGAAACAGAAATTGTGGTTTTCTCGCAGTTGAACGAAATTTTAAGGAAAAAGGTAATGATTTATGTCTTCAAATTTAGTGATTATAGTAATCATTCTAGCACTACAACCGATGCTGAGAGATATACACGTACATTCTAATTATACTATTTTAGAGCGACAAATCTGCCTCTAAATACCTAGGTACATATTAAGGCATTTTAAATAAGTGTTGGGACAATATTCTTCCAGAAAGAACATGCGGAAAAAAAGTTATTTCGAGAGAAAAGTATATACTAAGAAGATCAAAACCAAGATCGTATCAGTTCGTTTTTTCGAAATTTGCGTAACAGTTCAAATACATCAATTACATTTGCTTTCTCTAAATTCCTCACTTCTCCCGTATTTTTTAACATGCATGTCAACCTAATCTATTAGGAAAATCTCCTATATGTAGGGTTGCCATATTTCAAAATTGAAAGTCCGGGACGCTACTAAATTACGAGAATCTTTGAAATGCTTAAAATGAAAAGAAGTGTTATATACTAATTTACTTTCTTCGATTAGATAAAATTGTTCAAGTTGTTATTGCGTAAAAAGAAGGAAAAAGAAATTGCCGCAAAAATTGAAAAAAAAAAAAAATACGTTTCCCCCACCTCATAAGCTTCTATTAAAAAAAAAAATATTCCAACATTTTCCAATTATTGTCTGTTCAGCTTTATTAATTAAAACAATATATTTTTCTTCTTGAATGGTCAGCGGAGAATTACCAAAAATGTCAGTCAGGGATTATTGATTAAAATATTTCAAAAGCAAGGTGCAAATTGAAACAGAGTACTAAATATAACAAGATTGAGCAATAAAACGTTTTGTCCCTGGCCCAATGAAACGAATGCTTCGTTCAATGTCAAAGTAGTTAAATCGTGAACTTAATTAAATCTATGTTTTATATATTCAAGTTTTTTTTTCCTACAACTTTTGAATTGCCATACTCAGAAGTTGAAGAGAATAATTATATACATAAACCTGTGAAATAAGCAAACTATAATATTCCGTTCCTTTGTTCAGCACTGAAATTCGGGACATTTAAGCGTCCCAAGAAATATTGTCGGTACGCTGGAACGAAGATCTCGACTCCATGACGGTCCCGGATTTTTCGGGACGAATGGCAACCCTCCCTATATAGAGTGTTTAGCGTAATCTGAATGTTAGTCGCACTCTGCATTCTTTACATTTACTCAGGATATGATAATATAAGAATATATTTCGCAGTCTGTTCCAGTGTTAAATATTGCATGAGGTTCCTATCATGATTGTTACATAATATAAGTATTCCATTTTGTCACGTGGAAGCCTTTGATTTTGGTGAGCATGAATGTCACAAGCAAGTATGTAATGATATCGAAAAACGGTACTGATCAAAATATCGATATTTCGATATGTTTAGACATTGTGATATTCGATAGTTTTCGATATTTCATTATTCGATATTGCGATATATCGATCAAGTTTCTATATTTTTCCCATATCCATTTTAGATATCCAAATCTGGATATGTCAGCCCTAATGAAAGATCGCTGTTGAGCAGAAAAGAATTCAGATAAAATGTGCTTGTGCAAGAGTAATTTATCAGTAATTAGTTTGCTGTATACCATTATCTTTGTTAACATAGGGAAAGATAATCTAAAATACATATTAAAACATGAGTTTTGACAATTGACTTTCAGGATCATTACAAGGGTTTATAAAATATTTGTTATAGTTTATGTATCAATTTGAACGCTTTGAATAACTCCTTTGTGCCTATTTCTCTCTATTCATAGTTCTCATATTAAATACATGTTTTCTTATGGTTGTTATTGTAGTTAGTAGTGGAAGTCTCTTGAAGCCGCCGAGTAATTAGCACGTGTTTTTTGGCTCAATGCTCGGTAGTAACACATATGAGACGAATTGTACTTAAATGGTTGATCTGCGTTTCGTGTAGTTTGGTGCAGATGTGCAAATAGCACTGAATCAGATCATTTCAGTTGTTTGATTTTGTGTGTGTGTGTGTGTGTGCGACTTATTTGTTATGTCGCGTGTAAGATACTGAAAACTTGACACGAAATCTTTTATTTTCAAGTAGTTATTTTCCAAAAGGTAACATTAAGATCCACTAGTCCTCTTCCACCCTGGAGGGCACGGTGGCTCAGTGGTAGAGCGCTTACCTCTGGTTCATGGGGTCCCTAGTTCGATCCTCGGCCAAGTAAGTTTGTAGTGATCCGTAGATTTTCTCTTGGTACTTCCGATTCCTCCCACTTCCTCATTCCACCAGTTGTTTCGTCATCATTCATTTGCTTTGATCATCGTCTCTCTTAGCCTAAATGGCATTATCATGGGACGTTAAACTGAAACATTTCATTTAGTCCCCCACCTCCTAAGCCATCCGCTCGTTCTCAAATTACCTGCACGTTAGCGATATCTCTTGGTGTCAGATTGGAGGCAGAGCAGCTAGCGATAGCTTTAGCCTGACTAAACTATTAGGAATTAGCTTGACTAATAGACTGAGACGTCTTATAAAAAGGATTAAGAATATCAAAATAGTTTTGCAAAGATATTATGCAACCAGTAACTCTTTTATTAAATGTTTTTAAGTTTGCATATTAGCGTTGCTCACAGAGCATTGGAAATTTGAACGCATTAAAGTGGTTTGGATTTATCTTAAACTATAGGTTCTCTCTTGTGCAGCGTCGGTACTGAAAAGAAACAAAGAAACCCTAAACTTCAACAAACAAGCGAAACTTGGTTTTTATCTTTTTTGTTAATTATGTAATACTTTGTGACGACGTCTATGAAGTTATTATTTTGGATATGTGAGAAGTGCTTAAAATATTGCTTGTTGCCTATTTCAGATCGTAAACATCTACTGCGTTGAAAGTAACCAGATGCTAAGCTACGAAATTGAAGATTCTACGATGATGAGTACACTCCAGTTGTGGATTGAACGAGATACAAAATTGGAAGTTCATGAACAAGAAATTCTTCTTCCGCGAGGCAATCAAGCAGATCTACAGAAAGAAGCTCTTCAGTGTTGGTCACCTCCAGTAAGTAAACAAAGTCTTTAATTTGGCATCTTACTGGTTTGTTCTGGAAACTAATAGAGAAAATAAGAGATACAAATTATTTAAGATAAACGGAGAACCCAAAAATTGCGTTTGTAAAGATCTATATTTGGCTGGTGTAATAGAAATGTTTGATACGTGTGTCACACACTTTCAAAGGAAGAAAGAAAAAAGAAAATTGCATTACTTGGCTAGTTAAAGTTGTTTCCGACCACAGCCACACACTTGCACCTTTCAGCCACCAGGAATATTCTTCCATACCAAGGTACGGTGGCTCAGGGGTAGACGCTTACCTGTGGTGCATGGAGTCGCTAGTTCGATCCCCAACCAAGTAAGTGTGTGGTAGACAACATCATATCCGTGGGTTTTCTCGGAGTACTCCTGTTTCCTTCCACTTTTCATTGCTCAAATTCTTCCACCAACATTCACTTTAGTCATCATCTCCCTTAGCCGAAAGGGCATAATTTGTGGGACGTTAAACTGAAAGATTTCATTTTTTCCCTACCAAGAGGTGGTCGAGTGGCCAGTAGAAGTGGTAGTCGGTGGAAGAGACGACGTGAAAATACAGTAGATGAGGAAGGGTTTTACATTGCAACTTAGAAGAGTTATATAGTGCAAAGGGTTTTATGAAGTGTCTGTAGCGTTCTTTAAGCGACATGTGGGCCCTCAATATGAGGATTACACGTCTTAACCATTTCTGTACCTCGCGGATAAATTTCCAGTGCATTTCGTAGAGTACAGTACTGTAACGATTCGCAGTAATAGTTCCACCTCGACGGAGGCAGACGTAATGAATCATCCCTCCATATATCAGCATAAAGCAAGAACATCAGAGAGAAGAATGGTTTTGTAAACTGTCCTGAACATTGATCACTATCCAAACACTGTCCTGATCATTTAGGATTGCCGTAGCAGATTGATTTTATATCTGAAGTTACAATCTAATGCAAGATTATTTTCCCGATTATTCCGTATTCTCGAAAAACTGCTCACTTCTAGATGGCGATTCTTTAGACAATGTCAACTCACGTGGCACCCATGAGTCCAGCTTTTTCACCTTACTGATTACTCGGAACATCCGAATGACAGTGATATGGTATATACCTAACTCACCTACAGTTGCACGAATACTTTTCCGATGTCCGTTTGCAAGTTGTTCTAAGGAGGTCATCAGTATATGGTGTTAGTCGGTGGGCGCTGGCTAATTTTTTAATGATATGTCATCGCACGAAATTTTACAAACCAAGCATATGTTGTGTTCATTCAGTACTACTGCCCTAAATGCACTGCTGCTGCTTTTTCACGGCTAGATGTCAGAATGTACCTACTTGAACTTAAGGAAAATCGCTTCCAATTGTGTGTTCTCCATTATGTACTTTCACACGACAATGTTCAACAACAGCCTCTTGACTGAACTGAATGGTCACTCCTGCCTGTTTTCGAAACATTCACAGACTTTATTATGTACACATAGTTTAGTTCATCCACTAATTACATTACAGAGGATGGTTTCCTATTAGACGTAAATTTTACATTTCAATTGCACCAATCCAGTAACTTGTGTATGATTTTTAATGGATTTCGGATATATATATATATATATATATATATATATATATATATATATATATATATATATATATATATATATAGATAGATAGATAGATAGATAGATAGATAGATAGATATAGATATATATGTACCGTGTCCTGCGAAAACGAACTAAGCGCCACTTTCATACTTTTAAGAAAATTACGTATAAAGGTTGATGTCCAGTATTAATGTAGCCGTAATCAAAAGTGAAATTATGTTTCTTTTTTTGGAAAGGTGTTGGTTTTCCTCACTTTTCGATTGTGCAAAACGTTCTAATGCTTATCAGGAACCAATCGTCGCATTTATGTGGATTTTCAAAGTTTGGCGCTTAGTTCATTTTTGCATAACACGGTACATATATGTAAATAAATCTTATTAAACACGTGTTCAAAAGTGAAACACAAACTGATACTTCAAAAACTTGACTCTGCTGCTTTCGTCAAAGCGTATCTAGGAAAAGATATGCGACGTCATATAGAACAATTAAGCTATTGATTAACCCTTTCGGGACTTAGTCATTTTTGGCGTTTTCGTAGACTTTCAGATAATGAATTATAACTCAGAGACTGTTTACCCGATTGATATGGTTAAGACCTTTTTTAGCAGAAGGATGTGGCAATTTTATGGCGTAAGTTTGATTGCAATGTTGGCAACGGGAAGGAAATGTAAAGGTAAAAATTAGCAAAAATTCCCAAACCGAATTTTAAGATTTTTGGGGGGATTCCCAAATTCCCAAACCCTGTTGTCGCCACATGGGCCCAAGTCACCTCAAAAAACTTCTTTGGTGTGTCTACAATTCACAGTAAAAACGTGAAGTCGTTGGCTTCCGTACAAAGACAGAAAAATTTTCTCTCCTCGTAGACACGAAATTTTGACATTTTTTCGTTTCAGAAGCAAAAATCAACTGTTATGCAGGTGCTGCAGCTTCCCTAATTAGTCTATTGAAACTTTTTGTAGTGGTGTATCACAAAAGTATCATGTCGATATCTAAGAAACAAAGCTTGTAACTTAAAAAAAAAATAATTATGGTAGACAGAAAAGAAAAAGGTTTAAAACCTAAATTCGAATTTTTCGTGCGTCTCCTAATTACCCGATTGTAACGGTCTGCATTTGCTTTTATTCAGTAAGGAATGATGTTCTACTGGCATAAGTTGACTTGTGTTTGTACGTATAGATACGGATTTATAAACATAAATTTTGAAAATTTCGATTTTTTGACCGAAAAATAGGAAAATTTTAATTCCTTTAGTTGGCAGCATTGACTGTGAGTTGGTCAAATTGGTCTAAGAAATTAGGTATCCGTATGAGGCATACCTAACAAGTCCTAAGTAGATCTCTGTAAAACGAAGGAAGTTATATTTAAAAAAACTAAAAAGAAGAAAATTCGAAAATACACGGTTTTTTGACTTTGGGCTCAAATTTGAGAAGAAAGTTCGACACTCAGAAAGAAATATAATCAGGATAAACTATGTTTCAGCCATGTTTGGCATAGAAAAAAATCATCCCGATATCTTAATTAGCGTTCACACGGCAGAAGATTAAGTGACAACCCCATATGTATCACTTTGGCCATTAGGTCCCGAAAGGGTTAATTTATTAAAATCATTACAAAATATAACTTATTTTTTATTATTTTCTTACCGATTTTCTTTATTTATTCTTTGCATTATATTTTTGTAAGGATGAAGAGGATTGGGTAGTTAATGTTTATCGAAGAGGGAAGTTTGTAATCCCACAAACTCCACCGAAATTTCCTCCGCTGATAATAAAGATGATGGATAATCCAAAGGCATTATTTGAATATGTGCACCAAAAGAGAAGTTGGGCACATGCTGTATTCTTCCTTAACCAAGAAGCTCTTTTGTACCAACGATTTCTCCAAGCTCATAGAGTTAAAATGTAAGATAACTTTGTACTTTAAGTATACCTTTTACTGATAAGATATTATTGTTGTAACGTAGTTTCATTTGAGAAGCTCATTAGAAAGAAATTCAGCCTCATAGCAATATTTGCATGTATACACTAGAGATACTGTACATTAGTATCTTATAATACACTAGAAGAATGTAAAAACCAATTTTTATTCAACTGACAATCTAAAATAATTCTGTATTAGGTACTGTCACTAGTGTATGAAGGTGTCATTGTGGAACTCTAGAGAGATCTCTTTCTGTAGTCTTGACTCCACTTACAGATGTTAAAATAACCCATTACGGCACTATATAACTAGATGTGCATCAGTTGAAGTTTATCGGATCAAATCCATGATCTCTAATTCACTAACTGTGCACTCTATAGGCTCAAGTAAGTAAATTATTCGTAGCGTTGCAAGATATTCCTGGAGTTACGATCCAGTGGAAAGGAAAAGGTGAGTAGTGAGTGTATGTATAACTGATAGTCCTTTAAAGCGCCGAACAGGATGGTATAACTCCGATTCAACAAACTCGGATGGTGTCCCAGAAAGTCAAGGTAATGGTCCTCGGAAAACCTCTATCGCTTCTGTACTTTAGTTGTGACATTTCTTCACCAACTGATCTTGAAACTAGTGATCTAATAAGGAATGGTGTATAGTAGGTTAAAACATACTGTATTACAATAACACAATGTGATCAAACTGAGTTAGGGGCGAAAACGAATACAGGTAGTTATCAATGGGAGAAGCAAGATTCGTCCACCGATGCTAAGTAAACGAGCATCAGTTTGCATTTTCATACAAATGTTCGAAGCCGCATGTATCACTTTTTCATAGAAAATCCCTGTAAATTTTCGGGCTGTTTTTATAAATTTACTGTTACACAATTGCTGAGTACTTCCAGTACGATTCTGGTGGCAAATTCACCCATAATTATTATTTCAAGATACGAACAGCTTATAAGTAGGGTAAATTAAACTTTTAACAGGTTTACATACTTTCTAGTAATAAGTGCCTTTCGGCTACATAACGACAAGTACTGATGGCATCTTACTCATCTACTGCGTGAGCCAGTGATGGTCTATGACGTCGCGAATGTTAAAGATAGAAATTATCTTATTTCGTATATGAATGAGATAGTGATTATTCTAGTGTTTACTGTAATTATATTTTGTTGTAGTTTCGGAAATAACTTGTATTGAATGTTGGTAGAATGTTCTAAGGAAGAATTTTGACATTGAAGATAATAGTTTGAGCCAGAGATTGTCAGTCCTAATAATAGAGTAAACTAATATACATATACATATTTGATGGAGAAAGAAAGAGTTAGAATAAAAGATGATAAATATGAAATAGGAATAGTTAATTTAGTTATTTGAATATGGTTACTTGTATGTTTACCTGTTTATTCTTAAGTAAAACTGTTTGATGAGTATAAGCTTTTATACAAAGGTGCTACTATTACTGTAACTTCAACTATTAAAGAAGTAGCAAACGTGCATAATCCAACCTATTTTAATAATAATTCGACATAAAAAAGATACTTTTAGCATTTGACGAAGGAATTCACATCTGATATGATAACGTTTTGAACTCTTTTGACGTAGAAGTGGGATGAATTGTCGTACTTTTAACTGCTCCCACAGATATGTCAAGCAAATTTAACACCAGAAGAGCGTAAGATATCAACTTTTATTTCAGAGATTGGCCACAGACCTACGAAGGATTCAAGTGTATGTGTTCTCCTGCTCTGCCTTCTACCAAACAAGTTTGATGAATAGAAATTCTTGGTGGGTTATTATGATGCAAAAGCCAATCAACTTGCTGAACGATATAAGTTCAATCTGATGTCAGAGGCCCCTAATTAATTGTGAAGTAATTCATAATAAAATTAAAATTTACATAACCTCTTAATGGGTTGTATTATATTTTAGACCGATATCCTCTGGGCCAACTCAACCCCTTTTCTGACCTATAACCGTAAAATTCACTCAAAATATGCAAGATAACAGTAATTATTGTGAAATTTAATGTAGTACACCAATACCATTAATCTCCAATGTTGTTTACCATGATGTTTCACTATTGCCAATTCGTATGTTTACTTAGTTCCTGTTGTGATATGTAAAATTTCTTAGAAAGCTGAATGTTACGATCGATCTTTAAACCCAAAAGTATATATTTAGTAATTATTCTTCTTATCTGATATTTTATAAATGAATCTCATTACTAATGAAATGTACCTGGTTTAGTTTAGGTTGTATAGTTCTAACGAAGTATCATTCGTGAGTGGACCTTTCAATTTGCAGTGTAGTCCTCTGAAGTATATGCATCTTCTTTGTGATGTGCGTGGTTGTCGATAAATGTTTAGAGAAACCTTATATCGCAAGATCATTTTCTTTAGAATTTCTTACATATTCCGTAATTCTCGTTACCATGTTTCTTTTTGTCATCCCACATGTCACTTAGTAAATACCTGCAAGTGATTGACTAAATAATAATTTTTATATTCAGTTAAGTTCATTAATAAATTAATAAGAGCTTTTAGAACTACTCTGAAACCACACTTTTACGGAAATCAATTGATAGAAAAGTAACTAGGGGAGCGCGGTGGCTCAGTGGTAGAGCTTTCACCTCCGGTGCTTGGGGTCCCTGGTTCGATCCCAGCTCGCGCTGGACTTTGTGGTGGACAAACACCGTGCTCATGGGGTTTCTCGGGGTTCTCCCGTTTCCTCCCACTTTCTTCATTCCACCATTTCACTCATTTCTCATAATCACCGTCTTCTTTAGCCTAACCGGCATAAGCGTGGGACGTAAAACTCAAAAAGATTTCATTGATTTTTTTTAAAGAGAATTAACTACAATTATTAAAAACTATATTTGGTTCCTGAAAGCCTACATTTACAGTAACGAGATCAAATTTTAATTATGATTGTACCTATATTGTAGCTTTGTTTCTACACTGCAGCTCATTTCTGTTACAGGATGCATATGCTGCAAAGAAATTCTTATTTACATAAGTTGACCCAAAGAATGATAGTGGAACTGCAGCAGCTGCTAGCGCAGTATCAGTTCTTCAGTGATTCATTGCGTTTAGACATTGCTAACTATGAAAAGCAAGCCATGAATAAAGGTATAGGTAAGTATTAGAACATATTTAAAAAATACATAATTTATGCCATCATACCAGATACAGAAGATTAACAGAAGACTTGTGGGTGAATAACAGATATCAAAGGGATAAATAGGTGTTCGTTATATGTGGGTCTATTACTTGAAATATATACTGTTAACTAGCAGATTCTTCCTAATAAGGACTACTGTTGTTTGATTCCTCCCAACAAGGATTGCTGTTGTTTGATTCCCCCTAACAAGAATTACTGTCGTTTGATTCCTCCTAACAAAGACTACTGTTGTTTGATTCCTCCTAACAAGGACTACTGTTGTTTGGTTGTTTGATTCCTCCTAACAAAGATTACTGTTGTTTAATTCCTCCTAACAAGGACTACTATTGTTTGATTCCTCTTAACAAGGAGTACTATTGTTTGATTTCTCCTAACAAGGAGTACTATTGTTTGATTTCTCCTAACAAAGAGTACTGTTGTTTGATTCCTCCTAACAAGGACTACTGTTGTTTGATTCCTCCTAACAAGGAGTACTGTTGTTTGATTTCTCCTAACAAAGATTATTGTTGTTTGATTTCTTTTAGCAAGGACTACTATTGTTTGATTCCTCCTAACAAGGACTACTGTTCTTTGATTCCTCCTAACAAAGACTACTGTTGTTTGATTTCTTTTAACAGGGACTACTATTGTTTGATTTCTCCTAACTAGGACTACTGTTGTTTGTTTCCTCCTAACAAGGACACACAAACTTCTTACGATACATTTAATTCTCATGTCGATGTACATACAACTTAGAAAAAGCAGGACAAACATTTGGACGTGTGGTGTCAGGCATCAGCAAAGACAAAAATAATTTCACAAATAGGATAGACAGAAGAAAAATTAATCACATATAAAGAATCTTGAATTTCATTTCTTGATTAATTAATTGGGGTCTTCACATTCACTTTCAGAACCAAGATTAAAGGAGATAAGGCTTTCCGCCGTATACCGGTCTAAACCTACTCGGAGATTGTCCGAGACAAGTAACATGGAGAGGTTAATGTATATGTATTAGGACTCAGTAAAACTAGTATATGTTGGTCACGTGGTTCTAAGACAAGTGGCAAAAATACGGATTCTGATCAATGATACATATCCATGTTTTAAATAATATTATAGATTAGCTGTGTAAGAAATATTACTGTAACTATTTAATATAATACGTACATATCTACACTAAATTAATAATAACTATATGTTAAGTGTATGATTGTTAATGTATGTATATTAGTGCGAAAATGTCTTGCGCATATGCTGTAAATAACGATTTTCTCAGTTATTACATTTCTGCAAAATTAAGCGTGATTGTGCATATACTGATAACTATGCTTTCAAGGAATTTTTGTAGCGGCAGAAGGTTAAAGAAGAAAAAAATTCGAAATTGGCGTTACTGCCAGTAAAAGAACTGAATCAAGGGTCTGGAAGTAGACTAGTATATTGCATTTCTTAGTTTAGAATTAGCATCTGTATTGTCTGTCAAACATGACCATGATTCGATAGTCCGGATTTTTTACGTAAATATTAAAGCTAAACAAAACGACTGGCGCAACAACCCTTACGAGATCAGGGCCTACCAGCATTCTTGTGGCACTCATATCTTTGGGATAATATATGGTCAGCACATCGGCGCATTTAGCCGTTAATGATGGCTTTCTAGTTCGGAGTTTGCTACTTCTTTCTTTCAAGTAGCTCCTCAATTGCCCTCACGACGCTAGGTGGACATATCAATTCCATCATCTGGTGACTGTAAATGATCACCTAACTTTCCTCTGACCAAATCCTGCACTTCTTGACTTCGACAAGAATTGTATTCCAGTGCGGCTAGGCCACTGGCACGCAAGTATAGAAACAAACACAAAAATCCTTGTCTTGAGGCTCGAAGCGACGTACTATGCCTAGAAGAGCAAAAGGCAAGCAGCTTGTATCAGCTAAGTCCCCGTGGCTAGTTAGAGCGACGGTGTACAAAAACAGGGCATTCCCGTGAAGTACAATACTTCTCCCGAAATTTTTAATAAGTATTATTTTACTTTACGCGTTAAATGTTAATAAGTCTCCATAATACACTTTATTTCGTATAAAGGAATGCCTTCACTACTTTTTTATTTTGTTTCATTTTTCATTAACAGTACCTAGCAAATCTTATCTTAATTTTATGAATCTGATGATCAGGTGTGTCGGGGATTATCCTGTTCTTTTACATGTAAACACCATGTAAAGGCGAAATGTCATTTAAAATCAGTGATCAGTGTGTAAATAAACACAGTGTCTTTTATAAGTAAATTTGTTACATTTAAGGGAAAACTTCAATCTTTTTTACTTCCTTATTCTATACTTCAGTTTTTTTACTAGCAGAAGTGCCGTTCTTTGCACGGGAAGAATAAGGTCAATAAAACAAGGTCAGTGATCTGAAAGGAATGCAACCTATAACTCAGGCAAAACATCTGGTTTGTCTGTCTCACAAATAGTATGGCTCACTGTACATACATGCGAGACCATAAATTGTAATCCCTTCCTACCTCCTCTAGCGTCGAGTATCGAAAAGCTCTGTGAAGATTTATCCATGTACAAAATTAATTGGCTCTTTTCTATGCGAAAATCTAATGACAGACACAAGCACACACACTTTATTTTATAAGATATAGCTATTAGTATACAGGGTGGCCCAAAAGTATTTATACAGTCCCATACTGATCAACTCACTGTATCTTATTTTTATCAAACAGGTAGACCTAGTTTCTTTATTATTTGTTCTTAACATCTTTTTACGTATAACTTAAGCCCGGAACAGTCGGAGCAAACGAATCCATAAACTAGAATGTTATACTTGATTAATGCAGGGGTGTATATCTACTTTTGGGCCACCCTGTAGATTAATGTGAAAATTATACGAACACTGTACTACTGTATAATAAAATAAAAAAAATATAAGGGTTGGAATTCTATCCATGGTGAAAAAGTTTTTTTTTTTTTTCTACGCCGCTACTCTCATTTATTTAACTACAGGGACTCAGGTACTAGTTTTTTTCTTTCTTCATTTCATACATTTAGCGTATCACTTCGAACCTTGGCATTTTTTTTTTAATCGGTATACGAAATTTTGAATTTCCCTTTTAAAATCAGTGATTCAACACGTGCAGTATCTGATATTTACTGTACATGTACTTAAAACATTGAACTTGCTAACAATTCAATCCTTTTTACACATAAGGTTACAGGCTACCATATAATAAGAAAAAAATATTTCCTCTGTCGCCCTCCCTTTCTGAAATGTTATAGTTATAGCAAAGATTATTCTTGGTCTGAAAACCTTCGCTATGTTCATACTTATTAACCATACGTCATTGAAACTTTGCAAGACAATAGCCTAGGATCTTGGATTGTTGTAAACCCAAATTGACGGAAATACTTTCCGGATCTCCCCGAATTTCTTATTCCTGAAGCATACGTCTGGTACGATTCGATAACCTGTATCATTTTGAAGAAACTGGCGTTCGAACTATGAACCTAAGCTAATTTGAGTAGAGCAAGGATTTGCTAAAATGCATTTTTTTAACTGATTTTCACTTTTGCATTTAAGGTTCCAATTTTTTTATGCATACTACCCTTATTTCAGTAATTGAAAAAACAACTAGATGCAAAGGCATGTACTTTTTATAAAATGCCTTTCTTAGAGGTACCTACATCGTGCGCCTTGTTAGAACCGCCCAGTGTGTTAGAGGAACAATCGTTTTATTGAAAATTCTGGAAAAATTCCGTAATTTCTCCCAAATTTTGCAACCTAAGGGATGGGATGTGTGTGATATTCGAAAAAGTAATTCATTCTGAAGATGTGTGAAGTACGAATCTAGCAATTAGGATACGCAGCTGCTTACAAAGTGGAAGTCTTAAAACTTCTGTAAATATCCCTTGATTTTAAAGGGTTATAGAATCCAGATTATGTTTAGTGGACAATATAGATGCTAGTTATTTAGAATATGAATTAACCTATGTTTATAATAATTTGCACAGCGTATAATAATTAATGTACTATTAACTATAATGTTTCGGTGTTCTCGGATCTCTTCCTCAGCAGATCAGCCATATCACTTCTCAGAATTTCCACTTACACTGTATTGCTAATGTGATAGATGTAAATTCCTTGCATTAGAATTCTTTAGTTTTGAAATTGTCATTGCTGTTAGAAACTTACGAAGAAGGTTTTTTTATGAATACCTGTGTAATTTTGTGCTAGTTTGCTCAGTTTTAAGAGGGACTTTGTGAAGATATTCTTAAATGTATATTAAACGTTAATTATAGACTAAACTTGGATGAATACAAACTTCTCTAACTTGCAGTAGTGTTATTCAAAACATAAGAAGAAAAAGAAGAAACGTTCAGAAACATTTATAGAGTTACTTCTTCATAAGTTTTATTTTATTATATAACGTAAACAATTGTGTATATGGAATAACACCACAGCAAGTTAAAGAAATGCGTACTTATTAAAGTTTATTGTATAACTTAATATCAATGTATAGTAAATAATTACAAGTTTAATATACTATAATTACGAAGCTTGGAAAGGTATTTAAAAACAAAGTCGACGAAAACCTTTCTCTTAAGTACTATCCCAGCATTCATCTGGTGATTTAGGGGAAAAGGTCACGGTTGCTCGCCATAATATTCAAAATCGGGACTTCCCGATTGCAGAGTGAGAACGCTAACTTCAATTACGCCCACCAGATTTATTTTAGTTGTTTAATTAACCTGTAGATTTAATTAATAGGAGGTTCAATTATTTTGAATAATGCAATTTGTTTTTGTTCTATATTTCATAGCATGTGACAAAACTATCAGTGATTGGCGCGCAAGTCAAAATGATGCAGCAAGAAAAGTAAAGATTCTCACGCAACAAGTTAGTCAACAGGAAACAAAAACAAATGCTCTCAACACAAGAACTATGGAACTTCAGAGGAGTCCATTTTCCAAGATACGACAGCAGGATGTTCTTGACACACAGTAAGGGATCAGTTTGATTTTACGACTCTCGTTGTAAGAAAACCATAGTGATGTTTCGATTGTTGATGTCCTACATCTTACTATTTAGAATAAAGTCAATAGTTTCCATCTTTGATATGTGGGCTTATCTGTTGCTTTCTCCTAAAGTGTATGGACTTACTACTTTCATCAGATTGCATAAAAAGAGCAAAAACGAACAACCCCACATTCTGAGTTTGCAAAATTGACCCCAGCGAACTTAAAAACAATCAAACTGACGAGTATTTCATTTTATTATCTATAATCATATAATTCTTGAAATTAAATCTAATATTGCTTAATAGAATTGTAGAACAAAATTGCTAGTACGACAAACAGAGTTTTTACGACGCTGTCTAGGCATGTCTGAAGAAATACTAAAATCAATAACTTGATTAAATATTAGTGCTAGCCAACGACAAATTTCAGGCTCACTGTTCATCAAAAATATGATTAGCATTGTGTAAAAAAGTATAATTGGTTTTAGACTTCCAAATTATGCTATGCATAAGTCCTATAGAACAGTTTTGTCCGTCTGTCAGCAGGTATCAAAGCATAAACGGTAAGAGACATCAAGATTCGGTTCTTTGCAGTCGATTCAGCGTCCCAAGAATAGGTTCCGTCTTCTTCATTAACCTTATATTCAAACCGGAAGTGGTTCAAATTAGACATTTCCAATTTAAACACTTGTCATCATAAAACAAAAATGGGAATAAATATTGGCACCCGCTTTCTGCAGTCGATTCAATGTCTCAAAAGAGGATATCGTCATGTCTCAAAAGAGAATATAGTCATGACCCACAACACTCTACCAAAACTGAAAGTGGTTGAAATTTACTACTACTTCTGGTTTCAGAATTGACTTTCATAGAGCAAAAACATTAAGAAACATAGATTTTTGTAATTGATTCAGCTTCCCAAGAATAGGTTCTATCATCTCCTCTATTAACACACTATTCAAACCGGAAGTGGTTGATATTTACTACTTCTTGTTTCAAGACTGGTTTTTATAGAGCAAAAACGGTAAGATATCGAGATGCAGTTTTCTGCAGGTGTTCCAAGAATAGGTTCCATTTTCTCCGTTAACTTTCTATTCGATAACCATTTCTGGTTTTAACTGTCACAGAGCCTTTTTAATTTTTTTTAAATATATATAAACTGAAGATTCCATCTTTCACTGTCAGATCTTTATTTGGAATTTCTCTTTCCAGATTGGAGTGTGGGCTAAAAGTATATGAAGCCTTGCGCAGACGCCCAAAGGAAGAACGGTATCAAAAATCTGATAATAAAGAAATGGTAAAAGTTGTATATAATTGCCTGAAAGAGCGAGACAAACTACAAAGAGATAATGCTTTCAATCATCACTTAGAGTAAGTACCATACCTTTCTCTTCACGTCGATTAGCACAGGTTATTCAGTATGTCAACAGAAGTTTACTTTAAGTTAGTAAATGCATTATGAATTTCCAGAGTATTGTGTTTGCTGTGTATGTATGTATGTATATAAAAGTGGTCACATTCACTTCCTTTTCCAAGTTTTTTTTACTCACGATTTTATTTTTTATATATATATTTTACCATCCTGGGTAGAAATAAAGGTCTCACAAAGTAGTAAACGAGCTTCACGTTTAAGTTAGATAGAGAACAGAAAAAACGTATAATTTAGATTCACGTTAATTACTTTGAAAATTTGTAAGGAAGCTAATTAAACTCTGAATTTCTTAAAATGCGAATCGAGAGATTATTTCCTAGGTTATCTTGACAATAGACAGGGTAACTCAATAAGTGGAATTTAGATATTTTTATTCAATATGTAACAGTGCAACAGCAACAGTTGCAGTAATCTCTTGTGTACTAGCCCTTATGAAGGATATTTGCAAGCTCTTCTGAAATTGTAGGATCATAACCAGCTACTGCCTAGAATTACATAAGGAATTACAGTGATACGTGATTACAAATAATTAATTGATTCACAATTTTTATTTATTTATTTATTTATTTATTTATTTATTTATTTTTTTACGTAAATTTTGCTTTGCGTAATAATAATCGTTTAGCCGACTTGGGCAAGTGTTTAGCTTGACCATATCTTCCGTTCTTTTCATTCTGTACTACTAACGTAATGAAATTATCAATAATAGAACTCGGGATTTAATTTCTTTACAATTCGATGGTGAGACAATCCTATTTCATTATAAGAATTCTTACTTTTCCTTCACTTGATAACTTTGTTTCACTAGACATTATAACAAAAACTTGCAAAGGAAGTTGCAAATATGACTTCACCAGCGAATTGTGGTGTTCAGTATACCTATTTCTTTCAGGAAGACTGACGAAAACAGTAGAGGAGCGCTGCACTCCCAGAGATCAAGTAAGATTGTCTGCCCGTATACAATTTCCACCTTTTCGTAGCATATATTCTTGAAATATTCATTACATAAAATATGAAACGATCAATTTCATATTATGTTTCAATACTTTACATATCTTACTTGCTAAATACACTACACAGGCAGTGTTGAGAAAAAAAGGGAGCTTTTGCCTATATACCGATTTCCACGACTGTATCAATACTAGAATCATGATACTTGGAACATTATTAAGGAATAGATAAAGTAGAAGTAGTTGAAAATAGTAAAATCTCTATATAAGATACAGGTTAAAACATGTAGAAAATTCATAGAAAATTTAAACAGAATGATCTGACAATAGCCCACCACAGTCTTCTCTTGTCTAACAGTGCTCTTGGGGTCGGTATAGCTTTGACAATCCATCATGAGGTTCTAGACACATTATATTCTTCCCTCGTCCCTTATCTTGTATTTTGTTTGATAATAATGTTGCACATATTGGAACAAAGTGTCAGGTTGTTCTCTTCGTAAATATTCTACAGAAGGTTGTTCGCTCTATATCCGACCATTTTCGATTCGGTGTTGCTCCTAGCGTATCATCGGGGCGCGGTGGCTCAGTGGTAGAGCGTTCACCTCCTGTGCTTGGGGTCCGTGGTTCGATCCCAGCTCGCGCCGTGTGGACGTTGTGGTGGACAAACACCGTGCTCGTGGGTTTTCTCGGAGTTGTCCCGTTTCCTCCCACTCTTCATTCCACCATTTCATTCATTTCTCATCATCACTGTTTCCTTAGCCTAACCGGCATAACCGTGGGACGTAAAACTAAAATATTTCATTTTCCTAGTGTATCATGCTGGAACTATGGATTTGCTGGCGGGGACAGTGTTGTGTCTGACCTTCTGGGTGCATGACTGTTGGTAGTGAGTGTTACCAAATGGCGCCGAAAATCAACCGGTATTGGGAGGGTTACGTAATGGCTCTTTCCCATGTTAAGCTTTCGTACATATACATTGAGAAACAGTGTTGGGAGAATGAGTGACTCGGAGTGACTACTGCGAAAGCTATTGTGGCCCATTACACACAACATGCTCCCCTTGCGAAACATTCACCCACAGAAACTACTAGGAGAAGGGCTGCAAGTCAAGTGACAACCGTAATGCTAAGAGGAATCCGTCGATTGGTGTACCAAGAGAATTCCCCAACGCAACATAATATGGGGCACAGATTCCACCTCGCACCGTCGACTATGAACAAAACAATTCAGAAGCGTCTAAGGTTGAAGTGTCTGTGGAAAGCCCATGTACACCATGTACCACCTGCTACCGTGTCTCATGGCCGAACGTAAGATGAATTGCAGGAAACTGTATGAAAAGTAGCTGGGGAGGTTCTAAAGGGAAGAAAGTTGTCACCATGGATGAATCATATATCCATCTCTCTGCTGGTGGTCACATTCAGGTGAGCACATACCATGACATTGACTGCAAGGGACGCAAGAACTTTGTTCGTTAGTACAAGGAAAGATTTGCTCGTGGTTTAATGGTTGTTACGGGATTCGGATATGAGGTTAAGGTGCTGATACGCGAGGAGGACAAAAACGTGAAGGTGAATGCAGGATACTTCCAAGAATCCATTCTGACACCTTCTGTAGGAGAGACATCCCACAATCGTAGAATGGACGCGAACCAGGTGTTGATCCATATGGACAAGGATTCGAGTTTACCACCAGAACATCAGAACGTTTTTATCAGGAAATGGCAGAAGAAATAGGAATTCGTGTCATTCCTTTTGAAAACATTCATGTGAAAAGCGCAGATGCCAGTGCAGATGGATTTTTGAACATTTGTACTGTTGAAACGACTTCTTCAACATCGCTGCCCGCGCACCCTGGATGATGTATGGAAAGCTTGCAGGAAAGAGTGGGACAGAATTCCCATGGTTTTTCCTGCGCCGGAGCTTGCTGCAATGGAAGCTGCGGTTACGTGTGATAGTTCACTGTGCTGGAGATTCAATAGAACATAATCGGTGGTGGTGGCGCGGTATCTCGTAAGGTGAGTACCCGTCAAAAATGGTCGGATATAAAGCGAACAACCTTCTGTAGCAACACCAAAACACTACTAAATACACTAACCAATGTTTTTGAGATAGTTATTGCGCCCAGATGACCGTTTAAATCTATATGATATGTGAAGACATACCTTCGAGAATGGAGAATATATCGATAATGAAAACTAGTTTGCTAAATATTTTCTAAGCGCTAAATAATTATGCAGAGAAATGTTAATGTTATTTTTTGGCTTTCGCAATATTTTGAAAAGTTGTATACAGGTGAGGAACGGATTGGTATGTAACCTTAAATAGCAACATTTTTCTTTTGTTAAGGTTATAATAATAATAATAATAATAATAATAATAACACTTGGTTGAGTATGTGCGTAAGTTTTCTACTTGAAATCCAAAAGTAAAGAAGAGCAACTGAATCTGGAATGGAACCCTCGTTCTTCGACTGTCCCCACCAGCGCATTAACCACTACGCTTCCAGCTCGTCCCTAGATGAGCAACTCTTAAGTTACCCCTTGACAGTACAGAGCACATTGAACCGTATCAAAACTACTGTTACGTTTGAACAACCAATTTATTCTCTATGTGAGTGAACACCTATGATAATTGGATTAGGTATAGATGGCAAAGTAACTTCGTGAATAAAAGTATGTGGCTGGTCGAGGAACAGCTGGATAGCATAGTGTTATCTCACGGCTTGATAAACCAGAGACGCGATTTTAGTACTTGGCTCCCAGATTTCATCCATTTCTATTTCATTGCATTTACTCTTTTAGAGAGTATAGTTCAGAAAGAATGGTTGTTTCTTCTGTTTCTCATGTAGTTTTCATGTTGCATACCTTTTCTGTTGTATATTTTAAGTATGTCAACTCTGACTTCCAGATAAATTTGCTGTCTTCTGCAAGTGTAAATTTAAGCTTCCCTGCATCTATTCATAGCCTTATCCTAATTACGGTAGTTCAGTTTTCTGGGTTGAACTCAGTTCATATTTAATCTACACACACACTAGTGTTTCAATTTGATAAGAGATTGACTTGTGATTGATCAAGGTGTCTACTAATACTGGAAATACTGAAATTATACTAGAATTTAATTTTGATACTGGAAATACTTGAAATATACTGGAATTTTGATCTACATACTGGAAAAATTATAAAATATACAAATATTATCATTCTTTATATTCTACCCTGGATTTTAGCAGGGTAATAACAATCTTGCATTATAACTAGAATAGAATAATACACAATTATTTATACAAGTTATAATACGACTTAATAATACAAATAATGCTCTTGGTTTACTGTATGAGGCCTCCGAGCAGGCTGTCTACAGGCCATGAAAGTCATGAATTAGGGTTGTCGGTCAAAGGATCATGAAAGTAGTGAAGTTGCGTTTCAGGTCATGAAAAAAAGTGACTTTATAGGTCATGATCATGACATGACTGCGGTCATGATTTTATAGCACAACAATACTTACATATATGTAATACAGTACAGTACAGTACTGAAATAATAAATTGTGATTTTCCCCAACGATCCGGTGTTAAGACGTGGCGCCATCTCTATTGGGGTTGTAGATAGTTACTGACTCTCCCTTCTCTACTAATACTGTTTTCAGTTTCTTTTTCTTTTTCTTCTCAATACCTCACGTATAATAACAATGTATGCATTATATTACGTGCAATAATTCAAGTACAGTATATAGGGCTGCTAACTAGTCAGTAGAGTCAGTAAAAGTATTCCCAATGATGGGAAACTCAGGGCCAGTTTTAATGCTTGGTATGGATGTGGCACATTGCTGCAGTTCACTGGCCACAATGCAGAAAAACACGATAACTTTATCGTGAGAACTTCTAGATAAAAAGTGGCTGAACAATATTGCTAGGCAACAGGGTTGGCTGGTTTAAACCAAGGTGGTTTAAACTATGGTTTAAACCAAAAAACAAAAAAATGTTCGTAAAAGTGTAAGTGTTTGTAAAATCTTGATGAACACACATTTGTGGGTTATCACGTTTCACTCCCGTATATTATTCGTATTATATTCAGACCTAAATTCCCCATTCATTACTCAAAAAGATTATACTACAGAAGCAACTTTCTTTATAAGTTTATAAATGTTATTTTGTGATTTTTTGTAGTTGTTATTATTGTTATGTAATTGCAATCGAAGAAAAATTCTAAATATTGTTGCGTTTCAATGTTTACTATTGATAAAATGCATCGAAAATACCGTACTTTTTGTGTGTGTGTGTGTGGGGGGGGTCATACAGACCCCACGAGAGGCATTTAGTGAAATAAGTATCTTTGGTATCTATTTATGTATAAATGAGTCTGAGCCAAAGTGGATTCAAATAATTCGTATCTTTATTCACTTTTCTTATTGATGTGCAGATTAAGTCGGTGTATTTAATTTGGACCAATAAAAGTCGTTGTTAACTAACTTGAACTAAATTAGTTCTTCTGTACTCCGTAGTACTTTGAAATTGTTCATATGTAATTCTGTGTAATGGTTTCACTTGTGCAACTGTTTATCTTTTTGTCCTTCTGAAATGACTCTTGACAGTTATATTAAGAAGCATGTAAAGATCAGTACAACGTATCTTTTTATCAGGATTCCATCGTGAGTGAGTCGGCAGACGTATCGCATTTGTGGCCAATTAGTCCTGGTTCCGAGTTCAAATGGAGGACAATTTCTCTCGGATGTAACTCGAGAAGCGGTTTTTATTCCGCTTTAAGCTTATGTGACCCCTTCCAGCATAACCCGGTTGTCGCATAATAACATCAAGGCGAAATAAACTTATTTCTGTCCATATATGATATGAATATATAGAGCAAATTATTTAAACCATAAAAACCTGGTTTAAACCCCCCCCAAAAAAAAAGTTTTTTTTGTTTTTTTTTTTAAATAAAAACCATGGTTTTTGCCAACCCTGCTAGGCAATAGTCTGGCTAGGTCGCAGCTGTCCATGCTAAGAATTACCATAAATGATTGAGGAAAACACTTAATTTAGTTCCAAATAGCTATAGAACGTAGTCTTTGCATAAGGAAGAAACACTGAGGATCCAAGTGGTAGAAACACGATTTTCATATATATAGTTCAGAAAATGAACGTGGTCTTTGTTACTTACTAAAATCTTCTCACCGTGAAAAAACGTTTCACATATATGTATGGATGAATGATGAAAGACTCTTTTGTTCTAATTCGTGGGAAAGAAATTGAATTATTAGCAGTTCCCATCGAAGAAAGAAATTATTTGCGTCGCAGAAATAAAGTATAAATTGAAGAATGATTTCTGTCTTCCCAAATATACAGAGCGTCTACAAAAATTATTTATATAACCTGGTGACGGTTATACTTACAAATGCAATAATTGTTTAAACAAAAACTGCAATGTAGGTTAACAGTATCGTACACGTTGCGTTAGAATACGAAGCAGATTTTTCTCTTTAGTGTAATAGTTTGCCCACTATGTTCAGTTGGGTGAAATAATGACATATAGAATGCTTGCCAATGGCTTATCGATTAATACGCATGCTTTCGTGGAAGGCCTCAGATTCGATCAACACTGGAAGCATTGGTTCAGATCCGATTTTACGTGCTCCTATATACTACATATTCGTATATACCAAAATAACTTAGTCGAATGTGACTCTCATTCTTGGTTCTTCAAAGAGTCGCATTTATCGGCGCTGCTGCATATAAATATACAGTCACCACGAAAAGTACATGCTAATCCGTTTTGATTTTTATTTCTAATTAACTTTTTAATAGTGGATCAATTTCAGTAGACTTCAACTTGACAGAAAATCTTACTTCACTCTAAGCTACTGAAAACTGCAATAACTGCTTACGAAGTTATGAAGAATAAATACAAAAATATTTATTTTCACTAGTAACTGTACAAGTAATATAGGCAGGTCCGTAAGCTTTTCAATTTGTAGTAGGTGCAGTAATGGAGGGTTTCTTATACGTGGAAAGAAAGAACCCGTATGAGAAAGTATTATTATTTTCAGAAAACTGGTAAGATGTCAAGCGGACGTGGAAGCTTTGGTGCATCCTGTTAGTATGCTGTTGCAGAAAATTGCAAATGTTCACGTAAATATTTTAATGCACAGAATAATTGAAAACGTTCACCTACTCATAAAAAATCTTTGTTGTTCTTCTATCCGATAGTTGAAACAGATTTGGTAAGAATTGTAAATTTTGTATGTCCTGTTTGTAAGAACCTCTTTTGATTACAAATAGATCTGCTGAAGAAGAACTTTATTCTAATATTGAAATGTAGTGACTTTGAGTTAAATGTTTCCAGCAACTGCAAGCTAAGATAAATGTACTATACCATACCCAGGGTTTAACTTCCTAAAGATTTACAGTTCTCCAAACGTATTGATTAAAGGATCTTCTCAGAATGTTAATCTGATCAATAATTCAAAGTTTGAAAAAGTGATAGTGTATCTCTGGCTGATCCTGCAGATGCATTAACCACTAGGCTGGCCAGTTAGCTCTCTTGTCAGCTACACTTTTCCTTTTGAGTACCGACCTGAAGAATAAGAATATTTGAAAAAAAGAAAAAGAAAAACTGGACGTTGTAGTGATTAGCATACCAGTACGGTAGCCGAGACCTGGTTTTGATCTGTGGTCCAATTATTCACTCTAAATTTTCATTGACTTCGCACCTATAGGGAATTGAACGTAAAGAAAATCGTTTGATACGTAAGTTTCTCGTGTACCATTTTATTTTAAAAGCTTACTATATTTATTTTTGGTGTGCATATGTGAACTAACACTCCATTGTTTTTCCTTCAGTGAATTGATAACTATGACCCAACTGCAAGTTGTACCTGGGCAACGCATATCAGACTAGCGTGTGAAACATTTAGATATCAGGACACCGTTTTGGCACAAAGCTGTGAAGCACACAAAACTAAAATTTCTGTGTGTAACACCAGTTAGAAAATTTGTTCATTAAATTTATTAAGAATTTTTGTTACGTTGTTCTGTAACATGTAGAAGAACATGTATAAGAAACTGTTATTATTTTCAGAAAACTGGTAAGATGTCAAGCAGACGTGGAAGCTTTGGTGCATCCTGTTAGTATGTTGTTGCAGGAAATTGCTAGAACAAAGGCTGAATTGCAAGAAGCACAGTTACGTCGTCAGGAGGACATTTGGCGCCTCCTCAGTATTGCTGTAAGTAATATTCGGTATCTCACCTGAAATACTACATACTGAAGAGAAATTCTCTTCTAAATAACATAGAGGACCTATTTTGGCTCAGTAATAAATTGTATGCAGCAGATGTATAGAATTTTAGGCTTGATCTGAAATGACGCCGTATAGGTTTTGTAAAGGCGATCTTTTAGGACTTCTGATTTTCTTCCTTCACTTACTATTGGAGTTATTTATCATCAATGAAGTGGTTTATTTTTATTTCCTTTGCTTAGAGAAAAGGTCCTTCAAACGTGGAACTAACTACATAAGGTAACTCGTAATGTTTCGTAATATGTTGGGTCGAAATAGTGTTTTAAACTTCCATATTTCATAGTATTTCGTCAAAATTTTCATCTTAGTAAAAATCTGCGTGTATGTCGTAAGCCTAAACTGATCTCTAACTTGGTTGAATCCAGTGGCCTTGAATCACTTACGAGGATAGGCATATTCCTCTCTCAATTTGCAGTGGAAGGTCGCTTTCTTATTTGATTCACAACGATGAGCCGAAGCCCATATCGTAGGTATAGGCTATCTACTGGTGGAGGGAACTCTCTTAGCGACCACCAGTGTTGGCGCCGGAGCGTTTTAAGATATCCTAACATCTCTCTTTTGGTGCAAGGGAGGTATTCCGACATCGCAGGGTACCAGAGATGGATGAATAATGAAAGTGAATGATCATAAAATAATTGGTGGAATAGAAATGTGGAAGGAAACGGTAGAATCCGAGAAAACCTACGAACACAGTTGATCTCAAATTCGCATATCCTGGGATCGAACTAAGAACCTCTTGCACCAGAATTGAGAACTCTACTACTAAGCCAACTTGTGTCCCTTGTATGTCCTTTAAGGTAGTGATGGCCAGTTTCTAACGCACTGCAGTCCAGCAAAAAAAATAAGAGCCATACTTCGGGGAATTTTTTCTTCTTTTCCCTTCCCTTGAAGGCAGCAGTTCGCTGAATGTGCGAAAGTCGTAAGTTTTCCGCATCAAGATTTGTGATATATAGTGTATATATAATTTATTTAGTGTTGCAATGTTCAGTGTCCAAGGAAATAGGACATATCCAGCTGTAAGCCCTGGATGTAGGTCATATCCAGCGAAGGGAAGAAATCGAATATTTCCGTCATTTGTATTGTAAATATTTAGTTGTATAAATTGTATTTTCCCATTTTCTCATTGAGAAATTTGTCAAGAAATAAAGTCTACACAAATAAAGGAAGGTGACCCATTGTATGGGAAAACAAAAATATGATATTGTAGAAATTATATAATGATTACTGCGGATGACGAAGAAACCAACGTGATAAACAAGCTCGGTAATCGAACTTGGAATCCGTTCGGCACCCGTGCATTGACAGCTTCGCTAATGTCAACCTGAGTGCATACAAAGTCATTTGTACACAAATGTTGTTTTCCTACAGATTGTGGTGCGATTCAAACTAAACGAAGTTTTTTTTTTTTTTTTTTTTTTTCAACATTACCACAAACAACCGCAATAAACCACTATATTAGAAGTTATAAATTAAGCAATTATAGATGAAACACATTACGATGAATTATGTACGTGACCTGTATAGAGGCAAAATCCTGAATCAAATATACACGGTCTAATTTACTATACTTATTATTCACATTCTAATTATTCATATTCTTAGCTGTCTATATACTTACACAAAGGTTTTTAAAAAATGAATGAAAAAATTAATAACAGAAGAATTGAACAGGACACAACGCAGGTCTATGCGTTAAACCACCGTCTTGTAGAATAAAGTATCACTCTTCCCACTTCTCTCACGAAGCCCTGCCCATGGGTCTAGAACCCGAGCGTAAAATGAAGTCTCAAAACCCTTCATAACAGACGAATTTTTATTCATTTCATCAGCACATGTACTCTCACTGGTTGACCATTACCATGACGTATAAGAACGTTCACTTCTCTAACTTCATAGATTTCTGAGATAATCAATTCTTGGCAGAAAATTTGGAATCTCCACTAAGATATATTTCAAAACATCCTTTAAAATACATGGAGGCGAGGATGCTGTATAGTGGGATTATGTTCAGCAGCACCAAAATTATACAATATCCTCAAACAAATACAACATAATGATTTAAAAATGATATCTCAACCCCAGTTACATCCTAATAACGCTATCGTGACTAAAACAACTCATTACTGTACAAATTCAACTACTTACAAATCATGCAAGTTTATAATAAAGAAACTAGCTGTGCCTATACGAACAAATTATCTTTGATGTGTAAAGTGTATATATATTTGAAGATGATAAATGTTAAAATAATAAAATTCTCTAACTTAGCTTTGCGAATATAACACAGATATAGTCTAAGTCAAACATTTTATCCTAATATTTTAACTCAACAATGAGAAGCAATTGCAAAATTTTTTTTTAAAAAAGCGATATAGCAGTATCATGTGAAAAATCTTCACTCACATGATGCTTTCGTTTGCATAAATGATCGAATGATAGAACAACTTCAGTTGGTGTTGCAATTATTATACCAAAAACAGTATTATACAATAATTAAAGATGCTTACTAACACTTTGTTCTTTAAAGGGGAGGCATTTGAAACGACAAGGGCATAAAATAATAAGGCGTGCATTTTTTTCAGATTCCTGCGGTGTACTTCAAGCATTAACATCAACAAGCTGGAGTAAAAATCAAACATAAAACAGAATAAACATTAAATCAGTTTATAGAGATCTCACGAAACTAGGTTATAATATTGATTTCATTCATGTGTTGGGTCACACAGAAATCTTTTTTAATGAATATGCGGATGTATTATCGAAAAATTCGTGAGAAACTGGCCAAGTAGCAAATATTAAACTTCCTCCAAATAATTTCTCTAATGTTATACAAAAGGATTAACAAAACCTACATAGAAGATTGACGTGAAAAAGCACACTAGGACCAGGGGCAATACTACTGGAATATCAAAAGAAAATAGTCACCACATGGAAACAACTTCATTTTTGGACACAAAGATTGTGTTATTTTATAGACTAGTTTTCAGTCCTGGTCTCATCCTAGTAGAATTATATCAAATAAAATACAAAGAATCAGATTTATTAGAAATTATATTTCTGTGCCTTCGGCAGCTACGGCCATGTCAGCCCGTCATGCATGAGGAATGACATCCCTCAGCGATCATACTGCCCAGGAAATCGGAAAGGAAAAAAAAAGGAATGAGAAAGGAAGGAAGCACTCTGCGACTATTATGCTAGGCACCATCCCGGCATTTGCTGAATGTGAATGAGGAATAGCCATGACAAGCCTAATGTAGGATGGCTGGTCCGAAAAAGCTGTTATACCTTCCCGCGAGTGTCCCCACCGAGAATCGAACCCGGAACTGCTCGGACCAAACGTGAGAGCGTTAGCGAGTACGCTATGTAAAGCCACAGACCCAGATTTATGTTGGTGTTCTGAACAAATTAGATGTATTGACCGTCTAACGTTTCAATGCAGTTCTAAATACAATTACTAAAAATATACGGTCCTTACTCAGTAAATTATATATTGCCGACAGGTGATTTGAATACAATTAAGTTTCTACCGTATTTACGCGATTCTAAGACGCACTTTTTTGTCGTTTTTTTTTCCCTCCAAAATGAAGATGCGTCTTAGATTTGAGTTATGCAAATTTAGACCAGATTAGATGTAGTTTTGTCAAAAATTGCTAATCCTGTTAGTCGCGAATCTGTAAAGAATGTGTTTTGTGTACGAACAGAATGCAGAACTAAAATAATGCATCTTACGCGAAATGAAAAAAAACCTTTAAAATTAGCCCGCAAATCAGTGGAAGATTGTTCATCTCCCCATGCACACACACATACCGTGCCTGGTGTCGTCCTCCGTTTAAAGAGCACAAACAAGTGAGCTACACATCTTGAAGCACGACAATTGATAACAAAATAGAGTTTAAGAATGCTGGAAATCAGGAGGCTGGAGGCACAAACAGGTTTGGAAGGTGCGAATGAGTGAGTCATTGTTTGGGAATGACAAACTGCTTCTCCGAAGATTTGCAGGTGCAGTTTTAAAGTGGACGCCTTCCGGCATTGTTACCCGCTCGAAAAGACCTGTTTGTTTGTGATATGGCTACCATTTGTTCCACGCCAAGAGTGCGTCTTACATTCGAGGATTTTTTTTTTTTTTAATTTTTCCCTCATAAATTGAGGATGCGTCTTCCATTTGAGGGCGTCTTAGATTTGTGTAAATACGGTAATTATATTCTATCGTGATATCCTATAAACAAAGAGTAATTAGATGCTTAAGAAATAATCATAAACAACTTACTTGACTAATAAAAACAAGGAATTTTAAAAACTTTGCCAGTGATAAAGATGACACAGTGTGTCTATCGGTCCCAAAAGTCACGAAAAAGTCACTAAATCAGAAAACGTTCATGAAAGTCACGAAATTTAGCTTTTAGGTCACGATTTTTTTTTTTTTTTTTTTTTTTTTTTTTTTTTTTTTTTTTTTTTTTTTTTTTACTGTACAAATGTAAGTACGGAGTGGAAAATTTTGTTCTATAAAACGTCAAAATTCACCACCAAAAATGTCTATGGTCGGGTTTAGACGTTACCAAATCGCAAGCAAAGTACGTGTCTATCGCATGGATGAAAATTCGACCTAATTCGCACCCAAATTCGCTCTTGAAAATATTAGGAAATTTCATGATTTGGTAAAGAAAGGGTCACGAAAAAGTCACGAAATTTCATTTTCGAATTTTAGTAGACACCCTGTGACAGTTTTCTCTGAAATGACAACAGGTGGAAGGTGAAATCATTAGTGAAATGTCGGGACAACTATTATTCGAGAAATCATCCATCTGTTAGCAATGTTATAGACAAAATTATTTCACTGGAAAAAGTGGAGGAGAAAACGACAGTATTTCAATTATAGTATGCTTTACAAACTTAGGACTTCAGTGAAAAGAGATTATATTTGGCCTAGGAATTAATTCGTGCGGTTGGTACGCACACATTGAAGCTGTAGTACAAACACAAAATACATAAATACCTTAAGAAAAATATTGTCCATCGCTAGCCACCACTTTCGCCCATCTGTCAGGCAATGTACGGATTCCGTGGCGAAAGAAGTCCTCATCCTTGGAAGCGATCCAGTCAGAGACCCATGTTTCGATATCTTCTGAAGAAGTAAACCGCTGTCCAATCAAATCGTTGTTCATGCAATCGAACAAGTAGTAGTCCGAAGGAGCAACGTCTGGTGAATACGGCGGGTGGGGTAAAACTTCCCATCCGACATTTTCTAAATAGGTTTTGACCGGTTTTGCGACATGTGGGCGAGCGTTATCATGTTGAACAATAAGTTTATCATGTCTGTTCTCCCATTCTGGTCGTGTTCTGGCCAGAGCTTGCTTCAAACGCATTAATTGTCGTCGATAACGTTCTCCATTCATAGTTTCACCCGGTTGCAGCAGTTCATAGTACACCACACCTTTCATATCCCACCATATGCACAGCATAACCTTTGCACAGTGAATATCTCGTTTTGGTTGTGATGGACCTGGTTCACCTGGTTTCACCCAGGCCTTTTTTCGTTTAGGGTTCTCGTAATGGATCCACTTCTCATCACCCGTAATAATTCGATGCAGAAACCCCTTTCTGCTCTGTCGTTGAAGCAGCAATTCGCAAATGGTTTTTCGTCTTTCAACGTCTCTGTCTTTCAATTCATGTGGAACCCAATGTGACATCTTTTGAATCATTCCCATGGCTTTCAAGCGTTTGGAGACTGTTGTTTGATCAACGCCTAATGCTGCTGCAAGTTGTTCCTGCGTTTGACACGAATCCTGCTCGAGCAATGCTGTCAATTCTTCGTCTTGAAATTTTTTTGGCTGTCCAGCTCGCTCTTGGTCTGCCAAGCCGAAATCACCACTTCTAAACCGTGCAAACCACTTCTGACACGTTCGCTCAGCTAGAGCATGGTCACCATACACTTCCACCAAAATACTATGACTTTCAGTCGCACTTTTCAGCATGTTAAAGTAATGCAGCAGGACACCCCGCAAAAACACTTTATCAGGCACAAATTGCGCCATGTTCACTTAACTACAAACTGGTGTTGTTGACGCTTTAATCCACTGCCCTATACTACGAACGATACGCGATGACAGGGGTTTGCAACACATGTGTGGATACACGGAACTGTGGGACGCTCCGTTCGTTGCGCCATCTCTTGTCCACCCGCACGAATTAATTCCTAGACCAAATATGTACACCCTCTAAGAATGTGGCACCTAAATAAGATGGACAACTTTTCATATTTTGACTTAATATGTATATAAAGTCAAAATGAACTCCCATGTTTAAAATTGGATATTTAGGAGCTCTTAAAAGCCGCGTAAGTAATCTTTACTTGACTCTAAATGTGACATTTGTCACTATTTCCAAGAATTTTCATAAGTAAGAAAGCAGATTCTTACCTTAAAATGTGAATTCTAAATATGAGATAACCTATGACATTTGAATAAATGGAAAATTCGAAACAAAATATAAATAATATATGTAATCAAAGGTTGTATAGTATCAATTTTTAGGAGTGAGTTAATAGATTATAGTGAGGTAATAAATTTGGCAAGTGATAACAGAATTAATTACAGTTAATCCATTTTGTTAGTTATGAGTATGGCATGTTTTATTGATTTGACTGATTTTCAGTTTAGCGTCTCTTTCAGCAGCAAGGCTATATGAGGCGTAAACGTACATCTTAATGTTGGATCCGAACCACGTGAGTTCCCGCCGGGAATCTAACCCGGATCTCCCACTCCAACACGTTATATTGAAAGAAAGAAAAATCTCATACTTGAACTTAAGTTTAATCAATAACATTTATTTATTTATTTATTTATTTATGTATGTATTTATCTTTTTCAGATGCAAGAGGCCCAGAAAGGCGGTTCTTCAGTGGAATACGTTCATGCATACAATGGATTTCCTGAGAATGCAGGAATGTTTCCTCAGCTAATTGAATATGGATCTAATGTTGCTGCTGTTCCTAACGATTACCATTGGATTCCAGCAGATGAATATGTGGACCCTGACAGTACAGCTTCTATGATAGAAATAAACAAAGGAATTAGAATTATGTAAGTACATTGAATATGCGTTAAAGAGTAGTAACGATCAAAACTTAAGCAAGGACAATCAGAAAATAAATAAGTTTAAAAAAATGCCAATAATCAAGAAAACACGCGCCGGAGAGGTGAAGCTCGATCCTATAACACCGAATCTACGTGTTCCTCTTGCATTCAAATTAATAAAGTAAATAATGAATCGATGGTGGCGTGTCGCGATTTTTGTCTTTAACGTAAACACTTAACACATACCACCTCTGATTGTCTAAAGGAAAAGAAAGAAGTAAACAGGATGATAGGAAAAAAAAAAAATACCGAAAAGACATTTTCCGTCTGCATGACGTGGTAGAGACGAAGGAAACCTTTTTTAAAAAATGCTGCATACTCAAGAATTTACTTTGTAAATTCACACTAAAAGAGGTGGTCAGAATCCATTTTTTCTCCATTGTGTAAAAATAATTAAAATCTGTTAGAATGTTTTTAATGGGGATGTATTTTGTTAGTGAAATGTGTGTTATTTTTTGAACAGGAAAATTGGCCGTCTTCTTGATTCTTTGTAGTTGCTGGTTGCTGTGGCCACCATCGGTATGCAGTGGTTGCATCAGTGTTATCTTTTATTCCCTCCTATTGCTATTGGAATCTATAATACTGCCTCTGCCTTTGTTTGGTGTGGCTTATTATTATTATTATTATTATTATTATTATTATTATTATTATTATTATTATTATTATGTATATTTGCCCTGTTGAGGTTGACATGGAGTTGATTTGTACATGGTACAATCGTCTTTGTGGCTGCTTTGATTGCTTCAGTTATCACTGGTCTCTGCCCTGGTGCATAATTATTACTTTATTATTTTTTTGCTCGATTTATCACTTCTGTTGCATCTACTATGGATGGCGAGATGTTTTCAGGTTACACTTGCTGGTTTCTAGGCTTGTTTGTAGAATCTGGCCCTGACAACGACCGGAGATTTGGTAATCTTCTAAAAGAATTTTGTCTGTGGTATGCTTCTGGGTCTAGCAAGACAATTATTGCTACCCGTTTTTCAATTTGTACAGAGTTTGGAATTAATAAGTAGGTTGCATTTAATTTTCTATGTGCTGTAGCCAGTGGCGTATTTACGATTTTGTTTCGGGGGGAGGAGGGGGAGGCTTTGGCTGAAAATGTGAAGATTCTGCAAGATATTTCGTATACTTTACTATAGTAAGTAAGATTTCGGGGGAGGGGCTTAAGCCCGGAAGCCCCCCTCCTAAATACGCCACTGGCTGTAGCCGTGACACGCCAACTACCGTGTGTATTGATGTTTCCGATGGCTATACTAATAACAATTACAGCAGAGCGTCTGTCTGAATTGCGTTCTGGAATCTTCTACGTTGTACGTCTTCTGTTTTGTTCTAAATGCGTGTGTGAGAAGTTTTTTGATATCTTCTGGATGTGGAGAGAACAGTCTTATTAGTTGTGCCGGTCCATTCGCTGGTTGAACTATAATCAGAGTGCTGTCTTACCTTCTGTTTCTATAGTAGCATTTTAATTTACTTTTCTTAGTAACTATGATATCCTTTCAAATGGAATTCACGTGTAACTTATGGAACATTCACTTCAGTTCTGAGAGGAATGTCAAGATAATAAAAAAGTGTGTATTAAAAATAAAAGTATCATGGGAAGGATAGTAAATCATGTGAAATACCTGCTTACATATTTATCTCCAGATATCTGCTTCCTTTATAAGACACTAAGCCTGCTTTCCTAGTAGGAAAGCAGGCTTAGTGTCTTATAAAGGAAGCAGATATCTGGAGTCAAATATGCATAAAAAGGTTCTTTCAAAAGAAACTTCGATCCATTCATTTTCTGTTACTATCTTTCAATCCTTAAAATAGTAATAATAATAATAAAAAAAATAATTATCCTTTGTAGGGAAATATTCTAACTGGTAAGATCATGAACATCACACTATTGTATGTCGTATAATTAGCACCAGGGTTGGCAAAAACCATGGTTTTTAATTGAAAAAACAAAAAAAAAAAAACTTTTTTTAAAGGTTTAAACCCGTTTTTTGGTTTAAATAATTTGCTCTATCCATTTATATTACATATGAACAGAAATAAGTTTGTTTCGCCTTGGTGTTATTATTCAACAACAGAATTATGCTGGAAGGGGTCCCAAGCTTAAAACGGAATCCAAACCGCTTCTTGGCTTACATCAAAGAAAAATTGTCCATTTGGACACGAAACCGGGACTAATTGGTCACAAATGCGATGAGTCTGCCGACTTACTCACGAAGGATTCCTGATAAAAATACGTTGTACTGATCTTTACATAGACCTACTTGTTAATACAATTGTCAAGAGTCATTTCAGAGGGATAAAAAGGTAAACAGTTACACAAGTAAAAGCATTACACAATATTATATAGAAATCGGGAAACTCCCGCCTTAGCCATTGGAAAAATCCTGTTATTACTTTAAATGTATTTTCATTTAAAATTTTAAGGTCAACGTATCATAATCAGTTCGCTAAAACTGAGGTATTGAATTACAAATTTCGTATGTAGATATCATTCAATAAAATTAAACCGAAGTCCAATCCAAGCTAATATTGGAAGCTATGTAGGCAGTTGATAAATTTTGTCAATTTCTAACAATATATTTAAGCAACCTTGGTTTGTTTATAAAACAACAGGCATTCGGGCAAGCAGAAATACATAATTTGGCTTCGTTTCGTATGTTTAGGCTTCTTATGAAATACCAAGGTTATCAATGAGAAGACTTTAGCTTAAAAGGACACCCGAACCGCTACTTGGTTTACACTTGAAAGAAGGGTTGTGGTTCGATGAGAATTGAACACGGGACCCCTTGATTAAAAGGTGAAAAGTAGATAAAACTAATGTAGATGGTTTGATATGTGGAAACGTCACCATGAAGATCACACGATTTAAAGCATTTCTTGTTTTTGTTTTTGTTTAAACCAGTTGGTTAAAAAAAAAAAAAAAAAAAAACAGCTGGTTTAAACTAGCCAACATCTGATTAGCACACAATTATATGGTATTCAAACTACAGAGCAGTCTAGTCTTATAAGCAGTTTGATGGTAGTTATGTAGTAGGTGATATCGTATTTATGATTCTATAATTAATACAACATGAATAATTTAAATTTAATAAATAAGGTGAGACTAATTTGTAGTTCAAATTTAATAAATAAGGAGAGCCTTTCTGCGAAGGTCCATACTTTTTTATTTCTGTTGGGTTACGTACAATAGTTCTCACAAGTAATGTGCAAATTTCTGTTGTGTATTCCATTGCACGAGTTGAATCTTACTACTAGCATATTAACAGGGAAAGTAGACTTTCAGTTAAGTATTAATAAATCTTGAAAACCGTAATGTACATGAATTAAAGATCCTGCAAAATATCTACATGTAGGAGAATAAATTTATATTTAACATAAACAAGGAATTAAAAAAAAAAAAAATATATATATATATACTAACTCATAAAACCACCGGAAAATCTGAGCCCTTGACAGGGCGTCGTCTTTGTAAGCCTCCTTGACCAAGACAAGCGTCTCAGAAGCGGTTTTGTCCAGGTGGAAGCAAAATTTAGTCGCGTAGCGCTGCTCCATTTCTCACGTTCTCTACCGTGATAAAACTTCGAAAACAGCTTTTGCGCCACACGTGATCCTCACTGCGTCAGAGCTCGGACGCGACTGCCACCCAGTGCGTTGCTTAGCTTAGACCCTCCATCACAAATTCTCACGCCTGGAAGCGCGCTGCTAGCGAGTCTCATTACTTAACGGACTTAAATTATCGCATAACAAAAATATTGGAAACAAATATATTTTACACTTATCTACCACTAAAAGAGTGATGATCAAAATTGGAGAGTGGGACTCAAACCTCTAGTTTGAAACAACGCTATTGTGAATGTGGCACCATAGTATTCTGGTATTCTGACACATCTAAAAACATATTAAAAGCAGTCTCTTGTTTTCTTCACGAAGGAGTATACGGAATAGCCTATGGTCCGTGACAATCTTTTGGTAGTCAAGTTTTGTCTCTAGATACCACTTTCTAATGTGTGAGTAAATTCGAGCAATGCATAAATGTTGTAGTGATATCTTCACAATAACGAGACCATAGTTCTTCGACTTCAACGGAAAAACTATGACTGCAAAGTCAGACTATTAACGTTATCCTGCTAGAAACTTCTCATGACATATCTAAAAATTGTCGATAAGGATAAGGATGGCGAAACAGCGCATTCTGTATGTAAAAGTATGGCTGCTGTTCAGCTATCAGAAAAAGTATGGCTATATGTGGAGATGTTTCAGTAACATAATCTATCGTGTTTTCTCCCGAGCTTAGTATCTGGCGTTATCCAGTGGCGATTCTTGATAGACAATTCGGATATTAATGAGGACGGTTCAAAACCTTAGACTGTTATTGTTGATAACATCGTTTGATATTGACAAGGACATAGGGAGACCAGTACCGTATACGGTTATATTCATACATACTTGAGGAATGTATGCATTGTAAGAAATAAGTTTGAGAGTATCTGGTAATATTAAAGTACGTGCTTCATAGGAAATTTTTATAACTTCTCTTCCTGTATAATCAATTGACTAAAGTAAATCAGTTGGGTCCTTATGTGTTTCACTCAAAACTGTTCGTTAACACTGTGTTGCTGTCAGAAATAAATATCTAGTTAAACTCGAGAACTTTGTTTTATTCTTGAAAGAGTTGAGAATAGTTCTCGTTGAAAAATGTTATGCTTTGTAATTCGTTCGGAAGTGGTCGATGCGTTACTTTCGTTCTTAAATTAAATACACAAGGTTTGTTTTCATTAGTTTATTTAAAGCTATCATGACTGCACCGCCTGCTAATTAATAAGTGTTTTCTGCTAGCGTTCCGTATATAGCCAAAATGATTTAATGTACATAACAGTTAGTTTTATTTGATGATCGAATTGAAAGCGAACTCTTTTCCTCTAAGTGACTGAATTACGTTATAGTTCTTTAAAACATCCAAATATAAAAATACCCTATTACAAAACATTTTTAGCATTTGTTGCAGTTAAGTAAAGTGTACCAGACCTAGAAAAGTAAGAAAGTGTATTGGTATACCAAAAGAATTACTAACAATAACCATAATTTGTTTGTAACTATAGTTTTAAAGCAAAGGAGTCGTTACGCATCATTGACATTACTAATCAACATTAAAAGTAATAATTTAAAATTGTTAAATGTAGTTGTACCATTATCAGTAAACTTACATGTATAGTCTTGTTCAAAAGATCTTGTCCACCCACCTTTAAAAGACTATATTTTGACAATCGTACGTTGTTAATTTTAATATTTCGGCACTAAATAAAGATCTCAATTGGCTAAAGAAAATCAAATTGGTTTGATTTAATTCCAACCATAAGTTAGATTACTGGGGTTTTCAAAGACAGTTGGATGAGCAGGTTGTTTTCTTAACCAGACTAAACATATCATAAGCTTTTTTACATTTCCTTTCCGTTTTCCACATTTATTAGGCAAAATTTCTGTTACCTGAACCGCATTCTACGTATCCAGTTCGGTTTTAATTGTTAATGTATTATTAGATGATAGTTCTTCAAATAGAAAGTGCTCATTAGTATACAATGCTTCCTAGTATACAATGCTTAGTATACAATGTCTCGTCATGTTCTTATTACCTCGTAACTACAATAACCTGTTCCTTCCATTCGGAAATTATTAAATGTGAACAGATTCACATAAACAACTGCATGAGTTAAAATTATGAATATTGTGAAGCATTTCCGAATGAATAGTATGATAAAATTATGTTTTAAGTTCAGTCTAACATTTATTATTACTAGGTAATGGCATGTCAAATGCGAATTAAGCTGAATGAACTTACAAGTAACGCGTTGCACCGTAGGCCTTCTCTAATCCTCAAGAACATTGTCGATTTTGGATATCTCGGCACGCAAATGTAATTGTACATGTTCCGTTGTGACCTCACAAATCCGTTTACCTTCTTAGCTAGTTTCTAAGTGCTGCTAATATGAATATTATTAATTTTATCCAAAACCAAATATAAACAGACACACGACACATTACGTTTCAAAATCGGTTTCGACTTATTAACTGTACTAAAGTGTCTAATGAGAGTGCCTTATAAACGAAGTTCGTCGATTAGTCGGAAGTTGCCACAAATTGATTGCCACATGTGTTGTTCTCTTGTAAGAAAATGTTAAATCGATGATTGCAAAGATTACAATTCGTACAATACACTCTCAAGTATATGAGATAGCTTTATCGGATACCATTCCGAAAGACTCAGTATAAGGAACTTTCTTTGGTGATGTTTAACATTGTGAAAATTTAGTGAAGATTGTTAAAACGGCTAGGAATAATATAGTGACAAAAAGCGTGCTAGAGAATCAGAAATAACGTCACTCTCTAGCATCTTCTTCTTACGCTTCCCCTGCCTAATTATCATTATTAATTTTCAGGCTTCAAGAGACCATGAATTCAGGCTTTCTCCATTTTAAGGACATAATGAATTCAAACTTGGACTTCTCTTTTCTTGAGCCTCCAACAGGAAACAAGGAGTAACACATGTAAATTCCCCCCTTATAGAAGCAACCAGCAGAATATCGACCCACTGGATCTTTTGCTTTCAATGGAGTATGTGGGAAGACTCTTCTAGAAGTTTTAATTTTTGACAGTAAAACTTATTTAAAAGAAGTAATTTTGGCATAATAGGTTTGTTGTGCACGTTGTATATATGTTTGTTTATAATGATACTGTGTGAATGAATGTATTTTTTGTAAGTCATATACAAATCCATTTACCTGCAAAAGTAAAGTGCTCTGTTTCCTTCAGAGCTCCAGTTGTTATTTGTTATGCTCGTGCTGTTTTGATAAATGATTTACAAAAAATCATTCCTTGGACCCTTTTAGATATTTTTTCCAGTTCTGCATAGTGTAATTAATTTTTTGTCGCTTCTTTCCTTTGCACTACCCTCCTGTCACATTCATAGCAAAATAATCGCAAAATGGACATTTTTGAAGGGAATCAAGACTTCTTTTCATCACAGATGTTCATTAAACACCAGTGTAATGTAATGGAAATAAAATAAATTGAAGGTCGATGCAGGTGGCTTTGTATAGTGGCTTTACGAATTGCTACAAGTAGAATCTTGCCCAATACGGTACAAACTTTTGGTGCCATTACATTATGGTTGATAACTTTCGTTAGTTTATATATGAAAAAGCAAACTCGGTGTCAATCTGTATAACTGAATGGAAAAAATAGCTGTCTGTAATTAGATTGTGGACAGTGAAAGGTATTAAATAGAATCTACTCTAACTTTATAAATTAAGTTTCTATGGTTTTTCTTAGGTCAGATTGATGTCGGAAAGGTATATAGGTTGAAACAGTGATTTTTTTTCTTGAGACTCCTTTCCTCAGAATAAATATATATATATATATATATATATATATATATATATATATATATATATATATATATATATATATATATATATATATATATATAGAGAGAGAGAGAGAGAGAGAGAGGAGAGAGACTCGGAGTATGGGTACTTAAACTTAGAGGTGCAAATTAACCAAATAGCTATTTTTGTGGTTATTCTGAAAAATTAAGGATGTAGTATTGTTATAAATTGGACAGCATGTACTATCTGCAGTACCTCGCAGTTCTTGGAGTCCGAATAGGGTGTCTTGGAGATAAAGTGCCTTATAGAGATTCCCGTGTGATTGCTGTTAGAGTATTGTTAACTCTTCATCTTTATTGTTCTTCAGTGTTGTTTTCGATTTCTGATTAGGAATCAGTTATGTACATATTGAGCTGATATTGTAAACTAACTTTCAGCGCTTCCGTAACACTAGGAGATGGAACCTGGAAGAAACTAGGGTAGTTACAAAAGTTCTAAGCCTAAGTATGAGAGTTCAGCTATAGTGTTACTTTTCAACGTAGTCACTGACAATTCAGAGCATTTTGTCTATTTATGTTTAAGTGCGTTTATCTTGATTGTAAAAGTGATTTTGTCATACCCTCCAGAATGTCATCTACGTCACGCATGACATCATATGCACGCATGAGTGTATAAATAAACGCATCTTTTGATGTTTGGAACAGGTGCAAGTTAAAGGCTGTCGGAGTGGGTTGAGGATCAGTTCTAAGTCGAAGTCGTGGATTGCTGCCTGGGGACGACTTATTTAAGGTTGGGGGAATTGTTCTCATAGAACAAAACGTCTTTATGTTGTTAACTTCCCATGAGGATCCTGAAGATGATCACTCAGTTTTCAATCCCCAGTTATTGTTCAACTATTTGAAAGATAATATAACATCACTACCTCTCCCGAATTCCATCATCTTTCTTGTTGAGACACCTTCTTTGGAGGTGAAGATGAGACTCGGATTAGTAACGGTGAAACCACGTCTCATTTGCTATTATGAATTGAGTCGGATAGGAATCTGGATTTGCCAGGACAAATTGGAAGATTATCCCGTGAACTGTTGCGCCTTTAACCTTTGGTCAGGGTTTAAAAGATTGGATACCCATCTCGCTGAAACTTCTCTCATTCCCAGATTCTATCAACGTTTGCAGTCAACGTGTCAGCAGTCTGCCTGATGGTCGATGGGCAGTCATTTTGACACTTTAGTGAAGTTTGCAGTGTTTTCCTATGTTAGTTTTTCCCCTAGTCGACGGTCATTTTCAGTAGTGGTTCTTCCACTCGTAAATTCAGCTGTCCATCCCTTTAGTTTGGCACAACAAGGGGCACTGTTGCCATTGTAGTAACCATATCGGCATGGATATCTTGCAACGTTAACCCTGGTTATGGAGATGCTCAGTAACAACTCTTGCTTTCAGTTCCTCCATGTGGTCAAAATTCACTCATTCTAGTCCTTTTTCACGTGCAAAGACGCAGAAAAGTGTCGTTAATACCAAATTTGACAGACATTGTGTGATGGTTTAATAAATATTTCCTAAGAGTTGTACGTGTCTAGATGTAATGTTTCTTAGACTTAGAACTTTTTTAACAACCATCGCAATTTCTTTTTCATTCTTTCTTTGCTGAGTATACCGCCGTATACCTCAGATACGAGAACCTGAGTCCGAAGAAGCAGTTAGAAAAAAATTGGTCTTGTAAACTAACTATTTGTAACGATGACATACTAGATATACATATATACAAGAAATCGGATAGGAATAGCGAAACAAGAGCAGAAAGGATAGAAATATTAAAGATATGTAAGAGGGAATCGATCCTCTTTAATATTTCTTTCTTTTTGCTATATTTTACTTTCTGTGTTTCATTTATGTTGTGTTTGTTTGATTATTACAAGTATTCTGTTTAATATTGCCGCTTCGGGATTCTTTTATTTGTACTGCATATATAGTAATGTATTTGCCAAATATAAATGTAATGAACGCTCCTACCTGTCAGTAAATTCAGTGAAGTTGTGTTATTTTCGTTTTTCGTGTCGTCGTTATTGTAAGTAGTCTACCATTACTGGCAATCACTTGTTACAGATTGAGTATCTTACACGTACACGGCCCTGCTCCAGTTTTCTAATTTCGATATAAACTATTGACCTGTTTGGTATCTGTTTCAGTTATCTCTCCTCTGTCTTTGTACGTCTATTATATATTCTTCCGTATCACACAAACTGCAGTTGCTTTTCAAATAATGTCCTAACCAATCTTTGTTTCTTTTTTGAATTGTCTACTGTATTCTTTCCATGAATTTTGCTAACACCACCTCATTGCTTTCCAGTTAGCATTTTCTTTTATTTCTCCATTTATACACTTCTTGTTTCAACGGTAATTCATATGTCCGTTAGAAATTAAATATATTATGTATTTCTTTTAATAAATTTATTTGTACTACGTTATACTGGAACGTCCACTTTCTATATCGAACAGTTATAATATGTATGTTGTTTGAGATCAATATTTTACTAAGTTTGACAAGATTTCTCCTTGTAAACATGAGCTCGTTAGCAGATCTTCTCTTGTAGAGTGTTGCATTATGTATGATAATTTTAGAACCATTCTTAAATCTATTTTGTTCATATATATATAAATGAAATGTATAATCGGCTTTCGTATATACTCTTTTAATTCATTTTTCATTTGTCTGTGTATTGTTTAGATGGTTTATGCATAGTCTTTCCGACTGTACTATGAGCATTGAAAGACAGCGTGATTTCTCTTAGAATTTTTATAAGGGTGTTCTTGTGTTATTAAGCAGAATTATTGAAGAACAAATGGTGCCTTAGTATCTATGACTTTAATTTCTTGGTATGATAATAAAAGGTACAAAATGAACATGCAATAGATGTCTATGATAGTGAATTGTGTACAACAATTAAAACTGTGTGAATAATTAACGCAGTAGAAAAGAGGAAGTAAAAACAAAGCTGAGGTTTTCTCGATATTTTTAATTTTATGCTGATGAAGGAAATAAAATTATGTTGAGGTAATTTCAGTACGTAATTGGAAATTAGCATCACATCTTTATTATCGTGTAGATGTATAGCTCATTTTTCGTCCCTGGATACGCCGCAGTGGCGTATTTACGATTTTGTTTCGGGAGGGGCTTTGCTAACTTTCGGGGGGGGGCTTTGCCTGGAAATGTGAACATTCTGCAAGATATTTCATTTACTTTACTATACTAAGTAAGATTTCGGGAGGGGCTTAAGCCCGGAAGCCACCCCCCTAAATACGCCACTGATACGCCGAAATTATTTTGGTAGTTATCCATTGCCATGAAAAATCAATAATAAAAAATAAAGAAATATTAGTTTAAGAATTGACACTACCGTCGTGCTATTGAATTACGTGTATTATATATAATTAATTAATTCCATGAAATACAGCATATCTATAAAAAATACTATCATATTTTAAAGTGGTATTACGTCGCTTTGGATAATCGTATTTTTTTTTTTTTTTTTTTTTTTTTTTTTTTTTTTTTTTTTTTTTACTATACCTCATAGACGTTGAATGTGGGCCCCAAGAGGCAATACAGACATTAAGACGATATACCCATTCACTGCACACACACTCCAATATATCTGACAAAATAGACTGGATGACAGCACTGGTACAAACTTGCACTTCTTGCAGGTTTTGAGGCAATGGGAATGCATAGACATAATCCTTTACGTAACCCCGTAAGAAGTAATCACAGTCCGTCAAGTTAGGTGAACTCGGTAGCGGAATAGAAGGTGTTATCATTTCCGGTACGTCTAATCCATCTTCCTGGAAGCCGCTCACTCAGATGTTCCCAAACATGTAAATGCGAGTGAGGAGGTGTTTCATCTTGTTGGAAAATAGTCATTACCTCCTTCTTCTTCCAGTTGTGGAAATAACCAATTAGTGAGCATGTCAATATAAGTTTGACCTGTGACAGTGGCCTCTCGAAAGAAAAATAGGCCATAGACTTGATGTTTCGATACGGCACAAAAGACATTCACTTTAAGGGAGTCTCTTTCAGCTTCCAAAATGGCATGTTTATTCTCGCTCCCCCAAATCCTAACATTATGCCTGTTCACTTTTCCACTAACGTGAAATGTTGCCCCATCACTGAAAATAATTTTTCCTGGCATTTGTTCATTATCCTGCAATTTCGTTCTTGTAAGGTTGCCATAACTCCTTAAAACTTATTCTTTAATAGCAATACAGTGCAGCGAAAGGAAATAAATTTACGTTAGCACATTACGGCATAACAGTACAGAAACATAAAAGGTTCCCAAGTGACCTCCAGCAGAAACAGGAACTGCCTGCTAAATATCCAACAATGAACCCATATCGACTAATCACAAAGTAAACATGATTGAATTTACTTTTTCTGTGTTTGGTCCCGTTCATTATTGACTTGTGGTTCATTGTTGTCCATTGTTGACATGCACAAAAATATTTGAGTTTTTCTTTCAAATGTGATCAATTTCATTTAAATACGATCATACCACTTAAAAGTATTATAGTATATGTGTGAACACGCTGTATATACTTAATTCATTGTTTAATGAACTTGATACAATTTTGGTGAATAAGAAACCATTATTCACGTACATAATACATTTATCTATCAATATTGTTACTTTTAGTCACGAGCAAAATATGTATGTTAATTAATTTCATAAACTTCATTGGATTTTGTAGGAATTGAATCTTCTTTGACGTGATGATACTAATGATAGTTTATAAATACCATGTACAACGTAATTTATTGCTATTTATGAAAACCAGTATAATATAGGGTAGTTGTAATAGGATTATATATTTAATGCATATAATTTACCGCTTGCTTTTTTCTAGTCAAAATGTATCTTATCAAATTTATAACATTTTATTCCATTTTTTAATGTTCTCCTTTGCACAGAGTTGTTCTGTTCTCAAACCTGTAATGGGTTAATACTAACTACGGTCGTCCTTCATATCATAGAAGCGATTTTTGTTCTATTTAAGCAATTGAAACAAAAGTATTCCCTCCCACAAAACATTTATATTAAATATTTTAATATTTTCTGGTTTGTTTCCTAAGAGAAGTGAAGTTTGGTTTGTGGTATTGTCTTATTGATGTGAGTGGTTTAAATGAGAAACAAATAGTATACTATGTTAAGGTTATGACATTTGCCTATTTTTAATGAACAGACTGATACATAGAGAAAAAAAAGTAATAAATAATAAGCATTTAATATTTTTAGAAAATAAGATTTAAAAAGAAAGGTGCTTCAAATTATTTTGAAATATAATACACCTTATAAATTCACATTATGATATAGTATAGGATTTATTCACTTACGTACGTTTACTTGCCTAAAATATAAGTAGCATTGCTAAAAATGTGTATTTTCAATATTAAGGTCTGATTTTGTGGTGCTGTAAAGAAATGCGACTTTGAATGTAATCATATTTCTGAATATAATTCAGGGGAGTCACAGTTTTAGATTCATGCGAGAAAAGTGCCCAAACGAACGAAAAAGAAAGTAGAATTTGTAAGTAATATGATTTGTCCGAGTATTCTAACCATTTACCTATCATATATATTGGAGTCACTAATCTAGTTGAATAGGGGTAGGAGGGCCAGTTTTTAACTTTGGTGATTTGTAGAATACATGGAAAGCTGAAAATTAGGGAGCTAATGTGAAAGGATGTATTTGGAATTAAATGTAACGATAATACACACCCAGATATTCTGATCTCTGGTGTATGTCACTCTGACTTCTTTCAATGCCAAGAAGCCAGATAGTTGGTAAAGACATGTGAATAATATAATGCCTTGAAACATGTATATACACATACTATAATCATCGTTATAAAGAACTAAGTTCCTCCATTATATTTATAACAAACGAAGGAAATAATCGATTTTGTATCACATTAATTCCCATAAAGGTGCAAATTCAATGATACACAAAATGTTAAAGTCGGTTATTTCCTCCATTCCATTTGTCATGTGTAAGTTAATGCAGACATTGAATTGTTCAAAAACAACAGAAGTTATGTAGTACAAGCCTTGTGGTCTGAGTGGTTAAGCACCAACTTTCTGAGTGACAGAAGGTGTAACTGTTCAGGAAGCGAACCGGGTGGCGTAGAGGTTAACGCATTGGCACGGCAAACCGAGTCCCGAGTTCTGTTCTCGGTCTCATGCATTTTTCACTGTTTGTATATCAAGCTTCTCCATATTGTAAAACTATATGCTTGGACACTTTTCTCCCATTATGTGGTTCCTCTGTTTGAAAGTGCAATAATAGATTACATTACAAATATTTTTTATGCGTTTGTTGTGAAGAATTTTGTTGAACAAATACCAATGAGGCTTACAATTAGCCTTCCTAATGCTTTTAATTGCTTTGAGTGATTATACGTATAAAGACATAAATATTAACATATTTAGTGAAGTTAGTTCTAGAGCTTGGACATTCAAACTATAAAAATTTAAAAATAAGCAGGCAAATAGATGCTAATTTTATATATATATATATATATATATATATATATATATATATATATATATATATAATACTAAGTAACAAAATTGAATAAGAATTAGACATGCAAAACGTGGATAAATAATAATACAAACTGTTCACAAGAAATTGCCACACAGTTCGTTACTTTTTTTTTTCTTTCTTTTGATTTTGACTCTCAAGTAAAAGTCATTAAAATATACGGTTTCTCGATAAGTAGTTTTTCTTATTTATAGTTAAGAGAGGCTTAAATCCTATCCAGTACAGGTCGAGAATAGGGATCATACATAAAATGGCTACAAATATAATGTGTTTGGCTAAAACAGTCTCTTAACTCTTTTCAACATCCTTATACCACAGCGAGTGACCAGGTGTGGTCATTTAGCTGGTATTTTGATATGCTAAATTAAATTGTGCTTGTGGCATCACATGATACCGTTTACGAATTGAAAACAGTATGTTAGAATACCTGTTAGAGCGATAATGTCATACTTGCAGGGCCAGCAAATATATATTAAATATCAGTCTTTCTTCGAAAATATATTTAATCCTCACACTTACTAACTGTATTTCAATAAGACTTGGCATATGTAGCTAGGACTTGTAGTATTTTTATGGTACTTTTTGCGCAAATACCAGCACCTGGGTCGTGATAAGGGTGTACAATTTTTTTTCAAAAAAATTTTCCAAGAAAATTTCGAGAAGTTTTCTCGAATTTATATATCCGTAAAACATGTATATGGTGTCGTTCGAAAGCCTGATTCATTCGAAAGACAATGATAGGTATTAGGTAATGGTATTAGGTAATGGTGATAGGTCTCGAAACATAAATACTTATGTATGTTGGCATTCTTGTACGTGTTTGTATTTTTTTATTTTTGTGTTTCTTTCTATTTTTTGTATTTTTTTATTCTAGTGTTTGTTTTAAATTGATAACATAGATGTAATATTTTATGTAAGACTCCTGTAATTGGGATTCTCCTGTTGGAGTCAGCGGATTTAAATAAATAAATAAATAAATAAATAAATGATATACGAACCAGAAATCATAAGGTAATTATGGTACGAGCTGTAGATTCCTAAGTGCCGGAAATGTATAATTTATTTCTTTATTTTTTTTAAACTTTATTTTAAAAGTGCAAATGCCTTAGGAACTCATTCAGTTACAGATTTTGCATTTTTATGAAGTACGTTTGAACAAGGGTTAAGTACCGTTTCTAAAGGTAGGGACAGACAAATTAGCGCAGAAGTTTGGGCTATCGAAAGTGCAAGAAAGAGTTATATTTATAACCACTGTGCTTTGAACTGTCGTTGAGTAGCCTATGAGAGAGTAGTAAGTTAATTCAACGATAGGGTAGATTTTGAATTACGGTCTTACTTCGTTTTGCCGTAAATACATATTAATTTCTTACAGTTTACTCTTTCTTTGGGAAATAACAGATGTCACCAAGAAAGTTTCCAAATTTCAGCCCCGTGTTCTACATCCGTATTTCTACTGCTAATTCCATTTGCATTAGACACTGACACGAAACGATGCTGAAATAAGAAAATAAGACAGTATAGTGCTCTCTACACAACGTTAAAATTGTTGCCATATTTTATCTATAATAAGGATTATGATTATTTTAGAGAAAATGTGAAAAACGTATCACTAGATGGCTCTGCATTCCATGTCATTTATGGCGTTTTATTATCTTTTCAAAGATATTTAAAAAGATATTTTTAAGCTCTGATATGGAATCAGCTTGATATATATATTTTACAGAATTAGTCCTGGAACTTATATATATATTCTTAATCGTAGCTAATGAACCTAAAACATTTTTGATATCATTCTTGCGATGAATCATTTTCGTACCGAAAATTCAATGCAGAAACATGTATATTTTGGTTAAACACTGTATCTGTTTTCAACTAAGTAGTATTTGGCTTCTAGAATTAAGAAAAAGAAAGTTGGCTATGTTAAGAAAGATATAGTATAGGTTTTATGTTAAAGTGTATGAACTAGACATTATATATTATCTGAATTCGTTTTATGTTCTCTCTGGCATTCAGAAATTGCCTAATGTCCAGGCTCTAGCTACTTCTGTTGTTTTAAAGACAGTGTTGTTAGACATATAGTTCAAAGAACTATTTCTATAGGTTGTGTTTTTATATTTATATATATACACATATATATCTGTAAATATGTTTTCTTGAATAAATTTTTGAATTAAGTTGCGCCTTTCATTAAATGTTTGAAGTACTATAAAATGTTCTAATGAGAATTTTCTATTTTTATCATATGAGATCTTAAATGTGATTTCACGTATACGATCCAATTTTGCAGTATTTGGAAAATTCGTTTTGTCCTTAAGTGCCTAATCTCTGTCAACTATATGGAGTAGGTGGTGTTTGTCATTTGTCATTTTTTAAAGCTATGAAATGAATAAATATCTTACCAAGAGTAGTCTTATATAAAGTTCACATGTCTCAAAATGTCACTCTGATTCGAAACACGAAGCTAGTCGTGCATGTGTACTTACGTATGTTGCCACTATTCCATCATGATACACAGTATAACATACTACAGTTCATCAGTTTGTCAGTAAAGGTTGTAATCGATTGTTATCCCAAATCAATACCAATGTCCAGTGCGGTCTATAGGTGTATGTATTATGTTGGTGTGAATAAAATGGCCGCATTGACGTCCGGCCGAATTCACTTCGAAACACGACACGGATGGATGAAGTTTCACGTCTAACGTTACGAACTCTGTTCATGTCCAGAAAACACGGGCTGGAGTATTCCAGACAGTCAGGGTCATATAAAAGTGAACCATGAAGAACATAAGGCTGTGTCCAACACTCGGAATGCGATGTGATTTCCCTATAGAATAACGTGGCATATTTCTTTCCTAAATATTATGATAACTATTTATTTTATACATTTCAAAATTCATCCAAATGTTTGTTAGTATTTAATATTGCATATTCAGTTTTACTTTTTCTTGCTAAGGTTATATTCGAACGCGCCAATTAAAAATTAATCTCCCCATTTAAAAGCTGTTTAATTTTGCCTACATTTTGCAACAACGCAGAACAGCAGATAGGAGGCTAACCACGTAGGTTTTGTTCATTCTCTGGCCCTCACCAGATCACGTGCCGAACTTTGGGTTGTGTCCGGATATAAAGGAACCAATGGAATGCAAATTGACAGCAGATAAGAGCTAAGTCTGTTTTCTATCTCTTCATAGATCTTAAAGATTTCACTGATTCTCGAATAGTTACCTGTAGAGGCCTATTGGAGCTAACGACGTACGGAAGTTTCAGAAAATCTGCCTGTGCTGCTTTCAAGTGAGGGAAGTGTTCATCTTATAAAAGTAGTTTTGAACTGTATAGTGTAAACTCTATTATTTGTCGCATCAACTGACAAACCTTTACATAGAGATCAAAGAGGATTTACCCTATTGTGATGTATAGCGAACTGCAAAATAGTGAATATATGTGTAAGAAAAAAAGGTCCAAGAACTGCTTTCCGATATATCGTATCGTTTATGCTCTATGAAAATATTGAAACCGGAAATATTAGTAAATTTCTACCAGTTTCGGTTTTCAAAAGAGAGATAGAAATTGAGATGGTATATTTTTTTACAGACGTTGAATCAATTCCCTAAAACCGTTTGTCGCTAGCTATTATAGTTTTTGATTTATGACCCTAAGTGGTCGATCTCTATCACTTCCGATTTATATAGAAGATTGACAGAGGAGATGGAACCTATTCTTAGGACGCTAAATGGATTCCAGAAAACCCTTTTCGATGTCTCTATCCGCTTTTGGTCTGATAGCGTTGACAGACAGACGGACATAGCCGTTCTATTAGACTTCCGATATTTATGTATAGAATGGTTTGGAAGTTTAATAAACCTAGGTAGAAGAAATATTCATCAAATCTTTTTTCGGGCCGATTAAGAATATGGAAATTTCAAGAATTCTTTTACATAAGTTATTATGCCCTAAAAAATAACAGGAACCGCGGTTGCTCAGTGGTAGAGTGCTCACCTCTGTTGTGTGGGGTCCCCGGTTCGATCCCAGATCGCACCAAGTGGCCTTTGTGATGGATAAATACCATGTTCGTGGGGTTCACTCGTTTCCTCCGACTTTCTTCATTCCACCATTTCATTCATTCTCATCATCACCGTGTCCTTTAGCCTAGCGGCATAACCGTGGGACGTAAAACAAAGATTTCATTTCTAAGTAATAACCTAATGCATCCTACAGCGTTCTGTTCTTGGCTAATGCCCCAATAATAGCGTACAGATTGATGATACGCTTGCAGATTGATATGCCATAAAATCGATTATTCATGTCAAAAGATGCACCAATGAACTTCCTATAAAGTATTTTTACTTATAACATCGATCCAAACGTTATCAAAATCAGTAGTGTATCTTATTTCGGAGGGAGAGGCTTGAGAACCAGTAAGAAGCATTTGTGTTGTACGTATAATGCGAAATAAATAATAATGCAATTATCTCAGGGGCGCTTGAGCCCGATAGCCTTCTAAATGCGCCACTCATCAAAACATATTTGTTATAATTATTAGTGCATAAATGTAAATTACTCTTCATAATATTACTAAATACTTATGTTCATTGCGTTGTTCACATAGAACAATATCAAGGTGATGGAGCAAATTTTTCACTGTTGTATCTCAGTTAACATGAGTTACACGTTATCCAGGTTTTCGCCAGGAAAGATTTTGGTTGCGATGTTTCACCCGCAAATCATCAACAGGTCAAGTATTAACCTTGTTGTGATGGATGGTCAACTACAAAACAGAAGTATGCATGAACGTGGATATATGGATTAATATAGCTTTCTGTAGAGGTATTTTTACTGATTACGTGCGATTTGTGATCATTCCAATTTGCGAGAAGGTTCTTGTATCGGACAAATTTGATTGAGAGTTTGATAAGATTCCTCTGATGAAAATAATAATTCTAGTTTGTCACCAACCGGTAATTGGTTCTTTAAATGAATCAGGGGAGTAGAAGTGATACACGTTACCAGATATTTTCCCCTAAAATTATGAAGTGTTATGAACTACGTAGGGAAAACAAGGATAAACGTCTCTTTATTCAAAAGTGACGTAATTGCAGATTCGTAAGATATGACATAACGTTGGTCAGGAAACAGTCAAAATACTATCATACACACACACACACACACACACACACACACATATATATATATATATATATATATATATATATATATATATATATATATATATATATATATATATATATATATATATATATATTTGTATTAAAAGTTACATTCCTTATTTTAGAATGCAAAATATTGATGATAATGCTTTTAGTTTTGCGTTTCCTCTGACATGTCTCCTTTTTTCACCGCGCAAGAATCAAGATTTAGGATCAAAAATGGTTGAAATAGGAAAATAGAGAAAGTGCACCCTGTTTGATAAGAAAGCTTGTTATAAAATACAAGTAAAGAGATGTGTAGGTAGATAAGGTTGTCTCATTTCTGACAGCAGTCAATCTTGCCTTCCAAAACCCTTTTTCTTCGGAACCATATGATCAGATTGTCAACTAACATAACTTCGAAGATATGAAATCTCCGCATTTTTAGATGAACGACACTATCTCATTTCGTAGCTTGTTTCCCTCCCCTACCAACTTTTTGAAGATCACTGAAGAACAATGGTGTGAATGGATCAAGTATCTGCACCTCCACGAACAGGAAAATAAACAAGTGCTTATATGCTGTCATATAAGCTGTCATATTTTCTTGTAAAAAGTAATATTAGTGAACTATAAGAGCTAGATTAAAAATAAAAAAAGTTAACATGTAATATTGGGCTAGGTTAACATCTGGAGAAATTTTGAACTGTATAAGACAATTAGTTTTCATAATACTTTGGAAAGAAGTTCATCATGTTATTATATAGGGATTGATGATCTCAGCTGAAAACGTTAGATACGGCCATAATTGCGAGTGATTTTTGTTGATTATTTGTTGTTGATTTTGAATTTAACGTCTCTTCGAGCAGCGAGGTTATATAAGACGGTACCTACTGATTAACGTGGAATCCGAACCACAAGAGCTCTCGCCAGGAATCGAACTTTGGTCTCCCACGTCAAAGGCGCGTACGCTAACCGGTTAGTCACGAAGGAGCTCACGAGTGATTTTTCTATACAAATTCAAACAAACATTCTCCATAGCAAACTGCAAAAGATTGCCTGTGCATTTGGGCCAGGAATGGCGATGGAACGCACCATTGATCATCTGTTTGTTATATTTTATTCCGGTGACAGCATTGTAAAATGAGCCTCGTGGGCACCAACCAATATATTTGAATAACCTTCTTAGGAACACTGTGGAAACAGACTCTCGGGAAAAGTGTTCGTGCCATTGTAGACGAGTTAGGCATATACCACACCACTGTCATTGGGCGGCTCTGGAATTGGGTAAGGAGAAAAAGTTGGGCTTACGGGTGAGCCATAAGCTGATATAGGACAATAAGAACCACTTCTACAGGTGTGCAGTTCTTTTTGAGTATACAGAATAACTGGGAACGTTTTCTACGTCGGATTGTAGTTCAGATGAAAAATGAACCTACTGCATGCACATAAACGTGAAGCGTTTATAATTTGAACGTTCCTTGTTTTTTTTTTTTTTTTTTTTTCTTTTTCTTTTTTTCGTACTAATCACTGAACTGCTTCAATGGATTGAACATTTCTCCAGGTATCCATTCTTTGGTATGATACTAATAGTGTTTTCCTTTAAAAAGTTTCTTCTGTACACCAAGTTACATGTATTAGGGATGGTGATACATTCCAACAAAGGATTTATGTTTGTTTCGTTCTCAAAGTTACTCATATATGAAATACAAGCACGGTGTAGAACGTCTACATCTTGAACACAATACAAGTTCTTTCAAGCAGAAGTTATCGTTTTGATAATCATTATACAATTGTATAAATTGGTTTCTTTCTTCCATCTTCAAATTGTCTAGACCATACTACTTCATGCCTGGAAGCATACCGTCATATGTTTCATTTTCTTTGGTATTAAAGAAATGTGGAAAGAATCCTTTCGAAGATGGAAGATCAAACGCCTTACTTAGCTTACTTTAAGGGCATTGGAAGGAAACTTAGGGAATCTATGAATCATACATTATGGAGTTTAGGTATAAAATTTTCGCTCCATTCATTATCATATCTGGTTTCCACTTGAATTTCTCCATCATAGCTTTCATTGTGAACTGAGCATCATAAGCTTTCGCATTATGAGCTACAGAGCTGATATTATTTGTGTGAAGACGCCGTTGTCTTACGAGAGTTAAAAATTCTTTTATACAACCTTCTCCCTCAAATATTTGTTCACGATTACCACACATATTATAATTGTTTTTCATCTCGTCATCTTCAACACATGTATAACAAATCTGTTGACTTCGAAGTAAGCTACCTATGTGCTGAAATACATTTACTTCATTATTTTCTTCATCTTCATCTTCATCTTAAAAAATTATGATAATAGCTTTCTTTACTCTTATTACTCCTTCATTTATTTTGTTTGATCTTCTCTTATTTACTTGTATATAACATTTATGATCTTCAGGTACGATGATGTTGCAAATATGACAAAATATCCACACAAGTGAGTTCCACCTTTTTCACACTGTAAATTGTCTTGCATTTTTCACAACATTTCACATTTTCACATAATGATTTTCTATCATGCTTCTTATGCTAATCATAGCATGGTTGTCAATAAAATTCTTGTTTACAATCTTTACATGATAATCGCTTTTCACTCATATTACATTTTGGTTTTTGACGATACCGAAAACATACAGCAATACAATTTTTCAAATGACCACTTTTTGTGTAATATTTCTTATGACATGCCTCGCAATAATACATGCAACTAAAACATACTGTGAAACTAAATTAAATGATAATGTCCATTTACATAAGTTAAATCTAAAAATGTTCTTCCATCATCACTCGCTGCACCTTCATACATGAGATCGCTTCCAGGAAATTCATTGTGCACAATGTTGAAATTTTTAATTTCGGGAATTCCTCCACCATTTGTTAAGTTTACCTTTGCTGCTTTACATAGATTTATCACCTGTTCGTCTACTACATTTTTACTTTCATTTTGATATAGTTTATACATTGTTTTCATTTTTATTTTTATGCTATAGTATTCCTCTCGCAACTACAATAGCTCGTGGAAAACATATCTTATCAGTGTTTTGTATTTGAACAGTTCCGCTTTTTAACTTGATAAATTCATTGATATCCAATAGTCCTTGTTTTGGCAAGCCATATCCTGTGGACATCCTTACATGATGAATGTTTACTAAGCAATCTTCATTAATGAGGAAAGATACGTTGCTTTGTAGTACACGCTCAAAACTTCCCCATACTGCATTTACTGATAGATTTCTAGCCTCTCTAAATGATACCCAAAACGGTTTGTGACCTTCTGTCTCATTTGAATAGTAGTTCCAACATGATCATGTGCTTCTACATTTTCTAAAAGGTACTTTAATAGATGACGTAGATTGTTTTGTATGACTATAAATGGATTCTTATCTTCAAGGACAAGAGCTAATCTTATTCTTAACATTCTACCTATTACGTTATACCTTCTGTACCGCCTTCTTATTTTTTTCTATTATTTCAGATCCTCTATTACATTCATTATTACTATCTGTGCTATTTCCACACCTTTCTTGTATTCCTCTGTGTTTATAAGTGTATGATATCATCCACTTATGTTTCAATTTCTTTCAAGTTTCAAGTCTATGCAGGCTTCAAATTCATCCTCTTGTTTTTTTCTCTGTGGTTCTAATAATATTTCCATTTTAGTAAGTTTTCTCGGGCTATCAGCCAGGTGAAGGTATTGACATCCGACGCTTTCAATGCAGACATCGCATTCATCTTCAGGGCATTGACAGCCAGGTTTTGGTTCTTAAAGCAAAAACAAGCTAGTGGGTGCCCCTCATGGTGTGAGACAGATGAACTAAAGGAAAAGTACATTCAAGAATTTTATGAAAAAGGAGTAAAATTAGAAGCACAAACAATTCAACATAAGCCAGCACTTACAAGTTTGGCTAAGCTAATGTTGAATTCAATTTGAATTCAATTTGAATTCAAGTTTGGTGACGTGAAGCAATGGAACAGGCAAGCATCATCAGTGAACCTACGGAATTATATGATAAATTAACATCACATAATGTTAAGATCCATCAAATAGTTCCAGTAAACGATGACACGTTATATGTATACTGGCAGTACATGAATGAGATTCCTATATCACTTTCAATAATAAACATTACTGCAGCGTACACGACCATACATGCACGTCTTGAGTTGTATTATTCTTTAGATCAGTTAGGGGAAAGAGTATTGTATTTTGATACCGATTCAGTGATTTACGTACCAAAACCTGGTGAATATACGATTCCAACTGAAGACTATTTAGGAAATTTAACAAATGAATTGATTGGATATGGTAAAGATCTTTATACTATGGAATTTGTAAATTGTGAACCTAAGAACTATACTTTGCGTATTTTCGACCTCTGTACAATAAAGAGTATCAAGTATGTAAAGTATGTAAAGTAAAGCTTTCCATTAAATTAAAGTAAAGTAAAGCTGTCAAGTATGTAAAGCTTTCCATTAAATTACGAATCAGAGATGGAGTGGGTCAGTGAGTCAAGTTTTCTGAGTGGGTCGTGGGTCAACAGCATGTGACTCACCACCCATCATGACCCACTGCGACCCACCGACTCAGTATGATCTACCGACCCACTCTGCTTAGTGCATTGTAGACAGTATCTTCTGAAGACTGGTAAATTTGTCTTCGTTTTACTTTCAAGACCTTCATTTCCCTTCCTTTTCCATTTGTTTCTGTCTACTTACCTGAGGTGAGTATATCTAACCAAGTGGAAAAAGAACTTCAGGCACTTTTGGATATTGATATTTTTAATTGTAATAATAGCAATAGGACTTATACTACTACTTGGCTTTCGAGACCTGTGCGTTTACGGAGCTGAAATTCAGTGTATTAACTCTTTATTGAAAATAAACAGAATGTGTCCTAGCATTTTTTTAAATTCTCCTTTATGGGGGGGGGGAAGACACTTTCTATATATGGAAAATTGGTAGTGAGTTGGTTTGTAAAAATGATCGAAAACGATCGATGTTACTTAAGAAAAAAATCAGAAACAAAAAATACAGTGCTTGGATTCATATATCCATTGCTATCTACTATAATAATTGCTGAAGCTTATGTTTATTATATGGAGCGCTTACAGTACAGGGCAATCAACCCATAAAGTCGTGAGAAAAATAGGCATAAAATTTATACTGTAAGCTTAATTACACGGAAATTTTTAAGTTTGGATTGTACGCATAATTATATGGAAAATTTTACACTTTTTTCCCTTTTACGTTGATCTACTTACCTTGATTTGGAACTTTCAAATTTCATCCTTTTTTCCACTGAAAAGTATCGATAATTCAACAAGGAAATAATTATACTATGATAATTTAGTTGAAATTCATCGTAATTTGGCACATGGCAAAGAGCAGTGTTTTAACCCTTAACAGTTCACTACCTTTGAAAATTATCAAAAAATTATGATATTTGCAGTATGTCGTCTATTTGGTTTGTATATCATTTGAAAGCAGTTTTCTAAATTTTCCCGCCAATAGTTTTCGAGAACTGAGTTGTGTCCAAATGGTTACTTTGCACAGTTTTCCGTAAAGTGATTTTCGAGTACATGTAGCCATATATTAATAAAGAAAAGTAGTCTCATAAGAAAGGAGAAATAAATGAAACATGGTAAGAGTTGTTTACTTTATAGGATTTAATATCTAAATCTGGAATATTAATTTATAAGAAAATGTAAGGTACTATCTATGAGTCCACATAGAAAAAATAATAATATTTACATTTCGCTGAAAATATAGATTGAATAAATATGATATTCAAATATATGCGTAGTTTTATAGAATATTCTTCTTTTTTATTTCATTTTCTATATTTTTAAATTTGAATATATCAACGTAGTGTAACAATGACTTAGGGGTCTAGAAAAGATATCAATTACCAAGTGACAAAATCATTCCTTATCGTGATACATATACTTACAGATGGAACTGCATAAAGGAATTCTTTAGTGAGCTTGTTACTCCCGACTTATATAAACGATATCTTCCCTTAGATGTGTGGGCTGGCCAGTGAGCAATAAACTCTTTCCTTGTATTGTCACATGGTCACGTAGCAACAGGTCGACATATTTTTACTTGGGGTTCGCCCAAGCTTTCTAAAGATGGTCTCTCTTGTTTAGGCTCTCTGCATGATACTAGTGCAGATGCAGTATCAGCCCGAAACACTTTACGATGTCTGGATGATTTCCCAAGTACGTTACACCCTCTTTTGTAAGGTAACCAGCTGTTTACAACAACTAAATCTAGCATGTACCCAAAAATTCTAAGACACCATCGTTTTGATTTCATTGGTGTACGGCAGAGTTCTATGAACATGTTTGACTTGTCTACACTTCTCATGTGTTTGCCTCAGAAGATAAGAAAAAAATCTTATCTTCTGCCTCCTAAACGATTTTGTCACATTGTTGGAAGTTGAGATTTTCGTTACATCCTTCAAATATTGCATTAATTTCACACTTGTAAAAAGTTATCAATGTACACGACTAAAAACTCAGACACCTCTATCTTGAATGAGGACGGTGATTTCCCATAATTTTTCAGCAAGACGGAGCTTCACCTCACTTTGCCTTATGTTCACGCCAATGGCTCAATAGACCATTTTGTAATGTACCATTACTGTTGAAAGTAATGGCAATTTTTTTTTACGCACCCTGTACCTAGTAATTTTTTTTTATTCAATTTCGGTTTAGTTACACAATTTATTTACTCTCTTTACTTCGAATTAAATATAATGAATCGAAAGGTTTCATTAGTAACCATATTCCCACTGAATAATATATTTATTTATATTTTGATTAAGTGTAAATCCCATTTTCGCATATACAAGTCGAATAGTTACAAGGTTTATCAGGCTGACGTCATACCGAAACATAGTTCCGTCATTGGATATAAATTTTCTTAATTTCAGACCAATGTAGATTTTGGCCAGGTACCTAAACTTTCCCTCACCCCCCCCCCTCACTAGTCCATAGTCACTTTCAGATCCGGTTATATCTGGATTTGCCAAATTTCTATTTGTTTTGTAATTTCCGCGGCTAAAGTTTTCGTTCTGATTGGAGGAATTCTCCTACCTCTGGCTTTTTCGGCGCAATGTTATAATAATAATAAAAGACGATTCTACGAGCACAGCCGTGAACAGCATCTACTCTATATTTGCTGGTAAGGACTTAAATTTTTAGTGAAAATCCATTAAAAATCAGATTAAATGCCGTAGTAAACGCCATAAGATTATATAGGAGCCTGTAAACCTATACTTTAGCTGAAAGAACTGCAAAACCAAGGAGAAATAACAAATTCCGGATTTCTGTTTACTAGGAAGCCATGTTTGCTGCCCAGCTAGAATAGACAGAGTGAAATAGTGACTTTACTTTCTTTTTCTTTCAAACCATAGATTCAGTTAGGGATTAGGGGAAATACGACCTGTTTTCGTATATTCTATAGTGTATATTTTAAATGTGATTTTTTTTTAGTAAGTGTCTGTATGTAATAGGTTTTGTAACACTAACTATCATAATGGCAGCTTAAGCTAGCGTAAAAGGGCTCCTATCCCCTTTTCCAAATTGAACCAGTTCTAGCGGGGGAATGGGTTAGTTATTGTTTGTTTTAGGGCCTTTTCCCCTTTCAGGGGAAGGGTCCCTTAATAAATCTCGTTAAGGTGCCCCCAGGGCATCAATCTTTAGCAATCATTATGTAAACAATTGGTCAGGTCAATTGGACCTAGGGTTACCTTTCTCATTTTGCCCCCCCTAAATTAAATAGAGCCAACTGTATATACCAACAAGGGAGTACTTTTTCTCAATATGAATGTAATTAAATGGTGTTTGTTTAGTTAATAGTATTTATAGTGGTGTGTAGTTCGTAGTTCTGTATGAGTGCGTGATTTTACCGTATGGACAGTGTATAAATATGCAGTAGTTTAGTACCATTTGTCTAACTCGAAGTATACTAAACCAGAGTAAATATTAGATTTCTGATTAATGAGTACAAGTATATATTTCAGTACACGGTAAATTATGCCTCCACTACAGCGCCATTGCGTCCGGTTTCGCTAATCAATTGCTTGTTGACATTACGACATCGCATGACTTAGTGATCTAGTTTGTTTTATTTTGGCCCCTTATTTCTAAATTACATCCCGTGGACATGGTTTTCGGTTCAGATGAGTATACCTTCATATAAGATAACATGAGATCTTACTGTACTGAAAATTTCAGCTTGCTAAGTCCAGTAGTAATTAAAATATCCACTGAAATAAAGAATACCTATTTTCTTAATAGAAGTACAGTCCATATGCTGTTACTGTTTGTTTCAAAATGTAGTATTAAATTCTCTTTCCCCGTGGCTGTAGAAAAATTCCATTGTTGCTTTAGTTTTATCAACAAATCAAAAATAGGTTAATCGTTGACAATTTAACTTTCAGTGAATACACGTATGATTTTTTTTTAAACTGCGAAGTAAATACAATTTGGGTGCTTCGAAACAAAGAGTACGTGGTTCGATGAATGTTATCGTGTGGTAGTTTGAGCGTGATAGATTGTGATAATTATATATTTATTAGTGTGTAATATAAATATGTGTATGGCCTGCGTGTAAAATGTATGAAATAGGGTGTCTATAAAATATTACTTCGCGCGAAAATTAGTAGATAATGAATGAATGTAATGATATACGAGGGCTATCCAGAAAGTAGATTACGTTTTCGTCTGTGTCCGCTAGGGGCGGGGCTAGCGCGGCCATCTTGGGGTCAGAGCGTTGCGCAGCTCAGTCGGCATCTAGCCGTGCTAGTGAGAGGTTCGTGCTGTGCTCCGTTAAGATACTGTGACGGTTTGAAATGTCTGCGTTAATTGAAAATCCCGCGAGCTGCGAGGTGCGTGCAGTAATAAGGTTTCTGACAGCAAAAAACTGTAAACCGATAGAAATCTATCGGCAGCTGTGTGAAGTGTATGGGGACAACATTATCACTGAAGGTGGAGTGCGACAGTGGGTCATAAGATTTAAAAATGGCCGAACCAATGTTCACGACGAAGATCGAAGTGGGAGACCCAGCAAAGTGACTGCCGAACTTGTCGAAAAAGTCGATGTTAAAGTCCGTGAAAATCGAAAGTTCACAATAACGGAACTTTCTTTGAGTTTTCCACAAATTTCGCGAAGTTTGTTGCACGAAATCATCAGCGAAAAGCTTGGTTACCACAAGTTTTGTGCAAGATGGATTCCAAAAATCTTGACAGAGGACCACAAAAATCAGCGAATGGCTGCAGCGTTGCACTTTTTGGACGCCTACAATAAGGATGGTGACTCTTTACTCCATCGCATCGTTACTGGTGACGAAACATGGGTGAAACACGTGAACTGTGAAACGAAATTGCAATCAATGCAGTGGGGGCACACAGGTTCTCCCCAAAAACCCAAGAAATGCATGCAAACAATGTCGGCAAGGAAGATGATGGCGACTGTTTTTTGGGACAGAAAAGGTGTGATTTTGGTGGACTTCCTGGAAAGAGGCACTACAATAAACGCTCAAAGGTATTGCCAAACTCTGCAAAACCTCAGAAGAGCAATTCAAAACAAGCGCAGAGGAATGTTGAGCTCTAAGATCTTGTTGATTCACGACAACGCCCGGCCCCACACGGCAAATGTCACGCGTGAAGTTCTTGAATCTTTTCAGTGGGAGTTGTTTCCTCATCCGCCGTACAGTCCCGACCTGGCACCGAGCGACTTCCACCTATTCCCAGCAATGAAGAAGTGGCTGGCTATGCAGCGTTTTGATGACGACGAACAGCTGCAAGAAGAGGTAACGAAGTGGTTGAAGTCGCAGGCGGCCGAATTTTTCGACGAAGGAATTTCCAAGCTCGTACATCGCTACGATAAATGCCTTAATTTGAATGGTGACTATGTCGAAAAGTAGTATTTGTGTGTGGCTTTCATCTGTATATAATAAAATTTGTTTCCTATACTTTGTTGATTTTTTATTCCAAAACGTAATCTACTTTCTGGATAGCCCTCGTATTAATAATATGATATAAAATAATATGAATGAGATGATATGACACCTATATTTAAATGGATAGGCCTAGTGTATGTTATATAGTGAAAATATGAATATGTTTACAAAAAAAAAATCTCTCGCGTTTTGACTTCTACACCAGTACATTCATCCAACCGAGTTTGCTACTTGGATAGTAAATTGTAGTTGGAAATTGTGTGTTGCTTCGCATTTAAGTACCTCATAATAACAGCCCCGGATCTTAAGCCTTTCAATAGATAGGGTAGCATCATGTGGGAATTATTTCTAAAGGTTGAAAACTAACTGCTATATCCTGTGATCATCGAAAAATACAGGTTCGGTCATTTGTACCTTTAACATTCATTGCCTCTCCGAGATTTTTTTTTTCTCGTTGCTTACCTTATTTATTTATTGTGCAGTGTTCATATAGCTGACAACTCAGTTCGGACTATCCGATTAAATCAACCGCTACTAAATTAATATTTATGTCATTTCCGTACCCGGGCATCGACCCCATCCCACCTTGAATATTTTCGTTTTCTTTTCTTAGTTTCCAAACTAGATAGTGATGGAAATTAATCGATGCCTCAGAATTTAGCGCATTCTGCGAAGGGGAGCTATCGGTGAAGTTTGGCAATAGAAATCACCGATCCAAAATCCAGTTTATTTAATTTTTTTTATTTTGGCAAATTCTCATTAGGGATATCTTAGCTATTACTCTAATTTCATTACTATTCTGGAATCTTCTAGTTTCCAAGAGGTCGGATGATTTTTTTTCTTTTGAAATTCTAAATTAACGCCGTCTCTAACCTTCCGGAGGATTCTGGAATCTGCAAGGGTGTTGACCGGATACGGTGAGTGGTGGGATTTCCCTAAAGCCGTTGTCTTTCCGAAAATCCCATCGTGGACACAGACTTATCTCATTTTTGCAGAGATCTTTTATCGGCTATTTATTTGGTAAGCCGAACCCTTTTTGGCATAAAAGAGAATATTTGGTTATAATATGTTGTATACGTAAATTCGACCACTTATCTTTCGTAGTTGTAGTGTTCTGTCTCCTCTCTCTTTACCTATTCTTCTTCTACTTCTCCTCTAGAGTTATTTTTTTTAATTTTTCAACCTCCCCCCCCCCCGCCGGTTTCTGAAACTCATGAAAACATACAATATTCATATCACTTATTTCGATCGTATGTACTAACTGAGACATCGAGGGATGCAATTCGTGGAGGTATTGCAGCGCAACTCAGGACCATTTTCGCGATATTCAATCCACCACGGGAGAAACTGACGAAAAGGTACACTATGCTTTCAGATTCCTAGAAACTTATTTGTTATTCATTGATCGTACAAATTATACCCATTGACGACTGATTTCTGGTTTTTCTTTCTATTGATTGGTCACATAGTGTGTATGTATTAGTAGTTTGGGCCCACTAGTTTCGAATAACCTTGATTTTTTCTTTCTCTGTATATACATCTATATATATATACTTACATAGTTTGAAAAGTTACGTGCCTGCTCTATTTGTTGTATTTCCACCTCTTATGTCAACTTATTAAATAACACCAATTATTTCTTTATACGCGGATCTTTAGTGAATTGAGAATGATTATTGATTATCGGGTTTACATATAAAGTACAATGTTGCAACCTTATGAGGAAAAAAAGTGAGTTTTGTTAGTCAGGGTTTTTGTTTATTTTGAGCCAAGCAAGCGTGAATACTTGTTGAATATAAACGGTTATGTAGAATTTAAATGTCGACGAAATATTAAGATGGATATTAAAGTGAAATTTATTATATTGAGTAAAATGAATATATATATATATATATATATATATATATATATATATATATATATATATATATATATATGCGAGTATGTATGTAAAGGGCTCGGTATTTACCCTGGTTGTGTTAGGTTGCCATAGACTTTTGACACCCGATATTGACCAACTATTTGTGATATACAGTATTAACGCCTAAATTGTAATAAATTACATTTTGTTGAGTTGTTATTGATGTTTGTGACTATTAAAGTTGAATATCATGTTAAATACTGCATGTAAATAAAACAAGTAGCAGGTCATAAGAAAAGTAAAAATAACCCTAATCCTTATCCAAATTCATTTTGCGAGATCATAGTGAAATTAGTAAGCTACGAAACAGTGTGCCCCAGCAACGAATCTTTTATCAGAAAACTATGAAACAAATCCTTCCCCTACGATCGGAAACCTAACTATTCAGTGACTAGAATCTTTTGACTACACGATCTATACTAGAAAAAAAAATAGTGATCTTAAATTCAATGAACTGAAATTTGGTCAATAATTTAGTAGTGTGAATATGGAAATATATGGAATATGGAATATGGAATATGGAAATATGTTCCCAATGTTTGGGACTGGACTCGATATTTTAAATCTTGATAAACTTTGAAATTTTATATCAAGTGCGTCGAGTGACGAAATGAGAAATTTATATATATATATAATATGAAGCAACTATTTGTCTGTAATTAAAACCAAAACGACTAAATACTCTCATGGACACAAATCATAGTGAATAAAGAGAGTTGAAAAAGGAGTTATTATCGACGTGAGAACAAAGACTCATAAAATTGTCGAAATGTCTCCTCTTGGGACAGAGACTCAGTAAAATGCTACTAAAGTGTTTTTTTTTTTTAAAGAATGATTAACCAATTATTTTTTTCTTTCTTTTTTCCGCAATGATATGTATTCATTGCACTGAATCTTAAATATATTGACCTTTGAATTTTCTTTTTTTTGTCCCTTTATTTATTTCTTTTGTCTTTCGTCTTTTGTCGAATTTTTTTTATGTAATCCAACTTTTAATATCTCTAGAAAGAGAAATGTGTTATTTGATCTTGTTGAAAGTAGCTTATTTCTGTGCATGCTTATGAAACATTCTTTTCATGTATTAAATTTTTCCTGTTATGTCAAACTAAGTTTTCTTTTATTGAAATGTAATAAATGTCTATAGAAATGTAGTTAGGTTAGTTTAATTCAACTAAATACAACCTGAAGTATACATTGTCCTGTATGAATGTGTGTGTGAGTGAAATGTAGGTTTAGTATTAAGTGCACCAATTATTTTGACATATATGTGTGACTTATCATAATTCATGGTAGTTGGCAATTAAAGTCATTGAATGTCAATACTAACTTAATTTAAGTTGGCTCTATGAAGGAAGTAAAAAGGACCGAAGTAGCCTGAACGAATGATCATCATGGGAGAACTGTGAAAGTCAAAATCTTTGACAAATATGTGATACTCTGATTTTTTTCTTTCTCTGTGGTCGATTCTAGCATGCCATCAACTTCGTCGTTCATTTTTTAAATATTGGATATTACTCTAGAACTTATGGAAATATTGAATAAACGGTTAAATTAAACTTTCTCATCTATCTCAGAGCTAGATTGGGATAATTCGGTAGTTGGGGTTAAATGGATCTAGGTCTGGGATGTATGGGTTAACATGTGTCTACCTTTGATCACCTTAATACCAAACATTCACCCAATAGCTATTGGAAATGATCCCAATTCGATAATTATTCACTTTCCCTTTACCATATTTCTCAAAATATCCAGTAACAGTTTCCTCTTTATCACCTTCTTACTTTACCCCTTTCCTCTTCTATCTTCCTTTTCCTTTCTTCATCTTCTTCTATTTTCAATAAAACTGAAAAGGGGGTCGTGACTGGGAATTCTATATGTAATAAACACGGTCATGTATTTATTTTATTTTTTTCAGAAGTCCGATAAAAGGTTTTCTCATTTCGATTGAATCTAGTATGTTCGAAATTAAGAAATGGATAATATATTCCAATATAATTAGACATAGCCTATAGCTTCATGAATATCCCCACCAGGGGTGAAGGGTTCCCACTCACGACTTATTCCATGCATCTCATTTGTTACAGAGTTTTCTTTCTTTTCTTCTTTCTTGCCCTTTATCAGTTTTAGATTGGAAAACGTGACAGGATTTGTTGTTATGGAAACGGTGGTTTCTATGGCAACGGCCCCTTTTCAGTTTTAGAGTGGCGACACGTGACAAGACTGTTGCCATGGTAACGCATGTTTGCTGTGGTAACGGATCTGAAAATGCTTATTGAATAATACCAGTTATCATGCCAATCAGTTTTTGATTGGTGAACCGCGACAAGCATGGTTGTCATGGCAACGTTTGTTCCCATGGCAACGGATCTCAGTTTAAATGGCGACCGATAGATCTGAATTTTTTTAAGAATGTCAAAGAGTGAGGTTGAGGGCATGTTGAATTGATTACAACATTGAAATTAATAAGAGAAATTTTATAGTCAAGTGAAACAAGTAGAGTCGTTGGCTACTTTTTCATTTTTGCTTCCTTTTCTAAGGGGGAAAAAGAGAAGGAGTGTCAAAATTTTTTCTAAATTAGAACTAAACGCTAGAAGGGTTTCAAGGAAGGAAAGAGAATGGGTGTCCTTTAATTCATGAATAATACTTGTCTTGATAGCGAATAAGTATTTTATAGTATATGTGTATTTTTGATATATATCTTGTGTTTTGTAAAGTGTATAGTGTGTCAAAGCTATGGCAACAAATAAAAAAGTTGTTTTGTCACAGGGCGAATGTGTAGTCACGTGCACTCAATGCACGTTAGATGAAAAAGAGAAAAGATCTCGCGCCTCGCGGAGATTAATAAGATGCACCGGTTGTGAATTAAATGGATCCACTTTGCTTGCACCAATTTGGATGATACTGCTGAAAATGCAGAAAAAGTTCAAACCGGCGAAATAATAAAATACTGTGAGGATTGTGAAAAGGACCGAGGCCAAATATCTCCAGCGGAGATATCTGACCTCGATGATGAGGAAAAGAATGGAAATCACAGTGATTCTCGGGATCAGACGGCAAACCCGAAGGAAGGAATGTCATCTGGAGGGTCTGACACGTCTGCATTAATTCGCCAGATGATGGAAATGATGAACGAAAAATTCACTAACATGGAAGTGAAAATAGGTCAGAACGGTGCAGACCTGAGGCGTGAGATAAATGAGAAGTTAGATCAGAATAGTGCAGATCTGAGGCGTGAGAATGCAGAAATGAGACGTGAAATAAATGAAAAGTTTGATACCTCGAAACGAGAGACCGATGCTCGATTCGAGGTACTAAACAATAAATTTGACCAGATCTGTTTAGACTTTGCTTCTTCGATTAGCAAATTGAAGGAGCAAACGTCTACTGAACTAGAGCAGGTTAGATACCAGGCCCAACATTCTACCGAGCAGCTCAGAGACGAAACAAATAAAAAATTAAATGAAATAGATGTAAGGTTTGAGAGTACAAACAAAAGATTTTGTGACATCGAACAAAAGGTTGAACAGCAGCAGGCTGAAATAAGTAAATTAAATGTTGCAATATCCAACCTATTAATAGAAACTAAACTAGAGTCGGTTGATCAAAGAATTAGTCAAATTCAAACCGAAGTAGACAGTCTTAAGGGGAATATTACTAAATTGGAAATCGTCAAGTCTGATATCTCCTATCCTTTTCCTGATGGCGATTCTCCAGGGAAAATTTTCCCAGAAACAAGTAACGTCCAACCGGGAAAATGTCAAGTGTTGCCTGATGCACGGGACACAACAATGTATTGCCCCCCGCATCAGCCAACCTCGAAATCATGGTTGAGTAATTTCGATGTACCGATGCAGTCGAGTGTTGTGACTACAACAGTCACTAGCGTAAATGCTCACTCTACCTTTGGAATGGTACAATCTTACAGCGTGCTGCCAGGAGGGGAAAGGAGATGTGCCGGACCGTCGGTTACTGCCGTGGTGGGTCCTAAGTTCGAACCTCACATGGTCAACACTAATTATAAAACCTCTCTTGGTAATATGGGAGCGTTCAGTTCAGTGACCACTCCGTCGGTGGCAAATCCGGTGACAACCCCAACCGCTCAGGATAATGCGTTAATTCCAATAGATTCTTTTCCTGCCCCGTATAGTATGAGCTCTAAAGTTTCCCTCCGGGATATTGAACGTTTTCCCACTTTCGATGGGAACATTGCTAACGGGTTACCTCGAGTTTTCCTGCGGAGACTGCAGCAATATCTAGACATGTACAAACTTACTGATGGGGAACGCCTACAAATAGTTGAAAAATGTTTGATCGCCGCTTCGGGCGCATGGTTTGCCTCTGTTAAATACCAAATCCGGACGTTCAGTGATTTTTTGATTCTTTTCAAAGAAGAGTATTGTAATGAGCACATCGAGCGGCTCCAAAAGAGAAACTTACAATCACTCCGGTATGATCGCTCCAAGTATGGGTCCCTTTTGGACTATGCTTGGAAAATCATTGAACTATATTATCAGATAGCTGAACATCCCTCTCAGGCCGAACTGGTAGATATTATAGTTAACGCTCTTCCACCCGATGAGTCCCGGGCCATAGCGTCCCACTTGTGCCAAACGGTGCGAGAAGTCACTTCACGTTAAGCTGCCTTGTGCGGCAAGGAAGTTGGTGGTCCACCAAAACGATACTTCGCCCGACAGGCAAAGATTCTAAAACCGACGAAGACGAAGGTAACGGCAAGTTGCCAGACAGATTTCCTGAGTTATACCCAAGCTGGATCTCGTTATCCTAGTGGGTATGGCTCAGAAAACAACAATAATGGCCGGCGACTATTCAGGAATCGGCCCATGTTCAACAATCGCCGGAGTTATCGTCCCTATGACCGTACCAACATGGAATCGAACCCGGATAGGGGCGATAACACCAGGAGGAATTTTAACAGGACGTACGGAAGAAGGGAGAACGGTAATAGTCAGGGCAATAATAATAACAATAATAGTAACAATAATGTAAATCGACCCCAGAATTCAGTCCCTTCGCAAGTGCGTGGTAACGGTGAGCCTAGAACAATACTAAATAAAAGTGATAGTCGAGAAACTAGATCCTAATGTCATCTGATATGCTAGTCGGCGAGTGAAGCCTCACGAGTTGTATCTGTCGATTTCTCAGTTAGAACTTCTGTCCGCTCTATTGCTATATGAACACTACTGAAAAAAAAAGTATCGCAACTCACAATTTTCGAAATTTAAAGATTTTCAATTGTACAGAAGATAAACGTAGTGAATTACTCGCGCAATACCCCAAGTAGATATAATATACTGTCCTAGTGAGACTGGTAACGTTTGAATGGGATGAATGAGTGTGTTAACTTAACAAGCATCAGTAGTTAGTATTCCCAATTAGCAAAATTTTGTTATTCTAACAAAATTTTGTTAATGGGCCGGGGAAAACTGTAATGTACCATTACAGTTGAAAGTAATGGCAATTTTTTTACGCACCCTGTACCTAGTAATTTTTTTTATTTAATTTCGGTTTAGTTACACAATTTATTTACTCTCTTTACTTCGAATTAAATATAATGAATCGAAAGGTTTCATTAGTAACCATATTCCCACTGAATAATATATTTATTTATATTTTGATTATGTGTAAATCCCATTTTCGCATATACAAGTCGAATAGTTACAAGGTTTATCAGGCTGACGTCATACCGAAACATAGTTCCGTCATTGGATATAAATTTTCTTAATTTCAGGCCAATGTAGATTTTGGCCAGGTACCTAAACTTTCCCTCACCCCCCCCCTCACTAGTCCATAGTCACTTTCAGATCCGGTTATATCTGGATTTGCCAAATTTCTATTTGTTTTGTAATTTCCGCGGCTAAAGTTTTCGTTCTGATTGGAGGAATTCTCCTACCTCTGGCTTTTTCGGCGCAATGTTATAATAATAATAAAAGACGATTCTACGAGCACAGCCGTGAACAGCATCTACTCTATATTTGCTGGTAAGGACTTAAATTTTTAGTGAAAATCCATTAAAAATCAGATTAAATGCCGTAGTAAACGCCATAAGATTATATAGGAGCCTGTAAACCTATACTTTAGCTGAAAGAACTGCAAAACCAAGGAGAAATAACAAATTCCGGATTTCTGTTTACTAGGAAGCCATGTTTGCTGCCCAGCTAGAATAGACAGAGTGAAATAGTGACTTTACTTTCTTTTTCTTTCAAACCATAGATTCAGTTAGGGATTAGGGGAAATACGACCTGTTTTCGTATATTCTATAGTGTATATTTTAAATGTGATTTTTTTTTTAGTAAGTGTCTGTACGTAATAGGTTTTGTAACACTAACTATCATAATGGCAGCTTAAGCTAGCGTAAAAGGGCTCCTGTCCCCTTTTCCAAATTGAACCAGTTCTAGCGGGGGAATGGGTTAGTTATTGTTGTTTTAGGGCCTTTTCCCCTTTCAGGGGAAGGGTCCCTTAATAAATCTCGTTAAGGTGCCCCCAGGGCATCAATCTTTAGCAATCATTATGTAAACAATTGGTCAGGTCAATTGGACCTAGGGTTACCTTTCTCATTTTGCCCCCCTAAATTAAATAGAGCCAACTGTATATACCAACAAGGGAGTACCTTTTCTCAATATGAATGTAATTAAATGGTGTTTGTTTAGTTAATAGTATTTATGTGTAGTATTTATAGTGGTGTGTAGTTCGTAGTTCTGTATGAGTGCGTGATTTTACCGTATGGACAGTGTATAAATATGCAGTAGTTTAGTACCATTTGTCTAACTCGAAGTATACTAAACCAGAGTAAATATTAGATTTCTGATTAATGAGTACAAGTATATATTTCAGTACACGGTAAATTATGCCTCCACTACAGCGCCATTGCGTCCGGTTTCGCTAATCAATTGCTTGTTGACATTACGACATCGCATGACTTAGTGATCTAGTTTGTTTTATTTTGGCCCCTTGTTTCTAAATTACATCCCGTGGACATGGTTTTCGGTTCAGACGAGTATACCTTCATATAAGATAGCATGAGATCTTACTGTACTGAAAATTTCAGCTTGCTAGGTCCAGTAGTAATTAAAATATCCACTGAAATAAAGAATACCTATTTTCTTAATAGAAGTACAGTCCATATGCTGTTACTGTTTGTTTCAAAATGTAGTATTAAATTCTCTTTTCCCGTGGCTGTAGAAAAATTCCATTGTTACTTTAGTTTTATCAACAAATCAGAAATAGATTAATCGTTGACAATTTAACTTTCAGTGAATACACGTATGATTTTTTTTTAAACTGCGAAGTAAGTACAATTTGGGTGCTTCGAAACAAAGAGTACGTGGTTCGATGAATGTTATCGTGTGGTAGTTTGAGCGTGATAGATTGTGATAATTATATATTTATTAGTGTGTAATATAAATATGTGTATGGCCTGCGTGTAAAATGTATGAAATAGGGTGTCTATAAAATATTACTTCGCGCGAAAATTAGTAATTAATGAATGAATGTAATGATATATTAATAATATGATATAAAATAATATGAATGAGATGATATGACACCTATATTTAAATGGATAGGCCTAGTGTATGTTATGTAGTGAAAATATGAATATGTTTACAAAAAAAATCTCTCACGTTTTGACTTCTACACCAGTACATTCATCCAACCGAGTTTGCTACTTGGATAGTAAATTGTAGTTGGAAATTGTGTGTTGCTTCGCATTTAAGTACCTCATAATAACAGCCCCGGATCTTAAGCCTTTCAATAGATAGGGTAGCATCATGTGGGAATTATTTCTAAAGGTTGAAAACTAACTGCTATATCCTGTGATCATCGAAAAATACAGGTTCGGTCATTTGTACCTTTAACATTCATTGCCTCTCCGAGATTTTTTTTTCTCGTTGCTTACCTTATTTATTTATTGTGCAGTGTTCATATAGCTGACAACTCAGTTCGGACTATCCGATTAAATCAACCGCTACTAAATTAATATTTATGTCATTTCCGTACCCGGGCATCGACCCCATTCCACCTTGAATATTTTCGTTTTCTTTTCTTAGTTTCCAAACTAGATAGTGATGGAAATTAATCGATGCCTCAGAATTTAGCGCATTCTGCGAAGGGGAGCTATCGGTGAAGTTTGGCAATAGAAATCACCGATCCAAAATCCAGTTTATTTAATTTTTTTTTTTATTTTGGCAAATTCTCATTAGGGATATCTTAGCTATTACTCTAATTTCATTACTATTCTGGAATCTTCTAGTTTCCAAGAGGTCGGATGATTTTTTTTCTTTTGAAATTCTAAATTAACGCCGTCTCTAACCTTCCGGAGGATTCTGGAATCTGCAAGGGTGTTGACCGGATACGGTGAGTGGTGGGATTTCCCTAAAGCCGTTGTCTTTCCGAAAATTCCATCGTGGACACAGACTTGTCTCATTTTTGCAGAGATCTTTATCGGCTATTTATTTGGTAAGCCGAACCCTTTTTGGCATAAAAGAGAATATTTGGTTATAGTATGTTGTATACGTAAATTCGACCACTTATCTTTCGTAGTTGTAGTGTTCTGTCTCCTCTCTCTTTACCTATTCTTCTTCTACTTCTCCTCTAGAGTTATTTTTTTTAATTTTTCCACCTCCCCCCCCTCGGTTTCTGAAACTCATGAAAACATACAATATTCATATCACTTATTTCGATCGTATGTACTAACTGAGACATCGAGGGATGCAATTCGTGGAGGTATTGCAGCGCAACTCAGGACCATTTTCGCGATATTCAATCCACCACGGGAGAAACTGACGAGAAGGTACACTATGCTTTCAGATTCCTAGAAACTTATTTGTTATTCATTGATCGTACAAATTATACCCATTGACGACTGATTTCTGGTTTTTCTTTCTATTGATTGGTCACATAGTGTGTATGTATTAGTAGTTTGGGCCCACTAGTTTCGAATAACCTTGATTTTTTCTTTCTCTGTATATACATCTATATATATATACTTACATAGTTTGAAAAGTTACGTGCCTGCTCTATTTGTTGTATTTCCACCTCTTATGTCAACTTATTAAATAACACCAATTATTTCTTTATACGCGGATCTTTAGTGAATTGAGAATGATTATTGATTATCGGGTTTACATATAAAGTACAATGTTGCAACCTTATGAGGAAAAAAAAGTGAGTTTTGTTAGTCAGGGTTTTTGTTTATTTTGAGCCAAGCAAGCGTGAATACTTGTTGAATATAAACGGTTATGTAGAATTTAAATGTCGACGAAATATTAAGATGGATATTAAAGTGAAATTTATTATATTGAGTAATATGAATATATATATATATATATATATATATATATATATATATATATATATATATATATATATGCGAGTATGTATGTAAAGGGCTCGGTATTTACCCTGGTTGTGTTAGGTTGCCATAGACTTTTGACACCCGATATTGACCAACTATTTGTGATATACAGTATTAACGCCTAAATTGTAATAAATTACATTTTGTTGAGTTGTTATTGATGTTTGTGACTATTAAAGTTGAATATCATGTTAAATACTGCATGTAAATAAAACAAGTAGCAGGTCATAAGAAAAGTAAAAATAACCCTAATCTTTATCCAAATTCATTTTGCGAGATCATAGTGAAATTAGTAAGCTACGAAACAGTGTGCCCCAGCAACGAATCTTTTATCAGAAAACTATGAAACAAATCCTTCCCCTACGATCGGAAACCTAACTATTCAGTGACTAGAATCTTTTGACTACACGATCTATACTAGAAAAAAAAAAATAGTGATCTTAAATTCAATGAACTGAAATTTGGTCAATAATTTAGTAGTGTGAATATGGAAATATATGGAATATGGAATATGGAATATGGAAATATGTTCCCAATGTTTGGGACTGGACTCGATATTTTAAATCTTGATAAACTTTGAAATTTTATATCAAGTGCGTCGAGTGACGAAATGAGAAATTTATATATATATATAATATGAAGCAACTATTTGTCTGTAATTAAAACCAAAACGACTAAATACTCTCATGGACACAAATCATAGTGAATAAAGAGAGTTGAAAAAGGAGTTATTATCGACGTGAGAACAAAGACTCATAAAATTGTCGAAATGTCTCCTCTTGGGACAGAGACTCAGTAAAATGCTACTAAAGTGTTTTTTTTTTAAAGAATGATTAACCAATTATTTTTTCTTTCTTTTTTCCGCAATGATATGTATTCATTGCACTGAATCTTAAATATATTGACCTTTGAATTTTCTTTTTTTTTGTCCCTTTATTTATTTCTTTTGTCTTTCGTCTTTTGTCGAATTTTTTTTTATGTAATCCAACTTTTAATATCTCTAGAAAGAGAAATGTGTTATTTGATCTTGTTGAAAGTAGCTTATTTCTGTGCATGCTTATGAAACATTCTTTTCATGTATTAAATTTTTCCTGTTATGTCAAACTAAGTTTTCTTTTATTGAAATGTAATAAATGTCTATAGAAATGTAGTTAGGTTAGTTTAATTCAACTAAATACAACCTGAAGTATACATTGTCCTGTATGAATGTGTGTGTGAGTGAAATGTAGGTTTAGTATTAAGTGCACCAATTATTTTGACATATATGTGTGACTTATCATAATTCATGGTAGTTGGCAATTAAAGTCATTGAATGTCAATACTAACTTAATTTAAGTTGGCTCTATGAAGGAAGTAAAAAGGACCGAAGTAGCCTGAACGAATGATCATCATGGGAGAACTGTGAAAGTCAAAATCTTTGACAAATATGTGATACTCTGATTTTTTTTCTTTCTCTGTGGTCGATTCTAGCATGCCATCAACTTCGTCGTTCATTTTTTAAATATTGGATATTACTCTAGAACTTGTGGAAATATTGAATAAACGGTTAAATTAAACTTTCTCATCTATCTCAGAGCTAGATTGGGATAATTCGGTAGTTGGGGTTAAATGGATCTAGGTCTGGGATGTATGGGTTAACATGTGTCTACCTTTGATCACCTTAATACCAAACATTCACCCAATAGCTATTGGAAATGATCCCAATTCGATAATTATTCACTTTCCCTTTACCATATTTCTCAAAATATCCAGTAACAGTTTCCTCTTTATCACCTTCTTACTTTACCCCTTTCCTCTTCTATCTTCCTTTTCCTTTCTTCATCTTCTTCTATTTTCAATAAAACTGAAAAGGGGGTCGTGACTGGGAATTCTATATGTAATAAACACGGTCATGTATTTATTTTATTTTTTTTTCAGAAGTCCGATAAAAGGTTTTCTCATTTCGATTGAATCTAGTATGTTCGAAATTAAGAAATGGATAATATATTCCAATATAATTAGACATAGCCTATAGCTTCATGAATATCCCCACCAGGGGTGAAGGGTTCCCACTCACGACTTATTCCATGCATCTCATTTGTTACAGAGTTTTCTTTCTTTTCTTCTTTCTTGCCCTTTATCAGTTTTAGATTGGAAAACGTGACAGGATTTGTTGTTATGGAAACGGTGGTTTCTATGGCAACGGCCCCTTTTCAATTTCCGGGACATTGGAATAGGCGACGGAGACGGATCGAGTGGCCCAGATTTTACGTCACTAGAGCTCTTCCTCTGCTATCATCTGAGGAACCTTACTTATCAAGAACCCATCTATGATATCCACCATCTGACGCAGAGAATTTTGCAATGTTGCGAAACCTTTGACATGCTGTTGCGAATCCATGCGAATTGGCAGAGGCGCTTTGCAGTTTGTCTTGATCAAGAAGCATAGCACATAGAGCAAATAATGCTGTAATGCCAAATTTTCACACTTTGTGACAAAATAACTCCTGAACCAATAACGGTAGGTGAAGTAGTCTGTTTCCCTGTTTCCCTGAAATTGAGGTCGTATCAAATGATACCCCACACATCCCCTTCCATTTTAAAAATCCAAAGTTGGATCCAAGATTACGGCTTCCAAGATGGCCACCAAGGCAACCATGTCAAACAATATGGTTCATTACCCACACGAAAAACATATACCATGAACCAAATGTGAATGCCAAGATGTTTCTGTGCTACAGGAGTCTTAACTGACTGATGCCTCACTCTGTACTATATCTCAGGTATATAATCTGGATCTGAATCACTGAAAGTAAGATCAGGTTCTGAATCCGAGTTCCGAAATCCGATAGATTAGAAGAGAAAGAGAGCACTACTGTTGACCTTATGCTTAGTTTCCTTCCATAGGATATATCAACGGAGGTAAGTTCTTCATCCATTTTTGACGAAACACAGCCATATATATTCCATACTGAGCCTCTGTATGAAATTTAAAATTTGACCAATAAACAGAGTACTATGTTTCTTTTTCACGTTAGATTTTCTTAAAAAAATATCAAATGATACATCAATATAAGCTAGTCCAATATATTGTATTTTTCCGGTACAAAGTATACGTTTGATCCGTTACCGGACAATGTAACCAAATGGTTACGTAGTATATTTTTATCGTAAATAGTAATCAATTTTTGACATTATGCCGTTTTCATACTTGCACATTGTTGGGCAATGACTTACAAACAAGAACATACGAGAAAAATAAAAACATAAACTGCTTACCTTCAGTATTTCATATTTTCTGTCTGCTTCCAGCAATGCTTGCAAAACAACAACATATCCACACATACTCCCCGCATAAAATTCACCAGAGTTGTCACAAGGAGGCAATAGCTGCTCTCCCATCGCAGAAAGTATGTACACAAATAACTACAACGAACAATATGGAAATATAACACTCTTCAACCCAAAAAGCAATATCAAAAAATGTGTAACCAAATGGTTACGAAAACTCGTTAAGGGTTAATTGAAAGGGAAGAAGGAGGGAAATTCCCATTCACCTCTGAACACTTTCCAGAAACCTCGTTCCCTTTCGCTTTCTAGAAGGGGGAGGGAACTTGGTAATGGCATCAAACCTTAATGTGTAATTACAAAAATTAAATTTATAAACAAATAGAAATCATCAGTTTATCAGGCTTTAATTGATAATTTATTCACAAGATTCCCTATCGAAGGTGTGGTAGGTGAAGTTTCTGTTCTCCATGAATCGACATTGCCAACTGACATGGTTGATATGGAAAAGATGTTGTATGGTGATAGAGAGATGATACTTTTTGCTGAGTATTTCAAAACTGACCAAGAAAAATCGTTATCAGACTTAAGTGAATTTACAGATGACTGATATTAGAAATAGACTAAGTGCTCAAACATTGTCTAACTTGTTGTTCATCAATGTTAATGGCTCACCGCTAGACAAGCTCAAAGTAGACGAGCTAGTTATTTCTTGGCTGAAGGATGGACATCATTCCGCTGCGGATGATTTACCATGAAAAAGTTCTGGAGGCCAACAGGAAATAAACCCGATTTCAGATTTGTTTCAAGGGGGAAAATTACGAGTTATGGAAAATGTATACTTGTATTACTAATGGCTTATTTGTGTTATTCAACTTTGAACCTAATTTTTAGTAAGTCTTTTCTTTGCTTTAGGTAAACTACTTTGAGTAAATATCAATAATTGCAATTATGCATATTATGACAGTCGTCACCTCTCACAATTGTGTATGTATTATTAAATAAAATTTGTTTTTTGTGTGTGTGTGTTTTGTTTCACTTTGTATTTTTTTTTTCTCGTGTTCTGTTTGGAGTCTGGACTGAGAAGAAAATATCTTTAAGAACCAGAGCAGTGGTCATCTCACTGAAGATCCGAGGACCTTGCTGTCACCATGTTAATTTATCGCTCTCGGGTGGCGGAGAAACCCAAGCCATTTTAACGGACACACTAAAACACCCACACAGAGAGAAGAAAATTCAAAAATTAACAGAAGAGAGAGAAAGACAAAAATTTTAAAAACTAAGGCAGTTGCTACAGGAAGCGTGCAGCGAGAACACAAGAAATAACTATTTCTTCACAACGTCTTTGCACACACATGTATATTTTTATTTATCGTTATTATACAAATATGTTCAGGAAATAAATACTCATAGTTAGTGTCGCAGCAACGAAGGTGCTGATATACTAAATTCCTGCATAATTTGAACTCTCTCTCGTATTAAAATGGACAGTTTGTGTATGTGTAAGATGGTGCTCTGTGTCTTCTCCACAAAGCGAGTGCAAGGTCCAGCTGGATGCTTTAACTCCGGACTCCAAGTGGGACATGAGGATTCTACGTGTCGTGTGAAATTAAAAGACAAGGTAGGATCTATACATGTTTTCCTATTGGGAGGCGTTTTCCATTTTCATATAAATCTTTCTTGGCACGAATCTTTCAAGACGCCCAAAGGGACGCCAGACAATTCGTATTATATGGATCAGTTTGGAAGTGTCCAGATGATCGTAATGAGACTTCTGTTGTCATTTTCACATTACTCCCTTTTCTTGGCACATTTATTCAGATGTTGACTGCTACTGACTCAACAGTCATTTGCCCGCGATTGAAGTGACAAAAGAACATAAATGTTTGAGGGATTTTTAGTGGCAAACTTCCCAGAAACGCTACTCATTTTTTTAATTTAAAGTTTGATCATGCAGTGATAAACTTATTTGAAGTACACTTTTTTTTTTGTGTGTGTGTGTGTTTTAAAGAGAATCCTGAAATGAATTATGAAAAGTTTCAAGTGCAGTTAAATCATTGTATCTTCATCACTACGGAAACTAACTTTATTTTTTTAAAATATCATTTTACTTTATTTTATAAAGAAGGTTGAAAACATCAGTTATTATACATATTCATTGTTAATTAATATAATCTATAAAAAAATCGAAATGTAACTTACTTACGATGAATTATTTTAAATAATAACTTCCGAATATAATTGGTTACTATTAAATTATTTAGTCCGCTAAGACAAAAGGTATCTCAAGGGACAGGAATAGATTTTTTTAAAAAACAAGAAATATTTGTTTTGTTATTGATAGACTACTACTACATTTTCATTATGTTGGAAAGAAAGTATCACAGATAATTTTTGGTTATTATACGAAGTAAAGAAAATGGAATACATATGACGGAATGTTTGTAAGCGAACATAAAGTATTACGTTTAATTTTAAAATTATATTTAGACTTTAGTTTCTCTATAGGTAGTTGTTAGAGAAAATAGGCGTCGACGACCTAAAGTACTGTAGAGTATAAATATTGGCTAAGAAAGATCGATCTCTAGAAGTAGATGTGTGATTTCATTTTCTTTGTATTGATCTATAGTAATGTATATTTATGTCAAGTGTAAATCATCTATGTGAAGTGTGTAAATACAACTATGGTATTTTCGTATTAGTATTAACTAGTATTATTAGTTTGCTTTCATAAATATAAAGCAAATTATGAAACTGAATTTTATATACTCTAGAAACATATCATTCACTATACTTCATTTTCCTTGTCAATCTTCTTTCAAGTAACTCAAAATTATAGGTCATGACCCCTAAAATCTTAGATTTTCATTAAGCAATATTCGATCTTGCTATTCTTCTATACTTTTCTAAAAGTTCTCCGTCATTTAAGTAACTGATCAAACTAATCAAACAGCTTCTCCATAGATTAGATTCTGGTATTGTCTATGCAAGTAATTTGTATACGATAGGAAAACTATTCAAATTTATCAAATAAAATTATGGCAATCAAGTTATAATTTAAAAGCTTGTTACAATCTTGCATTTTAAGTAAAGAATCGTAATTTGGTTTAAAATGCCGCTTGTATTAATATTTGTAACTTAAATTTAACGTGCTGTTTTAGTGATTACACAAATTACAATTATGAGCATACTTTATGGAGATGCTCTCACATAGGGTACCCGAGCACCTTTATACACTATGAAAAATTGATTTTTCGTCTTTTGTGAGAAAAATACTATGAACTGAGAAATCATAACCTTTTCCATATTGTACAGGGGATTTTCCTGCGAATATAAGTTTCTTTTGGAGTGCGTTCAGAAATTAACACTTGCAAGAATACTCTCTTAGTACAAGTATATTTTAGGCACATACTAATTTCCCCCCACCTCGAACTGTTTCAATTTCCTCACTGACAAACACTTTACCATTTGATATTGTAAAGGTCAGATCCACCGTTATTGTAACAGAGTGGTGCTTGAGCGATTGACCGTAGTAATTCAAACTCCGATTAGTGACAATATCACAGTCTTGTTTTATTACAAGTGTAAACTCTTTAGTCAGTACAGAAGAGGCCGTGGATCGTGTTCAGAGTTGATGACGATGGATTTTGGTGAATCAGAGTAGGTTACAGTGGATGAGAATGGTTCATGGTAGGTCACAGTGGGTCATAGTGGGTGGTGGGTCGGTGGGTCGTGGGTCATAGTGGATCACGGTGGGTGGTGGGTCAGTGGGTCGTGGGTCAAGTTTTCATTGACCCACGCCAACTGTTATGAACCGTCGAAAAGATTGAATTTTCATGTGATAAAGATGATAGTTCGTGAAAATGAAGATGCAGATAACGAAGTATTTTCGTACGTTAGAAGTCAAAATCACAGAGAAAAAAAAATGCCGAAGAAAAGATCATACTATCATTTGCATACCCGAAACAAAAGTGTACAAGATTAATTACTTAAAACGACGTAGAATGCCAAATTCACATGACAATATATGGATACTGTCCTTCAAGTGGAAGAAATGTAAGATGCTCTTGTACAGGCTCTGGCGACTGCATCATGACAATGCACCGAGCCACACAGCCTTCCGAGTGGTGGCGTATCTGGCCCAACATAACATTGCAACCTTGCCTCAGCCACCCTAGTGGTGGCGTATCTGGCCCAACATAACATTGCAACCTTGCCTCAGCCACCCTAGAGTCCCGACCTTGCCCCACCAGACTTTTTCCTCTTCCCCGCCTCAAAACCACCCTGAAAGGGCATCATCACCGCTCGGTGGAAGCATTACAACAGGCCGTGACGAGTCAGCTGAACAGCATTCCAGTTTCCGCCTTCCAAAAAGCGTATGAAAACTGGAAATCCCGCTGGCAGCGGTGTGTGGATGTAGGAGGATCATATTTCGAAGAATATTAAGCGTAAGTGTTATTTTTGTCAATATCTTATTTTTAATTGACTCAGTCCTACTACTTTAAAGACTGACCCTGTATAAATACATCATTAAAAGAGACAATCATACTCATTAATATGGAAACGATCAGGAAACGTTCTTTTCCTTTTATTGTCTTGTTGCTGGACCAAGTGGATGTGGAGAAACATACTTTGTAGTATGATTACTTTCCAATTTATCACACATGATTAATACATCATTTCGTAATAAAATTTAGTTATTGGAACTATGGAGAGTGGCAAAATGCATACAGAGAAGTTTCACTGAAAGTACAGTTTGTTGAAGAATTACCTCGAACAAAAGGCTTTTTACATGAAAATGGACCTCATCTTATTACTATTGATGATCATGTGTGAAGTGAACAGTAATATAGTTGACTTCTTTACAAAGGGTTCTCATCATAGAAATCCCTAATGTAATATTTATTACACAAAACATTTCATCAGGATATAAGGAAGCAGAGATATGAGTTTGAATTGTTCTTATCTTGTGTTACTAATGTTGCGAAATATTAATTATGCCTGTACTCATAAACTTCAAGCACCTCCCAAATAAAATTAGGACATTTTAGAAAACGAAACAATCAGAGAAACCTCTCCTAAAGTACTTTTCTAAATCCGCTACTGATTATTTGTATAAATTGATATTCAAGATTGTATCCGGAAAATTATTGCTAAATCATTGCACAGCTCGAGTATAACAGAAGTGTGGAAGTACGGTTTGACGGAAATATTGAAAAACGTACGCTTTGACGCATATATAGAAAAACATAAGTTTAACTTTTGCGCTAGAAGCTAGAGTAATGAAACACTGATGACAAACTAAAATGATTTAGAGAAGAAAAAAAATGTCGATAACTCAAAAGTTAAAATAAAGTTAAATAACCTCTAAAATTGCCCTCAAATGCTACATTGTTCATCTTAGCTTTAATTCGTAAAACATGTGCTCCATCCATCTTGATGGTGGATTTCAGAGCGAAATATGGCATTTAGGTCATGGAATTCTTGTCTAACTCTAGAACATACTAATAACAGAATTCTTGATATACCTTAGGGAGTCCGTGAAGGTAAGCAGAAAGGTGACAAATGGAATCGAAGATAATACAGGTTGGGCTAGGTAGTACCATTTAAATCACTTTCTTTGATGCACCCCCCCCCCCAAATTTTACATGCCAGAGACGCCAGTGCCGGTGTTCATCATGTTTAATGCGAGCGCACAATGACTGTGTTGGTCCTGAAGTATTATATTTGTGATTTTGCAAGTAATCACGTTCAGTTATGGCTTGGCATGCAGAAGTTTCATATGTTGTCACTTCATTCATTGTATTTGGAACAGAAAACTCATTTCTTTTCTATATAGCATTTGTATTCCATATTACCCGACTATTTCATATTACTCTCCAAGGTGATTATATTTACAAATTATAAATTTTGCCCACCCTTGTAACGAAACTTCTTTATCAAGGTATGCACAAAAAATGTCAAATATGTAAGGCATATACTTGTTTTTCTTTTTGTATCAAGGTGCAATTATTAACAGAGCTACAAGCGAAACAAAAATGGTATTCCATAATACCCGAACTTCCTCTCCTTCTCTCTCTCTCTCTCTCTCTCTCTCTCTCTCTCTCTCTCTCTATATATATATATATATATATATATATATATATATATATATATATATATATATATATATATATGCATACACTATTATCTTCAAGAGCTCCTTCGTGGCTAAGTGGTTAGCGTACGCGTCTTTGGCGTGGAAGATCCGGGTTCCGATTCCCGGCGGGAGCTCATGTGGTTCGGATTCCACGTTAATCAGTAGATCCACGTCTCATATATAGCCTCGCTGCTGAACGGGACGTTAAACTGAAGATCAACTCAACTCAACTATTATCTTCAAGTTCATTAATTATAGCTTTCAAAAAATCGCGTTTTTATTTTATTCATTTTGGTTCTAAACATTTTGGAAGTTTACCGTCTGATGTCAACAACGCTTTGTGTAATTATATCGTTCGGATTTTGTAACCAACGCACTTTTGCCTGTTTTCCCTCCTCCGTAGTGTTTGTAGTTTGAGGGAAATTTCCCTAATGTAGGGAAATTTCATAGGTAAATTTAGCAAAAAGGGGAAAAGGGAACTTTTCGATAAAACGTTAAAAATCTAGGGAAATTCTCTCGCTGACTGATTCACCAATATAAATGCTTATTTTTTTCTTTGTTCTTCAGAAATAAACGAATACAATAGCAAGAGTTTGTGTGTATTTCGTGTGTGTGTTTTTTGTGTGTCCGTTCAAAATAAGATAATTTGCATCAATTGTTGGTAGGCTGTATTGGTGTGTATTTTTTGTTTAAAAAAAAGTGAAGGAAAAGCTACAAAATGGAAGAAAAAAGTAAACAAATAAAATAAATGTGATTGATACTTCCTTTAATATATCTAATCTTATATCTAATATCCGGATTTGTATGTAATTACATATTTTTTCCTTCATTTATGTAAGTTCGTCAAATCCTTAAATGTTTGTGATTCACACCTGTAGCGTGCTTCAATTCAAGTTTCCTATTACATATTTTTATATATTTTGACCAATGTTACATATTTGTATGGTTTTTACATATTTTTACATAAAACTGTCTTAAAATTTTGCGTTTACTGAAATTTTAATTTAAAATAAAAATAATAAACTCTCCAACTGTGCAAGGCTTGTATCTAGATTCAATTTTGTATGTCTATCTTGTTGTTTCTTTACCGAAAGACAAATATCTCTCTCTTTTTTTTTATTTGTCAAGTTTCGCAGAATTTTCGCCGATAACAAAAGCAATATAAGAAGAAACAAGTAAAAGTCCTCCCTCCGAGGTACATTAGCAGGCCCTTTATTCTCAACTCTAGAGGAAGACAGTTCACGTGCCTGACAGGCGACTGGCCAGGAAATTTCTAATATGAAGTTTATTTGATTGTTATAGGATGTCGGACGGGAAAAAAGATGAAAGCAAATCCTGCAATTCAAGTTAAAACTGTATGCTAGTGTGCTTGCAGGAATTTACTGTAAGAGTTCGTTCCAAGAACCTGGCGACAATGGCAATATCATAGCAGGTAACCTAAGCTTTCAAAGAACTTGTTCAACTGAATGACAGGAGACAGTACTCTAGTATTGCAGTTACAGAACGTACGTGTTCCGTATTGACCGTCGAAGTTAGAAATAGTTCCGGTTGCCTCAACTTTATCCGCGTAATTGCGGTTGTGGGTAACTATCGATGATGCGTTTTCTACGGACGGTAAAGTGGTGTTATGGCAAGTGTGTAATAAAAAAAAAATGGATGTTCACGAAATCTCAGAACAACATGTACGAAGTGCACTCCATGCAAGAAATAAATATTTGCGAACTGCAAAAAAAAAAAAAAAAGTACTCTTGACACAAATGCATCAAGATACTTCAGGAGTGAGTTTTTCATAGACAGGTGCCAAGCAATGATAGCAGCAAACATTTCATAGAACAAAGTTCAAGTGCTAAAATACCGTGCTTTTCTGGAGAAGTACTGCGGGCGTCGAATTCCTGACGAATCCACTCTTCGAAAGTGTTATCTCGAAGTTTGTTATAGTGTGTTCAAGTTTACAGAGAACAACTGCCAGACGTGCCACTTCCTCCGGAGGCTGTGCTAACGCGATGAGGCACTTGGATACAGGCAGTACATTTCTACAATGAACATTTTCAAAAATTTAAGCCTGTTGTTCATTCATTTCCATCGGAGTCTGCTGTGTCAGTTGGCATTGCTCAGAAACTGTTTAATGACTCAAAAGTAGCGTGTGATATCGCATACATAGCAATTTCGGTTGGCTACCTACAAGCATTAAAAAGCTAGAGACTGTTGGGTGGCCTCTTCCGGAATCCGTGGAAATCATAGAGGATGCAAAGAGACTGCTGCAAGGTGTGTGTGGAGATGTAGGAGAAACAGTTCGATTCGAAAGAAACTAAATGCCGTGCTGGAAAGAAACCCGGGTTACGACAGCCTATTGGCAGTGTATGAGATTCTCAGTGGAGAAACAAGGACCCCCCTGAAGATATTTCCCTCAACTACATCCCCCTGTTGAAATACGCTCCTGTTATCTCATGTGATGTGGAGAAATCATTCTCTGGATACAAGAATATTTTATCCGATCGCAGCCAAAATTTTACTTGTGATCATTTGGAAATGTATCTTGTAACCCATTGTGCAACAACACACAGTTGAACTGCAGACACATCTTTTGTAAGTACTTTATTTCAAATTAAAAATGTTTATTAGTGGAAACATTCTTCAATCTTAGTTCAGCTGGTATTGTTTAAAAGAAAAATGAAATGAAATCTTTGAGTTTTACGTCCCACGGTTATGCCGGTTAGGCTAAAGGAGACGGTGATGATGAGTAATGAATGAAATGAAGAAAGTGGGAGGAAACGGGAGAACCCCGAGAAAACCCACGCACACGGTGTTTGTTTACCACAAAGTTCACTTGGCGGAGGCTGGGATCGAACCCGGGACCCCAAGCACCAGAGGTGAACGCTCTACCACTGAGCCACCGCGAGCCCTTGTTTAAAAGATATAGACTGCTTTTCCCTGCATGAAATAAATATATATAAAACAATACATTTCGTCGTAAGTTGCTTTTAGTATTTAAATTTGTCTATTGCGTATAATTCATTTCAAGATTGGGCCGTGGTGACGGATGCATATTTAGTGTAAACGGTTCTAGATTTGAAACGGGACCACACCACACCACATGAGATTTCTGACGTACAAATGCCGTATGCATTGCTTTTCTCGGAGCTTTCCTGTTTCTCTCTACTCGATTCACATCTTCCTTCATTCGTGTCTGATTTTTATTATCCTGGAATCAGTCACGTCAGTGAAGTATGGTTGTCTCAGCTGTTCAAGCATTTCACTTCATTGGGGGACTTGCATTAAGCAGGATAAAGTGTAGTAGATTTTCCTTTTTATTTCCATAATTTGTTGAAATATTGAATACTCGTACGCGTGTTAATATTACGTTTTCATAAATACGTAGCATATGTAATATTACATATTCTTATATAATATTACATATTTCTTACATTTTTAAGCGATTTTTGTTACATATTTATGTATATTTGAAGGGTAAGGGGAAAAAAGAAGGAATGTCACAAAACCGCATTTTTGAGAAAACGGCGTTTTAACATTGAAAACCACGTACAAATGAATAGGATTAGTCAAATCTTTTGCCTCTTTTACTTGGACATTTCTACATCTAGTCATGCATGGGATATACAGTCAAATAGTACCAAGAGTCATTAACAGATCGGACAAAGTACCCGACAAAGCACACAGATGGACATTCCTTGTTTTTTTCCCTTACCCTTCATTTAGGGGTTTGATATTACATAAAAATCAAGACTCTACTTATATCACATAACTTCTATCATAGGAATTGGAGTCTCAACAAACTAGGGAAAAATTGATAAGAATAGGGAAAATTTGGTGTCAGTTGAGGGAAATTTTCTTAACAAAACCGACGAACACTGCTTCTCCGTTAGTTTGATGCATTCTGGTTAAACCGTTGACCACAGTCCGTGGTTTGTTCCTATGTATTTCCACGTGCCCCAAATTTTCTCTTGCTGAAATTTTTAATGCTATCCCTAGTTTGAACCCAAATATCCTCAAGACTTATTGTGAGTTTTATAACAACCTATGTTGGTGAAGAAAAATAGTTATTATGTTATGTGAAGCGACATAGATTATTGAAATTGGGCAGAAATGTAGCAATGCATTGAAAATAAAGAAATGCAGGAACATTCAAGTATGACATCGTTTTGAGGGTGTGAAATATCACTGGCAAAATTCGGCAGTGTAAGGTACTTTTAACGAGGACACAAAGTTGTCAATAAAGAACGTATTTAACCTAGTGTTTTTAGGGACATCCTCGTTCAGGCGCACATTCACCATCGCTTACGCGCCTGCTCCGTACGGACACACTCCTCTTATGCTCAGAATAGTCCAGTCAAGATAAGGATTGACCTTGAACAAATTGCAATAGAAACAAAACATGCGCCATAATAATGCTGAGTACATTCCAAATAAACCTGAAAAAGTCCTCAACAATATTCAATCTGGAAGGTCGTTAAATCCAATATGGCCGCATTGGTGGTCATTTACGGCAGACATAATAACAAACGGAGTAATTATGTGACTTTGTAAAAGTTTTACAGGCTCAACATCCCTGATAAAAGTTGTTCACCATTATATGTCCTTTCGAATGAAGCATTGAACATACCTCTATTATAAAGGGTGTCTCAAAAGCCCCCTGATATAGGGTAACTGTTATTATCATAGTTGCAGCAAAATGCAAGAGGGGAAACTGTCTTCAATCTAAAGTGAATCATTTTTTTTAAATTGAACGAGTCATTTGTGCTATACACGCTTTATGCTCCCAATGTTAAATGAAAATGCAACGTTGCCATTTACCGGGAGATGGATAAATTTCGTAAGAGTATGATGAATGGAGGCATGTTTGAAATAGGGGCTGGCCATCGACAAGTTAGTGTATAAAACAGTAACTTCATTTACTTATGTTGTGGGTCCCGGTAAATGTCAACGTTGCATTTTCACTTAACATTGGGCATATAAAGAGTGTATATCCCAAGCTGCTCGTCCGATTTAAAAATATCCTTCACTTTATATTGAAACATCATATTTGTAGAAGGTTTCCCCTCTTACATTTTGTTGTAACTCGGATAATAACAGTGTTACACTATGTCAGAGGACTTTTGAGACACCCTGTACTTTATTCATTATCTACACATAATAAGCCCTTTATGCTTCTTGTAAGGGTAAATGTAACTCTCTGTTTGTGGTTATTGTTTTCAAATGGCTGAATGGTTGAATACTGAACTGTAGTTGATTATTTTAATTTTATTTATCTCAGAAGGAATGGCAAAGAATTCAGAAAACGAGTGAATTATGTGCTGCTGCACTGACAGCCAAACCTGGAAAAAAGTACATAAGGAATACCGAAGGAAGTATGTGAATTTCAGTCAAATCAAGAAGGATACTCAATCAAGAATACCATCCGATGAAGAGACATCTGCAAGTATTCTATGTTCAAATTCGCCAGCATTTCATTTTGCTCTTAACTGTTTATTTTGTGGTGAGCCTGACAGATATAACGGTAAGTGGAAGGATCACTGTCTAATTCCACTAAGAGCTAATACTTTTCAAGAAACAATATTGAAATTATGTGAAGAACGTAGTGATGACTGAGCCATGACTGTAAAAAGTTGTATTGAATATACCAGAGATTTGTTTGCGAAAGACTCATTGTACTACACTACTTGCAGTGTAAATTTTAGAACAGGAAAGGTGATTCCAGGGAAGATGAGGAAGCAGATTGTCATCAGGTGAATACGAACCGAAGAAAAAAGGGAGGCCCATGCAGACTGAAAGAGAGGATGGTTTCTTGCGAGTAGTTGAGTATTTGGGAATGAACGATGAATAGCAGGGAAGGAATAACTATAACTGAAATAGATGGTAAAGTGGAGTTGTAACATTCAAAGAGTCATCTGCAGGAATCTTTCAAGACTTTTATGAGGAGAACATCAGAAAAAGTACTGTGGAGGAGCAGTTGAGATTAGTACAAACTGCAGCGAAGTTCATAAAAGTGTACAATAAAGTCTATGGAAACGTCAAAATAGTACAGTATTACCCTTCCACTGACGGGTGCAATCTTGAAAGTCCCGTGTCATTTTTCCTGAGGTTTTAAGAGTATTTCTAAAAGTGATCGTTACAGTTGCACACATTGAAACCAAAATCGCTTCCTTGGGTCAGTGTATAATCCAGTTAGCTCGACCGAAAATGTAAGTTCCACTACATGTTGATTTGGGCTTGCAAATACACCATGGTTTTGGTTTCCGCTTTCAATTGGACATCCTATACCGTCACGGGTATTTCATTTCATGTTCTGAGGTGCAGTATATTTTCTGATGTTCTCATAAAAGTCTTGAAGGATTCTGGCAGATGTCTCTTTGAAAGTAACAACTATACCTTACCATTTATTTCAGTTATAGTGATTCCTTCCCCAAATAATTTCAACAGTTTAGCTTTCATGTATCTGACAGAGTACGTTTGCTCTTCTGAATGGCACAGCTCCTGTTCCATAACCGTTACTAAATCACATACGGTAACCTGCTATCATCGTTCATTCCCAAATACTCAACTACTCGCAAGAAGGCATCCTCTTTTTCAGTCTGCATAGGCTTGCCATTTTCTTCGGTTCGTATTCATCTGGTGACATCCACTTCCTCATCTTTCCTGTTCTAAAATTTGCACTGCAAGTAGTGTGGCACACTATATCTTTCGCAAACAAATCTTTGGTTTATTCAATACAACTTTTTACAGTCATGGCCCAATCATTACTGCGTTCTTCACATAATTTCAATATTGTTTCTTGAAAAGTATTAGCTCTTAGTTGAATTAGACAGTGATCCTTCCACTTACCGTCATATCTGTCAGGCTCACCACAAAATAAACAGTTAAGAGCAAAATGAAATGCTGGCGAATTTGAACATAGAATACTTGCTGTTTAGTCCTAACTTGTTTATTTAAATTGTTTAGTTTTGTTTAAAGATGTTTGTTTAATGTAACTGGTTACCTGTAGAAGAAGAAGAAGCAAGGTATAGTTGCTTGTTGAAACTGTGCATAGCAGCAGTGTGTGTGAGTGAGCGCGTAGCCTATAGCTGCAACATCGTAGTGTTCAATGTGCATTTTATGTTAACTCGGGAATTGTAAGAAATATTAACAATATTATTAAACCAAATTATTAAAGAACGAACCAGCGTTTGTGTGATACAGTCCATCATAAAGATTTGGTCCTCCTACCCAGATGTTAATACGTGTTTATGTGTTTTATGTGACCTACGTGCTAAGACTTGTGTGTTAACAAGAAAGAAAAAACTGTGTGGGCGACAATGGAAGCTTACAATTCCCGCAAACGTGTTTTAAAAGGAAAGGTCACTCGTGCTGAAAACTGCATAAACAATATCACAGAACAGGAAGATATTAGTGTAGCTCAGGTCTACAAAAACAAAGTGAGTGAACTGTCACGTGAAACAAATGAGCTTTTGTTTCTAGCCAGTAACTTGTGTGCCGAAGAAGAAATTTATTTGGTGCAAGAAGAAGAGCTTACTGCTATTGAAGATAGACTTACAAAGCTTAACGTGAAATTAGTGGAAGCGCAGGGTAAATTATCTCACGCTTCTTCTAGTGATGTGAATAATCAAAAAAACACAACAGAAATTCGACTTCCAAAATTGCAGTTGCCATGCTTTAGTGGGAACTTAAATGATTGGCTTTCGTTTCGTGATTTGTTTATCGCAGCAGTGCATAATAATGAAAAATTGACGGGTGCACAAAAACTTCAGTACTTAAAAACTAGTCTGCAAGGTGAAGCAGCAACACTTATTCAATCTATACAAATAACTGACGATAACTATAAAGAAGCTTGGGACCTGCTAAATTTAAGGTATCAAAATAAACGAGAATTAGTCACATCTATCTTGCGGCGGTTTGTAAGTCATGGTCAAGTGCAGCAAGAATCAGCTGGCGCGTTACGTCGGTTGTTGGATACAAGTGTTGAGTGTGTGCGATCGTTATCAGTGTTGGACATAAAAGTAAACGAATGGGATCCTTTGCTTATATTTCACATAACAGAGAAGCTAGACAGTGAAACAAAGAGGCAGTGGGAACTTTCATTGTCAGACAGTGAACTACCAACATTCGACCAATTGGTGAAATTCATAGATCATAGGTGTCGTGCATTAGCAAGTAGCACTTCAAATGCAAAATCAACCCCACCCAGTGAGCCAAACAAGAGTAATAAAAAATCAACAATAGCACATCATGCTTCAGCTCAATTTTCGTGTTGCCAGTGCAAAAGCAAAAATCATCCTTTGCATAAATGTGATGACTTTCTTTCGCTGTCAGTTGACGAACGTCATTCTTTAGTGAAAAACAAAAGCATTATGCTTTAATTGTTTACAATCCCATCATAAACTGTCCAGTTGCAAATCAGCATCGTGTCGTGAGTGTGGCAAACGTCATCATACTTTACTTCATTTTCCAAATAAACAGAACTCAGGTGTTTCAGTGGGGACTCATTTTTCAAGTGAAACTAATGTGCAACATGCAGTGTTACTACAAACTGCAGTAGTGATGGTGAAGGATTCGTATGGTAATTTACAACCTGTGAGAGCCTTGTTAGATTCAGCCAGTGAAAAAAGCTTTGTGTCAGAAAACTGCTCACAACGGCTTGGTTTACAAAAACAGCCTGTGTATGTACATGTTTCGGGACTGAGTTCCAGTAATGTTGCTCGGGCAAAAGGTGTTGTTAATATTGTGTTTACATCAGGTTATGATGTTAAATCAGAATTTTCTGTAGAAGCGTTAGTATTGCCAAAGGTAACAGGTATGTTACCAAAACGGTATATTCATAAAAGCAAGCAGTGGTCGCATGTTAACACGTTAACATTAGCAGATCCGAATTTTAATGTTCCTGACAGAATTGATCTGTTATTGGGTGCAGATATTTACCCTCAATTGCTATTGGCGGGTGTGTGTAGTGGTGTTAATGGTTCTCCCGTAGCAGTGAATACCAAATTAGGATGGGTGTTGTTCAGTGGCGAAGGGTCGTAAGAGGCCCTGAGGCCCGGCCTATCCATTTACTTTCAGAAATTATAATTTATAATTAATCCATTTTCTTTGCATAGAATGTATGGTGTTTTCTAAGTTGAAAAGAAATATTGTTTGATAAAGAAATCGTGGTTAGCACCACTGCTAGGAGGCTCACCGAGAAGTGTCTCAGGCGGCAGTAAAACTACCGCCAAGCTTCTCAGAAAATCCCGCGAGAGAACGTGTTGGTAATAATCTGCGAAAGAGACCGGCCTCAGCGTTTATCGACTTTCGTTTCTACATAAAGCGTTTCTCTCGAAACCTTCGATTTCGATTCGATATGTCTAACAAACAAAGAGCAAGAGAATGTTGAGCCCCATTCCATACCAACTATGCTTAATTTTGCGAACTCTAACGCAACGCAAAAGCTGGAGCAAGCTAAGGTGCTCCGCCTATTATCGCAAACTAATGCCTCTTTATTCCGTTACGTTGGCGCAAGCCTGTACGAAATCAGACTCGTTGAGTTCATTAGGATTGAGTAGAGTGTACGTCTTCGAGATATTGTGAGTGACATTTTTCTTACATTCGCAAAAGTGAATGAGAGAAAATGTCAGTAAGTGGAGAATATGAACATAATATAATTCCTATTAAAGAATCTTCTATATCAGTGGTCTTTTGAAAATTCATGTGTTAATATGAAACGAAGACTAACGCCTGTGTTGAAAATAGAACAAACAGAAGGCAAGAGAGTTCTGTATGCATTGGTACAAAAATATTTGGGATTGTTGACATACAAAGAGCAACGTATGAAAAAATATTTAACCCTAGAACGCAGAACATGGGTCAAAAATGACCCAGCACTAATTTATGTGTACTTTTTAGCCCGTAATATATCTTACACTGTAGTTGCTCTCCGTGACATCTTCTATTGGTTTGTTTACAACATAAAAATAAAGTATTTAAGTTTTTTGGTGTGCATTTATTTTTAAGATTTTATTATATACATTTATATACGTAGTATACATATCATGGGTCATTTCTGACCCTTAGTATATTTTAGGATTAGACTGGTATTTTATATTAGTATTAGTATATAATACTAATACTATTCTATATTAGTATTAGATTAGTCCTTTACTATAACAAATTAGTAGTGGTTTTACTAAAATGTAATTATATTAGTAGTAGTATTACTACTATTAGTCTTGTACTTTGAATAAGATATTTTTAGAAATATATACTCTGAACACACTAATCGTTTCGATGGCTAACAGATGGCTCTTAGTAACAATTGCTAATTGTGAGTTTTCTAAACTGTCTACAAAAAAATCGTGTACTAGAAAAAAATGAAATGAAATCTTTGAGTTTCACGTCACACGGTTATGCCGGTTAGGCTAAAGGAGACAGTGATGATGAGTAATGAATGAAATTGTGGAATGAAGAAAGTGGGAGGAAACGGGAGAAACGCACGCGGTGTTTGTCCACCACAAAGTTCACTTGGCGGGGGCTGGGATCGAACCCGGGGCCCCAAGCACCAGAGGTGAACACTCTACCAGTGAGCCACCGCGGCCCCCTCGTGTACTAGAACACAATGATTTGTTGATATTTTAAATGTTTCATTATCGTTTGTTCATTGCAAAATAAATTTTCAGCCATTCTACGCAATATTTACAATCTGCAATATATTCTCAACATGTTCTATAAAGTATTTTATTTTTGTACTTCTTCCTTGGCAACTATAAGCATCTCTGAACATGGACTGAAGCAACTATAAGCATCTCGATAATATTCACAAAATGCTCAATACCTACACTGTCAAACGACAAAGTCGTAGATGGCCTATGGTCATTTGGTTCAATATGTTAGATGCTGGAGCTCTGAACGCCTGTATTTTATTTATTGTACTACCCCCAAACTATTACAAGAACGTGATGTATCAGGGAAGATTATTTCTCACAGGTTTGTGTGACGAACTTGTCAAACCATACATCATAATCAGAAAGAATACACCTACACTTCAAAAACATGTTTTGGTTGCTATGGAAAGGATTGGAGTCAATTGCGTTGGGAAAGAAGGACCTCAACCAGTAACGGCAAGTAAGAAAAGGAAGAGGTCCAAGAAATGTCCCATAAACAAAGAAAGTCTTCCATAGTTTGCATAAACTGTGAAAATTGTGTGTGTGCTGAGCATTCAGTACCATTTGTTTTTGTGAAGACTGCAGCGGCTAGTAAGATGCCAGTAATATCACATAAAGACAGAAAGCCTTCAAAGACAGAAAGTATGAGGTGCAAAAAGTTTGTGTGTAGTAAACATTCAGTTTCATTTGTTGCTTGTGAAGAATGAAACGGTCGGTAGAAAAAGGAAGAGATGCCAGAAATGTCCCACAAACAAAGACAGAAAGTCTTCCAAAGTTCGCATCAAGTATGAAAAATGTCAGTTGCATTAGTTGTTTGTGAAGACTGCAAATATTGAAAAGAAGGGCCTGCAATGTAAATACTTTGAAACTGTATTCAGAAAAAATATTTTAGAAATTGTAAGTTTGTAGACATAAGAAACTTGAACTGATAACTACATTAGCTAACAATATTTATTTTTAATCTGTAACTTGACTCAATACTTGCTAATGTATAGTCAAAACAATACATTTTCATGTTGTAGTATATATTATAATAATAACGCCTTGAAACAAAACAATAAAATGCATTATAAATAAAGAACTCAATCAAAAAAAACAATGAATTAATGAGAAAGTATAAATAAAATGTCTTAAGCATACCAAATACGTCTATACAATTGAAATTGAGTATGGGTCAAAAAAGACCCATGTTATGGAAACTACGGTACAATTCATGTCATGCGTTCTAGGGTTAAGTATGATTCTGCTTTTGAAGGGGAATTAAGTGACACACAAAAAGACTTGATTCAATGTTTGTCATGTGTTTTGAAGAAGATAATTAAGGATAAAATTTTGCAAGCAGGGTTTGTTTCAGTTAGAGACTAAACTACATGGGCCTTATGCTGAGTAGTTTTGAGGTACGATTTGCGTCATACTAAAGGCCTGACAACTGCAGGAAACAGCGGAGCTCTTTAGTATGGCACAAATCGCGCGTCAGAACGACTCTGAATAAGGCCCCATATGTTTCTTGTAAAGCGCAAATAATGTGATAATCCACCTTCCGCACCCGATCACGCCCAAATAAAACAAACTGCATTACGGCGAATTAAGATCAGCTATGAGTCACATACGTGAATTTCATTATGAAAATTGAGATCCGGATCGAATAAGTGCTGTCGATGGACTACAATTACGTTAAATTTGTGAATTTGTTTTCTTGTATTTCTGTAGTAAAATATTTGTGTCTAATCTGTTTCATTTTATTATTATTATTATTATTATTATTATTATTATTATTAGTAGTAGTAGTAGTAGTAGTAGTAGTAGTAGTAGTAGTAGTAGTAGTAGTAGTAGTAGTAGTAGTAGAAGAAGAAGAACATTGGGCCTACCCTCTTGAAACAATCACCCTTCGCCACTGGTGTTGTTTGGTTCTATTGGCGACGATGAAGTGCGACGTAAAGAATTCACAGCGTCAACATATCATATCCAGTGCAACAGTGAAAGAATTTTGCAACAGTTTTGGGAATTGGAAGATATTCCTACACAAAATATAATGTCGTCAGAAGAAAAACAGTGTGAAATTTATTTCGAGAAGACCCATCAAAGAGATGAAACAGGTAGGTTTCATGTGCAATTACCGTTTCGCGACAACAGTGCAAGACTTGGTGAGTCACGTGACGTGGCAATTAAACGCCTTAACACGTTCGCTGCTGAGGACGCCCATCGGCGTCCAGTACAGAATTTGGCATATGCGCCGGACGCCTGTCGGCGCTTGTCCCTGCAGCTGATTCACTTTCCCGCCAGCGCTAGTGCAGGTATTGGTGCAAGTTGCAAGTGCAAGCGAATCAGCTGCAGGGACAAGCGCCGAGAGGCGTCCGGCGCATACGCCAAATTCAGTACTGGATGCCGATGGGCGTTCTCAGCAGCGAACGTGTTAAGCAAGTAGAAAGTCGGTTGAAGAAGAGGCCTAAAATGCGTCAATTATATGTAGATTTTATGCATGAGTATGAGGTACTTGGGCATATGGAGATTATTCCAGAAAGTGAAATACTGAAACCAAACAGTGAAGTGTATTATTTACCTCATCACGCAGTGTTGAAAGATTCCAGTTCTACAACAAAAAAGAGAGTAGTTTTTGATGGTAGTTGTAAAACTTCATCTAATGTGTCATTGAATGATAAGTTACTTGTCGGACCTAGGTTACAGTGTGACTTAATTCCATTACTTGTGCGTTTTAGACAACATAATGTGGCATTGACGGCTGATATTGAGAAAATGTATAGACAGGTGAGAATCCAACCCGAACATAGAGACTTCCAGCGAATTGTGTGGCGTGAAAAACCTAATCTTCCGATCAAAGATTACAGGCTTGTGACGGTAACTTATGGTACAGCTTCAGCACCATATTTAGCAGTGAAAAGTTTGCAGCAATTAGCGAAATATGAAGAAGAATCATTTCCTATCGCAGCGGCTGTAGTGATGCAAGACTTTTTTGTTGATGACTTGATCAGTGGTGCCAACTCAGTTAGTGAAGCAATTCAGTTACAAGAACAACTCAGTGCATTATTGCAGAAAGGAGGTTTTGAACTGAGAAAATGGGCATCCAACAGTCCCAACGTTTTGGACTCCGTACCCTCTCATTTGAAGCAAGCGACAAGTAGTTTAGACTTTGATAGTAGTAATTCAGTGAAAACGTTAGGAATTCAGTGGTATCCATCAAATGATGTATTTTCGTATAATGTCAATCTTGTGTCAGTTAAGTCAGTTGTAACTAAGCGTAACATTTTATCAGAAAGTGCAAAGGTGTTCGATCCATTAGGTTTGATTTCTCCAACTACTATTATTGCGAAAATATTATTGCAAGAAATTTGGAAACTAAATTTAGAATGGGACAGTCCAGTTCCTGAATGGATTTTGAGGAAATGGAGGAATTACTACTCAGAGCTTTTTTTATTAAAACACATCAAAATCAACAGGTGTATCAGTATCACTCAAGCTACAAGAAGAGAGTTAATAGGATTCTGTGATTCTTCCGAAAAGGCCTATTGTGGAGTGGTGTATATGAGGTCTGTATCTCAAGACGGCCAAGTGAGTGTGAACATTGTTATGGGAAAAACGAAGGTTGCTCCAATCAAACAAGTGTCTTTGCCCCGATTAGAGCTCTGTGGTGCCTTGCTATTAGCTAAAATGATGAATCTCATATTAAATTCATTACGTTTGGAAGTGCATGATGTAATTGCCTATTCTGACTCTACTGTTGTGTTATCGTGGCTGAATTCGGATTCAAGCAGATGGAAAGTATTTGTCGCGAATCGTGTAGCAAAGATTCAAACTCTTTTGCCATCAGTGAAGTGGCTCAAAGTGGATTCAAAGAATAATCCAGCAGACTGTGGTTCTCGAGGTTTATTACCTTCTTCCTTACTTGCACATCACTTATGGTTCTCAGGCCCAGAGTGGCTCAGAAACCCCATTCTCCCAGAGTGCAATGAATATACAGTGGATTCAAAGTTAGTCAACCAAGAGGAAAGAAAACATATAGTTTCTATGCATGTTCATGTTGATACCTCCATTATTGACAATTGTTCATCGTTGGTGAAACTTGAGCGAACTATTGCATATTGTAAGCGCTTTATTAATAATTGTCGTGTGCCGCAAGGAAACAAGCATACAGGTCCACTTACAGTGACAGAACTTTCTAATGTCTTGATGTGTCTGATAAAGATTGTTCAACAAAGGTCATTTGCATCAGAACTTGAGTACCTGAAAAACGGAAAATCATTACCTTCCAAAAATCGATTGCTTTGCTTGAACCCATTTGTGGATGATAAAGGTATTTTACGTGTGGGGGGTCGACTTAAAAATGCCAATGTTTCAGAAGATCGAAAGCATCCCATTTTACTTCCAAGGGATAGCCATTTAACAGAATTAATTGTGTGGAATGAACACAAATTGTGCTTGCACGGTGGACCAAGACTGGTATTATCATCTTTACAACAGACATTTTGGATTATAAATGGAAGAGATTTTGTTCGCAGATTACTTCGGAAATGTGTGACATGTCATCGCCATAAAAAGTTAACGGTAGAACAGCTTATGGGAGATTTGCCTGCTTCAAGAGTAAATCCCAGTCGTCCGTTTAGTAGTTCAGGAATAGATTATTGTGGGCCAATTCATCTCAAAGCAATTAAAGGCAGAGGGCGAACAACTTACAAAGCATATGTAGCATTATTTGTATGTTTTACTACTCACGCAATCCATTTAGAAATTGTGAGTGACTGTACAACTGAAGCTTTCTTAGCTGCTCTAAGAAGATTTGTTGCTCGTAGGGGAAAACCAACAGATATATTTAGTGACTGTTCCACAACCTTCGTCAGAGCTAACAAAGAGCTAAAGGATTTTGTTACGTTGCTAAAATCTGATCATCATAATATTAGTGTCACAGATTATCTTAGTAAAGAAGGCATACAGTGGCATTTTAATATACCTCATGCACCACATTTTGGTGGATTGTGGGAAGCCGGAATCAAATCAGTGAAGTATCATCTGAAAAGAGTAGTAGGCAATGCTGTGTTAAATTTTGAAGAAATGTCAACCGTGTTGTGTCAGATTGAAGCGTGCCTGAATTCACGGCCAATTACCCCTTTGTCTTCAGATCCCAGTGATTTGTGTAGTCTAACTCCAGGACATTTTCTCATTGGAGTTCCAATGTTGGCATTACCTGAACCAGATTATACAGAAAAGAAACTTAATTGACTGTCAAGATGGCAATTAGTGCAACGACTTCAGCAGAACTTCTGGAAGAGGTGGGGTGTAGAATATATCTCTATGTTACAACAGCGTCCAAAGTGGTGGAAAAGAAACAACAATGTGAAAGAAGGTGATTTAGTTTTACTTGTGGAAGATAACTTACCTCCTTTAAAATGGAAGTTGGGACGTATTGTAAATATTCATCCTGGAAGCGATAACGTCGTTCGTGCAGTGACTGTAAAGACCTCAGATGGAGTTTACAAAAGACCAGTTGTGAAAGTATCTCCATTGCCATTTGATTGAAAAAGACATTTTTCATTTACCGTTTTGTTTAACTTTTTACAATCCATTTCCAATATATTACTAATTCATCTTTTGTGTGTATCTTGAACTAGATTGTTCAAGGGTGGGGGCTATGTTTAGTCCTAACTTGTTTATTTAAATTGTTTAGTTTTGTTTAAAGATGTTTGTTTAATGTAACTGGTTACCTGTAGAAGAAGAAGAAGCAAGGTATATTTGTTTGTTGAAACTGTGCATAGCAGCAGTGTGTGTGAGTGAGCGCGTAGCCTATAGCTGCAACATCGTAGTGTTCAATGTGCATTTTATGTTAACTCGGGAATTGTAAGAAATATTAACAATATTATTAAACCAAATTATTAAAGAACGAACCAGCGTTTGTGTGATACAGTCCATCACTTGCAGATGTCTCTTCATCGGACGGTATTCTTGATTGCATATCCTTCTTGATTTGACTGAAATTCACATACTTCCTTCGGTATTCTTGATGTATTTTTTTTTTTTTTCAGGTTTAGCTGTCAGTGCAGCTGCACATAATTCACTCGTTTTCTTAATTCCTTGCCATTCCTTCTGAGATAAAGAAAATAAAAAATCATCAATTACAGTTCAGTATTCAACCATTTCAAAACAATAACCACAAACAGAGAGTTACATTTACACTTACAAGAAGCATAAAGGGCCTAAAGTGTGTCCCAAAAGTCCCATGACATAGGGTAACACTGCAATTATCCAGTGGAGTGCAGTAACTTTTCTCACAAAGGACTAGGTTCGAAGTGAATATGGGCTGTACAATGGAGGTCCTGACTAGTGTTGTTGACATCAAAAATGCAATTTATATGTTTCTGTGAACGCTTCTTCTACCAAGCCTCTTTCTTTCAAGAAATGGATAATTTCAGTCACAGTTTTATTTGAAAAATCTAAGAGTCTGTAAACCTATATTAATTCACTCCGCAAATTTTTAAAATTAAAAAAAAAACTTTCGTAACTTGATTTAAGGGCCAAAATAAACAATCAGGAAGTCGAGATTTCAAGCACTGAAAATTCTTTAAATCTAACAGCTCAAGAAATTGTAACTCACTGAGATCTTGAAATCTCATCTCCATTTGTCCAATCACAGTATCAATAATGTCATTGAAGAGACGCACATATTTAATTTTTGAATCTATTGAGTCATCTACTTTACGTCTTTTATTAGAAGTTTCGCGGTGTCATCTAATTCTATTTTTCTATAAGTCTTCAAAATCGTCTCTTGCATTTCAAAGCTGAGATACCATCTCTTGTACTTTTTGGATGCAATATTTCACATCCAAGGTTTTACTTTAAAGAATGATAAATAGTATATCCATGCGCGAAAAAAAATGACTGCAAACTTTTAATAGATATGCAAAATCGAAATCCTTTAATGATAACACACACATTTTTTGTAGTCATGAAAGCTTCGGTGTTCCAATTAACTGAAATTCTCAATTCTCAGAACACCGTAAGTGTTATATTTGATTTTCATTTATTGCATTCACAATTCTGGAATAGTAATTCCATCTTATATTGGCAACCGTTGAAAATCGCTTAGTTACTTCTGATTCAGGAAGCGCATCACAGCGTTTCGATGAATATGAAAAGAAATTTGGAATGCCACTTATTTTAAAAAATATTTTACATTCCTTGACGTGATTAACAGACTGTGGAACAACGAGATTGAGTCTGTGAGCATGACAGTGTATCAAGGGCGGATCCAAGGGGGGGCTACGGGGCTATAGCCCCCCTTGACGCTCAGGTTTACACTGGATAAAATGGGCTTCAATTCTGCTTTACACTGGATAAAACGGCAAATTATGATTTAGCCCCTCCCTTGATCATATCCTGGATCCGCCACTGCAGTGTATGGTGAGTGTACCGGTACTCAAACACCTTTTCACAAAAGATTGTAAACCGTTCAAATGACCAGAAAATGTGGCAGCTCCATCCATAGCCTAGTGCTACAAGCTTTTGCTTACAAAAGTGAGAGAGAACTTGGAAAGCATGCTCACTTAGAGCAGTCGCAGTGCAATCACTAGTAACAGTTGAAAAACAAATAAGTCCTTCATGAGTATTGCCGTCTTTCACGTACCGATTGAATGTTGAGAGATCTTTGCTATGTCCGTAGTTTTGTCCAACGTTATTGTTGTAAAAAAAAAAGTATGGTTTATTTCTGACTTACTTTTATCCAGAATTACTCACCAACACATTTAATAATATAATTCTGTTTGATGTTCATTTAAACACTCCCGTGCTGTGAAGATGACAAGTCAACATGGACACCAGAACGAGAGGACAGGGTAGAGCCCGGGCCTTCCTCTGGCTCACGAAAATGTATACGTAATATAGCAAACCACGTATATTAAAAACCAGAAATACCAGATGCAACATAGCAACCATGGAGATGGGTCCCTCCCTAGAAAATTTTCTTCGGGCGCCCCTGCAAGTCCATTTAGTGTCGTATTTAGAAAGTAACTGAATTACTTCAATATAGTTTCCCTAATTATCTTCCGACAGAATCTTCCTGTTCGTTATGACCTCTAAATGATAGGTCTTGTTTAGTCATAAAACAAGAGGAATAAATCAATCGGTTCCAACCTCTGCATTGCTTGGTCAATTGAAAATCAATTCTGGTTCTCCCGAAAGTTTTCAATTCAGTTATTGTGGACAGGTGTGAACAGTGGCGGCTCGTGTTACTTACACTTAGGAGGGCTGCATAAAATAAAACACCTTATTTAGAAATTAATTCCATGCGATGGTCATTCCTTGTCGTAAACTTTTCGATAATTCTATCATTGAAGTTAGAGATCTTTTCAAACATTTCCTTTTCTATTGATAACATAGCAAGTATCTAGTAACTTACCGTTAACCATTCTTCTCCCATTGTATTTCTTAGAAAAGTTTTCACTCTTTTAAGGGTAGAAGGGCATCATTCAGGTTCCCTTCTAGTTAGGGGAAGCGTTATGAATATTTTCAAAAGTTTTAGCTCTTCAGAAAAAGTGGAAGCAAGACTATTGCTTATAATCAGTGTTTTTTTCAGACATGTATTTAGGGTGGCACTGCCCCCTGGAGCTCTGAGAGTGCCGCCCCGGAGGAGACCAAAATAATACGTCTATAAGATAATAATAAATAGAATAGTACCAGCAGTGCCCCCCGGAATACGAAGTGTGCCCCCACGGAACATAGTTTCTGAAAGAAACACTGCTTATAATATACTGGAGGAAATTCACACCACCACCAAGTTTCCTTATCTCTTCTCTTGCACAAACTACACTAAGTTCAGTTCACAGAGTTCATCTTTATCAAAAACAGGAAAGAGCTCTGTACATTTATTGAAGATTTTTCGGAAAACGAAACTCTAAATTGAACGAAATTAGATTTCTGAAGAAGTGAAGATATAGATAAGTGGTCTGTACAGTGGAAGCGCAGGTTTACTTGGTTTAAAATAACGTCACATTTCTTTGGGTGCGTCTGCTCTTGATTATATATTTGAAACAATTATCTTTTGGTTTTGATTTTACGTTTCGGTATCAACTAGTCTATTCATTCCCAGATTTTATTAATTTCAGTAGTGAAGGCAGATAAGTATGACTGAACTTTTGCTGCATCTATATGATGACTATGTGATGGTTATATAGAATATCTAGATGTTGCGCAACTAAGAAAAAATTCTTCATTCAATAAGCATTAGGGTATATCTCTCTCACTACAAGGCAGACGCTTCATTTATTGTTGTAGTGCTTGAGGTCTCGGATTCTGACAAAATATAGAAACATTCTTTTAGTTCTTCCTGCTTTTTGTATACTACATTAATAGTCCTAGATTTAAAATTTCATCTGGGTATCCGCTTTGCAAAACAAGAATCTAAAACTGCTGTTCTGTTATGAGAGCGAGAAGAAAACCGGGATAGCAGAAAGATGAGAAAATAGTATTCTGGCTTTAGTGTTTTGTCTGGTAGCTCTCTCCATTACAAAATTTAATTGATGAGCAAAACAGTGCACAAAATAAGCATTAGGATACACCTCTTTCACTTTAGCCTCGACTTCATTTATAGCCCCACTCACTACAGGTGCGCCATCATAGCTTTGGCCAATAACAAGGCCACTCATAAGAACGAAACAGACCACTCTAAAAGAACTTTAAAAATAAAAACATATAATTCTATAGTTTCATATCTCATAGATTTTTTTCACTTGTCTTTTGGAAACACTGATACAGAAGATAAAAATCACACGTAACACCAGATTACTCGCACGACCACGCAAATACTGAAAGAATTAAAGAATTAAATATAATCGCATTTTGAAAGAATTAAATATAATCGAATATTGCACAGAATAAATCAGATGCCCACTAGAAACACCCCGCCAGCAGACAAACAAACAAACCACAAACAACATAAGTATACTCAACGTTGCTAACTAAAGAAAGGGGGGGTTATGCAATCGAAGCTAAAATCAGAAACTAAAGTTTTGGATGGAATTCGCCAGAGGATATTTCCCTTGAGTTGGCAAGCCTGAATATATGTACTCATCGCTGAACAGAGGAGACGAACACAAAATGAGAAGGGCGCGCTTGCGCAAACTGTTAAACACTCGAAAGGACTGCATGTAAAGCAGTCCACACGTTACCAGTAAAGACATGCTAAAAAGAGGAGGAAGTGGAATCATAGCATCGTAAGAAAGGCCAAGCAAGATTGTACTGGCAGTCCCAGGGGGTGAAGCGGAACAACAAATTTGCTTCTAAGAGGTGAAAAATTGAACAACAAAACGCGCGTTAAAAGTGCAATATATAAAGATTGATTATTAATTCACGAATCGGAATAATGAAATTTACGTTGGGGGGGCTGCAGTCCTGCAGCCTTCCCCCACAGGCCGCCACTGGGTGTGAATAACATTTTTCTTGGCGCAACTTGGGTTTGTAAAAATTGTTCATATCACAAAAGCCATCATTATTGCACACGTCCTTTTCTATGTGGAACAGAATACAAGGCCAGCAATACAGTTTGTTTCTTGTCTTACACGCAGTTAACTATTTTGAAGAAGCAAAATAATCCGTTTCCATATTATGTACATAATCTTTCATTTTTGTCTGAATGGAAATGCTTGGAGTTATTTGTTATTTGTTGCTTTTCTTGAAAAATTAAGGAACCCAAATGATACCATGAATAATTGGTCCAGAATACAACACTGAAACGGCCGATCCCCACCTCTACTGTCTCCTGTACCAATTGAAGTAATATCACTGCTTGCGCCATCGCTTTGCTGCAAGGGACTCGATTTCTCAGACGAGTCCCCTTACATACTTTATTCTTCGAGTCATTTTCAAAATATATTGATAATCTAAAAAGTTCACACTTCACTAGATCTCTTAAAGTGTCAAGATTAATATTGTAAATTTAAGTGCGTTAAAACTATTAACTGTAAAAAGCAAACGAGCATTAAATTCGCTTACGACAGAACGCCCGTGCCTATACTCGCCGCGACCTTATCCTGATAGCCGAGATACGCAGTTTCAATTGAGGCGACTCCGCGCACATTACATAGTTCCTCACGTTACACACGTAAAACATTACTTAGGAAATCAATTCAAAGAGCTAATTGAGTTCAAGTATATAAAAGTGGCAATACAGAAACAATATTTAAAATAAAAGATATTACATTTATTAGTAACGGGTTATGAGAATGACGTCACGACTCAGAATCGGAATAAGAGAAGGAAAGAAAGGAGTGAAAAGCCGGCAGCTAGGATGCGAGTCTCTTGCAAGTGTTGCAAGATTATGAACTTGGAAAATCTTATATCAAATACAGAGGACCAGTAAAATTAGTTAATTGATCAATGTTAGAAACCCTCCACAATGTATAGGAAATTGCTTAATATTTTTATATGATATATAAATTAATCAGAGTAGCTAACCCGTAAGAAACTCCTTTGCCTGCTAATAAATGAAACAAAAGAAAGAACGGAATTCACATGTAACTTCTGCAATTTTTATGCAGAGAATAACACTGCTCTGCCAAATATCGTCTTCGCGCGTGCGTTAGAGTGGGTACGTGGGTGTACTGAAACTGAAACCATGAAGAGTGTTAAGCACGAAGTTGAAAATATGAATGAATCCGAATTATCATCTTCTCAGTATTATCGCAAACACGAGGAAGGGAAACCTCTTTAAAGTCAAGCAAAGTAAATTGTCATCAATTTGTACGCTCGACTAAGAGAAAAAAATGCAGACAAAACTATTGAAGAAATTGTTGATATGATTGTTGCCGGTTCGCTGTGGTTTACTCAGTGCCAATGTAGAGTTGCTGTGCTTTGAGAAAAAAAAAATCGTATTTTTAATTTATTGTGTGGGAGGGTGGCTGCTCGTATGTTTCTGTTTATGATTAACCTTTTCCAGGTATGTATATGAGAATAACTTCATTTCTTATCCTTTCTTACCTTAATCAATTGAAATGAATAAGCAAAATAGTTTTCATGCTCTCGGGTTTTAATTGTGAGGATTGCAAATATATGACGTGCGAATTGCCAATACATTTATTACTATTATCGTGTCTTCATGAATTATTAAAGCAAATAGACCAAGAAACATATTTTTTGTAAGCGCCAGGAAAAGAACGAGAAATCACCGCCCCGCGCATATCAGCTGAAACCCAGAGCAGCGCCAGTTGAAACCCTGGCGATTGAGAGTCAAACCAAAACGCACACACACAGATACAAAGGCTTCCCTGTGAAAAGGTTCGCGCGCCAACATGTACTAATGCGCTTGTGATGCGGCTCTCAAGTTAACATTGCGTTTAGCATAGAGCTTAGACAAAATAATATAAGGAATAGCTGGCTGGACCCCGTTCCTTTCTCCGAGAAAAGCCGATTAAAACCCGAGCGTTTCTGATCTCTACTTCGCTGTCGCACTCAGCACACGGGCGCTTACTAAAGTTGTGTCAGAACAATTGAAATACTGTTATTTTACGAAAATGGAGAAATACAAACAATGTTTTCGTTTTCTTTGGTATATAGGCCCTATTTATCACAAAATACTTTACTTAAAATGCCAGTGTACTAGCCTAGCCCCTAGTCCCCTTGACGGCACGCCGCTGTTGTTATCCGAGTTACAACCAAACGTAAGATGGGAAACCTTCTCCAAATATGATGTTTCAATCTATAGTGAGAGATAGTTTTAAATCGGACGAGCCGTTTGGGCTATACACTCTTTATACGCCCAATGTTAAATGAAAATGCAACGTTGACATTTACCGGGACTCACAACATAAGTGAATGAAGTTACTGTCTTTTACACTAACTTATCGATGACCAGCCCCTATTTCAAACATGTCTCCATTCATCATACTCTTACAAAGTTTATCCATCTCCCGGTAAATGGTAACATTGCATTTTTATTTAACATTGGGAGCATAAAGCGTGTATGGCACAAACAACTCGTTCAATTTTAAAAAATGCTTCACTTTAGATTGAAGATATCATATTTGGAGACAGTTTCCCCTCTTGCATTTTGTTGTAACTCTGATAATAATAGTTACCCTATATCAGGGGGCTTTTGAGACAGCCTTTATAATAGAGGTATGTTCAATGCTTCATTCGAAAGGACATATAATGGTGAACAACTTTTATCAGGAATGTTGAGCCTGTAAAATTTTTACAAAGTCACATAATTACTCCGTTTGTTATTATGTCTGCCGTAAATGACCACCAACGGCGGCCATATTGGATTTTACCACCTTCCAGATTGAATATTCTTGAGGACTCCTTAAGGTCTATTTGGAATGTACTCAGCATCATTTTGGCGCATATTTCATTTCTATTGCAATTTGTTCAAGGTAGAGTGTATTTTTTTTATGTACGTTGACTGGACGAGAAGGGCTGCACTTCTGCCCTGATCGCTCACATGCCATTCGTGATTTTACTGACCACATAACATAGGTTGGCTTGTTTTTCACTAGTTTCTATTCTATTCTATTCATCTCCCTTGCGGGAGATTTTATAATTAAAAGTCACAGCACTAAGGCCAAGTTGACTGCTTCACTAGAATTGTTTTAAATATTTTTGTTGTTATTATAATTGTAGAAGATGGCCCGTTCCAAAATGGACGAATTGGCCTGTTTCAAATAGTTTTGTTTTCACACTAGTTTATTTATTTATTTATTTATTTATTTATTTAGCCTGTTTTGACTTACAATATGGAGAGTATCTCCTATAAGTTCTACAGTTGTCATGCATATAAATCAAATTGTAATTACAGCTTATTACACCATTTGAAGTACAAAATTATAATAAACATCACATGTTAAATTTGTTACATAATTACATCATATTCATACATGTTATCATTTACAAATTCCTGAACTGAATAATATGCTTTAGAAAGTAACAGAGTACGAAGTTTGTTTTGAGTATTAAAATTTACCTCTTTATAATGTGATGGTAACATATTATAAAGTCTCGTACAATTTAAATAAACATTTTTTTGGTACTTGGAGTAATTTTGTTGTACTACGTAAATGTCGTTTAATTGCCGCGTGTTGTAACCAGGAAGGCAGAAGCGTAGAACATACAAAAAATTATGTAAATCACTATAAAAATTGTAATGCACTAAATTTTGTCCAAAATTGAAATTGTTGTTAAAAATGAAATTGAAATAATTGAAGAGCATGTCGCTCCATTGTGTAGAACATTCTACGCCATCTTGCCCCCTCTTTTCACTAGTTTTTATGGCATATTTCCCGACGCAGTATTAATATGCAAAACGGTGAAGTGCCCTTAAAATCAGTGTGCACGGAGGAATTGTTAAGAAACAATCTAATAACAATGGATTTCCTCATAAATAACAAAACATTCACGATATTCAGACTGAAAATACAAAACCTAATCTGCAGCACAAAGGCCCGGTAAATTTCTCTCATTGAATGTGTACCAGGAAATTCTTAAGATACACTTTCGAAGAAAATGACAATGAATTGTCCTCATAAATTACCAAAGAAAAAAAGTTTTTCAGCTTGAAAAGACTGAACTACTCCGCGTCAACTGGCTGTATTCTGCTGAGGTTCTCTTTATCAAAAATCTGATAACACTCAATTATCTGAAAAGGCAACTGCTCAATAGCCTGAACGTAGGTTAGTCTACACACTGTTAATTCTGTTCATCGTTGGTTTTTCTAACCCAGTTTTTAGGACAGTACGACTCCACGGAAAAACTGGAAGTGTTTCGGCTTTTTCGATAAAAGCGGAATACTGGTGATATTTTCAATTTGCTAATGTTCTGAATTTTTTACTAATCTGGTGGAATTTTGAGGGATTGTGTTGCAAACATTGGGTATGTTTCATTTGTAATTATACCGGTAGTAGATTTTGAACATTTTTTGAAGAAGGAAAATGACTGCTTTATTTTAAGTCTTTGTAGAGAATAAATATGTAATATGAGGAGAAAGAGGATATAGTATACGTAAGACCGTCTGAGTTCCAGAAGAAGCTGGACGCTCATACTTTTAGGGATTATTCATTGAGTATCTACGAACTTAGAAAGGGGGTAACAAACCCACTTTCATTTACTTATCCACTGATACGAAAATAAAAAAGAACGTACCTATTTGCCCTTGTACTTTATATGCTATAGCGCATTACATTATACGCAACAAGGATTTTGGTCTGCATCACGATATAAATTTAAAAATATTTAACATTTTTCGAATCGAAATCAACAAAATTTATTCTAGAAAGTAAAAATAGAATGTTAAGCACATATAATGAAGACAACGCAGTGATTTAATTTGGTAACGTATAAATATATAATATGAACTATCCTCGCGCACGGAAGACAGGGGGTTCTCATGTATACTATTACCGAGAAAGAATCCAACACAAGTCAACAACTTACCAAGTGAAAACAGTTGATTGATGAGATATTGGTAAAGAGAGTGTATTAAGCACAGATTTATCTAATGTTAGGATAAAGCACAGACAAACGTTTGTCTGTGGGATAAAGCTTCTGTGTACTTGTTTAAATTTCATATAGCTACACATGTTGAGATTTACAATATGCATGCACAGTGATAATGGCTAGAAAGTTTCCCTTGCATTCATGCAATAATCAGTATAGCTATCCAGGTAAAATATTTTGAATTAAAAAGAGGATATAGTATACATGAAGCTGCATCAGTTCCCGAAGGACGCTCATACTTCTAGGGACTATTCATTGAGTATATACGAACTTACAAAGGGGGTAACAAAGCGACTTATTTTTTACTTATCGACTGATACGAAAATAAAAAGAAAAGAACGTACATGTACTTTATATCTGCATGTGTAGTGTCCTTGTACTTTATCTATGACTATGTGTGTGGGGGGGGGAGGGAATTTAACGCATATCGCATGTCTTGTGCACATGGATACTTCTTACTATTGCACTACGTAGAAAATTTATGGTATTTCATGTAGAAGTGGTAATAGAACAGAGAAGAAACGCAGATCAGGGGGTTCTCATGTATACTATTACCGAAAAAAAAGTAATATTATTTAGTTTGTCTCTAAAATACTAGGTTGTGACCCTGGCTCACTTGGTAATGACTATTGTTCGAAATACAGTGTTTGACGTATGACATAAACACTAGTACATAAAACGCAAACCAAGTTTTGCTAAGTGCCCACTAAACAGCACTGAATATTATGTAACCGAGTCAGTATAGGAGCGCAGCTGGTGCGTCTGTTGGGAGCAGGCGCGTCAGCAGCGATGGGTATACGCATAAAGTAGGATAGTTGAAAACCATTTTATATATTATAAAATGCATGGCTTGTGTTGCACAGCTTTGGGGCAGCTAATAAATACCATCCAAAACAGTACCGAAATGTACTAAATTAGGTTTGGTGTTTCTATTCTTTTATGTAGTTTCGTTTCCACTTAACGATGAACTGTTACTCTGTTTAGTAGACCATGGCGTTCACACCATTTTTACAGCTGACTCCCTTTATTTTTGTATGACTCGATAAAACTCAATCTTGTCATTTACGCACTATTTCCAAACTGCGTTTCCCATAAATCATAACAAGTGTACCTTTTCGCCAAATAGTCTCTTCCGCCTCCATATGTAGTGCTGCTTATAACATCAAAAACAACTAACAGCAACAATTATTTTCTTGTCAGTTCCTCTCACCTTACATTCATTCACGTTCTCACAAACCAAAATACACCAACTCACGTGGTAAGTTTTCTAAAATTCGCCTGGCGATGCAGCAATTAACCCCTATTTCTTTAGGCGACTAACCTGTAACTTATGTACGTAACTATTTGTTTTACATTTATGAGGACATTTATTCCGTTAACCCCCACTAACTTTTCAACAATTAGTTATAAATAGGTTAGGTTATGGTTGGTTTCGTTCACTTAGTACGTATTTCGTGTGGCGGAGCTTATCGGAACTTAACCCTTTATAAGTGTAGTGTTACTAATCTGAAACTATTACAAGTGCCGTAAGTAATAGTTTCTACCGTTAAAGTAAATGAACGAATATAAGAGAGGACTATGGTAGATATTATTTTCCGTTAGCAGAGTGTTTATGCGCAGTATACAAAAGCTGTATTGAATAATTTCAAGTGCAATATTACTAGTACGAAACAGTTGGCGCATGTCGAATGATTGCAAACAAATTGGTAATGTGTGTTCATGTGATTTTATTATTTGAATTCGAGACGACAAAAGATATTGAACTGAATAATAACATGAATTCCCTATTTTTAGTCTACTTTTAATTTCTTCGTGGATATGACTTTGGCCTGTTAATATGGATCCTAAATATTTGAAATATCCACTTTGTCGAAAGTATTATTTTATATTTTGACGCATCCGTAATTCGTAGTATTATGTTCCGAAATTTGCAAATTTCCATGTATTTAGTTTTCTCTGTGTTTACTTCTGAACCGATGCCCCTACAATTGTTTAATAAAAACCCTGCATTTCTTTTTATTTTTCTTCTGTCATTTCCTCTAGATCATCGGCATACGTCATAACCTGGTGAACACCACCATCTCCTTGTTTCTAGCCATTCGCGACGTCAAGGCTCATGGACAAGAATTATCCTACTCGAAATTTATTTGGATTCAATTAAACATACCTACATGAATCTAACAAACTTCTTCGTTATTCTATATTCTGCGAGAATGTTGTACAATGTTTTTCTTTTAACGGAGTCTTAAGCCTTTTTAAAATCAACAAATTACTTATGTTCCAACATATTGAATTTTCGTTTCTTTTCGAGCATTTGACGAATACTGAATATCTGCACGATATTTAATAGTTGATCGATTTCACCGAAGTCTGCAATTTATAATCTCCAATAATTTGATCTGCGTGTGGGATCAATTTTGCTAATAGAATGTTTAAGATTTTGTAGGGTGTTGACAGAAGAGAAATGCCTCGATAATTATTACAATCAGTTTTATCGCTTTTTTTGTGAATTGGAACAATGATTGAATGTTTCCATACTTGTGGCAATTCTTCCTTGTTCCGGATAGGGAGAATGAGTTTGTGTAACTTGTTTTATAATTTCTCCCCTCCAGCTAGAATTAAATCAACCGAATTTCGTCTACACCTGGAGATTTGTGTTTCTTTAATTTCTTTATACCAATTTCTACTTTGTTCGCTTAGGCTCTGCAATATACGGTTCTTCTATGTGTATTTCCATTTCTTCATGAACAATTGGTTCTTAGCTGCGTGTTAAGCAAATCGTTACAGAAATCTTTCCATCTGTTCAAGATGCGATCTGTATCCACGTGAACCGTTCCGCTGGCTGTCTTTAATATGTAAGCACGGGATATAGAATATAGGCTTTCTTAAATTCGTTGATGCCCTTATACTTGTCCCGAACGTTTTTGTTCTTATTATTCTTTTAAATTTTATTGATTTTACCTGTCAAAAATCGCATTTCCTTTTTTCTAGAATTTTAGCAAGTTTCTCGCGTTATGCCAACGAAATTTAGTATTCTACGCAGTTTCATCTGTTTCCTTTTCTCTGTTGGCTTAGTGCGTTTCAGGTCGAATCATGGTTAGTTCCTGTGTGTTTCCGCGTGCTCCAATTTTTCCTTTAGCTGACATTTAGTACTCTTCCTGATTTCAACCCAAGTGTGCTCAACATTAGCGCACTCCGAACCTTCTAAAACCGAGAATCTATTGGACACTTCAATCTGGTGTTCCCGTCTCGCTGGCACTCCTCTAATTTCTTTAAATTAAACTTCTTCCTGTGTAGATGTTGAATATTTCCTTTATTCAACGAGAAACTCGTTATTATCGCTACTACCAAGTAGTGATCACTGTCACAGTTGTTACGGTAGCTGGTAAGCACGCGACTGTGCCTTTCCCCGATGCCATATACCGAAACTTACCGAGGCCTTGATTGGTTGGGAAGTATGGAACATTGATCCCGTTTCCTTATTCTAAATGTTATGGTTGTCTCATATATGTTCTGAAAGGCAGTGTATTGAGCCTAGCAATCAATAATGTCATTTACAGGTCTCCCCAATTTATATCCACTCTGATCGCCATATAATAATACCGAAGTTTTATTATTTGCCTGCAACAGGGTAAAACTAAAGTGAAGACTTCCGCAAAGTTCAGCTGTACTTGTCGCCACTTCCCAACGTATTTCTTCAAGAGATCGGGTGGATAATGCACCCCTATGTTATTTTATATGAGAGAAGCGCAATTGTGTAATGTAAAAATCCTACAATTTTACCTCTATACTTCTCTAGTGCCAATACAACACAGTAACATAAATGTTGTTAAGTAGTATGAACTCTGAAATATGCTGAAATAAAAACGAGGAGTTGAATATATTAACGGCCTTAAGGTATAAATTTAAACTAACATATTATACCACGTGATTACGTGATTGTAAAATATATCAAAATTTTATATTCTATCGGTTTAATTCAGATCACTTAAAATTCACTACAAATGACACTTTAAAATACAAATTGATATCCACATATTTTAGCGTATTGATTTGATTACCTTTATTGCAATGAAACCCTTTCTAGGCCCAAATGATGTTTATCGTAATTCACTCACAAAAGACGCGGTTGATTGATTTATATTCACTGTTCTCTTCGTTTTCGTTTTCCTTCCACTGACAACACTTGGATTACTTTTGGGGGGAGGGTTCCTTGATATTTCACTTGAACTTTTGTTGTTTCTAGGTGGAGATTGTTGCCCTTTAAGTGCCATTTTATGTACAAAAATGAGCTTTCCCTGCAATTTTTTTCTTCTTGTAATTAAACGAAACTAAATCATTACTAACGAAGACTTTTCCACAATACTGTTACTATATATATATACACTATATATAATCCCCAAGCCTACAAAACACATATCATTTAATTTTTTTTTTAAAGCTATAAATACTTTAAACAAATCAAACATTTTAATTAAAGAAAATCCACAAATTTGCGTTTTCTCTAACCGTGATTCTTTTTCATCGCGATTGAAACTTGTTCGGGTCTAAAATTAATGAGTTGTAATATCTTGCCCTATGGAATACTGGCCAATTGGGCACGTTAATAATGTTACAGCTGTCAGCAATATCGTTTACTGTCTGATAATATTCAGTGTAGATTTGTGCTTCCGTTTTCATATCAGTGGAAGGAATATTCCGTAATAACTACAAATTGTCTTTTTTCTGTTTGTCAACGTGTTCATTTAATAGAGTTAGAAATAGTGTTGTTGTTTATGAGCACAGAGAATCCGCTATCTAGGACTATATTGAACAAAACCCTTCACCAATATGGCAATTTATTTTTCTCTCTCAATATTAGTCATAAAATTTAAAAATGTTCATCCTGTTTCATATATGGTACCTCAACCATAACGCAAACTGTACAAGGATTTATTTGCAGTCAGTTCTTTTTGAATATCTTTTCTGTATTGTCTGGATATATATAAGATTACTTCGTTAAAGCTAAACTTTGTCTGAAGTGACATGATGGCAGGAGCACAAAAAGTGTTTCAACTTTTCCCTTATATATTGCTTCTGTTTCGCAGTGTAAAATCGTGCCAGACAAGTCCTGTATAATATACTAACTGGTGAAAATACCTCTTATATAGTCGAAACGTTCTATTGGTCCCCAACCGGCTTTCTTTGTACTCAGGCAGAAAATTTACCCTGACCGCCTTCATAAATAACACTCCAAATAAGCCATAAAGCCACGTGTGTTGTGTCGAGGTTTTGCGTTGTTGCCATCACTAAACTTATATTAACGATGGATACATTAGGCCTATGTAATAATAATAATAATATCACTAACATAACAATCATTAAAAGAATCCTATGTAGTAGTATGAACAGGAGCGGTTCAAGGATGGACTCCTAGGGAGTGACAACGAAAGATTGTAATTTTTTATCGGGCTTTTGCAGCAATGGTGCCTGTACATCGGGGGAGGGGACAACTTAACATATTTGGTTCGTACAAACGTTATCCTTATGGAAGTTATACGATATTAACAATATGCTATATCTATTAAGAGTAAAATAAGCACATATTATGAAGCTAATGATTGATTTCTCTTTTCCTTATTTCATATGCAAATTGAATAGAAATGAAATATTTCAGTTTAACGTTCCACAATTATGTCCTCTAAGCTAAGGGAGACGGAAGATTAAGGCAAGTGAATGATAATGGAAGAATTGGTGGAATGAGAATGTGGGAAAAACAAGAGTACTCCGAAAAACCCGACAACACGATGTTGTCTACCACAAACTTGCTTGGCCACAGATCGAACCAGGGACGTCACACACAAAAGGCAAGCGCTCTACCACTTTTTTTTTTTTTAATTAACTGATCATGCCTCAGTTTCCCGAGGAAAATCTGCAGGAGGAATTATTTCCTTTGTATCCCACGATCTCCACATGTTTTCTAAAGTAGCAGCCAGCTATCAATAAAATAACGAAAACACACGCACACATACAGTGACACAAACGTGAACAAAAGTAACGGAAACAAAAAACAACGAATAAGTAGAACTACGAAACCAAAAGTAACGAAAGAACTAGATATAATAGGACCTGAAAATCAAATAGCAACACGCACTGTCTTTCTGCCAAAACTAAACTGAAGAATCAGTAAGCAAGAGGGTGAAAATTGCAACATCGCTTTCTTTTTCAACAGGTCAACTGGAGGGCCACCCTCAACTGGAAGCACTTGTTGAATTATCCCTCGGATGTAACAAAGAAACATGTGGCTTTTTTCAATGGTGTTCCGCTTCCTTTGTTGCCGCCTGGGGACGATTTGAGCGGCCGTCGTATATATATATGTATAGGTTTGTGACTGAAATTATCCTAGGGGCCGCGGTGGCTCAATGGTAAATTTTTCACCTCTAGTGAATAGGGTCCCGGGTTCAAACCATGCTTCCGCCAAGTGAACCTTGTGGTTGAGAAACACCCTGTGCCTGGGTTTCCTCAGGGTTCTCCTGTTTCCTCCCACTTTCTTCAATCCACCATTTCATTCATTTCTGATCATCACCGTCTCCTTTAGCCTAGCCGGCATAATCGTTGAACGTAAAACTGAAAGATTTCATTTCATTTTATTTTAATTTTCCGCTAACTGTCTTGCAGACACCAATTGTGGCTTTCTTCGAGGTGGTTGAAACTTGGCGAGCCTAGTTTAAGTTGACCCAGATTTACTGATGGACATAAAAACATCGTGACCAAATCTATAAAATATATTTTATTAACTTATTTTACGAAATCACCCATTGCCCTCATTTCCAGTATGTAACTTTATGCCATCAAGACCTATATATAAACGTAACATCTGAAATATAAGCATAATTTATAAAACTATTACACATCCTACATAAACGTTACCTAAGTAAAACATAAAACGATATTTCAATATTAAGAGTCTTCATCCCGGTGAAATTAAAATACCGCTAATTTTACAGTAATTATGTGATATCTTCAAATAGATAAAAGATAATCGCAATGTGGAACAAGTGCGCCCTAGACAATATTATTTTACATGAGAAACCGTTATCACGACTCACTTATCTGCTTTCGATTTCGAGCCATTTTGAAAATCGGCATTTAATTTCGCGTTTCTAAACAGCTGAAAACGGAAAGCCGCTAGGTGTCTTGTGATAACGGTACCTCACGCAAAATAATATTGTCTAAAGCGCTCTTGTTCCATATTTCAATTATCTTTTATCTATTTGAAGATATCACATAATTACTGTAAAATTAGCGGTATTTTAATTTCGGCGGGGTGAAGACTCTAAACTGCTCAAGCTTTTCGCCGGTCTCCTTGTCCACTAGCTACCTGCCGTCGATTTTCTTTGGTCCCCAACCACTTCTTCACTAAACTGTAGACAGCTTCGATTGCTAATTAGTCTAAAATGACCTCTATGCCCTCTTTTATGATTTATTAACCTGAAGAATCAAAATATTGATCTTTGCATCCCTTGAATCTTCTTTGACTTCCCTAGCCGAACTTTGTCCTTTCCTGTGACCTCGTAGGATATCTGTCAATCTCTTCGAACTGTGAGTCACGTTTTCGGATGCCAGCAAACGTAGATAAGTTTCATTTTCATTATTCCATTGATAGACATTCAATACAATCAACATCGTGTCAAATATGAATAAACTATTTTAGTAACTTTCTTTCAAACATTTCTTTCCAAATTATGTTTTACTATTTCATTAAAACATATAATAAAAACGAAGCATCTCAATATATATATATATATATATATATGGGTGATTCCACGAAAAAGGGAAATTTTCAGTTGGAAATTTTTTGTTTCGTTGATGGTCGCCTATTTCGAAAAAAATATCAGATGCACTTACTACCACTAAGTACATGTTAATTAGATGTTCAGCAGAGCTGAATCGTTATTGGTATAGTAAAATAATAATAATAATAATAAACTTTTCAGCACCCACGGAGATGAGTCCACAGGCCACGGAGTTGAGATTAGTTAACACGGAGTTGAAAATTGCTGTGGAGTTGAGAAACGTGATACATCTGGGTGATAAGTTTTGGTTTATAAGTGATTAAGCTTATAATTTACATAAAAATTTAAATAATTTTCCGATAATTTTTGTAAGTTAGAATTATTCTCGTTATGTTGAATAAAATTCTAACAAACTAGATGACACGTAATTTGTTATACAAAAATAATCCAGAAAATACTGCAAACATACGAAAATATATCTAATGAAGGTTCCAAAATTGAGTATATATATGAATATGTGACGTAAATAAGAAATACACATACACTTATCGAATGTTGAAAAATTATTGCGCTTTCAATATGTTGACTATCATATGGAGAGAACAGACGTTTCACATAAGCTTACGAAACAAATGTAGTTGTCACTAAACCTGTCTATTGTCTACTTTATTTGTTTTCTGAGCTTATGTAGACCGTCTGTCTTCTCTGTGTGATCAAGTCAACACGTCGAAAGCGGAATACTTTTTCAACATTTGCTAAGTGTATTTGTATATTTGGTATATATACAAGGTGTTTCAAAATAATACACACATCGTTTGGGAGCTGATTCCTGACACCAAGGTAAGACGAAAAGTATAGACAACCTGGATGCACAAATGCTTCCTTTCGGAGTTATAGGCTGCCGAAAACATGAAAAAAAAAAACTTTAAAGGTCCATAGCTCCAAAACTATGAAACCTGCCGTAATCGGGTCACAACTTCACTTAGGAACTAATATGTGTGCTATCCAAAAATATGTTTCAAAATCCTGAGGTACTCACGAAGCAATTTTTATAGAGGGAATTTGGCTCGGGCATATAATCTAAAGTTCTCACCAACTACTTCTATAAAAGTTGTTGTGGAATTACCGCAGGATTCTGAAACATGGATATTTGGATAGCGCACATACTAGTTCCTAAGTGAAGTCTTGACCTGACTACGGTAAGTCCCATAGTTTTAGAGCTATGGACCTTTAAAGTTCATTTTTTCACGTTTTCGGCAGCCTATGGAAACGAAGCATTTGTGCACCCAGATTGGTATATACTTTTTGTCTTATCTTGGTGTTAGGAATCACCTCCTAAACGCTGTCGGTGTTGTTTTGAAACACCCTGTATGATGAACACTAAATGACAGTGTAAGGCACTCATCATTTCTGTTTTCTTTGGATAATTCGATGCTCTTTGTTAAGTAGCCCACATTTTTCACTTCAATGAAGGAAATGTCTTGAGGAAACAGGGAAGGGCTGTTCTAGTCTACACAGAATGTCAACTGCCAACACTTTTTGAACGTCAGGTTTAGTGGGCCAGAAGAAATTCCTCCCGATCCACGTCATAAAATTGACTGTCCGTACATTGCCCTCAGACTCTTCGACAATTCCTGAAAAGAAAACAACTAGCTGATCATAAGATAAGATTTAGTAAGTCCTTGTAATCAGAAGTTTTGGCCAAATAATAACAGAAGCGAGAGTTTTTAGAGTGCTTTTAAAAGCTAAATAATAATTTGAATTTTACGGGGGTACCACTCAAAGTATATAACTGCAACTCAGTCTTCAATTTTTGGTGGATTGTCATATGTTAAACCAACTTCACAAGAAATGTTTACATCTGAAGAAATTGTTGCCACTGATGGAGGAGAATAGTAGTTAAGTTGCCCGAAATGGAAATCAATGCAGATATCTCCTGCTAGATACGTGAAACACGAAAGAGAGCGGAAATTAAGTACTTGTGGTGTTGTGCTACACCATGTTACTTGATGTACTTTTGATGTTCCCACAAAACGTTTCGTGGTGAGAGGAAGCTGCTGTTCGACAGATGAAATTTCTTCCTTTGAAACAGTGTATATCTTGACATTTCTGCCTTGTTTTCTCATTTGTTCAATGTCTACATCATATCCTTGAGCAATAAGGCATTCTGCGGTTCTTTCAAGAATGGCCCGACCCCATCGGGAGCACTTTTCCCATGTCCAGTTTCGGAGTAGTTCTATGTAATATTCTTGCATTTTATAATTGATGATGACAGGTAAGTAGCAAATTTTTCAGCAACTTGTGCGGATTTTTCCTTTCGTAATGTTCTCTTGATGATGGTCGCCACCTTTTTTTTTCTCTTTATTCTTTGCTCTCTTTCGGATAATGACAATATGCCTTTAATTTTTCCTTCTTCCTTCCTCTTTCTCTACCTTTCTCGTTCTCTCCTCTTGAACTCTTCATACTTAACAGGATCATTCCTGATTACCAACCGACGTTTCTTTTCGGCTTTCCTCTTTCTTTCTAGGTTTTCCTTAATCGTTTTCTCGGCATTTTAATCTGATATGAAAAAAAAAAACTTGTAACAAATGTTACTTTTTATAGAGTATTACACAAGAAACATTTAGAAATATAAGAAATTCATTGATATTGAAAGATTTTGATGAACAGTTCTTTTTTTTTTTTAAACACCTACGTACCAAATTGTACGTACCGAATTTATTTTTTCGGAATTTTTAATAAACTTCTATTGAGACTCATATGTGACAAATAATGAGTTGGAAAAAGTTACAGATTAGTTAAGAAGAAATAATCCAATATCAATCAATCAATCAAGAGAGGAAATAAACCAATATCAATTAATATACGCACCTGCTTTCCACACACAAATATATTTTTCTTATAGCTTCTTTAAAAGCTTTTTGTTGGTGCGCATAATACTTATAGCTCGAGAAGTCAATAAGTTAAAAACAGACACATCTTGACTTGACTGAAGTTTTACCTCCGGCTACATTACAGCCTCAAAACGAACTTCCGCGAAACACTCCTTAAATGGGCTAGAACCCACCAGCCGGCGTTTGAGTGTGAATAACACGGGGTCAGCGTGTTGGCTTCTACGGCCGTTGTGATAGTCTGCGCGATCAGGTTTTAGTGCATCTCTACTCAAATGAGTGTTTCTATTGCCTCACTGTGCGAAGTAAACACAATTAATTTTTGAGCTTCCAACGGGAAACAAACCCAGAACCACGCACGAAAGGCGAGCGTACTAGTCACTAGACCATAAACGAGCTTTATTTCTATCAATATGTTGAAAGAATAAATATTTGGAAGAGCATGTGCATAACAAACACTATAGGATTATCAACTCCGTGAACTTGTCTCAACACCGTGGATTCCTTAGTTTTCAGGTGGACATGGAGTTGAGAAAATTGAATATAATTTACATTTACCGGCACACTTTTTAACCAGTACATGTGAGTAATTGTGTACGGATTTTCTACGTTAAGGCGTAGGTTTCTCAAGGGAAAGAAGGTATATACCATACAAATACATTCAGTAATAAATACCACGGTGTTGAGTAACAATTAATATACGCACCTGCTTTCCACACACAAAAATATTTTTCCTATAGCTTTTAACACATGCACACAACTTTTTCTGTTCTTCAGTCAAACATGTCTGCCTTGTCTTCTTGTGGGTGTTGCCAATGTGGACGTCCATGCTATCTGTTGAGAGCAAAGACATTTTTTCTCATGCCATGGAGTTGAAACGAAATAGAAGTGACAGAAACGAACCATAGTCAAGCTTTCTAAAATAATCGTTATAAAGATTTACTTTTCATAAAACCGAAACATTGAAGTGTTCTCTTCCATTTAATTACCATTAAATGATGTTTGATTTGCGACTTCAGTTGTAATTTATTGATTAAAATCAGTCAACTGTACTCTGTGACTGCCCACGGTGTTGAGAAATCTGGGTAATAATTATTTTTTTACGTATGTTTCGTGTTACATTTGCAAACTGTTATACATGGCATACCTACTTTGTGACGGTTACTACCAAACAAAATAAAAATGAGGTGATTCTTTCTAATAGTAGTTTGAAGAAATGCCCGTGACAGAAAATTTCCCTTTTTCGTAGAATCACCCATATATATATATATATATATATATATATATATATATATATATATATAATAAGCACAAAACTTACACAAGATGAATATCCTGAAATATTAGAAAAATACCGCAATAATAAGCTGGATTTTTTTACTAAAAGTATAACAGTAAAATATTGAACGATCTCCAAATCGGTAAAACTGTAAAAACGTAACGGTAAAATGCATAGTTCAATCGCAAGCTGACTATCAATTACTAGAGCTAACTTTGTTCCTTTTACTTCGTCATATATGTATTCGTTAGAAGTTATCATTATCAGCAGGCAAAGGCTTTGAAATAGTGGTACTACTAAATCTGTTTGACGACTGGGAAACATTTCGTTTGGCGAGAAGTGAGATAGCACTTGATTACATGCTAATTTATGTTCAGAAAGTTATTGGCAAGTCTAATAAATGAATAAATTCCTTATTTGTTTCCCAATTAAGTTCGTATAACATGATTTCTGCACGCAACAGTGTTAAGTGAAGGCTAACTAATACAATTAGCAGAACGAATGGCAACTATTTATAATCAGTGTGAATTTCAACATACATAAATATATGCAATCGGACTATGAATTACTAAGCATAAGTAAATTTCTAGCCTAGATTCTTTGAGTGTATTTTAATACCTTTAAGTTTAATTCTCATGTCAAACATTAATTATTTGCTTCTCTTTATTCATTTTTTAGATTGCGAACTAATGGGATTGTCGAACTCACCTCAAAAGAAACAAAGTAAGTCTCGCAACTTTCAAGGCAAAACTGCACCGCCTTTTATTAAAAAGTTCATAGTTTTATGAGTTACTTTCATAATGGAAGATGAAAACGAAGTGCTAAACGAACCACCGACAGTAGTACGCGAAATAGTTCTAAAAGTGGAAGAAAGTGAATCTTTAGATGACAATGGAGTACCTCTGGTAAAATGTGAATTTGAACAATCAGATTTCAAGCCAAGCAGAGAAGAGTTATCGTCGCTGTTTATAACTGGTTATCTATCAAACTATGGAACCGAAGCACCTTCCCAACCTCTTATTTCAGATACTCAAATAGTGAAGTCGGAGCCTGAATGTTTGCACAATGAAGAATGTTTACATTTATATGAAAATGATTTAAAAACTGAAAGTATAGATATAGTAGAATCATCTTACGAACCATCACCAAGTGACACAATACAAGATGAATTTGATGGAGTAACTATGGATGACTTCCAGAGGTAACATTTATTTTGATTTATGTGTATGTCATAGTAATCCAGTCGGAATCTGGATAGAATGTGAAGTTACATTTCGTATTAGACTTGTGTTATATCGAGGAAATACATATAACTCGATATTTCTTTCAACAAAGGCGAAATACTACAATATATATATATATATATATATATATATATATATATATATATATATATATATATATATATACGAAGACTGATTGGAAAAAAATGTACAAATGTTTTTATGCCTTACTTATGAAACAGCTGGAAGATCAACACACCTAAGTGTAGAGGGCACTCAACATAAGTCCTCAATGTAATAATATTATTCTTTTTCAAGCAGTTGTCACAACTGTAGATGAAATTTTCTATGCCGATTGCACAAAAATCCGCATCAAGTTCTCGTTTCCACCGTGAAGCAGGGGTTTTCACGGTATCACATGTCAGATATTAATAGTCAGTTACGCTCTGCTTTATAGCAGAGAAAATGTGAAATTTATTTGTGCCTAGGTTATGTCTGTAGGGCGTGCTCTAGTCGTTCCCAGCGTAAACCCTGAATACACAGCAGGCTTTTGTGTTGACTGGTGTCTCTCACTATCATTCAGAAGAATCATGGCAGCAGAGAAGGTAACGATCTTCTCGTCGGATGGTTCTCCGTAACGTTAGAAATGTCCTGCAATATATAATAACATTCACAGTTTCTCCCTGTCTCAAATAATCGATCAGCAGCATATGTAATACGTCCCAAAGAACACAATGCAAAAATCTTTCTTGGACGAAGCAACCATTTTAATTTCTTCTGTGTAGTAAATGCATACTTTATTCCATGGATGCCTGTTGCCGTAATAAGATTGAAGAAAATTGTTCCCCTTTGCTACGTAACGGTACAAGATATTCAGCGACGTCTTTATTATGATTTATACTTATGGTCCTCGCATACTGCCCATTATCCCATTTCGCGCACATTTTCCTATACTTAAGGACATTAAACACAATGCTCTGTATACTATTACATGGTAGTCCCAGCACTGCCTATACTGAGAGAAATGTTCTTCTATCCACACAAGCACAGTTCACACCGCTAGTTTAGGTATTTAGTTTACCGTTGTGTCCAGGGTTGCAGTTAACTACTGGTCCGTCCTTTGAAGGCACGATATTACCTCGCTGCATCTTGCATGAAATTGTGCTCTCTACAATCTGCCTATGAATGTCAGCAGGTGTAGTGTTTTAGTCCACAAGAATCACACCACTGATCTCACTTCTACTCTTGACAAATTTTCCAGACGAATTACCATTCTAAATGTGTGCTTTTCAGATATACATGGTCAGAATTTGAAGTTCTCAAATCTACAACAAGAAAACATTTTATTAATCTACAAATCCATTTTCGTTAAGTTACAGTGAATAATATAAAAGTTATATGCTTTATATTCTTTATTTCCGATCATCTTTCGTGTGTGTATAAAAATACATGCTATTCAAAAATTTGTTTCAATTCTTGATTAGATTCAGTTGAAACAATTTCGAGTAAACTAAACCCACACATTGGATTCCGCGTAGAGCAAATTGCGTTGCTTTTCGTAGTGCAGAAGAAAGGGATTAGGACGAAATATATCTGAAGTTAACATTTATCGAATGGGAACAGAGAATATTATAATAACTAAGTATAAACAAACTAACTATCTATTGTATATCCGAATTCAGTATGTAAATACAGTTATATCTACGTAGTAGACTTCTGTTAGTGATTTTACAGCTTACGTTATTCATACTTACTATTTTTTTCATTTGTTATTTCCTTTTCAACACAAGTCTAATACGTAATAGAAGTAGCAAATTGGATGATGTGAAGTAAAATAAGTTGTTCACGGCTATCCATATATCATGAAGATACATAGGGTCTTTTAGAAAGAATAATGGGGCTTTTGCACAGGAGCGATGGCACTTGGTTGATTGAATAATGCACAATTTTGTTTGGCAAGTGAAATAGTTTGCTGCTTCGTCACTAATAGCTTTCGGCAAAGCATGAACGTCGCAGTAGGATGATTTTCCGAAAGAAGTGGAAGCGCAAGCTGAAACATGAATAAAGCATTGAATGAAAAGGTTGAAATTGTCACTGAGCTCACGTCTAATTGATTTGTTATTATCGGCGAGTTAAATAGTAACTTAACGTGGTGCTATGTGACGTTTAATGTACTGAAAATATCTTCGTGAACAAGAACGATGAAAACGGTGTAGAATATAGCCGTGTTGGCTGATGAAACACAAATCAGTACTTACCTCCAAAAAGTTAAGACGCTAGAAACCACATCAACGTACAATATACGATGATTTTACAAGTAATTTGATTAAACAGGTAGTGTGACAAAATACATTTTACGGTCAGACCATGTGTTAGAGGAACCATCAAGTTCACAGAAATCATTTGTATGCCGGGAGTACCCAGTTAGGTCTTCCACCCAAGACAGTCATAAGAGTGTGTCGTAATGTGAGTGGTGCATACATACAAAAGCACTTAAACATGTTGTTTGTTACAGTTTAGTGAATTTTGGTTACATTACGTTTGTTTATATTGTGAATAAACTACTTAGACAAGATGGTGTATATTTCAACCACCCAATTGTCATCACTCCGGAGAAGCAGACTTACGAAAACCCCTAAGTATCGTTTCTCGAGGCCCTGTATATTGTTGATGTACTTTCAACAAATAGTTAGTTGTGTCGGTTTGGAATATTAGATCATTTAAACATTGAGTATTCCCGAACACTCAATACCATTATAGACGTTTGTGTTTTTACAAATGACAGAACGTCAGATTATTACATATTTGGAATCTACAATTACGTAAACGTAAGGAGATGATCGATATTTTTTATAAATTCGTTAATGGTCTTTTTTTCATGATTCTCTTATATATGACCGGCGGGAGCTCATGTGGTTCGGATTCCACGTTAATCAGTAGGTCCACGTATCACATACTCTCGCTGCTGAAAGGAACGCTAAACTAAAATCAACTCGACTCTCATATATGAGGGAACGACGACCTACCTACAAATACTCGCCATAGAGGTAGCTGAAGAACTTGGCAGTTAGGGTGCTTTTTTTTAAAAAAAAAAATGTTAAGTATTTTATTCCCTCTTATTATTAGATCTTGTGTATAATTTTTTTAGTCGTCTTCTACTTAATTTCTGTTTCGTTTGGTCAGTAAGAATTTTGATTTTTGGGATATTGTTTTGAATTCATTCAGCTATTAGAAATGTTTTGAATAATTACAGTGAAAGTTCACTTAAAGACGACTAGTGAATTACTTGGGTTACACAGCTCAGAGCACTATGGGAATATTATATATAGATCTAACAATGCTTTAACAAATGAGAAATATCAACTTCCAACACCCTAGGCACTCTGTATCGTGTATTTATAAATGGGTCATTTAGTAGCTTCTATACGTAGAAATCATTTGTCAATACTTAGTTAACAACAACGCATAAAAACTATATATATATATATATATATATATATATATATATATATATATGTGTGTGTGTGTGTGTGTGTGTGTGTGTCATTTCAGTAAGATTAGAAAAATAATTATTTATTATATAACATGTTTCGGGAGACCACGTCTAGCTAAATACCATTATAGAGGTTTGTGTTTTTACAAATGACAGAACGTCAGATTATTACATATTTGGAATCTACAATTACGTAAACGTAAGGAGATGATCGATATTATTTAAAAATTCGTCAATGGCTGTGATGTCAATTGACTCCAAACTTAATGTTAGAGCATGAAAGTGCAGTCATTTTGGGAAATACCAAGCTAAGACAACTTATTTTTCTACTATTGTACGCTTGGAGAAGGACATCAGGAACAAAAAACAATTATATAACAAAAACATTTTGACAAATGTGTTTTGTGGAGAAATGTGAAAGCAAGTGTCTTCCCGTAAATGTCCCTGAAAGTATTATTTTATAGCCAAGAATGCACTGATTCTGGAAAAGAGAAAGCGAAATAACAAATGAGGTATGTATAAAAAATACTAGAGTTTAAAACCAGAGGATTCATTTTTTCTGTTCAGTTCGTATTGCTCGTATTGTTAAGTCTTAAACTCTAGGGCAGGTAGTCAGACTGTTATTGATCACTGTAGTATCGCGATCATATTTGTCGTCGATCTTGGTTGTCATCGATGGGCCAGAAAATGTAAGTTGTATATTGCATTTTTTTCTATTCTTATGCGTAATTATGGCAGAGCAGTACATATCAATTAAAATCTTCGAAACCGTAGGTTTTTAATAAGCCCAGAAAGCTACTCTTATAACATTTGTTTATAAGTATGTTGCTTATAAATTGCCTTGTTTTTGTTGATCACGATGTGTAACTGTAGTTTATCAGAGTATTACATCTCAGTGTGACGATCATGAGATAGTCTAGGTTAATTACAGTATCATTGTGTTTAATTAAAGTATTATTTTAACCTCTGTATTCCCGTACTAGATTAAGTGACAGCTATTAGATTTATGGATACTGATTAATGTACTACCGAAGGCAATAGATAAGTTCCTATGATTGTTAAATCGTCATTTCACCCATTGCTCTACTACTAAGTACCATTTTACTTGAGATAACTACTATCTCTGCTATTGAACTTGTGCTTTGGCTCCCCGAAATGAATAGAGGGATTATGATTGTTATGCCTAGATACGTACAATTGTGTATAATGCATATACCTTGTTCTTGACTTTTGTGGTTCACTATCAGTGCAATTTGCGGTTATTTTTTGTTTGTCAGTTTAACTATTTAACATGGTTACTACACGGTCAAAAAGTAGATCTACTAGTACTACACCTGTCTATATGACCCTGCATTCAGTCTCCTTAGACGTATTCTCCGATAGACCTTCCGAAAGTGTTGACAGATTTTAAGTTAATTTTGAGCGGTTAGCCGAGATCAATGCGTGTCCATAGATCGGATGAAAGCTATCTTTCCCTCTTCTCTGTGATCCGCCTTTGTATTGGTTTAACACGCAGGAAGAGTCTTTACGTGCCAAAGACAGGGCGGGCTTGAAAGCAGCTTTCGAGGATCACTTTGGATCATGTGAAATTCGGTTGACTGCACTAAATTTCTACAAATCGCGTGTTCAGTCCCCGGGTGAACCACTAACTCATTATTTATTTGAAAAGAAGTTCTTAGCGGATAAGTATAATCCCAGCCTTCCTTTTACGGATTTCATGGCAGATGCTGTAATTGCGATGCTCCCTTTACACATGCATCACTTCTCCCAAAGGACATTTGCGAATTTTGAGACTAATTAAACAAGCGTTTACGAGGTAGAAAGTTGATTTCCTACTGCATCAGCTCATTGTGGACAATCAACGAGTTTTTGCATGCGACCCTCAGCTTCCCGCAGTGGCGTCGCAAGCCGCTGCCACCCCGACTTCCCATCATGCTGTCTCTTCCCTGATAGTTCAAGCAGATTCATATACAGAGATTATTTAAAAGTTAGACAATTTACAGCTACAGTTTAACTCGAAGAAAGCAAATGTTCATTTTGCAGAGACTTCTCCTCTCCTCTTCTCGCGCACATTCTCCCTCTTATCAGAAAGCTTGCCATAAAGGCTAGAAATCGTGACAAATGTTCGCAGTGCAATCACCGGTGCTACAAGCCTCCGCACAAAACCCTACCGAAACCAACAAGAGAAACAAGGAATCGAACTCAGTTTCAGCTAAGCAGACTAAACCGAAGCCACAGAAGAAAAAATAATAAGACTTCTAATGGTTATAACAATTATCAGGCAAACTATGGGTAACTTCCTACGGCATACCCTCCGTTTGCTCCACCCTACCCGTATTACGGACATCCACACCCACCCATTATCTTTCCCCTTACCTCCACCCCCGTTGGCCCCCACCACCTCAAACTTCTGAATCAGTTTTCCACCCAAACAACTGAATTTGACTCAGGAGCCTTCAGCTCCTGAGACATCTCCTTCACTCAACCCAACCGCTTAATCCCAACCATGCAACCTCTTCTTCGACCTCCCTCACTCTACCATTCCACCCGGAAGGTCAATTGTTTTACGTTCAGGGTTCGCTAGGGAACGTAAAACGGTTGATACAGGTGCGAAATCTCCCTTTTGCCGTGGACAGCCTTACCACGAAATGTGATTATTTCCTTTACAAACTATGTTGTATGGCGTGAGGGACAAACCGATGTCCCTCAAGTATATAGCATATATCCAAATTAATTTAGCTGGAAAATTGTGTGTTTTTGTTTCGTCTCATTCCTATTCAAAAATTTCCAATTATTTTGGCTATTAATTTTTTGAAAACTCATCAAGCAGTAACCGACTATCAGAATAATACACTTACATTGCGTTATTTTGGCTGCCCTGAACCAGAACAGGGATCACCCAAAGGCTCAACCCAATTACCTCCTGCAGTTGCTTCCCAGGTTCATACCAATAAACACTTCACGTTGGTTTGTAAACAAACGACAACCGTTCATCCCTTTCTGTTGTCTTCATTCCACTCAATATACTGTTAGGTGTTAATTTTAGCTGTTGATATACATACTCCAATCAACAGCAACTTAAAACGTTACTTTATTGCTTTTACTGTAACTAGCACAGACAATATAGCGTTTTCCGTCGTAAATCATTCATCTACGCACAAACGCTTTCATAAGGGAACGCCTTTGGCTATTGCGTCTGTACTACCAGATATTCCAGAGTCGCTACAGGTAAACACAGTGCGTAAGCTGTTTACACCAACGGATGAGCATGTGAAGGAAAAAACGAAACAACGGCTAGCTAAAATTGGTCATCTAATATATCCAACGCGGTTTAACATTAACAAAGATCTTAGCACACAACAACAGAAATTAAAGGATGTGTTAAAAAAAAATACGCCAGCGTTTTTAAGTAGTCTGATTCTGATTTTTCTCACATTGAAGCTTATGAAGCAACTTTAGATTTACAATCCAGGGAACCTTTTAGATCCCCTATGTTCACTGCGCCACACGGTTTGCGCCCTAGGGCGAAACAACAAATTCTTAAACTATTAGAGATGGGTATCATAGAACTTAGTAATTCTGCAAATAGAAATAATATTCTAGTGGTTCCCAAACCTCATTCTGAGGACCTTGGTGTTTGGACCTCAGGATGCTCTACCTTGCTTGCTACCCAATTAGGGATTCCCCGGCTAAAATGGCGAACATCATTGACAACCTCGCCGACGCTACTTACTACTGTTATTTCGATTTAACCAAATCCTTTTTCAAGTCCTCCTTGATCCGAATGACCGTGCATTCACAGCCTTTTCAGTTCCGCCCTTCAATCTTAAGCATTCAATGTACCAACTCACAGCCATACTTATGGGACATGTCAACAGCACATAATGCTCCAGCGCATTTTGCGCGACGTTTTCGAAAATGTAGATCTCACTCACCTTACGATGTATGTAGATGATATGTATCTTTGAGCACCCACTTTGGAGGAACTTCTACTGAGTTTGGAAAAAGTTCTAGCCAACAGAAATATTCCGTCTTGTTCAATCTTAAGAAGCCAATGTTCGGTGTCATGACGCTAAAATGTCTTGGCTTCATAGTCCGAGCAGGTCAATCCAACCTGACCCCGCTAAAGTTGAGGCTATTGTGAATATCCCGAAGCCACAAACTGTCAACTGTCAAGCAATTGCGGTCTTGGTTGGCCTCGGTAAATTTCTTTCGTGCTTTGCTAACATTTTCCTCAACATAGCACCGCTTTTTCAGGTTTTGAAGGGATTCCAAAGAAATTAGTTTGGACAGCTGAATGGGAGAGCGTGTTCCAACAAATGCGCCATGCTCTCAGTAATTTATCCCTTCTTGATATATATTCCCCTCATGATACGTCTCACGAGGTTAGTCGTGGACGCTGGCCTGATAGGGGTCGGTGCATTCTTGCTCCAAAAGCGCTCATCTGACGCCGACTGGCACCCTCTGCAATTTGCATCCTCTCGTCACCCTCCACGGAAGACATCACCAACTATATATGAACTGGAACTTCATGCGGTTTATTTTGGTCTCAAGAAATTCTATAAATATTTAATTGGGCAAGAATTCACGATTTACACCGACTAGCGATTTACGATTCACGATTTACTAGCGATTACGGCCGCGAAAAGCTCCAATCACCTCAGTCCCAAATTACAGAGGTAGAGAGAATTTTTCAGTACGTTTTCCTTGACTATCAAACACTTGAGTGGAAGTAAGGACGCCTTGGCTGATATTTTGAGCAAGAACGCACTTCCGGTTTCTCGAGAAACGATTGGGGAAGCTGAAGAGACCACCCATGAGTACCATATATTAACCCTAGACAAATAGTTGATGTTGGTGAATTACAGTGTAAGGATTCCTTTCTAGGCAAAATCATACGCATTTTACGATCAGATACTTCTCATCGCCAGTACAAGCAATGGCAAAGCAATTTTCAATCTCTGACATCCTATACAGAAAGATTAAACCTGTACCCAACGATTGATTAGTACTCTCTGTTCCTAACAGACTCCGAGATTCGATCTTTGCGGAGCTACACATCCATTCATTAGCTCGCCCTGGATTTACGAAATTACATCTGCTACTGAAATCGATGTATTACTTCCCGCAGAAGAAACAATGTCTATATCGGAAATTAGACAGGCGCCATGAATGTTCCCTATTTAAAAGGTAAGTCTGCCTATAGAGACTGCAACAATTACCCCAGGATACTCTCTTTAAGTGTTTTTCCATTTACTTGGCGGGGAAGCTAATTGCCTCTGACCCTGACAAATACCAATATTTCTATTTGGTGAAAGATCATGCAAGTGGCTTTGTCTTAACAACATCAGATTTTATTAGTTTCTACATGGACCACATACACCCTACTCTTGTCCGTCTCTCATTTTTCTGGACAAACAGCCCACACCTCCACAAAAACTCGACAATTTTTAGCCAGCATGGGTGTAGAAGTTCGTTATACGCTACCCCCTCATCAAACCCTTGGACATGCTGAGAATCGAATTGGAGCTATACAGAATGCATTGCGTTTCCTTACAAGGCAACAACACGAAAATTGGCCGGACTTCCTACACATCGCCACAGCTTGTGTCAATAAGATCCCCCTTATTGAGATTCGCGTAAGTCCGTTCTCGATTTTTACGGCATTGAGCCATCGTTCATAATTGATCGTGTGCTTAATGCATTCGACCGAGAACTTAGTAACCACGAAATGCTAACTCTTGCACATGAAACGCGCGACTACGTGTTGTACAGGAGGAACCAAATATTCGGACGTCAAAGCGGCAAAGTGCATTCCCGGAAGCAACCCACAGAGTTCTTCCCAGGATCAAAAGTAGGTGTACAACGCCTGTATAACAAACCAGTCGATTGTAAGAGCTTTCAGCAATTGTTTGATGGCCCTTTAAAATTCACATCCGCCTAGATGGTAATTCATATCTCGTGCACATGAATTGTCAACAGGTCCCAATAGCTAAATCGCGTCTAAAACTACGTACCGGATGATAATCAGAGTCCTGAATTTCAGACTAAGTACAGACAGTATCTTTGATACACACTCATAAATAACTAAGCAGGCCAGCATCCTCACGCCTATGAACGCACCATATTCATATATGTATGTATGTATGTATGTATGTTCAAATGTTCAACTTCGTCTCTTGTTTTCACATACATATATACCGTCTGTTTCGGCAAGCCGTAACACCTCGTTCTCCACCTACCTATGTCTACCCCAGGGCCGCGGTGGCTCAGTGGTAGAGCGTTCACCTCTGGTCCTTGGGGTTCCTGGTTCGATCCCAGGTCGCGCCAAGTGAACTTTGTTGTGGACAAACACCGTGTGTGTGTGTTTGCTCGGGGTTCTCTCGTTTCTTCTCAGTTTCTTCATTCCACCATTCATTATTCCATCGTCACCATCATAGCCTATCCTGCGTAATCGTGGGACGTAAAAGTCAAATATTTCATTTTTTCCATGTCTATCTCTTGCCCTACGCCACTATCCAGTGCGGCATGACACAATTGTCTCTATAGGAAACAGGTTGCGACAGGTGCATGAAAGCACTCATCAATGTATCACAAGGACTATTCAAACATATGCTAGTTATGGCAGATTGTGCCATTTGTATCTTCTGTGCCCACGGGTACGGCCCACCTTGTGTTACATGCACATGAATCAGCCAAGCAACTGCGCGATGTCCATTTTCAGCGCCAGTACCCGCTTCTGTTTCAACTGGCGGGAGAACATCACATCCTGCGAACTCCCCTGAACGTTGCTTGTTTCATTTCATTCAGCAATATTTAACTCCTGTGTTCGGCAGACACCCTTCTACTCTCCTCCTACGTAGGTTACTCGTAAACATAAACTGGGCGAATGACCTTCCATTCATTGCTTGTAGATAGCTACACACACAATTGATGTTTATCCTACATTTAGGATCCCACTTGCGTACGCGTGGCAGCCATATTGGTTTTGTCATTTCATATACAATGTTTTTGTTTGACTAAACATACCATGAACTAGCTTATTTATTAAGCATTATGTACATATGTAGGTTCTATCACCTAATATAGGCATGTGACCGCATATATGTAGCTTGTACAGCTATCGTTTCCACGAGTAATCCTACACGGTTTGCAGATTACAGTATGCTCCTTTCCCCATTCTGCCCCATAAGAGAACTCTTGTTGGACATAATTACATATGGTACACTCATGCGTGCTAATGCGTGCATTACATACACTTCTCATACGCGATATTATTTGATTCTCTTCTGATTGGTTGTTTTTCCCCCTTATTGTGCTAACATTAGACAGATGCACACCGGCTTCGGCATGTTTGTTACTGTAATACCAGATCATATTATGTTAACGTAATTAATTTCTGCACCTTTGAAACAAAAAAACTCATTTTAGAAAACGAGTTCACTAATTACTCGCAATTTTACTGTGTTACATGGCATAAATGTCAACTGTGTATTAGGCCCGTTGGGTTCTTTATATTCAAGGGCTACCCCACGTTGGCACCCGTATTACCACATATTTAACAGCGCTCCTCCACTAATAATAGTTGATTATGCATACTACATTATACATTCTCATGTAATCTCGCTGCAGTCAGCACCAATGCATTCTACATATAGTAAAACTATCGAAGTACCTATGCAAAGTTATTGCATAACCATACGTTACTAAATTATGTATAAACCATGATGTAATTTGACTCGAATACTCAAACTCACGGAATATATGCGTACAATTCGCACATACTGCATAAAAAATATATATTTGGTTTACTGACGGGAAGCCGGCTTAAGACCCCTTCGTACAACAACAACAACAACAACAAAATACTATTATACCAGGCATATCCATATATATTATAGGTCTACCAAACGAACACCGTTAATTCCGGTTCTTGACCTACTAAAATGTCTGCACAATTCGTCACGTTCATTGTATTAAGGTATCAAATGCATTTCTCTTTCGTATAAAGAACGGATGAGATAGGACTCAACATAGGTTGAGTTTTATGGGTTCAAAAAAATCAAAAATCATAAGGAAAGATACAACATAGGTTGTGTGTAGCCCTCTGTACCCGTCCCACCCTCTTTTTTCTAGTATTCTGGTACACAAAAATAAAAAAAAGGAAAACACGAAAACATGTACAGCAATACGCATGCTCATTTTGTGTAGTGAACTAACTTGCCCTTCATGAATGCATTTGATCCCCACGAAACCTGTTCTTTTCAAAGAAGAAATACATAAGTACACTTCGTGCGCCGCGCCCACCACAATTCACGGAAATCAAATAACTATTTACCAACGTGTAGAAGCTTTCGGTCGAAATGTGCATTACTCTAATAACACAAATAATATATTAAACGTAACGAAATTTCACAACAGTAATCTTCGACAACACCGCGATTCTCGCACGACCACACATTTCGATTCACAATTCAGCAAATGACCTACCACTCTTTGGCTCTCTCTGGGTATCATGAAAAACTTTCACCAAGGGTTTCCTGCCTGTCCCTGTTTTTCACCGCCACACCTCGCAGTCTACAATGCAAGTGTGACTGCACGCGTCAGTGATTTACATCAGTGAGATGGCTACACTTCTACGTCACTTAGAAGGAATTCCTGATCTTCAATCTTCCACAGGTCAATGCACACTTCTGTGACTAAAATAAGATTTTCAATTCATTGTATTATCACCGAAAACTCTATTCTCCAACTTGCTAGCTTCCAAGATGCAAGGTGGATTACAATTATAAAAACCTATCCTACAACGTAGCATTTTAGCACATTGGCAGGCATGATAATGTATGAAATCACTCCGTTTGTATTCACTACAGACAAACCTGTCAAATAAAATTAACTGAAATAAAATAAACGTTGACTTAAACTACACTTTGTTAGCACGTCAAAATTTCAGAACTAACTGTAAAACGAGTTTTTTATCTCTTCCAGGTGAATTTTCTGCTTTTTGTGCGCTATTGTAGTAAATCCGTCAAGGCCCAATCTCCCATTGCTATGCATACTTTTAATATCACAATAAGTGCTGTGGGCACCACAGGATGTGTCCTATCAATCATCGTGTGTAGATGTGTGTTGCTACGGACGCCACAAGCGACGTTCAAGATTTTACGACTCAAATATCACGTCACAATTCTCACATCTTCCCCACTATGCCAGTTCAACGCAATGCATTATGGCCAACCAACTTCTGCTAACACGTTTGGAAAGTCCAATCGGTCACCACAATTCAAAACGGAGACCATATGCTCCTGTTTCTAATTCCCTGCCAAACACACCACGAGCATCTTTACTACCATTAGAATCTTTACTCAGTCCTTCCTATTTTGCTGATTCCCGACTATGATTATTCTCTACAATTAATTGGCGGTGGTATTTTTTATTTCTATTACAAAAAAACTACTCTATCTCATACTTCCAAACCCAAACCTTTCCACGCTCACTAACATTTTACTCCCCTCTTCTAATCTTCTACTGACCGCATCAACAATTAACTCTGCCAGCGAATTGTACTGATAGGGAACTGCAGGTGCATATAGAGTGCACACCCTTTTACAAGGCTCACGTTTGTGCGTCTTGAAAAACCAGAGTAACATTCAACAATTCTGTAGGTGCCTTCCATTTCAACTCAGGCAAAAAAATATAAAATTGTACCATCACCATCTCAGATATTGTTGAAACTTTCTTTATAGCAACTAGACATGTTTTTAAGAGACCCATATTTTTTTGTTTTGTCGAAAAAAAATTCCCGCCAAGTAATTGGCCATCAAAGACGGGGAGTACAATGTATGAATTGTAGAAGACATGGAAAATGGTCAACTTCGGAGCATCACCATTCGGCTATGGAGACAAGTAGAGTTATAATTCTTGTTGTGGTATGTACATATTCAATCGTATGAATAAATAAACTATTTCATTATAGTTTGGTTTGCGCATGCGTATCTTTTTGTACATAAATTAACAAATGAACGTCAATTTATCTGAAAAGTCAAAGTTTGCGAATTTTTTTCGAGCACTTCCGGTTCAAATTTTAAACTTCTGTTTTCACGATTGGTAAGACCTGGTTACCCGCTTTCCGAAAAAAATTTTGTATCGCTTCTGTGTGCAACCGTTTTGTCGCAAAAATTTCGAAAAATTGTAAAATTTTCAAAAATCGCCATTTTCTCGAAAACACCATCTTTTAAAATTCTGAAATTTTGTCAGATGGTTCAACTTTACATGAATAATAAACACACCAAATACCATTCTCGACCAATGCTTCATGAATTAACTGCAGCCTTTTGAAGTTAGCGAAGTTTCGTTAACTTTGATGTCACAGTTAGCAACACAGGGAACGATAAAAGTGCAATAATTTGATGATGTTTGTGGTTCACATTCATTAAATGAAGAATAAAAGTTTTTCTTGACTTTTTTTTTTATTTTGATCAAGAAGGCTCTCTGAAATAGTAAAATGAGCCTCCCCCTACTCCTCCGTTTTCTTAAACTGAAATAATCTGAGGTGGAAATTACGATTACGAAACGCACAAATTTCAAGTTCACTTACTTAAAATGGTCTGCGGAAACAAAATTTCACTGATTTTTAAAATATTTTTTTTTAATTTTTTACATGGACCAATCATTTGCTTGGTTGGTGTCTTCTTCGCTAATAGCATTTAACCGTGCAGGTGCTCCAATAGGTGTTGGCTCACTCACAACTTGTCGAGGAGGGATCTAGGGGAAAGAAACTTTTTTATTTTATATATAAATAAAGCCGATCTCAAAGTTTGGCGCTCTTAAAAGTAGCTCTAAGTAGCAGTATTCCCCCCTCCCCCTTCCAGAACTCCGTCCTGGATCCGCCCCTGCGCAGCACATTGTCGATAGTCACAAATGCTGAAGGTCCATGTGGAACCATAAACAGCACTTCAACTTCACGTAATTCATGATTTACTCATAATATTTCTGCTACGCACCACTGGTTATCACTTATCATACACACATTTATGTAACAAAAGTTCCTTTTTGGCAGATTTCTTAAATCTACACTTTGAATTGCAGAAGTTCGATTTTGGGGGAAGCATGAAGTTAGTTCATGGTGACCCGTTACTGCCATAAAAAAAAAAAAAAAACGCCATTTTCCGAAAGCCAAAGATGACTTCGTTGAATACCAGTTACCGGTCGCATACTTTCCCTTTTTTCTTCCGGAAGTCGTCGAATTCAGTTCCAGGCAACAAAAAGAAAGTAAGTAATACCCGGAGTTTGTACTTGCACTATACTCACGAATTATTCAGAGGTTTTAGTGGGGGCGCGGTGGCTCAGTGGTAGAACGTTCATCTCCGGTTCTTGGGGTCCCTGGTTCGATCCCAGATCGCGCCGTGTGGGCTTTGTGGTGGACAAACGCCGTGCTCGTGGGTTTTCTCGGGGTTATCCCGTTTCCTCCCACATTCTGCATTCCACCATTTCATTCATTTCTCATAATCACCGTCTCCTTTAGCCTAACCGGCATAACCGTGGGACGTAAAACTTAAAGATTTCATTTCATTTTTTTTTCTTCTGTGGTTTTAATACTGTGCATCTGTATTTGCCTAAGGTTATGCCGCGTAGCCACATTCTTTACACCTACTCCCCCCTCAATACCGTTGCAGAGACCCTTGCATGGCCGGTTTCACTGCAAAACCACTGCTTTATCGGACCTGTCTGCATTTCGAACATCTGAAAGCGATTTTTAAAGTGGGATGCAGCACCATCAGAAATCACTGACACGGTTTGGGAAATTGTAGACACTAATTTTCTCGTATTCAAACCTTTTTCTATAAAATATATTTTCGCTTTTCTTCGAGTATCTTTAGAATCTTTTCTATGGCTATGAGTACATGAGCCGAATCGTGTTTTTTATCGTCGTTTATTACAACAAAACTGTCAGTTGTTTCATATTCTGGTGATAACTCTGAATCTCACTTTGCAGAATAACAGTCCAGTTTTCAGCGAAGTCCACATGAAGTAAAATAGAATTTATATCTTGAAATTTTATACGATGCTTTTCGGTAGCAATTAATTTTCTTTATATTTTCATGATGTAGTCATGAATTACAATTCTTACAGTTAAACCAGCAATGTACGATACGAAAACAGAATGTGACACAGTTTTTTAACGAGATTATTGTTTTCTCATATGGCATACGTAACACTTTCATTTTCATCAGGATCAATAATTGAAGACTCCACACTTATTCGTTCCACTCCAGGACATTCACCACATTCTTGAAGAAGACAGTTGTCATTTTCTACGGATCATACTACTAAAGGAAATAGGTCATTCATACAGCTTCAATACAGGCTGCACCTTTGATTTGTAGCAACGCAGTAGCAGCTAACTTAAAATTTGCACAATATACACACATATATACACACTTCCTCGCAGGCTGCGGACTGACCCACTTTAGTCGAATACTGTAAAATTCCGAGTGACCCATTTCTTATGTTGGGATTGTTCTGTTTATAAAGTCAGTAAATTTCTTTGGTACGCGTAAGAAAACGTTTCGATTTTTTTTAACTTTTTGTCCTTTTTCGATCACTGTAATGACATCGCACTTAATTGAGACTTTGTCTGGAGCATTCCAAGTCATCACTGAGGTAACAGTTCAGGCTTTTTGTAGATCATCAGAATTTATTGGATGGCCATTTCAAGTAAACTTAAAATTTGTGTTTCGTAATCGTAATTTCCACCTCAGATTATTTCAGTTTAAGAAAACTAAGGAGTAGGAGGAGGCTCATTTTACTATTTCAGAGAGCCTTCTTGATCAAAATAATAATAATAAAAAAAAACAGTCAAGAAAACCTTTTGTTCTTCATTTAATGAATGTGAACCACAAGCATCATCAAATCATTGCACTTTTATTGTTCCCTGTGTTGCTAACTGTGACATCAAAGTTAACGAAACTTCGCTAACTTCAAAAGGCTGCAGTTAATTCATGAAGCATTGGTCGAGAATGGTATTTGGTGTGTTTATTACTCATATAAAGTTGAACCATCTGACAAAATTTCAGAATTTTAAAAGATGGTGTTTTCGAGAAAATGGGGCCCAAAAATGGCGATTTTTGAAAATTTTAATATTTCTCGAATTTTTTGCGACACAACGGTTGCACACAGAAGCGATACAATTTTTTTTTTTCGGAAAGCGGGTAACCAGGTCTTACCAATCGTGAAAACAGAATTTTAAAATTTGAACGGGAAGTGCTCGAAAAAAATTCGCAAACTTTGACTTTTCAGATAAATTGACGTTCATTTGTTAATTTATGTACAAAAAGATACGCATGCGCAAACCAAACTATAATAAAATATAGTTTATTTATATCCCTATGTACATACCACAACAAGAATTATAACTCTACCTGTCTCCATAGCCGAATGGTGAGGCTCCGAAGTTGACCATTTTCCATGTCTTCTACAATTCATAAATTATACTCCCCGTCTTTGATGGCCCATTACTTGGCGGGAAAATTTTTTTCGACAAAACAAAAAAATATGGGTCTCTTAAAAACATGTCTAGTTGCTAAAAAAAAAAGGTTCAACAATATCTGAGATGGTGATGGTACATGCTCTGCCCGAATTGAAATGGAAGGCACATTATATATATATATATATATATATATATATATATATATATATATATATATATATATATATATATATATATATGTGTGTGTGTGTGTGTGTGTGTGTGTGTGCGTGTGTGTGTGTATTTACTTTTGTCCACTAATTGCGCGGAAACAAACTAGTTTTCTCAATGATCCACTGTTTGCCATAAGCATAATACTATGTGAATTTGCTTCATTGTTTTGGTATGACCTTTGCATAACGATTATGTACTCTTATTATACAACACTTTAGCTATTGCTCTTCTTCATGGTCCAATCGATATAGTAATAGGTTGTTCGTCCTTACCGGACAAGTTTCCTTGGTATATGTAGGTTTAATGTACTCTCGGGATGATGACAGTGTGTACACTTATATCAGTGTGTTATACGACAACTTCAAGCCTCACTTGGCCACAGTTGGTACCAATGGCTATTTCATGTTATTTTATCCTTACGTCCTTGATCCAAGCATTCCAGGTATGACACCGACGCTGAACAACCAGTGTACGGCAATTGTGTTTTCTGTTCTTATGAGTTTCACAATATACCAACTTTTTCTCCTGTGGTGTCGTCTCAACTGGTTAACTTCTTCTACAGCGTTACCCTCGAACCATGGTCGAAATTAATGATCACTGGCATCCATTCGAGACTTGCTCAGTGGCACTTTTTTAAGTGGAGGAGTATTACGTAAACGTAAAGACTTGATCGATTTTTTTTTTATATAAATTCGATAATGGACTCCAAACTTAATCTTAGAGCATGAAAGTGCAGTCATTTTTGGAAATACCAAGCTAAGACAAATAAGTTATTTTTGTACTATTGTACATTTGGAGAAGGACATCAGGAACAAAAAACAATTATATAACAAAACATTTTGAAAAATGTGTTTCGTGGAGAAATGTGAAAGCAAGTGCTCTCCCGTAAACGTCACTGAAACTATTATTTCATAGCCTAGAATGCACTGGTTCTGAGGGACAAGAGAAAGGGAAATAACAAATGAGGTGTGTATAAAAACTACTGGAGTTAAAACCAGATTGTTCATGTTTTCGGTTTAATTCCTCTTGCTCGTATTGTTAAGTCTTAAACTCTCGGGCAGGTGGTCAGACTGTTATTATCTCGATCATATTTGTCGTCGATCTTGGTTGTCATCGATGCACCAGAAAATGTAAATTGTATATTACATGTTTTTTTCTCTTCTTATGCATAATTATGGCAGGGCAGTACATATCAATTGAAATCCTCGAAACCGTAGGTTTTTAATAAGCCCGGAAAACTACTCTTATAACTTTGTTTATAAGCACGTTCCTTATGAATTGCCTTCTGATTGTTGATCACGATGTGTAACTGTAATTTCATATTTTCCACAATGGATGGCCCATTGATTTCTTAAACAAATGTATTTGCTTTAGAATAGTTCTGTGAGGTGCTCATCAATCCTGTATTAGCAATTTCAACAACAATAAATGAGATAGTCTAGGTTAATTAGTGTCGTCATTGTGTTTAATTAAAGTATTATTTTAACCCTTGTATTCCCGTACTAGATTAAATGACAGCTATTAGACTTATGGATACTCATTAAGGAGTTACCGAAGGCCATAGATGAGTTGCTATGATTGTTAAATCGTCATCTCACCCATTGCTCTACTGCTAAGTACCATTTTACGTGAGATTACTACAATACAATTTTGATTATTCACTACTACGAACGAAGATAGCTACATTGTCGACTTTTCAAGGCCTCTACAACATTGCAATTAGAAGGAAGACAGAGAAGGATTACAAATTACCTTGATGACAGGTAATATCATCATACGATCTATTCGTCTATTATAAATGAGATCGTAGTAGGTTGTTTGGTTAATTAGAATTTATCGTTGCTTTCAGTTGCAAAAGTATATGAGACGTGAACCTACTACTTAGCGTGTGATCCATATCACATAAGCTTCCAAAAGGAATGCAATCGGGATCTCGCGCGATAAAGACGCATACTGAAACAAAATAGGAAGTAAGTTTAAAGAATTAATTTAATTTTTCACCAGACATTTTCTTCAAACTAATGCTTATATTATATAAGTAGCATATCTAAGTATTTATATGATTTCAATAACAGGAAAGATGATAATGCGATTATGGTAATTTGATATCTTAAAGAGTTTCGAAAATATTATTATTGTTGAAAAATTATGTATTATTACATAAATTATCTTAGACGTTCTTCTATTTAGAAGTACGGAAGCTTGCTGTTGAGTTCTAGATGCAAAGAAAAGCAACAACGATTTTAAAATTTCTGACAATTACCTCATGCAAACCTTTCCTACGCCTTGGGAGGGAAAGGGCCGCCTCCTAATATTGTATTTTTAAATATCTATGGGAAGACATTATTTGAATGGGTATTGTAATATTACAAGAACTATATAATTGTTCCAATTTTGATCCTCCTCTCGGTCAATCTATCACTTGTTATGACATGTAAACATTTCGACGAAGAACGGAAACAGAACACCAAGAGATAAACCAAATTATGATAAAATACATATGGTGAAGCTATTTATTACATACCTGATCATTACAGTTGATTCCACTTATAAGGTATCTACTGCACTTGCTGTTAACGATATCTTTCATTGGCAGTCACTAACTAACTGTACACAGTCATGCAACTTGTAAGGAAGGACATAAGTTGTGGTCTCTGTCCGATTATAAAATGGCTGTGTGTTGAAATTTGCATTATGGAAACTGGGCACTGTTTAATGCTTCCAAGACTAACCTGGTATCGCTTTGTGTTTTCAAGACAATTAATTGTAGGTTTCTCAAACCGCAAACGCAAATGATTCTGAAAGTTTCCTAAACAACGATAAATTTGTCACAAACTAGGTAGGTTTAATAAGTTCAGTAATAGCATTTGTGCTTTGAAGAAGACTAACTGACGGTGCAATTTATGCTCCACTAAAGTAAATTTAAAAATAAAGAAAAGAGACTTATTTCTAAAGCACGCAATGTGAGCGTCGTACGGCTGATCTATGTATTAGAAAATTTCTTGAAAAATGTGGTTACTATATTTTCAATTTTATCATTAATATTATCTGCGAAGACCTACATTGTAATACGTTCCTTCTCTGTAACTTGTTCGTGTGAAATAGAAACAAAAAAATCAGAAAATTTATGATTCTTGTTTTCTGACACACTTTGTGCGCCGGGAAGGTTTCCCATCATACTAATTACCACTAGGTAATAATTAAAGTTTTTTTCTAAAGGGTTTGATTTTGTACACCACATTCTGATTGCAAGTACTTGTTATTCCACGTAGTCATAAAACAAATTGCACAGGAAAGGGTTAAGCAGTATTGCAACCTACACCCATGATTTTCATATACATCTAAATCGGTTTGGAATATCAGTTTCCTGTCAGTTCATTATGTTCTCTACATCTGCTGAAGACCATGTAGTGATTGAATATAATACTTATCTAAATAGTTTTTCGATGTAAAAAGTTTCGGAAATCGTCAAATCGACAATATGTTGTAACTTTGTTCCTTTAGATTATAATCATGGACGCCAACGTACTTCGGATGTGGATTAGCCCGCCCGTCTCGTTTGAATTATTACTGTTGTAGAAGCCGGCATAATTTTGATTTTGTGGTACTATAGTGTCCTTAGTTGATAACACTGAATAAGTATTGTATTATTAGGTTTCCTTTAATGCGTGGATTATTTTACTTCCTACAGGCTTGTTTTCTCTGATAGTTTGATGGCAGGTTCCTGCACCGAGTCCTTATGAAAAGATTATTTATTCATTTCAGGGTTTTTCCACTTTCCCGTGCTCTGTTATCCTCTTCATGAAACAGTTCGTGTGAGTTTTTCGGCAATTTCTGGCGTCGTACATTTACTTGGTTAATCTTATTTGAGTTTTACGATTCAGCAAGTACAAGACACATACCGGTTTTTCCTGCGATAGAGCCTATCGAGCTGATACATTACAGTATACTTTATTAAGCCCAACTTACGTTAATTTTTGATTGCTGTGTCCTCGTATTTGCTTTTGTGCCGGTGTGTGTCTTTAGAATTCCGGCTTTCGATTTGTTAGTCGTTTTCAGTTAGCGAGGTTCTTGCAATCCCTGGGTAATTTCTTGAACCATTTCTTGCTGAGCTTTCAGCAACTGTTTCTTCGCCATTCGGGCTACAAATATGCATTGAACGAACTCCTAAAGGTAATGTTTCAGTACTACATGTTATTATGCCCTTACCGTTGCCCGTACGAAATCACACATTGGACGGAATACTGCGTTCCATTTTCATGTATACACTTTTGCCGTCTGTGAGCGTTTAAGTCGTTTTCTTTGACGACTTTAGCTAGTTCGGGCATTTATGATTGATGTCAGAAGCGATGCAGGTATTTGAATATGTCAAGACTTGTTACCCACCATTGTATTATTGGCTTCTAATTTTTCTTTTGTATATTTTCAGGGCTTATGTTCCATCATACTTATTACAAAATGATATATATCGGGGAAGTTTGGATTTTAGAAGAGATTCTAAAATTATTACCGGTGAAGAGTCCAGTTGTTTCCCTGAAGGTATAGAAACCAACGGTGAGAGGTCACATATGCCAATTAATCCTTTAAAAGAATCACAGAACTGCCAGAATAGGGAGAATGGTTTTTCTCAAACTCTCGCATTAAATATGTTAGGAAAGCTACATGTCTGCCAGGAATGTGGAAAGGATTTCACTCGAATATTTGCTTTTAGAGTTCACATGTTAACCCATACAACCCGCAAGCCACACATATACCACGAGCAGGCTAGGACTTTGAAAAGTTCTTCCCTCAGAAAACGTATGGTAAATCAAAACTTGGAAAAACAGCACGCTTGCCAGGAATGTGGGAAGGCTTTTTCACTAAAATGTTACTTGAGAAGTCACATGTTAACTCATAAGTTGGAGAAATCATTCACTTGCCAGGAATGTGAGAAGTCGTTCTCGAGAAAAAATAGTTTAAAACTTCACATGTATACTCATAAATTGGAAAAACCACATATATGCCAGAGGTGTGAAAAAGCTTTTTCCCAAAAATGTCACTTGAGAAGTCACATGTTAACTCATACCAACCAGAAGCCACACTCTTGTAGCGAATGTGGGAAAACTTTCTCTCTTAAAGGTAACTTAAAGGCTCATATGTTAACTCATTCAAAAGAGAAACGATATTGTTGTCATGAGTGTGGAAAGTCGTTTTTCCTGAAAGGTGACTTGAAAACTCACTTAGTAACACATAATTTAAAAAGACCACACGGTTGCAAGGTGTGCTCAAAGGCGTTCTCAAAAAGGAGTATTTTGAGAATTCATATGCTATCTCACAACTTGGGAAATCACTCGAGTATCAGAGAAGTAGAAAGCACTCTCGTATAAGAGTAGGTTAACCTTTCATTCTTCAGAGGGAAATTATTTCCCAGTACAGTTCTTACGCTGTACGTTTTCGAGAAATAAACTTCTTTATTTTTCTATTGTGTTGTTTTGTTTAGTGTTCCTTGCTGTTATTATTTAAGTATTTCGAGGGACCCGAGCTGGCAACAGTGACGCCGTGCGCTGTCTATTCCTTGTTGGTGACGGATAGTGCTGTTTTCCGTAATGTAAAAACAATATTTTTTCCGAGTAAACGTTTTGATGTAAAGGTAAGAGATATACTTTTATGATTAGTTTAGACCTTTGTTGTAGAGAAGGAATTTTAATTCTTCGGTATATTGTTTTGTGAAGGAGTGAAAAAAATAACTGTGCCATGTGGTTGGTGGAAAAATACTTCCCTCTGAGACACATAGTTATAACGATATGAAGAGAACGGGGGAATAACGATGAAAGTCATTTTCACACTTCGGAGAATTTAGCTTTTTAAACTGTGAAACGCTTTATTTTATGCATTTGATACAATGAGCAAGAATAAATGGAATGAAGCATAAGGTCAACAATCTGACAATGCACCAGAACTGCTCCAAGAGGTTATATTTGGTAACAATGGAGAAAATTCAACAATAGCATTGTAATGTAAAAACCAAAGCGGAAAAAAGATGAATGTCCAGAAAATTGAGTGAAAAACGATGAAAGTCACATTTCTGTCCTCTAACTTTAAATGAAAATTCTACATCACTCTAACGGATAAACCACTAAAAGATTTAAAATGAAAACAAATCAGAAGTATTGCTTCAAGCACCTAACTACTAATTGGGGAATACATCTCTGTTTGTTCATTCCTAATGCGGTAAATTTGAATAAAACATCACTGACTGCTTCGTGGTAAGAAGTTTAGAGATTTCCTGCAGGTCTTTCCACTTCAAAGCAGATATTGGTAAGACATGGGAATACACTTCACCTGGTAAGAGGAGCTCACCCTCCTGCAACCCAGATATCTGCTTCTTATTAATTGCCTGTGTAAGCACCACTGTTTCCCATGCACTGTTGTAACTTGCGGTGCGCATAAACATAATGTGTGGCTGTTCATTCTCTACTTTGACTTCCTTCAGGGGTCTGGAGGGAACAGGCAACTTCCTTTTGTACAATCCATTAGAGACAAAGAAATGTGTCCAAGCCTTGAACATCTGTTGGCACTCGACTACTTGGAATGGGCTAGGTTTGACTCTACTGGATCGTATGACCTCATACCAATCTGCGGAAACTTCAGTTCGAGAAGAGTGTGAAATGAGTCCCATATTTTTGTCACACTCCAGGTATGAGTCGCCACGTTCTGGAAACGTCATAGTTATCCTGTCCAAACGCTTACAAAATGCAATAACATAATGTATATAACTAAATACTGTGAAGTTTTTGTTTTGACCTGCACAAGAATCACAGAAAATATGCATATGCCTCACATCGTTGGATAGAATTTCAAATATGAAATGGTGGAGCATTGAGACGACTTCATCTGCCCCTTTCTTAGCTACTGTCTCGTCGTACCCGTAAAAGACTGATTCTCCCGATGGCAGCAGATGAATATTGAATAAATGCACCGTCAGTTGTCGTTTATAATACACAATATTACTAGCTATATTCGGGACTTGCAAATTCGCCTGAAAATCCATAGCAATGGCTTCTTCTTTTGTGGTTTGTGCGCAGCGTTGTCGACATTGACGTTTCCTGTAATAAAATGTTTCTGCTAGCCGCAAATGTATGCAATCATGCAGGTCCTTTTCCTTCTTCCTGCCATCGTCATCTGAGTTCGCTTTGGATGCCAATTCTTCTTGCAATAGTTTCTCTTGCGCCTACATTGCATCACATGCACAACATGTATCTGAACGGGGATATCCAAACGAAATGTTGTACTCAGTATTGAAAACACGCATGTAACTATCGTATGAAACATGGTTGTTAGGGTACATTGCTAAAAACATGTGATGCAGCTTCTTACCATTGAGTTCTGCCGGCAGATAAATCTTGGATGATTTCTTCAATGAGTAATGTGCTTTCCGACCTCGAAGAGATCGAATATGTTCATGAATTTTGTGTAAGGTTTCCTCGCGTAAAGAATGGTCGATTTTTGTGCTTTCCTCGTCTATCGGGGACTTCCGTAGCACATTCTTTCAACTGCTCGTGAATAGTCTGTAAAGTTCTCGCTGATATGCCATGAAGGGCCAATAATGCTCTGTAGCAAACCGGTATTTCCTCCATCACATCATTTCTTTTAACCCTCACTTTGTACTTGTACGCATTATCACGAAGGTAAGCCTCATTTTGAGTTTTTGGCGGGCGCCTCCTATTCACTAGATTAACTTCAATTAAACCGCTTAAATGGAGCCGTTGAGCATCTCGATCAGGCAAAGAATTGAAATGACTGATGATGATATCCGTCACTTCCGTGTACACTTTCAAAACACTTGAATCTTCTACACTTTCCGTCTGCACCTGTTTCATGCGTTTGTTGGCGTAATTTTTTGGAAGCGTCCGACACACGTCAATGTCTTCTTTTCTTCCCATGTTCTTTTGCATCTAGGCACGAGTTAACATCCATGTTAACTCCAAAACCGTGTTATTATTAACGCACTTCTCAGCAACACGACTGCTCTATGTAAAGGCGTGTTTCTACTGGCAGCTAACAGCGTTGCGAAACAGTGGTATCATTCGATCAAAAGTGTAACAATACAAAGACTTGTTCAGCAGGAAATTGGACTTCCATCGTTTATTCATCATATGCTGTGACATTCACCTTTCTTCCCTATTTCAAGGTTTTTAAAAACTTTTTACATGGGACTAAAAGCGTTTCTGTGGAAAATGAATATATATGCAGAAAGCTCATGCTGACCTCTACCGTTGGCCTTCACAAAATAAAAATCGTTAAAAATGGACTCTCATCGTTATTCCCCCGTACTCTTCATATGTATGAGCGGGAATATTATTTCCTCTAATACTAAGGAGTGCCTTTGACTTCTTTCAGAGACACAATGTCAAATAGAACTTTGTAAGAGGAAGAGGCTTTGGAATTTCTATTTGCTCTTCCTAATGAACCGGAGAATTCTGGTACAGAATGCGATAGCTCAAAAGAGGATTTGAATGGTGATACAACTGAGGGAATGAGGGAAATACGCACACGGTCCAAAGCTAGCTCGATTTTGACATGAGTGTTCTCTCATCACCTTCACATATGTTGGAAGCAGTGCTTACTTATGAATCTCCTACAAGTGTGATCGCAGCTCCCACAGTCGATGACAAATCGCCGTCAGACATGAGTGTAAATTCGTTGTCCCCACTTCTGTTCTCAACTTTGAACTTTGATCCTGAAAAATATAACTCTATGAAGGCGAAACACCGAACCACTCTTCCTAAGAATATTCCTGAATTATTTCATATAGATGACGATCAGCTTTCAGTTTTGAGTGAGGTTTCTGAAGCTGATGTTGCTCAAGCACCGGAAACTGAAGAACTACAGTTATCATGGGAAGATAGTGTTGTGTCTCAGCAAAATGATTTTTCCACTGTCTTCTAAATCGCCGGAAGTTACGTTTTCATTCAAAGAAGATGTAACACCGGTTGTTTTTTTCGCAAGATTCTTTTCACTCGATATCTTCGAAATTATAGTTGAACAAACAAACTTGTATGCTAGACAAGTGCAGATACCTCATTGGAAAGACACATCGGTGACAGAAATGACAGCTTTGTTTAGTGTTATAATCAGAATGGGCATCAAATGCGGTCTCGTTGTGTTTATTGGTCAACATCCTGAACTTGGAGATGCATCGGTGTCTTCTGTCATGATGAAAACACGATTTTGACAATTAATGTCAGCTCTACATGTGAAGAACAACGAATCAGCTAAGAAACGCGGAGAAGATGGCTATGATATTCTACATAAAGTTCGGCCATTAATTGATGCTTTATCAGAAAAAATTCTCATGGAGTATAAGTCAAGCTCAGTTCATTCTATTGATGAAAGTATGATTCATTTCAAAGGTCGAAGTTCGTTACGACAATATATGCCTCAAACCTATTAAGAGGGGTTACAAAGTTTGGTGTCGTGCTGATCCAGTTACTGGATACCCAGAAAAATTGCAAATATACACTGGCAAAGAAACAGATTAATATGGAAAAGAAGGACTAGGATATAGAGTGGTGATGCAATTGTCTCAGAATCTGCAGAACACAAAATCTCTTGTATCATTTGATTTTTTTTTTTTTTTTTTTTTTTTTTTTACCTCAACGAAGCTAATGGAAGATTTATATAACCACGGAATATGTTCAGTTGGTACGGAGAGATCTGATAAAGTTGACCTTCCCGATTTTATGAAGAAAAATGGGAAATCTGCAAAGAAGTTGCCAAAACTAAAGCAGGGAGAATTCCGAGTAGTTACAAAGAATCATACATCGGCTATTGAATGGATGGACAAACGATTTGTAAATGTACTTACAACAGCGCACGACGCCAAAAACGTAATTACTGCTTCGAGAAAACTGAAGGATGGGAGGAGAGTTGATGTTTTTTGTCCAGCTGCTATTAGAGATTATACTGAGTTTATGAGAGGTGTAGATCGATTTGATCAAATTTTAAATTGTTATCCATGTCCCAGCGAACTAAGAAGTGGTGGCACAATATTTTTCTCTCTACTAGATACGAGCTTGACAAATGCATACATTCTTCACAAATTATTCTTCAGACAACCTATGGACCATGTATCCTTTCTCTTGTCAGTTGCACGGGGATTACGAAACAACTTTAGTAGCAGGAAAAGAATGCGTCACACCCCGTATCAATTGCAGAAGCGTTTCCAAACATCAAAATCTTACGGACTTCCTGACAGTGTGCGGCTGGAAAACGTCGGAGTTCATCTGCCAAACAAAACTATCTCTTACCGTCGCTGTCGATTATGCTCCACGAAGGATCACGAAAAACGTTCTAATCTGGAATGCACAACATGCAAGGTACCACTTTGTGCTGCGCCGTGTTTCGTTTTATTCCACAGAAAATAAAGATGGAAATTCAAAACAGATGCATAGAACACAAAATATTTAAATTACATTAATTTACTTAATAGTAAATGAAGATAAAGTGTAGCAAAGATGCGGCAAAATTATAAGGTAGTCGACTGTAATAAAATAGGCTGTTTTTCAAAAACACATCCACACACTGTCATTTAAAAATATGTCAATGTATTTTTTTAAAAAAATAAGTTCCAAGGCGATTATGAGTAATAATTGTATAAATCATTTGCCAACAAAATAAAATGCTTCAATATTTGTGGTTATATAAAACTTCGCAATAAAATAATATTTATAGTTGTTTTCAAAGTCTAGTTTCAGAGGGAAGATATTTCCCACACGAAGTACAGAAAAATATACAGAGGGAAATATATACCCCCCCCCCTGGTTCGTACACCGATTACCAAAATCATCATTTCAGGGCAGAAATTTGTTTTATGCTTTTTTTTCCTCTTCAGCTAAGCACATGGCACTAATAATATCTTTATGAGTACCTTATGGGACATAAAGGGTTAAGGTCTCACATATTAAAATACATCTGTAAGAAATGACACACCTAGCATGTGCCTTGGAATTCTGCTCCTTTGCGTAGGAGATATCTCACACAAAGATAATTTGAAATATTTTTTAAAGCAAATATTCCAGAGAGTTGCCTAAGTTCACCAAGCCTGTATGCCGAAAATCAAAGTGAAATCATTCTAACCCGAACAATGGAATTTATACTTACCAACAATGTGGCATTACTGTTTTGCGAAAACTTTTAGTATTCATGTTAAGCATGAATTTGTCATAAAGTTTGTATATTGCCTGGTCATACAACACTGAGACGAGGGGCTAGATCTGCAATTAGTGTGGACTCCGTACAACCACCGGTTCATTAATCTGCTACAGTCATTGGGTAGTGGTCTTCAGACAATTTGGAGCATTCGTCAGACAATCATACTCATTCAGGGATGCTATGCCTCGAGGAGAATTTAATTAATAGATCTCATTACTGGACCCAGCGAAACACTTTTAAGAAATATACGACGTGTATGATACACTACTAATTAGTTTTAGAAAACAAGCTATTTCGACATTGAGGAGAACACACATGTGAGAGAAAAATATTTTGAATTTTTGTCCATTGAAAATTTTCAGTATTAATGTAATACTGAGTCTTATTTTCAAGAAACCATAGACTTGTCGTAAGTGGAAATTTTCACGAAAGCAGATTTGAAGAAACTTTTAACCAATATTTTAGGAAAGCCTCACTCTATAGGATGTGGATAGCCTTTAATATAATGTGAACTATTTGTATCAATAGAGAAAGAATTTCTTACTATAGAATTGTTGCAGTCTTGATTCTATTTTGGTTGTAGTATGAATTTCTAAAAATGTAGCAAATTTTTCATTGAGAATCTTAGTTTTGATCCCGTGTGATATTTCATATAGTAGTGTTGCCCATACTTCCCATCAATTAATCACATTGGCTGATTACATGTCTGCCGCAGTTGCCAGATGTATTTATCTTGTTACAGGCTAACGTGTTTATTCTGAAAGCGTTACAATTCTAACAAATTTTCGATAATTAAACAGAACAATGATATCTCAAGAATTGCAACAATAAGTAATTAACTACAGATCTATAATGAAATATGATTTTCATAAGTTTCTTTATGTTAATACTTGTTACTACTTAATGTTAGTGTAAAGCTTGTTATTAAGGAGATTATTCAAAAATACGCATGATATGGATTAGGGTATGGAAATCTTGAAAAATATGAATTACTAATTTCTAATATACATGGGACAGAAACGGAAAGATAAATTAACTTCACTGTTTTTTCAGTGAAAGATTTTCAGTTTATAAAGTGTTACCTTTTCTGTGTTCCTCTTTTTGTACAATATAACACAGTAACTGTTCCGTATTCAAATGTAAAAGAAAAGATAAGGTTCGTGGTCGAATAGATTCTTCAGGTTCAGTTATTCGTTTGCAAAGATATTTGTCATTCAGTCCATCCGAGGATTCATGGCACTACCTCTAGGTCTTCTCAATGTTGAATTCGTGTTGCAGGTCCTTCAGATTACCAGGATATACTGCTGGTGGAAGATCAGTTGAATTCGTGAATTTCTAATGCAGGGCCCGTTGAGTATTCTTTCATCCTTTTAGAGTAAATTTTGCTACATGAAATAAAAAGATCAAAAACTCAACTCATTGTGCTTTCCCAGACTTTGTACTGGAAACTTAATTTCTATTTGCATAGAATTTATCGATTATTTCTTTTGAGCAATATTGTAATATTATTTGGTACAACAAACAGTACACGAATGTTTTGTTCCATTTTGAAAACCATAAAGTATCTTGTACTATTTATATTACAACAGATCGTAAATAAAAGTTCATAGCAAGAAACAGTTATATGAGGTCTATCAAAATTAATCATCATTCTCATCTGCAGTTGAAACATTCATGTTGTTAAATTTATCGTAATATTGGAAAAACATCTTTTTTCTTAGGCTTATATATAATCAGTTCCCTAAACTCTGCATTTGTTCTAAATTTGCGATTAAATCTGTTTCGTTTTGTATTGTGTTCTTATGACTTAAAATCATACTCTTTCACTAAATCCCAGTGAATATGTATAGTATCAAATGGATAAAACTTAGGCAGCTTATCTTCAACATATCCTCTTAAGTCAGGTAAATTCCCAGTAAAACCTAATACAGTATTAATAATATCTAAGGTTACATAATATTCATACAATATTTTAACACTATTATTCTAATGTAACTACAGAGATAATAAAGACACGACCTCAAGACATATTGCAGACAAAGAATTTAAAAAAAAAAATAAAGCATGAGAAAGAGTGTTTGATAAAGATGCAAACTTATAAAGAAAACGTTTACCTGACCTAGGTACTGCTTTAACTATGAACACACAAGATTCGGTTTAGGTTTATAAATATTTAGATTTTTAAATGTGTTGTTTGATTTTTATGAATCATTTGCTATAAAAGGTTTTAGTTTTATAATAAATATAAGTGTGAAATTGAGTAGTTATACATTTACGGTTCCTAACAAAGAACTTAAGAAATTAAATATTCATTACAAATCAAAACAAAAAGAAACAAATCAAACAAAAAGAATTAAAGCCAAGCAAAGAACAAGGTATGTTTTATCTTTTCTATTCCGCAAATTAAAAAAAAATAAAGAAATGAAAACAAATGATAAGATTCATTACGGAGGCCTTACATATACTATTCCAACCATTTTGGCTTTAATAGGAGCTCTAGATTCTGCTGCTGGAGGTTCTGCTACAATTGTTAAAACTGTTTATTATGTTAAAAAAATACAGAAGAATCAGAAAAACAAGAGAGACATGAAATGAAGGAACAAACAGATGGTAAGATTAAAAAAAACTTGAATCCAAAAAGAATAAAGGAAAAATCAAACCCTTAAATAACTTTGATGTAATACGTCTCGTCAAACAACTAAAAATAAAAAAATTGAGGTGTATTTATGAGTGACGAATTACCCAAACAACCGAAGAATAGTATGGTATTGCTAATTTTAATATGTCTAAAAATATAGGAACATGTCGGATTTGGTTGGAAAAAGGAAATAAGCAATGTGTGTTCGATTCATTCAGAGGTAATCATCAAAAACTCTCATAAAATACATATCTCGATCATAACAATATAAAATATAATAGCAAACGTCTACATTGCAATGAAGTAATGTGTGGATATTTATATATTGTAGTGTTGAAAATATTTATGGTTGGGTATAGTTTTTCAGAAATCATTAGCATATTACGCACGTTGACATTCCTTTCATAAAGAAACGTACATGTTAGATACATAGAAACATTTTATTGTTTTTAAGCCTTTTCTTTCTTCATGTCTGATACTATGTGAGATATGGATCTATAGCTTAACATGGATTTCCCACCAATAGTAGAACCCGAGTCTCTCGCACCAAACAGATGAAAATACTCATACACAGATATATTTTCTACAATAAATCCACCACAGTTAGACACCTACGATTTGTTCTTTTTTTCTTAGTTTAACGTCCGATGATTATACCAGAGGCTAAGGGAGATGGTGATAGGATGGATTATAATGATGGAATGACGAAAACGAGAGAAAATAGGAAAAGCCCGAGAAAACTCATGCGTATGGTCTTTAACCAACACAAAGCTTACTTGGCTGGAGCTGGAATTGAACCAGGGATCTCACGCGCCAGAGATGAGCGGCTGGCTGGTTTTGAGTTTAGCATCCCTTTCATCAGCGAGTCTATATGAGATGGGACCTACTGATTAACGTGGAATCCGAACCACATGAGCTCTCGCTGGGTATCGGACCCGGGTCTCCCAAGCCAAAGGCGCGTATGCTAACCTCTTAGTCACGAAGGAACTCCCAGAGATGAGCGCGACTTTTTTTACACACTTTTACTAAACAGACATTACCAAATACGCACACTCTAGCACTTCCGTTCGGCCCGGCAAGTACCCAAACTAACCAGAATTGCAACACAATACACACGCGTTTTGTTGTTGCGGAACGCACGTCACTAGCCAAGTGATGTCACCTCTGTGTGGAGTTGGAATTGCTTATCATTGGTGCTGCTGCTTTGTATGTGTTTCTAGCGCCGATGGCTATTGTGATTTATGAGTACGAGGATTGAAGGGTGTGCCTGAAATTTTATGTATTGTTGGAGAAGACTGCACCTGAGACCGTTGTTATTCGACAAGTCACTAAGGATAACTCTTTGAATAAATCACAAGTTTACAAGGTATTTAGTCGGTTCAAAAATCGACACCTCACTAAAATGTTCTTACGACTTGATCCCATTCCTGCCTGTAAGCGTAAGCAGGGCCAACCATGGCTGATTCCGTCCTAGTCCAAAATCTAATTTTAAAATTCGCTGGTACGTATTCCATGACAAATTCGTTCTTGACTTATTGTTGTTTTTTGACTATCGTCATTAATAGCCTGTCATTTTTCAGTATTTTTTTTCATTTTGTTGTTTTTCAGTCATTTTGTCAAAATCAAATTCCGAAGCCTCTCACTTACACCTCCTAACTTATCGCCAGCTATCTGCTTCTGCAGGCTATATATTAAATAAATTCATATTAGGATCATCTACTATGTATATTAAATCACGACTTTCTAGCTGAGAGCAGTCAATAAATAAAATGCAGATAATTCTGCACAGAATATTTTACACTAACTTCAAAAGTATTATCCAAATTTATTGAGGCATTTGTTCCACTGTGACACTAGTCGCACAATGTAATGCTCGTAAAACTCCTTTGCTTTCTGTTGGAATCAACTGTGCATGCACTCTTTGACCTCATCGCCTTTTTGAAACCGAGGTCCCTCGCATTTCTTTCTTTCTTTTTTTTTTTTTTTTTTTTGAGCACACCGAAGATGTGAAAGGTAAGTGGGAACAGATCTCTACTGAACAGGGGACAGATCCCTACTGACGACTTCCCACTTAAACTTCTGCAGAAGTTCCTTTGTTGCATTTGCTGTGTGTGTTCTAGCGTTGTCGTGCAACAGGATGCCACCACGAGAAAATTTACCAGGACGTTTCGATTTGATTGCCTTCCTGAGCTTTCTTAACATTTCACAACACCCTCTCAGCATTGACCGTATTGACGGGGATTGTATTTTGCGATCGAAGAAGAACGAAAGCATTACCACGCCTGTATTAGTATAGCACCAACTTTCGTCACAGGTAACAACTGCTGAGAGAACGTCATCTCCAACGTCGTAACGCTGCAGAGAGTACAGAGATATGCCTACACGACAGAATTCTTGTTCAGGTGTCAAATGATGGAGATCCATTGCATGAACACGTAACTTATGTCTTGTCCATTATAGGTTTGGAATTATTCCACAGTATTAATAAAACAAAAACTGACCAAATCACCAAATATATATCAATATTACTAGCGTAATATTTTAGACAATGTAACTTCGCCTAACCGATGTATATTCGATGCTTTGGTCAGCTTTTGTTCTATTAATACGTCACGTAACTTCAATGTGTCCACAATGATAACGTGAACCACATCATGGCTAAGCCCCACTGATGCATGAACGTCATCTACGGTTACACATCTTTCTTGAATTGCTCATCCACTTTAGCAACATGCTGGTGTGTGAAATGTTTTGGTGCACCACTCCTCTTTCCATTCCCTATCGGCATGAGTTCTTCACGAAAACGCTCGTACCCTTCGTGAACTCTTGACGGTAATATACACTCTTCTTTTTTCGTTTGCTTTCCTTTTCCCGCTTACACAGAATCAACATTTCTGATGATCCACTTCCATCTTGTTCGGTCTCAAACATCATCCTCTATTAACTTCTTTTCTTCTAAGTCAATAATTACACAAATTATTCATCTTATTTTTCGTCTTTCTCTTCTTTTGCCTTCTTCTTCCATCTTCTACACACTCTTGTGGACATAATCATAATTTCTTCTCATACCATGACCATACCGCTGTAATTATCTCTCGTGTACTTTCTTCGACTTGTCAATCACTTCAATGTTGCCTCTTATTCTTTCGTTTCTGATCTTGTCCAACATTGATCTTTCTGGTAACATCACAATCTATCTGAGTATTTTCATTTTGGCTACATCTAGTTTCTTCTCTTGCATCTTCTTGATTCCTCAAGTTCCTGCTGCTACAACATTGTAGATCTCACTATGGTCTTTAGGTTGTTCCTTTCACCTTGAGACTTATTTTTATTACAAAGAATACTTCAGATCATTTTCAACTCCATCCATTCCATCTTAATTCTGTGCTCTATTTCTGCATCTAAATTCCCATCCTGTCCTTCCATCTGTACGGTTCCTCTGTACCTCTTCCAGGTTCATATTTTCAGTTTTCTTTCTGCCGATATTTAATCCTCTATTCTTTAAAGCTCTTTTCCCTCTTCTAATTTTTCCGTTTTGGTATGGCATAAGACAGTATCATCTACAAACATCATACACCAAGGTGATGCGTCTTTAATACCTTAGATATGATATACATAACCATGTTGAATATATATTGGCTTCAGAAAGATCCTTGATGTAATCCGACACTTATCCAGGCCGTGTAGCCTACGCTGCTGTTAACCCTTCTCCTAGCTTCTTCATACATCTTGGTGAGGCAAACATATTTTTCTAGTACAGTTATACTTCTCAGCAACTTTTAGATCTTTTGATGCGGTACTCAGTCATGAGCTTTCTGTAGATCAATAAACACTACATGTAGTTCTTTCTTCTTTTCTTGTTATTTTTCCGTAATTTGTCTAATTGAAAAAATTGCATTTGTCTTTCCCCGACCTGGCTTTAATCCAATTTATTCCTCTTTTGTTGATGTTTCATTCCGAAGCTAATCTCTCAGTGATTCTTTCTCAAATGTTCATTGTATGGAACATCAGCTGAATCCCTTTATAATTATCACATTCTTGAATATCATCCTTCTCCTTGAAATTTTGTTATTTTTATAATTCATTTTTGGGTATTCGTTCCTCGGCAAATACATCTTACATCAGATTGTTTTTTTTTTTTTTTTTTTTTTAAAAATAGATCTATTCCTTCTTCGCGGAGACATTTCCATACTTCCACATGTATTTCATTCGGGCCAGTTGCATTGCAGTTTTCGTTTTCCCTAGCTCTAATATTACTTCTTCTTTGCTTATGTTATATGCAACTAGCCTAGCTTGGTATACCGTTCTCCAAGATTTCATTTAACAGCTTTCTATAGTGGACTTCCCATCTTTTTTATTTTATAATCTCCTGTAGTAGGTCTGTTTTTCCGTTCTTTATCTGTCTAATATGTGAGAAATATTGTTGGTTTGTCTCGTACTCTGTCATAATTACACCTCAATACCATCCAACAACTTTATTTATTTTAACACTTTATGTCACGATTCGTTTTTGTTTTCACAGAAACTCCCAATGAACTTTCCGTATCTCCGATAACTAGAATATGATAAGGGTATAAGATGAATAAACATGTAAACGACAGAAGATTAATTTTTTTCTTACGATATTTGAGATAGTTCATGTGGATAATTTAGAAAAACGTAAACAAAACTTCAAGGGCAACATACAATTTGTTAGAAATTAAATTTTCGTTGTAACATTCCATGTTATCTGCTTTGCAATCCAAAGGAGACGGATGATAGATAAATTCTAATAATGAAAATGAAGTACATGGGACAGTGTAAGGAAATTGAACAATCTCCCTATCGTTCCTAAAAACAAGTCAACAGGCTATATTTGCCGTGTCCTGAGATAGTACCAGGGATACTTGCTTAAAGTTGTTTTGTATGTATCCGTGTGTATTAATCATCCCCATATATATATATATATATATATATATATATATATATATATATATATATATATATATATATAGATATAGATATATATATATATATATAGATAGATAGATAGATAGATAGATAGATAGATAGATAGATAGATAGATAGATATTGTTATAGGACTCTGTTTCGAATCTTACTAGTGCAATGATATTATATTATAAAAGTAATCTAACTTAATTCCATTTACATCATTTATTGTGTTTGTTAAAATTTATTGCCTTGCAAAAGGTTTAGAAAGAAATTGTCATGAAGTTCATTCACGCTATTTACGATTCTGAAGTTTTCGTTATGAAACAAGATACTGCAAGCTAGTAAAATTACATCAAGAAAACTTACATAATGAGACTGTTAGATAACTGTTACTAAATCAACATTTTAATCCCAAAATTGTATCAGCGAATGTTTGTAATATTGTAAAATCTTTGTATTCATCTTTTCAGTAATTTCCTGGATTGGCAGAATTCAAATTGTCTGGAATTTTGTGCCTTGAAAATTTTAAAGATTTTTGGTCAGCAGAATGTTCTTTCTCAACTGAGTTTTCACGTGCCTGCTGAGATCGATGGCGTCTGAAAGTTCTTTGGAAATCTGCAATTTCATGTTTCCGGTTATATAAAATGTTTCCTTCAAAATTATAGTAGTAGTATAGAAGAGAATCGCGGAAAAGAACGAGAGACGCGGTCTTAGATATTAACCGAGTCACGTTAACGGAAACGCTAAGTTTTTAGATAAGTCACTTTCCTGAAGTATTATGCGCTTCATAGTATCGAACTTACAAATCATCATTTACGTCATTCTCTAGGTTTGAGTAATGTTAAAAGTATCCGCGATAGACTTTCTGTTATGCGTTTTGATTGCCAAGTTTGATACCTTCAAGGATATTTTATACCAGCTGGAAACAGAACTGTAGTGGAAGATCTTTTGGACGGCAAGGCACCAGGTATGGCATTCTTATTTAGGCCAAATTATTTTATTATTTGTCCTCACGAATCCCAGATAGTTGAATCCTGACCAATCCAAGTTTTTGAAAACCTTAATCTGTACCAACCTGTTCCCAATAAACTGAATTAACATGGACACGAAGGCTTTGCGATTTCTTGAAAATAACTCCTATGGTTCTCACTCTAAGTCAAATTTACAATTTACTTAAATCCTGCTCAAGTTTCAGGAGCGTATTAGAGAGAGAAATCCCAGATATTTCTCTAGTTTCGTCTGGTTTTTACTCAAACGCTACGACCCTCATACATGAATACAATTAGAGTAAGGTCAGCGAACAATATATATATATATATATATATATATATATATATATATATATATATAATCGGAAATAGGTGACTATAGGGTCTTTATCTCCAAATTTGCGCTATATAATGGCAGTTGATTTCACGAGATAATAGAAACATCAACTACAGTCTAGCTATTAGACGCGTTCCAAAACCCGGTTAACTGATTTCGGTTATGTTTAACCCCTTCGGTCCCTATGTTCACATTTGTGTACGCAAATTTATATATTTTTCCTGATCGTTTCGTTAAATCTTCTTGATTAATTCCTGGCGTACACACGCGTGGACGTCTGAACACCACACAGATTTTTTTTTATTTTTTTTTTGCATTGAAAGAAGTAAAATATCTATTTTTAATAATAGCATTATTTCATTTTCATTATTAGAATATATAGGAAAATTTGTAACTATAATAATTTCTACTATTTGTGCTAATCATTGATGTAACAAATATTGCAAGCATATAGTCAATCGTTTCGTTCTTTTCATTCTTAGGAGAGCTGACCACAGAAGAAGTTCTAGATTTGCTTTAGGGTTCAGATCGACGACCCAGATAAGTATCCAGATTTTATGCATAATGACTCCGGTAACTCTAGCAGTGAAGATAGCGATGGCGGTGTTGCAACAGACGAAAATCGCAAGCAATAAATTGTTGTACTCGTTATCTGTTCTAAAGAACTGAACTACATACACGAGGTTATTTGGCCAATCAGAGACGGGTCCATTTAGTTGTAGTGAGACACGTTCAAATTTGAATTTTAACTACCTCAGAATTTTGTCCAATTTTTGTTCAACTAAGAAAAAAATTTGTACAATCCAAATAAACGACGGAGGGCCATTTCAAAATGTGACCACTTCAATTATCTATAGTGCGACATCTTCTAAATAAACAAACTTGTGATTCGCCAAATAACTTTGAGTAATAATTCAATTCTTTAGAATATATAACGAGCACAATTTATTGCTTACCATTTTCGTCTCTTGCAACACCGCCATCGCTATCTTCACTGCTAAAGTTATTGGAGTCATCATCCATAAAATCTCGATCATTACCTGAATCGTCGATATCTGAACCCTAAAGCAAATTTAAAACATCTTCTGTGATTAGCTCTCCTAAGAATGAAAAGAACAAAAACATTGACTATATGCTTTTTTTAAAAAAAAAAAATAGATATGAAAATTGCTTTTATTTGTTCCACAAAAATAAGAAAATGGATATTCAGAAACACAGCAAACAGTTTGATGTCATGTTATGTTCTCAAAAAAGGAGAAAAATGTAAAGAAAACATTACTAAATAAAATAGTATAGTATTCCGTTCATGCTATTTTGAATATATAAATGTAGCTGTTATTTGATTGTCACAACAATGTAATAATATGTCAGAAGAAAGGTGTAGTATAGCAAGAAACGGAATAAAATGTATCATAATTGTTCACAAATATTTAGATATGCAATTGCTTGTTACTGAACCAATGTGCACAAATGTGGACATAGTATTTTCTTGTAAAACAATAAACAAATTCAAATTCTGAAAAATAAATTGAAAAATATGATTTCAAATGATGCAGCATACAAACAATTGAAAGATGGTTTTAAAAGGTTGGTAATCTGGGACCGAAGGGGTTAAGGTTGAAACAGAATGTGTCGGTTTATTTCAGAAACCGAACTCTAATTTGGTTCAGTTTTGTTTGAAAACAGACATTATATTACCGTTTTTTTTAAACTGTATTTCCAAACATATTTTCAAAAAGTTCCGAAAGATATGTAATGCTTTCGTTTCAGGTTAAGGTATTAAGCATCTACTGATTAACTTTTGAATGGAATTACGAGTTCCCATTTTTTTTCCTATATATATTTTTGTGAAAACGTTAGTGAGCAATAGAAAATACAACTGTTTTTCGGTTGGGCTTGGTTTCGGTTAACCATTTAAAAATAAAATGAAATGAATTATATGCGTCCCACCATTATGCTTGTCAGGTTAATAAAGACCATGATTAAAACAAGTGTATTATAAAGGACGAATTGGTGGAATAAGAAAATGGGAGGAAACGGAAGTACGGGAGTATCCCGAGAAAACCCACGAGCACGGTGTTGCTCTAACAGCACAATTACATAGCAAGCATATGCCTATCATGTTCCCTCAGGTACCGGGAGTGTATCCAGTATGTGCCTTATGTACCTCAGAGAGAAATCAGATGGATGTCAAGTGATAGTTAGTCTATGTCCGCCTCTATGCACATGACTGACATGCAAAGGTGTCCAAACTCGCGAGCCCGAGACTCACACTCAGCCGGGCTCGGGCTCAATAATTAAGCGCGAGCCCAAATGAGCCCGAGCCCCAATGAAGTAAGTGAGCGCGAGTTTGAGAGAGCGCAAACCCAATCGAGACAAGTGAGTGCAAGCCCGAGTGAACGCGAGCCCAGTTGAGAAAAGTGATCGCGAGCTCGAGTGAGCGCGAGCGCAGTTGGGAGAAGTAAGCGCGAGCCAAGTTGAGGGAAGTGATCGTGAGCCCGAGTGAGCGCGAGCCCAGTTAACAAAAGTGATCGCGAGCCCGAGTGAGCGTGAGTCCAGTTGGGAGAAGTGATCGCGAACTCAAGTAAGCGCGAGCCCACTTGAGGAAAGTGAGCGCGAGCCCGAGTGAGTGCAAGCTCAATTGAGAGTAGTGAGCGTGAGTCCGAGCGAGCGCTAGCTCAATTGAGTGCGAGCCCGCGCTCACTTCACACTCACGTGGACTCATTTGCTTTAGAGTCAAAAAGATAGGAAACTCATTCAATGTGTAGAATAGAAAAGGAAGATTGAAACAACTCTACAAAAAAAAAAAAAAAAAAAGCACATTCTTGAATTCTGAGCTGTCATTTTATTGTCCAAAGGACTTCAAACACCTTTCAATAGAAAACCGACTTTTTCATAGTTATTATGAAAGGATGGTATTTGTCTGAGACAGATATTTGTTTTAGTAACAACTTCCATGACCCAATCTTTTTTTTGTGTGTGTGTGTGTGTGTGTGTGTGTGTGTGTGTGTGTGTGTGTGTGAGAGAGAGAGATCATAGCTTAAGAAAAATACTCGACCGTGGAAAGTAGGAAATTTATTTACTAGCAACTAATGAAGCTGTGCGTTCGTAGAAAAGTCGAGCGAAATAATTATGTATTATTTAATTGTAGCTTCTTTAAATCCCAATAAACAAGAATAGCTTTTAAGAATGTTGATAACTTGTACCATCATGGTTATTCAGCCCATTAATTTATATGAGGAAACATTGTTTTAATTTTTTGAAATAAAAGAATTTTAGCAAGTTAATTTTCCTGACTTCTTCTTGAGATCTTTAAATGTATTCTATGCGAAATTTAACTACTATATTATGTAATTTTAATATATATAAAAAACTAAAATAATATTACATTGAATATTTTTAAAGCAAGAAACTCTTAAATAGGCCAGAAGGACAACTTAGTAAAATTGAATGATTAAAATCTCATCTATTTAAAAGAAAAACACTTCCTCATATAAATCAATGGGCTATTAAAAAAAGAAAGATAGCAATTCAACATCCCAAAAAATAATACACACACACACCTCCTTTCATTAAAGTCGTTTTTCAAAAGCTACCCTGAAATGATGGCGTGTCGTTCATTACAATCGGAGTTAAAAGTGAGGGAAAACACAAAGGACGTCATCCTCTACTTCCTAAAATATCTATGGCGTCCCAGGCCTGTAGCCAGCCTGCAAATTTAGGGGGAGCTAAATGTAAATTAGGGTGGGCACACACAGAGAGAGAGACAGACATTATATATATATATATATATATATATATATATAATGTCTATCTCCGTGTGTGATGATGAGTAATTTCTTATGCTCTTAAAACTAAAACTACAGCTTGAAGGAATTATTATTAAAATTTTCCCCTGTAGCGTTAGTACAGCTGTACCTGGAAGCTAGAATACTATGTGTTTCCTTTTTGTTTATTTGTTGTGGCAACAATTTTTTTCCGTTATAACAAGATGGATTGGCGTGAATTTTTAAACCAACCCTCGTATTATTCCAACATCAATTCTTGGAAATGAAATGCGACTAATCAACAGTTGGAGAAGAACAATGCGCTCAGGAATTTCTCGCCCAAAAGGTACCTCACTTCTCCAGACAGTCTTGCTTCCTCCCGTCAGCCCATATTTGGAGGAAAAATTTAGCTACTCTCGAGAGAAACGCCCACGCAGAAGCCCTCATGACGATGACAGATCTTTACGTGACAATGTGAAAATTATCAATAATCATCAGTTCCACAACTTATTGGAACTATCAGTGTTTTTAATGTGATTTCTATTAACCTGTAGACCATTCATTATATATTATTAACATTATAATAATGCAAAAACTCAATGCTCTCTACGAACTATATTTTAGTTTAGTCAGTGTATTCTTGCGCCGTTAACTGACAACTATGCGAGGCAGGAAAGGGTCCGAAGAGAGGACACTCACTCTCTCTCAACATGTGAAAACAGCAAGTGTATATACCCTCAAAGGATAGAGAGAAAGTATTCATCGTAATGTAAAAGAGAGCGTTAACAACTATTAAGTAAATTGAACGTACTCAACTTACGCTCTAAAGTGCATCACGAAACATAGGAACAGTGCTACCAAAAATAAATGCTGCTTCAATAGCAAGAAGAAATATGTGAATAAGAATTGTTCTTACGTAGTTCTCCCTCTAATACAACGATTTTACAGAAGAGCCATGTTATATGTCAAGGAATGGGACATTCAACTCATCACTTCCCAGTCATGGATGTCAACTCTTCGGTAGTGTACCAGTGAATTTTATTTCGTATAGTCGCCGAAACCGTCGTGCGCGGTTACGTGTCGTTTCGAAAATGTGCATTAGGGCCAATATATCGTCGAGTAATATATTATCCATAATTTGCAAATGTTATTATTGTTGAATTATATGTAATCCGTACAGTGAAAGTGAATGATAATATAGTGCTAATTTAAAATTCTTGTTATTATTCATAAAAGTGAAAAGTGCTAACCCGATGTGTTTAATAAGTTTTCTTTTAGCGGTTCAAATGTATACCAGATAAAGTATATACGGCGTAAAGTGTTTGTCAGAAGGTAAGGTATCTATCAACAGAGAAGTTCAAACATTACTTTCGTCTCCCACTACTCGTCTGGTGTTAATCACGCTTGGCTATCCTACCTTGCACTTTTACAGGTATTGACCAATGTATCTTGGAGCTGACGTAACAGCGATGGTGGGTATATGGCTTAGGCCTGTGATACATATAACGCCCGAATCCTAGGACCGTGGAGGAGTGAAGATACTTGTTTATTGCCAGTCTCTTACTTCAATTTACCAATTTGTGTATTTGAATGAAGGTGTAAAGGAGACTTTGAGAGATCCAAGGTTCGAATCCCAATATTATTATTATTAGTCGGTTTTCTCGCACTGGAACAAACGAGTATCGAACCCCATTCCCCTTATATCTGGCACTTCGAACACGGACATCCGGAACTCGAACCCAGAACCGGCACTCCCCTTATATCTGTCGCTCCGATCAGGAACACACCTTATACCGTTTTCTCATCTTCTAGGAAATAAAAAAAATATTTTTTAAAAAATAGTTGGCAGAACGAACAAATCATTAAAATTTCCAAAGAATTAGTACAGGAAATACGTTTTTTAATTTTTGATCGACTAAAAAATATTTGTAAAACTTGAAGAAATGACATGTAGAGAGTAATGACATTTAATACTACCTTCAAAGAGATTCTACAGAGAAGGGTCTCAAAATCTTAAATCAATATTTTGAAATGCATGTGGCCTAAACAAATATATGCATATTGGAAAAATGAAATTAACATCTTACTTGTATTATTATTTACATCTCTTTAAATATGAAACTTTATATTTCTTCAAATATCACGCGCTTTATTTTACACTTCTAAACATTTTTTGATCCGTTTTTTATGGTGATGTTCGAAAGAAATAATGATATGTTTATGGATTTTTGCTATCTACAAATTTATAAATTTTATAAGATTAAGAAACACAAACACAACACGCATATAAACACTCCTCATGTTAGCACACTATAGTAGAAACAAATTGAACATTTGAACAATCACTAACAACACAATCACAGTATGTATCCTTGTTTTGGATGCTGCCAATCTTAGCACAATTGTGTCCAGATCGAGGTTTCTGGTGATGTCCTTGTTGTAACTCAACAAAACAAGATCGGCACGGTGCAGTTAATGTATATACAACTCCTTTTGAAAAAAAAAATCCCTAAGAAAGAAGGAATTCCTCTCACCTGAAGTAGTCCTATATAACGGTTGACTGGCTTTAGGGCAGAAATTTAGTACAGAAAATATTCAAATTTACAAACGTAGGTATAATTTCTAATTGCTTTCTTTTTTGTAACTGAAAAAATACTTTTGGCATAAAAGCCGTGAGTTCCATTTTATCACAACACATTTCAATTTTTAGACGTCGCGGATCCCATAGGCAGGTCACGCGGACCCCCGGGGTCCGCGGACTCCAATTTGAGAACCACTGCTCTAGACTCTTTGGAACATACTATCAACAATCATTTAGGAGGATTGCTAGTAAAGTCATGTTTAAGTAAAAATAATCTGTTATGTTTTGGTACTCGAGCATTCAAATATGAAATAACTCCAAAAAATTTCCTTTTCTAGCGTAGTTACCTTCTTTCTCGAAACGAAATTGATAAGAGAAGTAACAGTTCATTAAATTTTCTTTGTATAGTACAGTTCATATCAAAGTATACATGAAATTATTCTTCACATTGTACAAATAAGAATTCGAGATCAGTTGCTTTCGTAGGTACTAAAAAAGTTTAAGTTAAGAACTAATGATTTAAACAGCTATTTACTTATTTCTATTGAAGATATCTCTACTTCAAAATGCAACTACATTAACAAATTGTTACATTTGTGGGCTACCTCGTAGCCTCATGGGCACAGCGCTCGCCTTCGGCGCGTCTGGTTTTGGGTTCAAACCGTACTGGGAGTCCTCGGAGTCAAACCGATAGTGATTTGGATGTTACTTTAAGCTATAAATCCCGTGTCTATATAGCCTCCTTGCTGAAGAGAGACGCTAAACTCCCCAACGCACCCTGTTTTAAGTCAAAGGTCAAATTTCAAATTTATAAAGAATTATACATATTATCATCCAATAAGGTTCAATTTTTAATTGAAAATTCTGTTTTTCGTATAAGTGCAACTACTATCTCCGTTTAGTCCGCTGCATTTTTTCTTTACATGCCAGAAGTTTGCAAGGTATTCTTTTACAAAATAGTAACTTTGGATGATTAGGCTTACGTCTGATGATCTGCATGAACATTTGATTCTGGCACCAAAGATTGGCAACAATAATTAAATTATTTTAATATAAGTATCTAATAATTCATCCCCGATAAAGATTAAGTGAATCGAACTTATCTTTAGTTTAAAGATATATTAACAATATTGCTTACTTATTCCAAGTTATTTAACAAATAGTCAAGTTGCTGCTACACTACAATTCTCATTCTTCAATTCACTTCGGTGCATTTTCAGAAACCAGCATCGATCAACTTTCAATTACAACCATGTTCAACTCAACAGAACAAGAGTAAATACAATTCAGAAAAAGATACTTTTCTTACTCCGTTATCACGTGACATAAAACGTAGTCAAAATCGCCTGTGTGATTTAGAGCGAAACAGTTGCGACCCCCTGTTGAGGGATGCTGTCTTTTTAATCTCTCGCATATTGACCGAAAGCCAATGACTCACAGCAGAAGGATGTTTTCAGTTGCAAATTCCAAAAAAGGACAGGAAAAAGTAAACTTTTAAAGGTAAGATTAAGGTAAAAGTATGTTGTTTCTGAACACAAATGCATGTTTGCCGATAGAATAACCATAAATTATTTTTCTCCAGCAGCGAGGGTCGTTTGCACATGAAGCATTAAAAAAAAAAAAAAAAAGTATCACGCTCAAAGAAATATTAGCAATTCAAAGAAGCGTAGCGCATAAATAGGCCAATGCTTTAAATGAGGATAATAAAAGTAAATTTTAATTTAGCACTCTAAAGTACATTTAGAAATACAATTTCTTCCAACATTTCAGTCAGTGTTCGAATTAAACTTTCGAATGAGAGGGTGATGTTTATGTATTGTTGCTGTAAATGTAGAAGGCGAAAATTTATCACAGACAGGGATGTTATATTACTTCTGTGATACGAGCCGGAGATAATTTTTTACCGAAGGGGAATTTCCCCGGCATTCCCCGTTAATTCGAACTATGATTGTAGTTAGGGGGCTGCAAACAATTTAGGGCGCTGAGCCCGCCCTAGCCCCCCCTGACTGCAGCTTGTGGCGTCCCTCCACTTCCTAAAAAATATAGTGGGCAAAGATAGGCACAGTGGACATCATGCGTTCCCAAACCTTTTCAGATCCATTTTTACTCCTGGTTACAACTCGATTTTGATGTTGTTTGACACAATATTTTCGTTGCGAATTTATCAAATCTTATTACCGTGAAAATTAGCACATACCTGACGAAATAGCTAAGGGTTGCCAGGCACTTATTCATATTGATTCACTGTGAATAAGTGGTAAGTATTTTTATCTTCCAGACGAGCGAGATCTCATATAACCTCACTGCTGAAAAAGAATATTAAGCTCCAAACAAACAAACACAAAACATTCTAAATTTCACGATAGCTTCGTAAATTAACATAATTACATTTTCTGTTTTAAAGCAGTCCTTAATATTACCTCATTTTATATAACGTACTATTTTCCCGTTATGTTAAGCCATTAAAGAATCAGCTTTTAATATACATAAAGAAATGTAAAGATGAAAACTAGAACCACACTATGTTTACCATTTTGAAAAGTATTACCATAACTTCTCGACTCAAACTGATATCATGACATAAATGTCTTCATAAATATCTTTATTGAGCTTCATTAACTTTTAATTTTCTTTAGTTTTGTTTTAACAAAATACAAGTTATAATCAACGCTTACTTTCAAATTTTCAGTTTTAATACTCTTTAACTTGGCCTAATTAAGAAATATTCATATTTAATGTATTTCAGGAGGACAATATGCCTTCAAATACATAATTAAAAGTAGAGGTTGCTCCTGAGGGAAGTCACAAAGTTAAAAAATTAAAGTTTTCTTGCTTCAAAGTAAGGGGGAAAGTAATCTAATGGACTTAGAAGATGCAGTCCGATTCGGAACACTATTGTGGGGCTTCAGATTCCAGAAAAGCATGTAAAGAAATCGCACTAAGACTATACCATCCCGGTATTCATGGAGGTGTCATATCACTTAATAGGTCTATTTTTTCAGCAGAAGTTGGAAACGTAAAGAAATAAAGAAACTACTGCAGAATTAACTTTAGAAAATATTACTTGTTTCCAGAAACTTAATACAAACTATTCACTCTCTCAAATTCTAGATAGAGGCCAACAGGCTATACGCTCCCTTGTTTATGTTCATATGATTTTGATAATGATTTTGATTTAATAATGACTTTTAATACTGATACTGTGTGTATAATCGGGAAATGTATATTTGTGGTAAATTTTATAGGAAAAGAATTATAAATACGAAAACTAGAATGAGTAAAACAAAATGTTGCTAAATGGACACGGAAGTTTTATTTTCGTTTTATTGTTCTTATTTACTGCTCTTTTGACATGGAATTTGCCACATACATGTGTCTGCCGATTATACACATACTAACATTATAAGAAAAACCGGGCAAATTATATTCCTACAACAACATATTTATAGACATGTGACAATAATTTTGGACAAGAGTGTACCAAATTTCACAATAGTAAATCCCCACGTTAAGCGGGTTTGCATATCCAGGCTCCTAACTATGAAAACATTTACGATCACTCCAACCCCAATCATTTCACAGATAAACCTGTTGCATATAAGTTATTAGGACAAATTTGAATGTAGTTTATACGAAAGAGACCTTTATGCATTGCAAGACCTGTAACGCTCAAATATTCACCACAAACTTATAGTGGTATCGACATAAACAAAAAAAAATGTGGAGCAGGAAACTACTTTACACAAAAGTCTAAAGAAGCTTAGTGAAGACGTACGAACTGATCGAGCGGTTTGAGTCAATAGTCTATTAAACATAAGTTTATATGGTCAAACCCCATAGGAAATATTGGTTCCGTTTTTTTTTTCTTTCTTAAAAGTGTTTTCCTATTTTCATCAGAACACTGAAAACATTTCTTTGAATAAATCTTTGGCAACTACTTTTCTCTCAAATTCGATTAGAAGGGAACATTATATGAATTGCAAATCTAAAATCCAAAACTGAAAACAAAATATTAAGTATGTTCAATATTTCATTATTATCCTTTGATTTGTAATGAAAAACTGAGTATAAGCATTGATGATTTCAGAAGATTCTCCCCGGGGGATGGTCAATATATGAATGAAAGTAAATTGATAAAACATTATTAGTCCACTTTGAGCATGATCAAAGATATGGCCACGAATTTATGTCGACAGGGTCTCAAATTCTCCCACAGGTCATGCCCTGAAATCATCACTGTTTCGAAGGTTTCCTCGTTCTACGTTTTGAAATGACAAAATCATAATTTTAAAGATAGTTATAATACGATAAGCATAAAGATTTATAGAACTAATGAAGTAAATAGTATTGCGTAAGTTATCGGTTTCTAATCGGATTAAAACTAGAATATTCACTTGCATCGAACTTTAAAGTAAATCCTCTCTCTATTAATATATAATTCTTACTGGAAAGCATGTTTAACTCCAATTACCTAATCAATATTTTGAATAATATAGTTTTATTGTAATATTTTTACTATTCAATGTCGTATAGGCCTACACTTCATTTCCCAAAGCAAAACCCAAATGTATAGTGGGCTAGTGAATATTATCAAATAAATTATAATTTAGTTTACGTAAATACTGCATCTTCTGATTTGAAACTTCGTACTTTAACTAATAATAACAACAACAATAATAATAATAATAAAATCATAGCCATATCTTATAAGAATTTCAGGCTTACCCAATAAATGAATTCAACGTGGTCTCTATTCGAAGATGTATTTACTCGAATCCGATAGAAATACAAAGAGAAACTTTGAGAACAGGTAAAGGAAAAATGTTACTTTGGTGGGACTGGAACTAACCTTTAAGAGTTCCTTTCAAGTTACAAGTGCCTTAGACACTTTGTTTCTTGTCTTTAAGTTAACTGATTCACTGAACGTATCTGAGTAAGTTGTCTTTATTTTCTACTCGGTTATACACGTTTTACAATCATTTCTTTTAAGCTTGAACGACAGGAACAAGAATGCAAAAACATTTAGGTCAATTAAAATTCCCCCCACCGAGAATCAAGCCGGGGACCCCGTACACCAAAAGCACACGTGCTAGCCACTAGACCAGCGGCAGGAACGAATGAAATCTGTTTTCAAGTATATGAAATTTATGCCTATTTATGTCTATTGAGGTTTTTATGTTTACCGTATTCGGTACTTTGAGGAATGATATATGTTATTCATATAGGTTCTATTACGTATTCGTCCATAAATATTATATAAATTATCAGAATTATTCATGATCTTTCATGGAAATTCGCTGGTGCATGCACAGTAGACGGACAGTGTAATTGGAAACTGAGTTTAACAGAGATTATGTATTTCGGCGATATTATTTAATAGCTATATAGAAGAGATAGCGAAAACGAGTCTACCTAATGAAGATGGAATATCGGTAGGAGATGAATTAATGAGATGTATACGGTTTGGGGTTGATATAGTTGTTGTTGCAGAATCTACAAAATAATAATAATAATAATAATAAAAATAATAATAATAATAAAAATAATAAGATGTAGAAAACTTGAGAAAGGCTTCTGAAGAATATGGGATGAAAATAAATGTTAGAAAGACAAAATCCATGGTGATTGAAACGAAGCGATCGGTGTCAAATATAGAAGTAGGAGCGGGTGAAAAGAACAAATGACTAGTTTTCGATATCTGTGTAGTATTATTAGTGATGATATGATATGCGAACAAACTATCACTTGTAGAAGGCCTTAAGTAGTTCTCAACCAGCCAACCTATTGTTGGTTGTCTAACGTTGCAGGATATGGAAATTGGAAGTGTGAATGCACTTTTGCTCGTGTGTATACATTCATTTGATTCTCAACTTAATGACTACCAAGATACTTACAAATGACTTTGTAACTATATTGTGTATATGGAATATATTATATTAATAATAAAAATAATACTAAAATGCAATGCAAGACAAAGATGATTTATACCTTACTTGTACAGAAGAAATCACAAGTTAAATAGTCAGTACAAGTATAAAGTACAAATTACGAGCAGTGAAAATAGTCACTAAAGCAAATAAATAATCTGCTTAATATTCACCGTAATAATTCCGGAAACTAGGATGCGTATCCACATTAACTTTCTTAAATTTGAAAATGGGTAAAACGATAGAAACATGCTGGAAAACGAAAGGATGAAAAGGATCGAATCACCTTTCCAACCTTTCAGCTTCCTATATGTCTAACGATGGCAGGTTCTGGTTACGTGGTGGATGAATTAAAACATCACAGCCAAGTCCTCTCTATTGCTAATAAGTCGTTGTACGGTCCGCCCTAGTGTGGAGCTTCTCTTCGCTTCTACTAGTAACACAATCTTTTTAACCATTTTCAGACATAAAAAAGCTGAAGGTATCGACAGGAATGTAAAACGTTCAATAGTTTTTTTTCTTTTAGGATTATTGTACTGAGCATTAAGCATTTTTTAAAAATTATTATAGTTAGTATGAGCGTTGTGTAAATTTATGATTAGAACCAGTGACGAAGGGTACTATGAGGCTCTGATGCCGGGTCTACTCTGTTTTCTACTGTATATTTTCTTTATCTTTGGTTTCTTATAAATAGTCAATACTTCAACATTTTGTTTTTTTTTTTCGGTAAAAAGTAGTAGGTGGAAAACACTTGGAGGCCCTTCCGTCTGAGCCTCAACAGTTCGCTAGACAAGCTTACGGGCTATGCTGCTCGCGGAGCGAAGCTATTATTGCAGGGGATTACACGTATTCTTGGGAAGGTGTGAAGGCTCGCCTCTGGTAGTTTAGTTTTAGCGTTGAAGATATCTTTAAATGCTAATATGTTATAAAATTATTTTCTTGGCACATAGTAAAGAGTTTGTGCGTAGAATTATGTATTTCTATTAGTGATAACTTTTTAATTTAGGAGTATATACCAGAAGTTATTCAGAGAAGCTGTTTTTTTCCTATATGGGGCCTGGTCCATAATAGCTTGTAGCATCTTAAGTCTGATACATTAAACATATGTATAAATTTACCAAACACTACCGTATAGGTTAAAATAATTATATTTGTGAGCGAATGAAGCAGAATAGTTAATTGTCATGAAAAAAAACTGATGTTAAATTATTGTTCTAGTATTTGTGTGCGTTTCTGTTTAGAATATGGACTCTTTCTTTCTCTCTCTCTCTCTCTGTCTGCATATCCTCAAGTGCAAGAAATGCAATCATAAGTCTGTGTAAGGAATAAAGAATGCTTTCTTTAAACAAAACTAAATTATACTGCTCTATTTATAAGGAACACGAATGCTTCCAAAAGATGCCTGGATATTAACTATAATCATACCGTTCTTCTGAATTATACAGTAGCGTGAAAAACATAATAAAATGATGACAGGTATAAGCTTTTTTCTTTCTAGCGTGACAACACATTAAACATAAATTTAATTTTGGGGATTACAAATTATCATTTTGCCTGTCGGTATAGATATATTCGTTTTCACATTCGAGCGACGAAAGAAGAAAGTGTGGTGATAGTTATAAAAATCGAATACGAGATTTCAATGAATTCATGTTACATGGCCCCTACATACCGAAAAAATGACTTTTCGATGTCTGTCCATCTATTCGTCTGTCGGTTCGTCACGTTTTTACATGCACTCAAATAGAGGCCATACTGTTCAACGTATCTGGACCGAATTCTAGACATAACGTTTTAATAACATACTATCGTTTCAAATTTTGTATCCTTCGACACCTAAAAGTAAGGGTAGTTTACTGAAGGATGAAAATTTAAAATAATTAAATTTTCTAAAAAAAACAGCTGTGACAATTTTATTTACTTTATAAATATATATTTTATTACCAACTCTCCTCCGTAGTATGAATCATTTTTCTGAAAAAATACATATAGTGTAATTTACTGTATGGTATGCGTTCTTTTTGCATAATTTTGTCAACCATATTTCATAAATATATATATCATTAATAACCTAACAATATGACAACTCGTTCGTCATGTAAACATTCAGAAGAAGCAGTTTACTCTTAGGGTAAGCTTTCCCCCGATGATTTTTCCATTAACGCCTCAGGCAATTTTGTTCATATTTCATAAAGAAATGTTTCATTAATAAACTAACATACAGCATAAATCGTTTATCCCGATAACATACAGAAGGAGTGGTTTTCTCAAGGGTTGAATTTTTGTCAATTTTCTCAGTAATAACTGAGACAAATTTGTTCTATTTCAGTAAAAATATTTTCTGTAGTAATCTTACAATATGGTATAACTCGCTTGTTCCGAACAGAAAAATGCAAAAGAGATAGTTTACTATAACAGTGAAATTTTTCCCGACGATTTGCTTAAATATTACTCGAGCTACTTGGTCCAGATTTTATAAATAATTTACAATATGGCATAAATCGTTTATCCTCAAAAATGCAGATAGAATAGTTTACCTTTGGGGTAAGTTTTTCCCGATGACCTTCCCGAAAAAACTCAGGATATCTTTGTTGTTCATATCTCGTAAATAAATGTTACATAAATAACCTAACTGTATGGTATAATTCCCTCATCCTGAAAATCTAGAAGTGGTATATTACTTTTGACAGTAAGTTTTACTCTCCGATTTTCTAAAGAACGACTCAGGCGATTTTGTTCGTATTTCATAAATAAATGTTTTATGAAAACACTAAGCATAGCTACTTGTCTTGAAAAGATCCACAAGGGAAAGTTTATTCTTGGAGTTGATTTTTTCATGATTTTCTCAGAAATTACTCAGACGCTTTTGCTTATAGTTCACATACAATTATATCCTTAATAATTGTAATATAAGTTATTTGTAACGGAAATATGACCAATGGGTACTTTGCTTTTGGGCCTAAAGTTTTCTTCTAGCAAAGTTTTCCGAAACACATTATTTTATTCGCAATTTTCCAAATAAATGTTTCAATAATAGCTGCAGCCTAACATGAGTCAGTGTAAGAAATTCGAGTGAGAAAGTTCAGTGCGTTTGCTCCGTACCCTTTCTTAAATATATTTTTAAATGTTACATCTAATCATAATTTTCCGAACAAAATCGAAATTTCTTTTTAAATGTGCCTTGTTGTGGTAAAATGGTTCAAGTGCATTGGATCTGGATTTGATTTCCAGCGAGAGCTAGTGTATTTTCGTCTAAGAGATGTGACACGTCGGTGCAAAGAAAAAAGTGTTTAAATAAGCCTAACCAAGCTAATCATTTTAATACAAAGAAATAATACAATATTCCGAAATTATCGAAGAAACGTTGTTAATATTAGGTAGGTGCGACTGAAATGTTCAAACGATGATTGTCAATTCCAAAGGTAAAAAAGTGAAAAATACAATGCCAGGTTAATCAGTGGCCTCTAGATAAAGCTATCCTACTAAGAAGTGATTGAGATACCAAAAACGGCTGTATTCCCTGCTATACATATGGAAAGTCTGCACGTTCGTTTGAGGGCGAGTATTTAAATGAAATGAAAAATGAAATGAAATTTTTGAGTTTTACGTCCCATGGTTATGCTGATTAGGCTAAAGGAGACGGTGATGATGAGGAATGAATGAAATGGTGGAATGAAGAAAGTGGGAGGAAACGGGAAAACCCCGAGGAAACCCACGCACATGATGTTTGTCCACCACAAAGTTCACTTGGCGGGAGCATGGTTTGAACCCGGAACCCCATGCACCAGAGGTGAACGCTCTACCGCGGCCCCAGCGAGTATTTAAGTCCGTAGGCCTACATAGGTTAACATTGAAATAAACATTAGAACACGAAATCTGTTTAATATTGCTAGGGGCTTGCTGACAGGTTTGCAGTGTATTTCACGGGGTTTGATATTGTAACGACCCTAGCGAACTCCCGAGCCTTCTGCACTGTACACTGTAAGTTAAATTCGTGCTTAATTAAAACTATATTAGTTTAAATTTAAAACTGTTGACCGTTATCACCTGTGTATCACGGACAGCAATCTGCCAGTAATTCTTTGTTTTCACCTTTGTTTTAGCCCATAAATGTCTTTGTTCATGAGCTCCTTCGTGGCTAAGCGGTTAGAGTACGCGTCTTTCCTGCTGCAGACCCGGGTTCGATTCCCGGCGAGAGCTCACGTGGTTCGGAGTCCACGTTAATCAGTAGGTCGATGTCTCATGTAGCTTCGTTGCTGAACGAGACGTTAAACTCAAACTCAATGTCTTTGTTCATAAATTTCTTTGTGTATAGGTTTGCATATATGTGGCGTGAACAATAAATCTTGATTTCTACGCCGTATGTATCTAATTACATACACACCTATAGAACGAACACAACAAACTTGGAATATCTATATTGTTTGTGTATGGAAAATCATCACGCGGCGCTGCACGGGAGAGCCGTGCGTATGGAATTCCATACACGTGGCCATCAACGTGATAAGTAATGAATAATAATAATAATAATAATAATAATGAACAGAAAATGACACGATCACTTACATAATTTATAAACATAAGTTAACATTTATTAAAGCCAGGGGTGTCATTTCAGACTTTGCTTGAGGGGGCAAGAGCACCACTGACAAAAGACTTTCATGTTTTGTACTAGTATATCAGGGCAATCAAACTCTATGGGGGCAATTGCCCCCTCCTGACCCCCTAAATGACGCCTCTGATTAAAGCATATAACAGCAATGGAATTAAGTTGTTCTCTCTCTCCCTGGACACAACAGCCCTTATTGTGGCAAGGCGTAGAAGAGAACTTGTGGCACTCACGACTTTGGGGCGGTGTGTGGTCAGAACATCGGATCAATTTGTTGATAGTCCTAGCTTTCTGGACCGGATGCAGTTATTCCCGGTAGAATATACAAGCAAATAGACTTTTCTATTAGTATTAAAGTAAATAATTATACTCATTTCCTTAATGTGATACTTGTCGTTGCTTAACCGTATACAGACAGCTGATCCATGGAAGAATCGTTGATAATAATAATAATAATAATAATAATAATAATAATAATAATAATATACAATAGTAACTTGTTTTATTCGAAATTACATACTACCGGTACCTGCAACTGTTTTTGATTGAAATTATTTGAAATGAAATCTTTAAGTTTTACGTCCCACGTTATGCCGGCTAGGCTAAAGGAGACAGTGATGAGAAATGAATGAAATGGTCGAATGAAGAAAGTGGGAGAACACCGAGAAAACCCACGCACACGGTGTTTGTCCAGCACAAGGTTCACTTGGCGCGAGCTGGGATAGAACCAAGGATCCCATGCACCAGAGGTGAACGATCTACCACTGAAATACCGCGGCCTCTGAAATTATTTAAAGGAGAAAGGAACTACTTTATGAAAACGTCATGACGAACACATTTGTTTAAAAAAAAAAAAAAAAACTACCAGCTGTTCGTGAAATATTGCTTATAGACAGGGGCGAATTAAGGCTTTTGGGGCCCTGGAGCCGACTATTTTACGGGGGCTCTATGTTACCAATAGTTCCCGCGCATAAATTTTCTTTGCTGCCTTTCACAGCCTCATAGGCTTATCGAACCACCGAGAACTATGCAGTAATATTTTAATGTGCTCCTAGTTTACAATAATTAGTTTAGTTACATTCGTTACTAACAGTTAAATAATTACATTCATTATTAACAGTTTAATGCTGCCGATGGAAAGACTTAAATCTTGCGATACCGCGAGCGTAACGAGCTGGAAAAAATTAGCATATGTCTGAAGCCTATAATATGATAAGTTGATTGCTATATTTTAGTATTAAACAGAGGGATTTTAATGGTCCCCGTGAGCTTGGGGGTCCCGGAACCTGGGTTCCATTGGCTCCGCTCTTAATCCTCTCCTGCTTATAGAATATAAATTCAAAGGGCCGGGCCGCGCCCGGGCTAAAATTTCCGACCCGTTCAGACCTCTAGCCCCTGTATACAGTAGAGTTTCGCTTATCCGACATAAAACAAGCAGGCAGAACGCGAGATAATATGGATGTTTTAAGAAAAGACCTATTAAAAGCAGGGTTGATATGTTTAAAACAAAATGTTTAAAACATGTTTAAAACGAGGGCTGTTGTTTTATTCAGTTTGTTTTAAACGTTTTAAACAAATTGTTTTAAACGTGTTTTTCTTTTTTTTCAATGCTGGTTGGACATGTTTAAAACAACTAAAATATCAGATTGAAGAAGCTAATTTAATTTTCTAACAAAAACCCATCCTCCGCAGGATTTGTGGCTGGAGTAATTTACAATCAGAGTTATATTCTTATAACAGCAATTACTGAACGAAATTCTGCACATAACTATATCAACATAAATTCAAGTGAAGTATTTGAACATTTCTTAATTTTCAAGAATAACGAAGGTTAAACACACTATACACTATTCTAAGATCCAAATTCACAAATTCAAAACTTGGGTATTTTTTGATCACTTATCATTTCCATAATAATGAACAGTTCTCACATCATAAGCTAGAAGAAATGATCTGACAAATACAATACAACTCATAGAAAAGAGCAGTGACTAGCCTACGAGGAGCAAATGACATTTTTACTAAACAGTTTAAGATACGTCTCTATCTGCAACATGGGTAACTAATAGTGATTAGTGTCTATACGGCATAACAACACAACTCTAGACACACGCCTGGAATTTTAACAAAATGGTAGACTCTCATGTTCGGGGATCTGGTGACCCCCCTAATTATCACAGAGTCATGAGTTATACACCAGTGGAAAGCTTGTAGACCACAAATTCCAACGAGGTAACATTCGTGAAATTCTCGCCGTATTCGTAGAAAAAAAACAGACATAAAATCATTAAAAATATGAAAATATTGACTTTGCGGGGCCCTGGCAACTCTTGCAGTCACCTAACGCTGACAAAATGATGTTAATGTGTAGGCCACAAACATGTGACAATAATATAAGAAATGGTAGCCATTGCTGCCATTGCGTAATGAATTCGTTTTATGTAGGAAATATTTAAAAAAAAAATATGCGCAGAAAAACATTCATTGAATTAGACATTCTCTCCCCTCCCCCACTATAGTACCACGTCCATATGCAAATCATTTTTGCTGCACACATCATGTATACGAACAAGAATTATGCTTCTAGACCACTTCAGTGAAATATATCTTGTGTTATATGGGACCGTCTCGAAAATAAATGTAAATTAACCAAATTTGACCCCTTCCTCTATAAACAACACCAACACATACAGGTTACTATTATGTAGGGGACTACTCCATTGCTTCACATACCAATTTTTATGGATGTACCACAAAGGGGGGAGGAATACCCATCAAAACCTCATGAAAAAATTTTGATGAAAAATTTAAAAAAAAAAAAAAACTTAATCCTCCCTCTCTCGGCCGTACATACGTACCCCCTGTATAACATAAAATGCAACTGACGGAAAGCATCATCCCTCAAAAATACTTTGGTACCAAATCATCTTTCTAGCTTAATTAAGGACTGAGCTATTGATGTTTGTTGTAAAAATAAATGTAATTTACGTCAAACAATGAAACTCCAAAAATTGGCAAACTTTGCTCCCTCCCTGCTCTTCCATATCGCTACACGATATTACCATGTAGTGGCCTACTTCATTGCTTCACGTAACAATTTTTATGAATCTATCCCCAAAGAGGGAGAATGGCCCCCAAAACACTGTTGAAAAACAAAAAGACATGATATTTACCCTCCTCCCACATATATAAAATGCACACCAGCAAAGCTGCATCTTTCAGCAATAAATTGGTACCAAAACCATCTTCCAGCCTTAATTTGAGGTTTAAGACTGAGCCATTGAGGTTTAAAACCCTGACACAGCAGTTGCGTCAATAGGCGTTTAAAGATTAACAATGCAGACGACCAGTAGAACTAGTGATGGGCAAATTTCCGGGAATATATTTTTTGGGAATATTCCTGGGAAGATTCCCAAAATGGGAATTTATCCGGGAATTTATGGACAATCACAAAGAAAATTGCATTCTACTATTATATGATGATTTCAAAGTTAAATTCGTTTTTTATCACAGTATATTATTACAGTTGTCTCCAGAGGATTCTTTAAAATGTATATTCTGAACGGTACTATGTTACTTTATTAATATTTTATTATATTTAGAGAGTACGCATAAATATGTATTTACTTACAATATGTTCTATGAAAGTAAATATGTGGAAAAAATTGTATAGTAAGTCCACATATTTTTACACCGCTAAACAGTTTAAATTTATAAGTAAGTGGATTTTCTAAACTTCACTCTACTACTGATATTTCAAACATATTAAATTTTTACATGTTATAAATAAATTAGATTGGGTAACTACCAGAAGATACATGTCTCACCAATTTATCAACATTTGTACAATTCACCACATAACATTGCCACACACGACCTTTCTTCCTACCTATTTCTCGAAATTTCATGCGTTAATTCACATGTAAGAGAAGTCCGAGGACTTCTTCAGAAATTCAGTCAAAGACAAGAGAAAGACCGACTTCTATTACTAACGATGGTTTGGGGTGTATTAATTGTACTTCATCTCTTTTTCTACATAATTTCTACATTACTTTACAAACTGGTTCCATTTCATCATTTGTAAATTAATACTTTGCTGCTTTTTAGTGCAAATGGAAATGGAACTAATGAGAGAGAGATGTTCCCATATACCTCTCTCTCAACATATGATTAGTTATATAAAGTACAGTCAACGAATTTTATCTTTTTAACCTCCAAATTATTTAAAACTAAGAAGTAAATCATAACAAATGGATGTAAAGTAATTAGTCATACGGCTCTTATAATTTGAAAGATAAAATAAAGAAATGAAAATAAATTCCTTCCCTGGAATTTATATGCCAGGGAAAAACCTGGCAATATTCCTACTTTTTATTTTCCTTCCCACCGGGAATATTCCCACTGCCCATCACTAAGAAGAACGTAACACAAATAAACTAAACTACATATTCTGTTAACGGAGATCGGGAAAATCCCGATTTCTTTCTCCGGAATTGAACATTTGGGCGTATCGAGACTAGGGAAGTTCCCGAAATTTGATCTAGCGGTTGAATATAGATGGCAATCAATACCTAAGAGTGTAAAAATGTAATATATATATGCCTATTTAGATTATTGTTTTAAACAAAATAAACATTTTAAACATTTTTTGTTTAAAACAAAGTACTTTGTTTTAAACGTTAAAAACGTTTTAAACAAAAAACATGTTTTAAACATAAAAAACGTTCTTTTTGTTTTTTTTAAAAAAACGTTTTTTTCAACCCTGATCAAAGTCAAACTATGATATAATTTTACATATTACGCATCTAATAATCATGTTTTGTAAGAAATAACTATAATGCATTGAACCAGGGACGTATCGAGCGTGAGGTCCTGGAAGCTGTCCACTTTTTAATAAACCTGCTTTTTTCCCTTTTAAGGTTCTTTTATATTAGATTACTTTGAGTCAGTGTCCAAACTGTGGGCAATGCGTTGTTGTTATAATTCTAAGATCATACCGTAATGCCATTATACCAGGTGGAATTAAAGAACACTTTTAAATGGGATTACAATTTCGTTTCCGTTCTGTTTATAACGTTAATGTATTAGAACAATACACTTATTGTCATTTGCTATTTTTGTTATGTGATATAGTAGTAGACAGTTTTCCTTACATGTCTGTCGAAAATACTTTTTTTGATTTCGTTTGTGCTACAATGCAGTTTGTTTAAAGTAAACCGGTTCATAAATGAAAAGTAAGAAAAACTTTAAGAGAAATACAGAACTGTTGCATTATTATTATTATTATTATTATTATTATTATTATTATTATTATTATTATTATTATTATTATTATTATTATTATTATTATTATTATTGATATTTTTAAAACATTAGAATTATGTGCTTACGAGGATTCGTGTTGGGCCCCCTCCGAAAAGAAAACCTGGATACGTGCCTGCACTGAATGATGGAGGTATGAGTCATGGTGTAGACGGGCGTGCTAGGCGATAGAGTCCAGAGCATCAAAAACAGACTAAGACCACAACTTGCAGTTCTTGCCGATTGCTGCTACTTTTTACCTGCAATGATATGTCGAATAATACGGTATGTGAAATAAACGAAGGTCAGATAAGCAAGACCATGGCGTGTTGGTGTTTCATGCATCTAAACCTGTAAAATATTTGTGCAGAAAACATCTTTCACTCACTAGCTAAATTTGTAAGTATGATTGCACATCTTACCTTATAAAGTATAGTCTTATAAAGAATGTATATATATATATATATAGCATGCTAAAAACCTAAAAAAAAAAAAAAAAAAAAAAAAAAAAGAGCAACTTCAATAATTTGTATAGCTTTCTATTTAACAACGGGAAACTTGTTCATTTCACCACAATAAATCACGTTTGGTACTAAGATGTGTGTTTCTGTCTATATACAGGGTGTTTCAAAACAACACCAACAACATTTGGAAGGTGGTTCCTGACACCAAGATAAGACAAAAAGCATAGACCAACCTGGGGGCACAAATTCTTCCTTTCGGAGTTATAGGCTGCCGAAAACATGAAAAAATAAACTTTAAAGGTCTATAGCTCCAAAACTATGGGACCTACCGTAGTCGGGTCAAGACGTTACTTAAAAATTAATATGTGCACTATCCAAAAATCCATGTTTCAGAATCCTAAAGCACTCAAGCAACAACTTTTATCGAGGGAGTTTAGCTACGAGCATATAATTTGAAGTACTCACGAACTCCCTCTAGTAGAAAAAGTTACTAATACTATAGGCTATCTCATGTGTGATCGCTTGATTTCCGTAAGCAAAATAATATGAAAAACTTTCGTATTATTATATTTCCGACTTTCCGGAACTATAGGTATAGCCGATAGGTACACGAACTTTCGAATGGAAAATTGTTTAACCATTTAGGAGCCTTGATAGCAAAAATGTGAAGATTCTCTCCCCCAGGTCATAATGTGCGAGTGATTTTAATGGGCACATGTCTAACAAAATTATCCTCAACTAAATATTTGTAATATTTGTACATGTAGTAAAAGCCAGCGTGTAGTAAGCGTCATATTTATTCGACTTTTAGCAACATATTTGAAAGTTATTCGGCAAAGTTCTTGAAACTTTAATATTATAAAGGTAACTAAGAAAGTTCTGTTGCTTTTTGCGAAGGTCTGTGTTCGATTGGCCCTCAAACCGTGAGTTGAATGCGAATTGAGATATCGCGAAGGTCAGTTGTTGGTGTGGATATATCCAACATATTACCTGATTGTGGCAGTTCAGTTACACAGTGAACTTGCTTAAGGACAGAGTAAACATGGGACCTCCACAGAGAGCCCTAAGTTCGAGCATGGTGTACGAGTTCAAACTGGGGTCAAACGCCGCTGTAGCAAGGGAGAAGATATGCCAGGCCTTTTGTGAGAGTGTCATGACTACGCGGACAGTACAACGGCGATTCAACAAGTTTAAAAACGGTGATGAAACCTGAAAGACGCACTACGTGCCGGAAGACCAAAACATGTACAAAATGAACATCTTCAGGTAGCAATTAAGGCGAACAGTGGACAGACATGTGAGGAATTGAGACTACAATTCTGTGTGAGTGAAGAAACCGTTCGGTAGCACCTCCATCAACTTTGGAAGCACTACAAGTTGGGTCGATGGGTTCCACATGACTGGATCCGAGCCAGAATGCTTTCAGAACCTGTGTTTCTTCGCTGTCTTGTCTGAGAAAGGGGAGAAATTTCTGGAAGGGTGTTGATATATGATGAGAAGGTACGAAGGTGCGGTGGGTTAGGTGGGTTAGGTACGAAGCTCCACGGCGCCGTCATCATTGGTTAGCATCCCACGAACCGGTTCAAAAATAGCCAAAACCAGCACTGCACCAAGAGAAGGTCCTCTGTGTGCTTGGTGGAATGCTCGTGGGATCGTGCATCAGGAACTTCTACCAGCTTGTCAAAGCATCAATGCAACTGTGTACTGTGAGCAGTTGGTTCGTATTCAAGAAAACTCAAAACTCTAGAGCCAGCACATCTGAATCGCAAAGGGGTTCTCCTGTTACAGGACAATGTTAAGCCCCACGTAGCTAGGATGACCCGGGACACCATTCTGAGCCCTTTATGACAAACACTACTGAACCTACCATACTCCCCAGACATTGCACCATCCGATTACCATCTGTTCTACCGCGATGGAATCCATGGCCTTCCAGAGCGTTGGCAGAAGGTCGTCGATGCTGATGGGACTCTTTTGATCTTCCAGGCACGTCGTAGGTGACATATCGGGTTACATGCGTAGGATCGACACTGCGTACGATCGAAACTAAAACCGGCGTAGGATCGAAAACAGATAAGGTCATATGATCGAACAATAAAAAAACAATTATTTTATAATCACAGAATATTAAGTAATAGTATTTTTTTGAAGTTATATAGGGAAAAACCGGAGTAGGATCAAAACTGTATAGACCGAAACTGGGTAGCGTCGAAACTGTGTAGGATCGAAACTGCGTACGATCGAAACTGCGTCCGGTCGAAACTGCGTAGGATCGAAACTGCGTACGGTCGAAACTGCGTACGATCGAAACTGCATAGAAACGAAACTGACAAATAAAATAGTGACAAATATAATTAAATAATCATACAGGGGTGTACCCAGGAAGTTTTTCTTGGGGAACTATGACTTATTCAGGAGGACTAAAAAAGCTAAGTCTTGTCTCAGCAGGGAGAAAGGAGAAGCCTTCCCCCAAAAGCCACTACTTCTGATCAAGTTGGCAAATTCCTTGTTCAGAAGATTGCCGTTAAGTTCAATTGACTTAGCTTAACATTTTCTTAGTTACCTAGTTGCTGTGAATTGTCACTTCTTTTATAGACTTTGCAGGTGGCACAATCAAAGGTTCATGTAATTAGTTCAAGTTTTTGCTAGTTTGGGCTTCGTCCCAAATTTACTAACTTCCAGGGTTGTTTTGTTTAAAACAAAATATTTAAAACAAATGATTAAAACTTTTTTTAAACAATTGATTTTGTTTAAAACAAATTTTGTTTATATTTTAAACATTTTGTTTTAAACACGTGTATTTTGAAGACTTGTCTTAAACATATGTTTATTTGCATTTTATTTTATGTTCGTAAAAAAAAAAAAAAAAAAAAAAAACTTCCAGAACAAGAGAACTGTCCAAAAGTGCTCCCCAATCAGAAGACTATTTTCTTCCCATGTGAATGGTTTGATTTCTCGTGGCTACAGCAGGTCAATGTGGTAATCTACAATTTATTTTGTCTCTTTTCCCCCTTATTTTTAACGTATATTGTATTGTTTAAATGCTTCTCAGTTAACTTGCGAGAAAGTGTCGTAGTCGAAGATTGGACTACTTATAGAACTGATATTAAAAAATAAAAAAATAATTATCACGGAAACAAACTGTTGTGTTGTATTCATTGCGACGTTGAGGTTCTGAAATTAAAATATCGCAAGCATTCGTTTGTACAGTACATGTTAGTTCTGTCTCCGTACAACATGGAATCGTTTAACATGGGTTATACGTGAAGAAAAGAAGGACATGATTTGGTACAAATTTATTAGAGTAACTCAAACTCAATCAGGTAAGTAAACGATCAAACGAGTTTGTTGCAAAACGTGTAAGAAAGAAATGGGTGGTTTAGTTCCAAGAACGAAAATCATTATGAAAAATGCAATGCTTGGTAAAAATGAAAACCAAACAAATGGTAAAAATGTTGATCCGAAAATTGCTTCTGATGAATCTAACGTCAGTGGTGTGGCTGAGATGCAACTGGAAACTTCAGGTAACAATTAATTTTGTATCAACAATATCTTTTTCATTATATTATGAAAATTTTATTTCGTACCTCTTCCCCACCACAGTTCTAAATTTTCTTTGAAACTTTACAACTTGGCATAGTTTGTATGAAGAGACCAGGTGAGAAGCGCAAGGTATGGCAGTCGATCGTGTAACTAACCAAGTGTGATACTTATTATAACGTTAGTGCTGAACGTCAAGGTCTGGGACAATTTGATCTCAATTTGTTTGTTTCTATGTATGTACCACGCTACAGGGTGCAATATTCAGTCTTTTAAAATTAATTTTTGAGGATAGAGACACGAGGCGTCGGAATTTGCTGTATAGATTTTGACTGCGATCCCACGTAAAATTTCCAAATTAGTGGGTCAGATCCCACTTTAAACAAAAAGCCTTGTCTCATATAGCCTTGCTACTGATGCAAGTTGTAATCAATCAAACTAAACAAACTAATTTTATATGTTTCGAACAAACTTGGGTTGCAGGATAAATTTGGCTTCAACTCAACATTTAGAGCACAAGGGATCCAAGTTCATTTTCAGAAAGGTTCACTTTTGCTCAGCAAACGTAATATCTTCGTAGCATAGGGTATGAAATAAATGAAACAAAAACCACGGAAAAGCGTGTGGACTAGAGTTTCATAGGACAACCGCTAGACAAGGGCGTTGACGGAATGGGGAGGAGGGCTAATTTTCCCTTCCCCCTCCTTGCTCATACATTTAAGATATTAACATTATACTTGTATTGTGTATGTTGCAGCGTTGGAATGATTAACAAGTTAAGCTCCGAATGTCATAGTCAATGATGCATAATTACGTTACATAAATGCAGAATGTGTCCAAAAGAATACATCGACGTAAAATGTCATATTTTCATAACTACGAATCCGAGATGAAAGAAAGAAAAACTACCTGAAAAAAAGGAATCTAGAATTTTGTATGATTGCCGCTAGATAGGGGCGTTCGTTTAGAAGTCATTCGTCTTCTACCCTGAATTTCAGATTTTTGGGGCAGTAATGCAGATTTAGAAACATGCTTAGCAAAGTCCAACATTTAAAAATTGAAGTCCTTGCACCGAATAAATACGGATTTTGATCATTGGCCGTAAGGAGCTATAGGCCTATATTGCTTTCTTGTATATTTTTTTTTTTTTTACCCAAGGATTTCAAAGGTGGCTCTACTTTCGAGTTTCGGGCCTGCTTAAAATTCAGGAAATTGGACCCAAGCAACTTCCCAGTTTTAATCATCTGTATGTTCTTCGTATTTATTCGGTGTAATCACCTCAGGCTTATTCTGTTGGACTTTGCTTATCAAAAGATTTCTAAAACTGTCTTACCGTCCCCAAAATCTGAAATGCAGGGTGCGGATGAGGGTGGTTGCCCTCCTGTTCCACTGACGCCCCTACTAGCGGCTGTCATATGAAACTATCCTACGCCTTTTCGCATGGGTTTAGTTACATTTGTTTTGGATTCTTGACTGCGAAGTATTATTTTTTTTAAATAGAATTCATTTGCTGAGGAAAACTGAAGTTTATTGAAAATGGATTTGGATCTATTGTACTCTGAACGCCCCAAATATTACCTTTCGTCAATAAATTTTTTACTCAAAAAACAACCAATTACATAGACTTGCAGAAAATATAAAGTTAGCACAATATGAAGTGTGCTTCAAACATTACTTTTCGAAAACGTAGCCCTATTATTATAAAATAATTTTATTAGCACCAGTGTTATGAAATAGTAATCAAATTTTGCAACAAAAATCTCACCCGCCTCCACGAAACGCTAGCTTAGCCCCTAAAGGCATAACTACAAAACTTTTAGAAGCGGCAACTCGAAATGATTTTCTTTATCGTTAAAATAACCGCACAACAGCATTTCTGGTAAAATTCTAGCCCTCATGTAACATGACACCATTTGCATTTGAAATTTCGAATACTAAGCACAGATGTTCGCCATGATGCTTGATAGCACCATCTGATGTGTCAGACCACTTCCAAGTTTCATCATTCTCTCTCAACTCGTTCTCAACGCACAAGGATGGTGAGGACTTTTGTTTTGCCATGTATATTGATAGATTGTGTGAAACCTCTATAGTTGGTAAATTTTAAAATCTACCTTAAAAGCTTACTATATCCAAGAAAATACTTACTGTATGAGAGTCACTGGCAAGAGGGTGTAATAAAAGGGGTCGTTATATGAAATAAGTTGAGAATTACTAATCTATACGGAAATGTTCTGTACCCAACACTGTGTAGTCTTAAAGAGAATAAAATAAATGAAAAGATCGGTTGAAAGAGCAAAAAGTCTTAATAAATACGTGATTACACGATTTTAAAATATGTTTAAAATCATATTTTAAACTGTTCAAAATGTTTACAACATGTATTTTTTCGTGTGTGTTTTAAAACATCTTTAAAACATTTTAAACACTTTTTTCATGTTTTAAACACGCGTTTTGTTCTTTTCCTTTTTTTTAAAAAAAAACTGTATTTTTTCCAACCCTGCTAACTTTTGACCAAGTTGGAAAATTAGAATGCGTTGTTGCCAATATTTACTTAAAAGACTGTCGTTTCTTTCAATTGACATTTGGATTAGCATTTTCTTACTTACCCAGTTGCTGTGATTTTCAATTTCTTTATGAACTTGGCAATTGGCACAATTGAATGTTTATATAATCAGTTTAGTTTTAAGTAGGTGGGAATTTGTCGCCAGATACAAAATTTCTCATCCTACGGCCTCGCGCCTCATAAACCTACTAACATACCAAACTTCCTAGTTTTTATTCCGATTTCAATTACGGTACCTAAAATATGAGATTTTGTACATTCAAAAAGTCTATTTAAATTACACAGTTTTTTGTCTCTTTAAAGCTGCTAAAAATGGAAAATATTCACTTTTGGAAATTTTCTATATAGCCCCAGGAGGCAAAACTTTGCCAAATTTAATCGTTGTGGTTCTACTGGAAGTGCCTATACTGTAAAAAATCGTATTATTTCAACGACATGCCTATGTGTTAACACGATTGTGTTAAAATATAACACAAACAAGTGGTTAGAACAACTCACTCTCCGTTTGGAGTTGTGTGTCAAATGCCGCTAGTTGAAATGACACACAGCCTGTGTGTTAAATTAACACAAGTGTAGAATCTTCGGTGTTGTTTTCTGCGTGATTGCCAAATATGTTGGGTATCTAATTATAAAGGCTTATGAACTGAAACTACAGGCAAACACAGTAGAAAGAAATACTTAAACAAATCCAAGTATACGCAAAATTTCAAAATACAAACCGCGCGATGTGTTTTCAATTGTTTTACAAAATGTTTCTGAAGAAACCCTAACAGCACAAGATGTGCTAGACATGTACCATTTAGGTGTTCTAAATTCACCTCCCACATTTGATGCATTTATTGCTTCTTTTTCAAAGCGGTTGTGTACTAGAAGCAACAAACGCATCAACTTTATTAGATGGCAACTGGCGCCGATCATTTGAAAGTGAATATGGAAGAACTATAAAATAAAGTAAATAGACAGTCGTCATTTTGTAATAAAAATAGGTCTACATGGCGAGCAAATTTTATCCCGAACGGTTATCGTCGAATATACGCGGGTTAAAGGAGCACTCTGATTAGCCAAATTCAAAAGACCTTAAGAATTTATCCCTCTAGAAGCGACGGTTTCTTCATCGCATCCGTGGCCAAGTCGGAAGAGCACGCGGCTAGTAATTGAAAGGTTGGTGGTTCCTGCCCCTCCCTTCTACAATTTTTCGGTGGCTTGGTGAATTCAGAAGAGGCCGGACATAGCTTAAAGATGAAGAGAGAGCTGGACGTCCGGCAACAGCTGTGTCAGATGAAAACATTGCCGATGTGAAACAAATGATTCGAGAAAATCCTCGAACAACTTTCAAGGATATTGAATCTACAGTGAACGTTGGATCGCCAGCCAGAACAAAAATTCTTCATGATCATCTTCGGCTCAGGAAGGTTTCATCTCGTTGGGTGCCTCACACTTTGACTGAACAGCAGAAACGCATGCGTGTGGAATGGTGTGAAGAAATGCTTGCAAGATTTGATGGAGGCAATTCTCGACACGTCTCTGACATTGTTACTGGTGATGAGACTTGGATCTATCAATTTCACCCTGAAAATATACGCCAGTCTACAGTTTGAATATTTCCAGACGAAAATCCACCCGCGAAAGTGAAGCGACCGCGATGTGGGGGAAGAAGATGGTCGCAACTTTCTTCTCCAAATCTGGCCATGTTGCAACTGTTCCACTTGAAGAACAAAGGACTGTTACTGTTCAGTGGCACACCACTGTTTGCCTAACAAAAGTGCCCAAGAACTTCCATCCAGAAGCTTCCAGAAGCTTCGGGAACGGCGTCCAAGAACTGGATTGCGTGGGATCCTGCTTCATCATGACAACGCGTCCGCACACACGGCCAACATCACAATTCAGTTTTTAGAATCTACGGAGGTCAAACTTATGACTCATCCGCCGTATAGCTTTGACCTCGCCCCGTGTGATTTTTTTATGTTCCCCAGGATCAAAGATCGCATGCGTGGGAAGAGATTTTGCAGCCCTGAAGAAACTGTAGGGGCTTACGAGAATGAACTTTCAAAACTTGAAGAAAAATACTGTCAACACTGCTTCCAAGAGTGGTTTTCAAGGATGCAAAAGTGTATACAGTGTAATGGTGAATACTTTGAGAAAGTGTAAGTGTTAAATTGATTTAAGTATGTAAGTTATTTCAAATCTCAAAACTTTCGTAGTGACCCTCATATAAGGGTGGGCCGAAAAAATTTTTTTTTCTTTGTTTGAAACGCTATACTGTGGAAAACTTGCCCCTATGGTAGATAAATAAAATGCAAAAGAAATATTTTTTTTTTTTACGTCTGGCGGTAGCGTAACGACCCTAAACCTTGAAAAAATATACGATTTTCGTAACTTTTCCAATACATGGAGAAAATTCAGATAACTTCTATAACAAGTTCCTATAGTCATATTTCAATAGAGAAAATTATAGAAAAGATAAATAAATGTATAAGGAATACATTTTACAATTTATTAGCAGCGTATTACACTTATAAAAACACTTAAAAAGACAAATTTCCATTGAAATAGACATTTTTCCTGATTGTGTAATACTTAAGTTTGTAATGAAATACAGTCTTTTACTTGTCTTTAGTTTCTTTTGTTAGTTTGAAAAATGATTTGCTTGAAAACTTGGCATTAAATATCTTATAAAACCATCCCTGGAATTGAAACCGACAACTTTTTGTGACGCCTCAGTTACCAGCTACACGCATCGTTCTAATGCTTTGGTGTGACACGGGAATTTATCAAAGTTTCACTCAGCCGCTGTTTCACCTGATTGGACCTTAGACCAAATCTCGTGATCGGTAAATTTCCGCAGCAAAGGCGGGGTGAGGTGAAAGTGTAACAGTGTTCCAGTGAATCATTTCGGTGTAGTCTCTAGCTAGGAAATTGATCTTAGGTAGTGGGAAACTCCTTATTGACTTCCTTTTAGAAGTTAAGTTTCTAGCCTTTGTAATTCTTCTGAACCCTAAGTCTGTTATCCCTTACGTGATCCGGGGTTTTTGGGGTATTTTTTAGACTTTCAGTCAAGCAGCTACTGCATCGTCTCTATTTATCCTAGGATCATGGTTCATACCTAATTCTCCTCAGAATGAAGCTAGCTTTCAAATGGTACCACTCGCATGCCCATATCATATACCAGAAGAGGGAAAATTGATGCAAAAGGGAAAATTTCGGAGGGAGAATTTATTCACACTTTGGACCCTCTGGAGCGGCCCTGTGTGAACGAAGAGATCTCAAAAAAATCTGATAAATAGTACTTGGTAGACTGAATGTGTGTGCCAAATTTCAAGTTTCTATCTTGAATACTAAGGGTGGGAGAAATTTTATCAAGAATCCCCACAATGCCCCAAATTACCGCAAAAGACCATGATCTCAGGTAAAAAATTTCCTGAGACATCCCTAATTACCCTAGGGTCATGTTTCGCCAATCATTCTCTTCAGAATAGAACTGCCTTTCAGACGGTATGACTCACGTGTCTCCATCATGTATCTAAGGCGGGAAAATCCCGAAGAAAGGGATTTTTTGGTCTAATTATCCCTTTTTTCAACTTTTAGCCTCTTAACCCCCTGTTTTAACGCAGAAATCTAAAAAAAAATCTGGTAAATACTACTCGGTGGGCTGAATGTTTGTGCACAATTTCAATCTTCTACGTGCAAAATTAACCACGCCAAAAAAAAAAAAAAAAAAAAATACCGAAAATGTCCAATATTCCTTTATACAGAAGTATATTTTTGAATATTGGTGATGCTGTAGCGTCCTCGGTTTGCAACAATGAACAACAAGTTTGGTTTGGTTTATTTTTGCTTTGAATGTAGATTTGAAATTTATAATAACCTGACGTAGTGCCATTAAAAAAAAATAACTTTGTGATGGGTTGGCAACTGTTAATTTGGTGGTATTGAAGAGTATGCCAGAAAATGTCACCCTGCTGATATTTGTATGTGCAAAATCCCAGCGTTATATATCTATTCGCTTAAAAGTTATAAAGGCGTATCAAGATGAATAGTTCACCCCATATCCGAACACAAAGATGCCGCCTGTCGACAAACACAAACTTTTACATGGAAATGGCTGACCCCACGGTTTTTGTGCCCAATAATTTATATAACCTACATGGTTTCATTTAGATTCTTCCGTCCGAGTCCAGATACATCCCTTGTTAGTAAAATTAATTTTCAAGCTTATAAGAGTAAATGGTACTTAAGATGTATTAAAGTGCTTTTTTCGTGATTTTCGGTGATGCAGCGATGTGGATAAATATTTTTTGTACGATGCCCCTGGTGTGCCATCTTTGTATTTGTCATGTCGGTGCTACTATATTGGACTTATAAAATGTTTTTTTTTTTAAATAAATTGAAGAGGGGGTATTTTGAGATATTCAAGGTCAAAGGTTAAGGCGTTGATGAAACTTGATATATAAGCTCCTTTCTACTAACTTTATTAAAGATATCGTAGTCTGGAGGAAAACGTAGACTATATAGAATTTTTGGTGCGCATCTTGCGGGGAGGGGAGAAAGAGGGAAAGGAAAAGGTTAAAAACGGAAAAGGGGGTAAGAAGTAATGAAAAATTATAATATCTTACGAGGTGGGGTGATGTATAGAATACTGTCTCTTTCAGCAGCGACTCTATGTAAGACGTGGATCTACCCCACCGGAGATCGAACTCGGGAGAATATCTGTCGAGACACTTATGTTAGGAAAATTAAACTTAATATATAAGTTCCTTCTAGGTAAATTCATCAAGGACATAATAGTCTGGAAAAGACTGTAGTAGGTCTATATTTAATTTTTTTGGGTGCGGATCCTAGGGCGGGGTTCAATGGGGAGTGGTTTAAACTTTATGTCAAAAATAAAATATTTCAGGAAGGAGAAATTAAGTTCAAGTATACCTTGAGACCTTCCTATAACTATATTTCCCTGTGCACACCGGGCATTTCAGCTAGTATTTCATAAATGAATGTCAATGCTCACATGTGTTTAGTTTAAATATTACCATTCGATATTGGTGCTGACTTTCTGTTTTCTGGTTCAATGCCGTGTACAGGCCTGCCGAATAAAGTTTCGTTCCATTTTGTTATGTCTCATGATGGAGACATATTTCTGAGCCTACATTTACTTACCTAATAATGACCTAACTACAATTTGTAAATAGAAAATGCACTAGAGAGAGTTTGCGAAAAGATCTTTTCTATTACTCAACACATCCCGTTTAAATATGTCACATACTTAGGCAGTGGCGTACCGAGGAGGGGGGTTTGTAACCCCTCCCATTGAGTCCTTCATATACTACATGTCGGTTCACCCAAGGTGGTTTACAGAGCTGATAACGAGCACAGTGTAGGAGAAGGAACCAGAAGTCAGTAGCCCGTAAATCCAGTAGTGAGTCACGTACACCGCTGTGGAAGGTGTTGTGATGAGCAGCTAGTATTTCTGTTAAAGTGACACCTTATTGCGAAGGTCACATATGTGCACTTCCCGATGCAAAATGCAATGAGTCAGTGATTGTGAAAATGTGTGCGGCAAGCAGCAACAACATCATCAAGCGTGCAGTAGGAAGGGTAATAGCGCTGTAAAAGCACCGGCCCTAAATGTCAAGATCAAGTCGTGAGAGTGAAGAAGAAAGGAGTCCAGCCAGGAAACCACGCGTTGTGAAAAACATCAGGGCACCAGTTGTGAAGAAGAACCCACCCACCCAAAGCAAATGTGCCATCTCATGCAGGAAGTCTCAGAGCACAATGTGTTGATTCACAAAGACAATTTGCAAATAAAAAAAAACGACATAAGGCGATGGGCCATAAGTTATCACCAAGGTATATTCAAGAGAGATTCAAGAAAGTTGTATGAACAGTACCTCTCAGATGACACATGGTAGTGGGTTGTCACTCTGGATGAAGCCTGGATCTACCTTGATGACACCAATAAGCCCAGGGCCATTTTTTATTCACCACATGATGCGAAGAGCCGCGGCGAGTCCGTCCGTGAATGTCGCGAGAAGTTTTCGAATTGCTTCATGATGGTGGCAGGTTTCTGCGCCAGTGGGAAGTTGCCAATGTATCGTGTGAATTTCGAGGGCAAGGTAAATGCAGACTACTTTCAAACGAACATCATGGAACCCTTATACAGAACGCACATCCCACAGTTGTATGGCAGGGACACCCAGACGGTGTGGATCCACATGGTCAAAGCATCCAGTCATAATGTTCGCAGTTCTGTCGCGTATTATTGGCGTATGGCCACGGAGACTGATGTGTCTGTTATACCCTTTTCGTTCAAACTTGTGGAGTCACCAGATGCGTAACCAATGGATTTCTGCGCCTTTGGCCTTCTGAAACAAGGACTCACACAAAGGCGTCCCACTACCATAGAGGGCTTTGGAAAGCTTGTCAAGCGGTGTGGTCTACAATTCCCCTCACACACCTTCTACGCGCAATGCTTCAGTGGCAATTGCGTTGCAGGGCGATAGTCCAGGCTCGTGGCCGCCACATTGAGCACAACCGTTGGTGGAGGAAGGAATTGTCTGAGCAGGTGAGCGCACAAACTTTGGACATCTTAGGTGAATTGAATTCTGTATGGAAATGGACAACATTTCAGTTTCATTTAAATCTTGGAAAAGAAACATTCTCTGAGTGCAAGAGGTTAATCTATACATATGACGATACATCACTCCAAATGTTTAGAAAATATTAACTGGCAGAGTATATAGTTATCCTGGGGGCAAGAAAACAAAGGGATTTTTACTGAAATTAAAAATCGTAGTATGGTGGTACGTACCCTACGCATGAATTTACTTCGGAGGAGGGGTCCAAATTCAATGCGAAGATAAATTATTTTCAGATTTGTCAATTTTCGAAGTTTATAATTCCGTACCTATACGTCCGAGCGCAAGTGAACTACATCAGTCAAACATCGGTCCTTACTGAACAAACTTGGGCACAGATCGTTGCAATTGCGTAATTAGGAGGCGCACCATAAATTCGTATTTATGTTCTAAACATCGTGTGCGTGGGTTTTATCGGGGTTCTCCCGTTTCCTTCCACTTTTTTCATTCCACCATTTCATTCATTTCTCATCATCACCGTCTACTTTAGCCTAACCGGCATAACCGTAGGACGTGAAACTCAAAGATTTCATTTCATTTCATTTTCGTATTAAGGTTCTAATCCTTGATTTTTCTCACTTTTATATTTACCATAATCTATTATTTTTTAATTACTAGCTTCGTTTATTCAATATCGACATGATACTTTCAGGATATATTAGTGGTGGGCTAAGGTTTATTTTAAGATAGTTGCATCTGTCTCTTAGCAGTATTTCCAGCCATAGAACTATTTATTTCCAGACTTTTTTTGGTAAAAAATTCCCTTTTTTCCCTTCTAAAATTTGCCTCTTATTTCCTTCTCTTCTATTGGCTACATTCGAACGAACATACCAGATTCTGGAAGCCTCATCCTTGACTTACACAACGCACTATAAAAAGTTTCACTTGGATAATTGGGGACACTACAATTCCGGTCTTACAGTATACCATATTACATAATTTTAAGGATAATAGTGACTTTCTAGGAAAATTTATATATTTTTTTAAAATTACATGCTTAATTTGAGAGATATCATCATGATACTAGCTGAATATATTATTGGTGGGCCAAAGATTACTTTAAAATTGTTTGCTTCTGACTGGTAGCAATGTTGCCAGCTACAGAAAATGTTAATTGTAATTGTTTGTGAAAAATTTGGGAAATTTATCCTTTCCCCCCTATTATTTTAGTGTCCTTGGCTATATTCAAACCAACATACAACTGTCTGGAATCATTCTTGGCCTACAAAACGCACCATAGAGGAGCACGATTGGATAATTAGGGAAGCCGGTGAACCACCATGTATGCTGATTTTTGCTTCTGACGCGTAAGAAGTGCCAAAATTTCATGTGTATTATGAGAGAGTTTTTTTTTCTTTCTCTCTTTGTATGGCAGCCAGCGACTTCAGGTTTTTACTGTAACTTGTCAACATACCAGAAAATTCTTTTTAAGTGACTTGAACCCATGTGGCTTCGGTGTTGCCAGCTAGAAAAAATCATGAAATTCGGCTAGGGAATTAAAAAAAAAATTCACTCCTACATTTTTTCAATAATCCCTCCCGTTAGCAACACTGCAATCTAACTTACACAAAAAAAAAATAGCCATGTCCCTCTTCTAAAATACAAGACGTAAACGATATCAATCGGGCTAACAGTGTTTGGGCAATAAATCATTAACTGAAAGTCTACGAAAACCCCAAAATCGATTTTGTCCCGAAAGGGTTAATGAGATATGCGCGCCAAAGATTTCGGGCTCTAATTTAACGTGAGCCCCCCCCCCCCAAGTTTCTGGGCTGGTCCAGAGAATGAATGGCCTACATAGTACTGTCTACGGGCTGGATGGGCTACCAAATTTCAGCTTTCGTTCTCCCATAGTTAATGTGATATAGGCGCCGAAAATTTGGGGGCTAACTTCACCATAGCCTCCCAACTTTCTGGGCTAGTCGAGATAAAGATCGATGGGCTAACAAATTTCATCTTTTGGGCCAATATAGTTAATAAGGTGTGAAAACCAAAGTTTTGGGGCGTTAATTTAACGTGAGCCCTTAACTTTTTGGGCAAGTTGAGATAATGGGTGTACCAGGTACTAAACTTCATGGGCCTTCCAACCCATTATTGTTTAGCATTTGGGACTCAAGGAACACAGATACAGGGTCTCCAAATGTGAAAATGAAAATGCAATCTTTAAGTTTTATGTCCGACTGTCATCCTGGGTAGACTAAAGGAGACGCAGATGATGAGAATAAATGGAATGGTGAAATGAAAGAGTTGTGGGAAAGGGAAACTCCGAGAAAACCCTCACACACGGTGTTTGTTCACCACAAACCCCACTTTGCGCAAGTTGGTATAGAACCAGGGCCCCGCATCATGTGTGAACCCTCTGCCACTAAGCCACTGCGGCTCAGAAGTCCTCGAGACGAGACAGATAGGCGTATACCTAACGTGTAATTTGTTCGTAGCGGGAATTTTTGTTATGGTATAATTAATTACAAACAATGAAAAACCGAAAATGTGATGTGGACAATCGCGACCGAAAATATAATGTGGACAATCTCGAACAAGCAATAAACAATCTGCGTGATTTGTTTTAGATTTCGGAAAATAGGTTCTGCCAGATTTACGCTTATCGACTGTAATCGTTTATTTATTTATTTATTTATTTATTTATTTGGGAGGGAAGCAAAGTATAATACATTTCAGTCATTGCACATGCAAAGAGATGTTTTATGGTAATTGTTATTTTGCTGAAATATAACTTCGCTATCTTTTATACTTGTTTAGGAGCTGAGATTATTGTCTAATAATTATAAGGAAGATACAAGTTTTTTTTTTTTTTTTTTTTTTTAAGGAAGATACAAGTTTTTCACCTTCGTACAACAATTCATATTTAATAGGCGTATAGAAGGGGCTCATGCCCAAAACATTGGGACTCCATTTCTGGGACCCCATGGTGGGTGTCCCGGTTCCTGACCACCACTGTGCTGAGGGGAATCGGATCTTTCCAACGTCACCATCTGTATGCAACAACTCCATGCTTAAACGAGAAATAGAGTGGACTCGAGCCCAACATTTCGGAACCACATTTTCTGGAGCTTCGAGGCCAGGGCCCAATTTCTGACATTACCGCTTTCGTTAATCGACCCCGACCTTTCAAACGCTAACATTATAGTACAACACCATGTTAAATAGGCAAATAAAAGAGACCTGAACCCAAACTTTTGGGATCTCATTTCTGGAGTCTCAGGTCCCGGAGCTTTCCAACACCACAATATGTATCCAATAACAGCACAGAACAGCATATGAATCTTTATCTGACTTGTTTCTCTAACTTTCTGACAGCCTTTACGAAATAATATCTTTACAATCGAAATATTCGTTAAACATTATTATTATTCTTATCCTTCAATATTCATCATACATCATATTCTTCATTACTTTAAATTCTTCATATTACATAACTATTTTACATCATATTCCGTCGAAGCTGTTTCAAAGTTAGTATTACACTTCTGACATAGTCATCATTACAAATCATAATTGATTCTCAATCCATACCCCTGTAACTTATCCATCCTACCTGCAGCGTGGGTCCTACGCAGTTTGGATTCTACGCAGTTTCGATTCTACGCAGTTTCGATCGTACGCAGTTTCGACGCTACGCAGTTTCGACCGTACGCAGTTTCGACCGTACGCAGTTTCGACGCTACACAGTTTCGACCGTACGCAGTTTCGATCCTACGCAGTTTCGACCGTACGCAGTTTCGATCCTACGCAGTTTTGGTCCTACGCAGTTGCCCTGAAGTAATTTAAGTTTTAATCATGCGCTCAAAAAATATATATTTTTTCTCTCTCTTTAATTTGTTTAACCTGTGCAGCTATAAATTAGGGTTATATTCATGGGCTCCATACGACGTAGAATCAACACTGCGTAGGATCGACATTGCGTACGATCGAAACTGCGTAGGATCGAAACAGGTTTTGAGCTGAATTTTTCGATCGTACGCAGTATCGATGCTACGCAGTGTCGATCCTACGTCGCATTCCCGACATATCGATGTTCGAATGTTGTGGGTGAACAAGCGACAAAACTTTTTGGTTACCTTTATAATAACAAAGCTCCGCCTCCTTTGGAGACAAGGGGGCGCTCGAACCAAAATTATCTTTTCCAGTTAGTAGTTGAGGTATAAAAGATTTCAAAATTTTGTAAACTGGAGGTAGCCCTTGGATTATTTACTTCTATTTTTCCTTATAAAGACAGAATCTCATTTATACTACGTTTTTAGCTTTGAAAATAGCTTGCGGAACTTTTAAATTTTGAAGAGAATGCAAGCAAGCATTGGACTTTTTATTTTATTTTTATTTTTTTAAAAATATTTTTGTAAAAGGTTCAACTCGATCTATTGAATTACTAAAGATTCTGACAAGTCTTCATATTCTTGAAATGAAAATGAAATGAAATCTTTGAGTTTTACGTCCCACGGTTATGCCGGTTAGGCTAAAGGAGACGGTGATGATGAGTAATGAATGAAATGATGGAATGAAGAAAGTAGGAGGAAACGGGAGAACCCCGAGAAAACCCACGCGCACGATGTTTGTCCACCACAAAGTTCACTTGGCGGGGGTTGGGATCGAACCCGGGACCCCAAGCACCAGAGGTGAACCGTCTACCACTGAGCCACCGCGGCCCTCTTCATATTCTTTTTATGAAACATGTTTTTATTTTGCATTTTTGCTGCTGTAGGTCCTTGAATCTATTGTTAAAATACTTGAGTTTGTAAAAGTTTAATAGAATATTATTTTTCAAAATATTTTATGGAAAAATAAAAAAAATACGTTATTTATATTATCAGAAAGTCTGTGTGATATTTCACTTTGCTTGTACCAATCTGCCCCAAGCCAGTACCAATCTGCCCCTACATGGGGAAGATTGGTACAGGTTGCAGACCTTTCTTGAAATGTAATTTATTCCAGGCAGGACATTAATAGAAATAATATTGTACATTGTAAATGTAGCTAAAGAATCACAGTTTAAATAGGAACAAAAAATCATGTTTCTCAAGCTGTCGATATGTTCTAAAATCTCGGGTAAGTAAAAATCGTACCAATGTTCCTTCCCTCTCCCCTATAAGAACTACCAGTCCGCCACGCTACCAACTTCACCACAGAGTAGAAACCTGCATGGTCCGGGCTTGGGCGGGCCGACACTGATTTCTCTTTAGGTCGGGCCGGGCTGGGGCCGATTAATTGCAATTCTTTAATAATTATTGACTTTCGTTAAACGATAATTAGAATAAAGGCAAACGTTGAAGAAGTGTGTCCGTGAAAAATGTTACAAAATAAAACTTAAAATTTATCGGGCCCGGGCCGGGCTTGGGCCAAGGATTTTAAAAAACTTCTCGGGCCGGGCCGGGCTCGGGCCGAATATCTCCAAAAGCTTTCGGGCCCGGGCTGGGCCTGGCCTAGGTACATTCGGGCTGGATTGGGCTCGGACCGAAAAATTCGGCCCGTGCAGGTCTCTACCACAGAGAATACCTTTTGTTGCCTGTCTTTTTCTTAACAAAGCTATAGAGCATGTCACTTGTAAACTTAAGACAACAGTTTTCCTCTTTGTTTCCATATTTCTGTACAACATCTTGGTTATAGAAGCTAATTTATATATGGCAGACAATTTACACCCTACATTTAAGCTAATAAATGCAATATTTTACTCCACTTTCCAGTTCCTTGATTCAACTTCCCCCCTACCAATTATTCCCTCTGCAATCGTGCTCTGTTACTGCAAATCTCTCGAAAACATTATTGCCAGTATACACAAAACCGAACATAATTGTGTTTTTTACTTATATTTCTATTGTTTTATATTTTTTTAGAAATAACTCCTTACATGGACTGCTTTCGATTATCTCCAAGGGTGCCCATCAGGGAGGCCAAGGTGGGGCACTTGTCCCCCCCTTAGAGAAAATTATACTTCGGAATATCGAAAATCCAATAGAATTTTTAGAATAGTTACATAAAAAATGAAATGAAATCTTTGAGTTTTACGTCCAATAGTTACATCAAAATTTGAAACTATATTTGAAATGTCGCTTATGCTTTCCCCCCTTGGAAACCACAACATGGGCGACCTTGATTATCTCCCCTTAGTAATAAGTAATTTTACTCATAGACGTAAGGAAAATGGAATAAAAGCGAAAAATCGTGAGTTACAGTAAACGCGCTTTTTTTTTTTTTTTTTTTTTTTTTTTAGGATATGGGTTACATCCCTGGGGGATTTCGTAGCTGTAACAGTATAATTTCCACGTGCCACTCCCAGTGGCGGTTCTAACTCGGGGCCGAGGAGTAGGGTTACCAACTCTGGAAAATAAAAAAACCCGGCACCCTTCAAAATTTCCTATGTGTGAAATCTAAGTGATTTATCTCTGTTTAGGCCCATCCATGAGAAGGAAATGTGATATCATGAACAAAAGCGCATTAGTACCTGTATTCTGCATATCCTTAGTACATTCACTAGTAATCTTAATAGATACATTTAATAAATGATAAACTGAAATCGGTATTGATAATTTTATTGTATTTGCCAGTAACTGCCACTTCTTTAAGATTATCGAAACAAGTGTACAAAAGTAAATTAATCTTTACGTAACAATTTTGGATTTGGAAAATGAAACTTATTCTTAAAACTTCAACCACAGAAAATTGCTTTAAGAAGTCCTTTTTCACTCTCAATAAATGTATAAAATTCCTTTACAAGTAAATTTCAAATTTCCCTAATAACAGTTCCTGTCATCTCTTTAAAATTATCTAAACACTACACGCATGAATAAAAAATATTAATCGTTGATAGATGGTGAAAGATGACAGGTTTGGATTTACAAAATGAAAGTTACTTTTTAAATCTATACTTCGAACTAGATGAAATTGCTTCGAACTAGGTAGAAATTTGAAAAAACCGGTCATAAAGGGTCTGGTAAGAAGTTTGACCGGTCACCGGGTTTAATCAAAATAACAGCAATATATCCGGCCTGGCCAGTTGGCCAAAAACCGGCCAGTTGGCAACCCTACCGGGGAGGCCTAGTCCCTCAGTTTTGAGTGACAAAAATAATTTAAGCCATTACTTATATATTTTTGAAAGTGTATAATAAACTCATATCCTATCATAGTCTGGGGTCTAGCTGCAGCTCGCATTTTTACCTTCTAGAACTACCACTGGTCGGCAATTCCTGAAATCAATGGTTATAACGAAAACTTTTTCTACACTTTCCCGATTACGTACTATTAGGAGCATCCTTTGGTGATGCATTAAAATGTACGATATTTTCTTTAATATAGGCCTAGTTTGCGCTTACTATCATATTAATTATTTAATCTAATTGTTACAATGTGATATGAAAAAAAATAATAAGATTTGTCAAAGGGGCCCGAAAGTTGCCTAATAGGTGTTCTATTTGCATTTGCCAGAAGTGGATTGTCACACTCATCAAGTACTTCTGCCTTTTGTAAAGGCCCTCACTAAGGGTGATATAGTAATAATAATACACTTTAAAACTACATAGTCGCAATGAAAATATTGAACAGAGCCCGCATCTTTTGTGTAGTGGGCGGAAGAACTGTTTCCGAGCGCACTATTAATTAACTTTATTCAACCAGTATGTGTATTAATTAAAATAAAAAAATCTATTGTCAGGATAATCGATAATGTTGAAACGGTTATATGCGAGATTACTCATGAGTTATTCCATAAAAATTCAAGTTTCTCTTCCGAAATTTCACTACTTGCGCAGCAGACCACGTGCCGGAATTCCAGGTTTTCAGGATAGTTCGTGCCGCCGTCCGACAGGTGGCGATGATAAAGTTACGCTCGAAAGGAGAATTTGTACTTGGCAATTGTTACGAATGATGTGATCTTTTGTAGCTCTTAAACCGATACTTATATCAAAGAAAATAGATCTAGTAGTTGTGCGCTTTTATCTGTGTGTTGCTTTAGTTTAGTTTGAAATATTTTTATTTTTCATAATAGAGCTGACATTCGTTATAACTGGATCCCCTTCATACCACATCATCCCAAATGGAAGGTGCAAACATGGCGGATAGTGCAAGTGAGAGTGACTCAAGTTCAATTGATGGAGGACCGATAATGATGCCTCCATCTCCTGTAACTCGGGAGCAGCTTCAAAAGCGAATTGAATCCTTACAACAACAAAATAGAGTGTTAAAAGTGGAATTAGAGACTTATAAATTACGAGTTAAAGCCCTCCAAGAAGAGAATCGAAATCTGCGTCAGGCGTCTGTGATAATTGTGAGTTTTTTCATTATTAAAGAGCAATTATTTTGTGCGTTTTCATTACAGTATTAATTTAAACAAATGAAAACAACCTTTTGCTATGTTGCATTAAATTCAAAATTACTTCATCGCACGTCTTTTGATAGATAATGGTTTTGGGAAGAGACATAGCAAAACTAAGCCACATGTACGCAATTGATAAAATCGTATATAAATAACAACATAAAGGCCCTAACACTATGATTTGGTCCACCCATACATACTAATTTGTCGTACTCCTAATAGCGTTTCCTTCTTAGTCAACGCTCCGTCTAGAAATGTATGTCACTTAGTAATAGCAGCGGAAGAACAGACGTACAGGTTTCCCATTTTTTTTTTCCTTCCTTTTTAATGACGGTCAATCTTCGTGTTACTCGTATTGACTAACAGCGTAGGAGTATGTTTAGTACAAGGGGTGCAGAAGCACGTAAAAAACACAAAATTTACAAGAGAAATGAATGATGCAAGTATTTGGACGTAACATAACGTAACCAAATCTAACCTAACATAAACTAATCTAATATTAGTAGAAATAAGCGAAATTCTATCTTTTTTTGCAAAATTATGGTGGACCCCTACACTAATATAACATAAACTAACCTAAACTAAACTTGTTTACCAAAATTGTAACATTTTTAAGAGAAAAGGGCTGGACCCCTTTGCCACAGCGTCTTATATTCCACCATCACTATGTTTCCGAAGTTGCAATTACTTATACATTATAAACTGATAGGACATACCTTGCATTTCTAACGCATGAGGAGTTGCATTCTATTGGGAATTTGTTTTTCTTTTTTTCCGGTTCAGATTAAGAATAGTCCGTCAAGTTAAAGTAATATTTGGATATAGTATACGTAAAGCCGCGTCAGTTCCAGAAGGAGCTGGACGCTCATACTTTTAGGGGTTATTCATTGAGTATCTATGAACTTACCAAGGGGGTAACAAAGCGACTTTGATTTACTTGTCGAGTGATACGAAAATAAAAAAGAACGTAACTGTACTTTATAACTGCATGTATAGTGCCCTTCTACTTTATCTATGACTATGTGTATGTGTGTGGGGAAGGGGGGGAATTTAACGCATTTCTTATGTCTTGTGCACATGGATACTTCTTACTATTGCACTACGTAGAAAATTTATGGTATATCATGTAGAAGTGGTAATAGAACACAGAAGAAACGCAGATCAGGGGGTTCCCATTTATACTATTACCTTTGTCTTTCACTTTCCTTGCTTTAAATGATAATCTAAGCTGTTCTGGACAGTTATTACTCTGACGCATTCCCAAATCATTCCTAATACAGATTGAGAATATGCGTTCAAACTGATATGCACGGAAAGTTACTACGTTCTGTTCTGCTACCTGCCATCGTATTATATGGAACTATTTCATCACGAAATTCACTCGGTGTCTTAGAAGTTGTTTCTTACGGTAGGAATTACATTCATGGATGCAAATTCACTTTATGAGTACGACTTCTTACAGGTATGAAAACGCGTATGGACGTATACTGTAAAATCGGTCGTACAAACAGCTCAAACCAACTTGTACTAGACTAAAAGCGAGAATGCTATCTAATCGAGTCTGCAGGAGCTAGCACAGGACCCCACTACGCAAGGTGCGTCGGCAGGCAACAGGCGCGTCAGCGACGGAGGGTAGTACAAGAAAGCACTTAAAAGCGCATAAAATCACATACATTGGGGCACATGTAACTCTATGCCTGTAGACATAAATATACATCATGCAAAAATATTCCGCCAGTGGAAATTAGTATGTCACACAATGTACACATAATGGTTTCACACTTATAAACATAAAATAGTGCATGCTTTCGTTTGATGTAATCCATTTGGACATTTATTCTGGAATTTGTCTTCCGCCTGGTTTCCGACAAAAAGCGTACCGGTAATAACAGCAATGAAAATTTAAAAGTCATCAATTTTTAGGACCGGTCTAAAAGGGTATAATAGAGTAGGGTGGGGTTAGCTTAGCTTAGGAAAGCTCTGACCCATTTTGTTAAAATTAATAAATGTAATTTCTGCTCTGCGTAAGGATACTAACTGGAGCGTCTCTGTACATCTGTAGGCATGTTGAGAATACGAATGCTCGTTAATTTCCTACAATTTAACCATGTGGTAACCTTGCGCGAAGTAGTTTATTTCCGTGCCAAATAGTTCCATGTTTATAACCGCTTAAAGAAAGAAAAAAAAATAGAAACTTCCGCTCTTCTTACATATTATCAAACACACAAACTAGCAAGTGATTAATTTCTTCCCGATAAAGTTTTAAAATTTTGCTACAAACGGACGACCAGCTTTGGAACGTAACCCTCCATTTGAATCAGAGACAATTTTTGTAACTAATATGACGCTTGAGAAAAGAAAAAAAAGTGTTGCCATATGTAAGTAGTGAATTCCGTGTGAAACTCAGTCTTTAAAATGAACTTCACGCTGCAAGTTTGATCTAGTCAGCAATAAGTTGAAAGTTCTTGTGTTGCCCTCTGCATGTTCTTTTTAAATCCCTTGACTGATTTAGGCATATTGTATTCTGATAAAGAACATCTTGTATTCGCTACCTTCTTTTGAGTATGTACGAGAAAACTCAGGTCTCCATTGAAAGATCCGTATAGCTTGTATTGCTGTAAATACTGTAGAAACAATACTTAATCTTTTCAATCGTATCGTGAAAAAAGAAAACAACGTATAATTTATTTGTTTATTTTGTTGTAATTGTCTGTCCTCTTACAGAAATACCTATTATATCATTTTTCTGAGACTACTGAGTATCTTCACAAGTAGCAGTCCTATTAACTAACAAATTGTTATTAATTAAACAGGATGTTACGAAAATGTGTCATTATATTTTGAGAATAGATTTCTCACATCAAAATAGGAAAAAAAGTTCATATGGATCTGTGCTCAAAAGTGGATAGTTTCGGAGTTACAGGGTGCCGAGAACGTGAAAAAAAAGTAAACTGTAAAAGATCACAGCTCCACTACTATGGGGCCTATCGTGGTCATCACTGAGAAACTGGTATGTGAACTATCCAAATATCCATGTTTAAGAACGCTCCAGTATTTGCACACGTATTTTTAGAGAGAGGTAGGTGGAGAGTGATCAAGTACTCCCAAACAGTCTCTCGCAAAATGATTATACAAGCACCAGAGGTTCTGAAAAATGGATATTTGGATAGTTCACATACTAGTTAGTGATATCTTGACCCCATTACAATCGGTCCTATAGTAGTGAAACTACGCACTTCCGGCTATTAAACTTTTTTTTTTCCTTATTTTGACGTGAAGAACCTATTCCCAGAATAATATGACAAATTTTTGTAACACCCTGTATTTCAATAGTGTAATGTATTTGTAATAAATTGCATCAGTGTAATATTGTGTTGTTCTTATTTTGTAGCAAGCCAAGGCTGAACAAGAAGAAGAATTTATCAGTAATACTTTACTGAAAAAGATTCAAGCGTTGAAGAAGGAGAAAGAAACACTTGCTCATCACTACGAACAGGAAGAGGAATGCCTAACTAATGACCTCTCCAGGAAGCTAAATCAGGTTTGATGAACCTTTACAACTTAAAAGTAAAACATTCAAAATATACTCATATGTACTAATTTTATTGCTCATTCAAATAGCGGGAGAAGGAGATAAGTTAAATATAGCAAGGACGAAAAGTGAACATAATTTATTGATTATGAACAAGCAGTGTAAGGATTGACTGTAGTATCTAGCTCTACTATCAGCTGAAAAGAAGAACCTTTGTTTAGTCAAGTCTTGACAAAAGCGTTTAAGGCTCTTAACAAGAAATTATTCGAAACAAATTTGATACACTCACTTCTGCGTGATTCTACAAAGTTTCTTGTCAAATTACGGAGAATAGCACGAAAACCAGACTTCTGTTCAGAGTACAGTTTTGTACAGGACACTTTAAATAATTATGAAAGACGTACTTAATGTTTACAGTAGATGTTACAAGTGGTCACTATTTATCTGAAAATACATCTACGTATGAGATAACGTGTTTCTCATGGATCTTTCCATGTAAGATATCACATATTATGGTTACTCGATCGTCAGGTATTTATATATATATAATTTCACCAAAGGTTACTTTTCTAATGACGTGCTAACAAAAAAAATATCAGATTTTTCATCCGCCGCCATCTTGGATTTTGACTTCTTTTTCTTTACTTCCACGCGTGAAAAATAAAGAGTTTACAGTGGTGTAGGAAACTGTCAGAGCTTACAGTGCTGCACGGTTACTATGATAGATAAAAACGGTTTGTAGTAAGGAATTTTCAGGATTTCAAATGCAACCATCAAAACTACGAACTTTTCCAATTTCGAAAGCCTGTAAGATCAAAAGTACTTGAAACCACAGGATGGGGTTTTCTACACAAGAACTATGGCTAGAAGGATTTTCAGAGTTGATGTAAGTATACCTAAAGTTAGAAGTCCTTCATGCCGATTTTTCCTTCCGACAATCAAAAATTTTAAATTCTTTAAAGTGGAAACAGGAAGAAGTTTGAAATTTTGGTTCTTCCCTATACTCCTACTAGTTCTGAATAAAAGTGTAAATTTTATTTTGTGACTTCAACTGATGATTGATTTACAGGCTCAAAATTCTTATTTGACAGGGTGTGTTTTTATTATTATTATTTATTTATTTATTTATTTATTTATTTGAAATTGCAAAACATCTGGAAAAAAAGAAGTGCTGGGCGATCAATTTTGGAAGAGGAAATTCACCTGTGATAAATTAGCGGGCTCGTCACCCATGAAGGTGAGGGTCAGTTATGAAAACTTACGAGAGGGCCCTCATTTTTTTATTGCAGATTCGGATTCTACAGGAAAACAAAAATTTTATTCGAATTTTTTTTCGATTCCTGATAGATGGCAATGTAATCAGTGAAACCTAGTTTCACTGAGGTTTCTTCAAATGGAAGGTCCAATATTTCATTTCAGAATATTTAACTAATGGAAAGTGGCGTGAAAGATGGTTTTTTATTCGACGTGAATTTAGTTAATTTAAGTGTGGCACAGCAACTAGGTATAGTCGCTGTAATAATCGAAATTGGCTATCAAGCGTTTTATCAGCTACATTTCTCCATAGTCTTGAGTCTAGGCAAAAGTAGTTCAAACACAACAAATGAAGCAGCTCAACGAATGTAGTAAATAAAATTCAGTTGAATACAGTGTCAGTAGTACCCCAGACTGTGAAATAAAATACACTTCAAAAGTAGTACAAAATAAACTGATGAACAAACTTCTTCATTAACAATTACTAGATTAACATCTTCCTCGATGAAGTGGAGACCAGGGTTCGATTTCCGAATGGGGCTTATGTGGTCTGCGCCCGCATGGAGGTCTGCGTTTCATATAGCCTCGCTGCTGAAAGGAGACACAAAACTGAAAATCAGATTAAATCAAAATGAATGGATTGTCAAATATAAAATTATATCGAATAGCTTCTAAGAAACCATAGACGTGGATCATGGAGAGATGCAGCCGTTAAAATACTTGGTAGCCAACTGCGATTACTACACCTAATTGCATTGCCACATTTGAATTATCTGAATTCACGCCAAGTGTAGAGAAGGCTTCTGTACCATCTATTACGAGTCGAGAAAACGTTTTGGGGGGCAAAAGATTGATCGCACATTTATTCAGGAATGAAACGTGACGACTCCCAATTGAAGTAAACTTAGTGAATCTAGCTTTCATTGATTACAGCTCAATCTATCACGAATCAGAAAAAAAAAAAGTTTCGAATAGAATTTACTTATTTTTTTCTCGTAGAATCTGAATACACACTAAAAAAGAAAAAATAGGATCCTCGTTTAAGTTTCCAAAGTTACCCCGCCCCCAGGGTTAGCGAGGGCTAATTTTATCACTTCCTCCTCACTTTTTATTTCGAAATTTTTTTGTTTGTTTGTTTGTTTGTTTCCTTCCAATACTTATTTTTCCAGAAATTTTGCGACTTCAAGTTAAAACAATCACTGTATATGTAAGGATTTTGAAAGCCTGTAAATCGTTCATCAGGAAATGAAATCCATAGTTTCTATTCAGAACTAGTAGGAGTATCAAGGACCAAAATTTGAAATTTCTTCGTGCTCCCGTGGCCGCGGTGTCTCAGTGGTAGAGCGTTCATCTGGGGTGTATATGAGGTCCTTGGTTCGATCCCAGCTCGCGCAAAGTGAGCTTTGTGGTGGACAGAGACCGTATGCATGGGTTTTTCGGGGTTCTCCCGGTTCCTTCCACCGTAACACTTAGATTTCATTTAATTTTTTCTTCCTGCTGTGTCTTTTGAGAATTTTGAGTTCGAAATTTTTCAGGATTCTATTTTTTCGGAGTCAAAAATTGACGTGAACTTCCTACTCCAGCAATTTCTCACCAATGCTGAAAACTTTTTAGCCAGTTCTTGTGCAGAAAACAACATCCTGTGGTTTCAAGTACTTTTTATGGCTGTATTCGACATCTTGAAAATCCGTTTTACCAAGACATTATCGTGCCTTCAAATATGTTCTATGAAAGACCAATATCTCTGCTTTAAAGTAGTGCAAACCGCAATTTTTTATCTTTCATAGTAATCATGGAGCAGCCTGTTTTCTAGACCATTGCAAATCTTTATTTTTCATGCTCGGCAGTGAAGAAAAATCAGTGAAAATTCAAGATGATGGCATATGAGAAAAATCTGAAAACCTTTCACAGTACGTAACCTAAAAACTGATTGTCGAGCAACCCCGTTTGATGATTTGGCATGGAATGACTTAACATGACAACTTGCAGTTCAGCTTGGGAAATGCTATGCACTATATTATACGGAAGTTACGGAAATTATTTGCCCACACCTTCTCTTTTAGATTCCGAATGGTGAAAATCGCTTGTGGCTGGCGCCGGCTACCCGAGTGGATAGAAGTTCTTTCAGATCAATTGGTCTTTTGGAAATATGGACATATCCATGGACAGAGCGAATACATGGACAAATTGTCTTTTCTAGATATCTAATTATTCCTGTATTTTGCCTGTCATCTCAGGTGTCCTCGCAGATACAGGCGTGCATTTGAGTGCAGTCGATCCTGTTGCTCTTCATTTCTTAGCCAGATTTTGAATTGTCAACTCGGCGTGAATCTGACGATTGAGAAACCTATTAGGGAACCTTTCTTCACTTGAGTTGAGTTGATTTTAGTTTAGCGTCCCGTTCAGCAGCGAGGCTATATGAGACGTGGACCTACTGATTAACGTGGAATCCGAACCACATGAGCTCCCGCCGGGAATCGAACCCGGAATCGAGCCAAAGGCGCGTACGCTAACCGCTTAGCCACGAAGGAGCTCCTTTCTTCACTTGAATACAGCATGTTGAATAGTACTACACGCAAGCCAAATTACCTAAAAATTACGTCTGACCACAAGATATCCATTGTAAGGACTAAAATTATTCTAAGGCGGATCATTGCTTTTAGCGTGGCGCGTCGTTGCGACTCCATCCACAATCCCCACATTTTTGAGTTCATATTACATATATAATATGTCTGATGCAGTATCGTATTATAGAACTCCTCTCAAATGTACATTTTGTATCTAATCGGAAAGAGGCGAATTTTTCGTGGTGCATCCATATAATGAGAAAAAGAAACTGCTTTTAGTTAAGATGAAAAATATGATCATTTTGTTGATTGATTCGTAGATAGGTTTTGGAGTTGGTAGTTCTGTATTTTTTTTCTTTCTTTTGAATTGAAGTGTTCGTGGATATCTAAAATTCTGTAAACTGTAACATTTGCGTTGAATTAACTTAACGTGCGTATGTTTAGTGAAGCTTCTTAAAACTACGTGCTTTTTAAATCCTGCGAGGCAATTATTTTCTGCTAATGTTGTTTAATACTTGCGCCAACCATAAATTTTAACCCATTAATTTATAGAGAATAATTTTCTTTAATCAAAATGACTGAATGAATAATTAGATATTGTGATTTAGTTATTTTCCAGACTACCATATACCGTCGCATGAAAACCAGAGGAACGTAACTCCAGTTTCGTAAGTTTAGAGGCGAGAGGACAAAAATAATGTTAGTTTCTTAGAGAGATGTGTTTTTAATAAGATGGTAATTGAGCTACATTACAACAGCTGATCGACAAGAACAGCAGATGGCGTTTCGTTCCATTTACACCAAATGAGGCTTTCAAAATTATGTCCAAACATGAAGAAAACAAAAGCCGCATTTTTGGATTACCTTCCTCTGGTTCTCATGCGACGATATGTGGTAAGTTAATTTTGTGTAGAGATTAAATAATTTACAAATCTTAAAGTAATTTATGTACCAAACTCAGATTTACAAGGTAAGAAGTACTTAAGTAATCATGTAGAAGAATCAGTAAAATCAGAATATGAAAGTCTCCATTCCGTTCAGTGAAAGAAAGAGAAATATTTCCACACATAATTAATTGACTGAAATAATGAAAGTATTGAAACACTTGAAGTGACAACACAATGAAGAAACGGTATATCAGCAATGCAAGAAAAAAACGCGCCGGGAGAAACTACAGATTCACCCTATATATTGTATAAATACAGTATGCGTTTCTCCTACTTCATCACTTAACCAATAATGTGGAATGATAAATACGTATCTTCAGCGTCTTTGCAGAAGGTCATGATAACGAATTTGGCATCCTTACCATCTTAACATCGCGACGCCACCAGTAGTTTTGCTTGATGTGCAACCCTTGTATGGTTCCTGTTGTTCTACATCGTATTTTCCACTAAAGGAGACTGTGTTGAAACAGAACAAATCAATTGCAGTTTTCATGACAGACTTTCCAAAGACTGTTTAGTCGATTGCCCAACGCTCGTTCCAAGAAAGAAAAAAATATAAATAAATAAATAAAAAATGACGCATCAGGTGATTTCACAGGAATATCTGCAAAAAGGATTGCATGGATTCCTCTTTCTCATGCCATCTGCTCAGTCGCTGTTAACTTCGCCGTATGGATAAATCCCCTGTGGATGATAATGCGAGATGTTTTGCTGCCATATTAGGGATGCAATCTCGTGGCAGTATATAGTAGCTCCAGAAATGTTTAATTCGCAATAAACTGCATTGATTTTTAGTTCTTTTGTCCATTCTGGGTAGGTAGCGTCAGTTTGCCATTATAGCAGTAACCACCAACAACCATAAAGCCGCGTTGAAAATTCAGCACGTTCACGTACGAAGAATGATCTATGGAATAACAGGGACAATAGAATATATTTTTATCAATTCCAGCAAATACACTCATACCTCGTGCAAATCACTACGATATTGTCCCCTGCAAGGTAGCGTTAATTCAGCTTTTGACTGCTCATTTTCGGTCTCTATGATGATGAAGAACGCTGCCATAAACGCGAGCTTTATGCGGTTTATGATTGCGGCGGATTGTTTTTCTTCGCTTAAAGTCTCACGATTATGCTCCGAGGCTAAGGGAGACGATGATGATGATGATGAACAACATGATGGAATTATAAAAGTAGTAGGAAACAGGAGCACACTGTAATCGTTCACTACAAAGCCTACTTGGCGCAAGCTGGGATCGAATCACAGTTACCATGCGCCATTGAACAATCAAGTCCCACGCGGCGGAATGTTGTACTGCCCTTGCTATTGTTCTTTGAAACTTTTTTCACGTCATGTCACATTGGGAGTAAACCAGGGTTTTCCTAATATTGGAGTATACCCGGGCGACGATTCCTAATATTGGAGTGCCCAGGAATACCAGGAGTGCTCGTATAGTTGCAGTTCATCACGTTTTTGACCTCTTTCTCTGACACACGGAAACCCTTCACGTCATACACGTTTATTTATTTGCCTAAAGTAGAAAGGGGAAAACATTACCCTTCCAACAAATGTATTTCGGACCCATACGACCATTCATACACATGACAGTAGACTTCCGTCTTAATTAACATACATCAGTTTTGAAGTTACCCGCAATAATTATTCGGGTGTGTTCACACGTGCTGCTAACTAGTGATTGAATGTGTTACCATAAACCTGAAACGACCTTCTGTACTATAAAAGGAATCGTGATATATTAATCTAAAGGTTTTATTCAGTATTTTTGTAAAATGTGTTCTTAAATTTCAGTGGAGAATGTAAAATAGAAGGCAAGAATTAAAGAACTGCCAGCTTCATTATCATTAGTTGCGACACTTCGTGGGTATGTCAGTTGTAGTGTGTTCTAATCTAAATGAAAATTCACATCTAACGCTGCATACAGAACGTAAACGTGTAAGATATGAAGGAGCAGGGTAGTAATAGTAGGTAGAATACTTTATTGAGCTTCTGTTTCTCCGGCGTTGAACATTACAGATTTCATAAGGTATCATTTAGTTTTTTTTAAGTAAAAGATGTGTTGATATTGTTTAAATCGTTCATTACAGCTTCGCCAAGAAAAATGCCGTCTTGAACAGACTCTAGAACAAGAACAAGAATGCTTGGTGAATAAATTGATGCGAAAGATTGAAAAGTTAGAAGCTGAAACCTCAGCTAAACAAAGTAACTTGGAACAACTGCGTCGCGAGAAAGTAGAACTGGAAAATACATTAGAACAAGAACAGGAAGCGTTGGTTAATAAGCTATGGAAACGAATGGATAAATTAGAAGCTGAAAAAAGGTACGTTTGTCGAGGTTATTTTTTATTTATTTTTATTCATTGAACATTTAATTATTTTTTTAATCAAGTACTAGTGATTTAAATTTTAAAAAATCGATTTAAAGCAAGAAATCAACAATAATGATTTTTTAAAAAATCGTGATTTTTTTTCCGACCCTGGTAATTTTTTTTTATGCTACTTCCTTGACTTCTTTAGCTACAGCAGCAGTGTTGTGGGAAAGTTGTCACTGGTCACACAATTCTTGCAACAAATCGTATTATTTTTCCTGTAACAAAATATATACAAGTCTTATGTTGCTTTATTTACTCTTTTGTATTTTGGTTAAACAGTGGGCTAAGTCGGACTTCCTGTTAATAAAGTGATCTTCACTACGTTATGTATTCCTTAAGTTGAAAAACTACATAAGACGAAATAACATTTATTTCTAATTATAATTATTTCATTCAAAACGTAGATAACTGTTAATTTGTCTCAATTAAATATTATTACAATAAAACAGCATGCACAATTGAAATGACTTACATGTTTTAAATACATAACATATGCAGTTTAGTAGCAGAATGAACCGTCAGTTTAGTTGTACTTCAGTTATTAATAAATCTTATTCCGCCACATAAAAGTAAAACGCAATAACTCGAAAACTAGTAAAGTGATAACTCGAAAGACTCAAAAACTCAGTGATAAAATTTTAACTACTTTTTACAACACAAATGTTTTCTGAAAATTTGAGATTTTTAAAGTGAGTCCCTCTTGAGATAATTCACGTTGAACACGCCTGATTTTCGAAAGTAGATACTGCATTCATTGTGTGGAAATCTTAATACAAAATATGCCCGATTCGCTTTTTCGAAGCTTACAGTTTCAGCAATTTCACGCACTTCCACACACCGGTTATTTAATACAGTATCGTTCAATGATTTCTAGTAGTGGTACACATTTTGCAAGTCTTCCACGTGGATCATGTTCAAGGTTAGTTCGTCCGTGTTTAAACCAGATTACAGCACTATACTCTGGATTATAAAACCCAGACGTCACTACCAAATAAAAATTACTCGATAAGACGTTATGCAATTTCACAACAGATGACAAGAATGTACCACACTCAGTTGTCAGTTTGGGGAAAGTCGCTAAATCTAGGGCATTCGATTAGCGATAAAAGTAATTTTTCCGATGGCGACTGTTTTCGTGATACGGTGATTTATTTACAAATCTGGTGGTCTTTGTGCTGCCTACAATTTATTTGTTATTAAACACTTAGTTTGAAGCAGTTTTGATATATGTCTCTTATCAGTTCAAGTAACGACGAGTTCGACAAATATGCAACTTGATCATCCTTCCACATTGTTTTCTGTTAACGTTTGTCCTTTAACGGAGAGCAATTCCAGCATTAAGTGTCCCTTAGTTTTAAGAGCTTCCGTTGAAAGGTACAAGTAACATAGCATTAATAGCAAGCCGATTAGCTGAAAAAGCGTGATTTAAAGTGAAGTGAATGTTAGTTTCTTTTTTAACTTTGTAGGTTTTTAATTTTCTTGTATTGTTCATTATGTTTAACATAAGTATTTTATAGTATCCATTTGTCCATTATGTTAAAAGTATTGTAATGCGCCGGTATTATATAGCTGAGCGACACATTACAAAATGTTGCTGCGAATATTTTAAGGGATACTGGTCCGTACTAGATGATTTAAAAATTGCCCATGTAAAAGAAATTAAATTTTTCGAATCGTTATTAGATAAACAAACTGTTATTATTTGTATAGTGAAAAGGCATTTTGTGAATTTGTTAATATGTATTGTGGAAATACAGGGGATAGACACAAAAAAAAAAAAAAAAAAAATCTAAAAACACTTCGTACAGGACACGTAAGTTTGGCCCTCCACTGTACAACGCGTGTTGCGGTTGCCGATCTTTCTTTTTTTTTTCTTTTTTTTTTTTTTTTTTTTTTTTTTTTTTTTTTTAAGTGTCACGTGGACCTTCCTCTTCCGTCAGCAGTAACCCGTTCACCTGTGAGTGTCGTGGTGTGAAAGTGGTGCGGTGAAATGGGCGACCTGACAGACTTCCAAAGAGGCATGATCGTTGGTGCCCGTCTGGTTGGAGCTTCAGTGGCAACAGTGGCGAACATTGTGGGAATATCGAAAGGCACTGTGTCCAATGTGACAAGGGCATACACAATTCATGGGCAAACGACGTCTGCAAAGCACAACAGTGGTCGAAAGACAATCCTGTCATGTAGGGACCGGAGGGCATTAAAACGGATTGTAGCAGCTAAAAAGAACAACACTGCAATGAGAATTACGTCTGAACTCAATTCCGGCCTACAGAACCCGGTTTCATCGAAAACAGTGCGACGGGAACTTCATAAAATGAAAATTCATGACAGGGCCGCTATCGCCAAACCCCTGGTCACAGCAGTAAATGCGAAGAGGCGTATCCAGTGGTGCAAGGAACACAAGGCGTGTACTCATGAGCAGTGGAAACACGTAATGTGGTCCGATGAATCGACCTTCACCTTGTTTCCAACAACTGGTCGTGTTTTACGTATGGAGAACACCGTCGCAGGCCTATGATACAGACTGTCAGCTCCCAACTGTAAATCATGGGGGGGGGGGGGGGTTGTTACAGTATGGGCAGTGATACCATGGTTTTCCGCAGGTCCCATCATAGCCCTGCATAGAATGATGAATGCTAAGGCGTATGAGGCCATTTTGGGGGCAAGGTTCTACCCATGGCCCAAATATTGTTCCCTGATGGTGATGGCATTTACCAAGATGATTTGGCACCCTGTCACGCTGCAAAAACTGTGAAATCATGGTTTGAGGAGCAGGACAGGAGCTTATCACACCTCCCCTGGATCCCACAATCATCAGATCTGAACATCATTGAGCCATTGTGGTCTGAGTTAGAAAGGCGTGTTCGGTCTCATTACCCTCCACCAGCAATCCTTAAGGAACTGGAGCATGTTTTGAAGGAACAATGGTACAAAATTCCACACACCACGATTCAGGAGCTGTATACGTCCATTCCACGTCGGTTCCAAGCTGTTTTGGACGCAAAAGGAGGCCCCACACCATACTAAGTTTAATTTTCACACTTTTGCAAACGTTTTGGAATTTTTTGTCCAACCCCTGTATGTGTCTTTAAAACTTGTGAGCCTCGGATCGATCATCGACGCTATTCCAACTATAGTTTGTATATAATATTGTGATTAAAATTAAAACCATCAGATAGTACAATGAATAGTTTAACGCAGAGTAATGAATAGTTAACTGGATGATGATGCCTACATGTGTATATTGATACGTGATCCTAGTGGCTTATTACTAAATTCAGCCCTTGACAGAATATAAAGTGATAGATATAATAATAATAATAATATGAGAATAAATACGGAAAATAAATATAATTATATGTGATACGCGTATGTTAATAATGTGTAAATTGATGAAGAAGCTGATAAAAAGAGTAACTGAATTAATCTCCAATAAAATATATCTACATATATGTACACTAGCACGTTGTTTATTGAATAATATATCATCCATTAAATAATACAAGGAATCATAGGCTGCAGGCACATCTGATATGGATAGTAGAGATGATTATATTCTTTACTGTGTGTTATGTCTCCATCCACACAACGAACCTGATATATATAAAACGTAGAAATCGTAATATCCTTCTACACAGTAGTGAAAGTGAGATAGTACAGTATTATGGCTCCAGTTTTTTAGTGACTTCTCGTTTAACGACTTTGTGTCAATATTTTGGCAATACTGACTAATACTAGTGAAAAGCTCTTGACGTTCGGTATGATGCATTAGAGCACCGGTCGGTTAGAATGACATCTACTTTTTCTCCTCTTGAAGTTCTGTGTTGTTTGAAATTCAGATCTAGATTCTATGTATGAAAACGCTTACATGAAGACCTGATGATATTACCATCTTATGATTCCTAGTGTTAACTGTACAAAACCACATATAGATTATATTAAAATTTGAACGTTTTCGTTCAGTAGTACAGAGTTCATATTTTGATGCAGATAGTCCGTGGTCATGTGAACGTTTACTGATCACCGCAATATCCTTGGGTTTTCTTGGGGACTGTCATTTCATTTCGTTATTCATTTCCTGTATCTTGCCGGGTATAACAATGGAATATAAAGCTTTTATTTATTTTTTTCACGTTAAATGCGATAAAAATCATCCTTCCTTAGGACTTTGATGGAAGTAGAAATCTTACTTTATCGAAATGTATTGGATTTTTCCAGGATGCTGCAGATAAAATTAGATCAACCTGTTTCGGACCCAGCGTCCCCAAGGGATATTAATAATGGAGATACTGCAGCCAACTTAAGTACTCATATTCAAACCCTACGTAGTGAAGTGGCTCGTCTTAAGAATCAGTTAGCGATTGCACAACAAGAACGTAAGTAACAAACTCTTAATTTTCGGTGATACGTCTATTTTTATCCAACGTAGAAACAGGTTCTCAGGTTTTATGATAAGCATTTGGATATTTTGTGTACTGTAGTTCGTTATGAAAACACTATAATACTAAAATATTAGTAAAATTCCTTCGGGTTATTGAACAATTTAAGACGGAAATAATTTTGCTTCTTTTCCTTTGAATAATAGGTTGTTACTGGTATAGGGAGTGTATTATTGTTGTCTCTGTGTAAAGTTCAGTATTCTCTTTCAGCACTGATGCTATATGGTTAAAAATAAGATGTTAGTTCCACATATCTCCCACGCGGTTCGAACACAGAAGCTTCATGGCTACGAAGCATGATTGCTAATTATAAGACTAATAATAAAGTATTAATTCAGTGGAAACAGCATTGTCTATCCATCGAAGACGTTCAGTGCTAATTAATACTCTTCCGTAGGCAGAATTTCTCTCTGCTAGTACTACGTAACTTTTATGAATCTAATGAAAAAGGGAGCAGTGTTAGACCTTAGTGTGTATAAAACTAGTTCTCTCTGTTGATAATACAATATCGTATTACTGTATCAGTAATGCTGAATCATTAGCTTATGAATGCCTAATGGACGTACAAACATATTGTTGTAATGCCCGTAATTTGTGTAGAGAGGAAGGTTTTGAAAACGTGATCATAAGAAAGAAACAACAATTACTCTCCTCGGTCGCTCAAGCAGAGGGGAGAATTTTCCTTATGTTTTGTGTAATGAGCCTCGCTGGTATACACAGGTATTGTACAAAATAATAATGGAAATCCCTCTGAAAGTCGAAACATTTTGTGTTAATACGGTGTTGGCTCAACTTTAGTATGCAGTACAGCTTGAATTCTTGCGGAATAGACCGATATAAATCCTAAATAGTGGTAAGAGGGATTTGAAGCCATTCTTCTTAGCAAAGCCTCCAGCTCAGATAGAGATGAAGATGTGGAAATCGATGCTGAACCCTGTTTTCCAAAACCAGCCACAGAGGCACGATGATGTCCAGGTCTGAGGACTGAGCGACCAGGGAAAATGTTGAATCTGATCCTCATTCTCTTGAAACCACTTTTGAACGGGAGCAGCGGAGTGAATAGGGGGCATTATCATCCTGGGATATGACATTCCCATCTGGAAATAGTTTGCACCATTGGGTGAGTCTGGTTACCCAAGAATTCTCTATACACTGTTCCTGTGGTGCGACCGTGCAGTGTGACTAAGGACACTGCTGAATACATTGATACAGCACCTCAGACCATAGTAGAGCCCTCACCATGTTTGATCGTCGGACGGAGACAGTTCACGTCGTATGCTTCAGAGGGTGTTCGCCAGACAAATAGGCATGCATTGTTAAGGAAGAGGGTAAAGGGTGACTTGTCCGAAAGAACGACACGTTTCCAGTCCTCCAAATCCAGTTCGTGTAGACATTGCAACATGCCTATGAATGCCCATTTAATGTAGTTCTCGCCTCACTATTGGATGACACTGAAGTGTTTAGGTACTGATTAAATTTTGTAATTACTTTCTCAGTCATTGTTTTCTTCTACCTTGTCACAGTTACGCTTCAAGACCCCGGTCCTTATCCTGTAGCTTCGTTTTTCATACACTATTGAGCTTCGCTGACTGTTTTGTTTAAGTGGTCATGACCTTCGAAACTGCCTTGTGTTACACCTCATAAATAAGAGGTCACCAAACATCGCGGAAGCTTCTGAGCCACTGTACCGTTTTTATATCGTACTGTGAGCGATCAACCAAAATATTTACCAACTTCTTGTCGTGAGCGCCCCCTGTCGTTAGCGTCAGCTCATTGAAGGAATCAGGGTCAGCCAACTGGAGCGTTAACACGATCTACCGAAAATGTAGCTCGCGATCGACGGTTTGGCGATCACTGGCATAAACTGCCAGTTTTGGTAATCTCTAGCTTCATAGGTCCTTAGACTAAGTAGCAGATCGTGATAATGCTAATATTTATGTTCGTAAAACAAATTCAGTTGGATTTCGAATTTAATGAAAATTATTTTGTAGGAAAATGTAAAATCCTAATTTTAAAAGTCAAAAGTCTCAGTCCATTCTATGTGTGTCACTTATTCCTAATGGTAGGTAGTCACGCCAATAGATGTCTCTGGCATGCAAAAATTTTCCGATTTAACACGATAGTGATAATTTAATTTTCAACTTAAAAATTGTGTACTTTCAATTTAATTATTTCAAAATAGGACAAAGTCTGTAATCATATTTAGGTTTGAGCATTTATATTTGTGTATTTCTACAGTAATATGTTGTGACGATTTAATTGCAACTTACTCTATTGTTTCTTTTTAATTCTTTCAAAGTGGACAGTGATGATACTGAACATAAAAATACTTTACTGTTATTATTAGGACAAGACCGTATCCATACTAGATTTGGGCATTAATACTTGTTTAACCGCATGTTAGTTGGTAAGCAAACTTAAGATGATGTATGAGTTAAAAAATGTTAAATGTAAACAATTAGAATTCTGGTTAAACACGATTTTAATCTATAATGTACAGCAGGTCAAAGGCTCGGTCGTAACAACCAGTTATAATTAAACGTAATATTCGAATTTATGTGTTTATAGATACTGAAAAGATGCAACGGTATGTTATGGAAGAGAAGCAAATTCGAGAAGAGAATCTCAGACTTCAAAGGAAGTTGCAGTTAGAAGTTGAAAGGCGAGAAGCCCTCTGCCGGCATTTGTCTGAATCAGAGTCTAGGTTAGTATTTTAATGTATTAACTTCGTACCAGTAACCCTGTCAATCAGTAATTCATTTTATTCGCTTCATAACGTATTCAGATCTTATAAAATCTATTCTAATGTTAGATAATGAAATCAAATCTTTTCGCCACAGGTCTATTGAAAACGATAAGTGCACTAATTTCTTTCCATAAATAGGTCGTAAAGTACCTCACTGTAAGAAATTTTCAAAGTTCGAATAATTGTAAATAAGAGAGAAAATTGATGCAAATTTTGGAGTATATCCTGTGAACCTTTTAAAATAGACATACCATTGTAATGTACAGTATAATCAAAAGTATCAACCGTTGCAGTTAAAAATATCAAGGGAATTTCATTATTTCATTAAATGATTACGGGAATATTTGTGTTCCAAAATGTGATCGTAATTGCATCAAAGAGGTCGAATATATATATATATATATATATATATATATATATATATATATATATATATATATATATATATATATATATATATATATATATTGGTCTAGGAATTAATTCGTGCGGGTGGACAAGAGATGGCGCAACGAACGGAGCGTCCCACAGTTCCGTGTATCCACACATGTGTTGCAAACCCCTGTCATCGCGTATCGTTCGTAGTATAGGGCAGTGGATTAAAGCGTCAACAACACCAGTTTGTAGTTAAGTGAACATGGCGCAATTTGTGCCTGATAAAGTGTTTTTGCGGGGTGTCCTGCTGCATTACTTTAACATGCAGAAAAGTGCGACTGAAAGTCATCGTATTTTGGTGGAAGTGTATGGTGACCATGCTCTAGCTGAGCGAACGTGTCAGAAGTGGTTTGTACGGTTTAGAAGTGGTGATTTCGGCTTGGCAGACCAAGAGCGAGCTGGACAGCCAAAAAAATTTCAAGACGAAGAATTGACAGCATTGCTCGAGCAGGATTCGTGTCAAACGCAGGAACAACTTGCAGCAGCATTAGGCGTTGATCAAACAACAGTCTCCAAACGCTTGAAAGCCATGGGAATGATTCAAAAGATGTCACATTGGGTTCCACATGAATTGAAAGACAGAGACATTGAAAGACGAAAAACCATTTGCGAATTGCTGCTTCAACGACAGAGCAGAAAGGGGTTTCTGCATCGAATTATTACGGGTGATGAGAAGTGGAACCATTACGAGAACCCTAAACGAAAAAAGGCCTGGGTGAAACCAGGTGAACCAGGTCCATCACAACCAAAACGAGATATTCACTGTGCAAAGGTTATGCTGTGCATATGGTAGGATATGAAAGGTGTGGTGTACTATGAGCTGCTGCAACCGGGTGAAACTATGAATGGAGAACGTTATCGACGACAATTAATGCGTTTGAAGCAAGCTCTGGCCAGAACACGACCAGAATGGGAGAACAGACATGATAAACTTATTGTTCAACATGATAACGCTCGCCCACATGTCGCAAAACCGGTCAAAACCTATTTAGAAAATGTCGGATGGGAAGTTTTACCCCACCCGCCGTATTCACCAGACGTTGCTCCTTCGGACTACTACTTGTTCGATTGCATGAACAACGATTTGATTGGACAGCGGTTTACTTCTTCAGAAGATATCGAAACATGGGTCTCTGACTGGATCGCTTCCAAGGATGAGGACTTCTTTCGCCACGGAATCCGTACATTGCCTGACAGATGGGCGAAAGTGGTGGCTAGCGATGGACAATATTTTTCTTAAGGTATTTATGTATTTTGTGTTTGTACTACAGCTTCAATGTGTGCGTACCAACCGCACGAATTAATTCCTAGACCAAATATATATACTATAGTGTAGTATATAATATAGTATACTATACTATACTATAGTATATAATATATGTATATCGTCGGCGGCAATTCAAAACCTGCTATGTGCATTTTGCAGGAGAAGCGAAAAACAGTATCCTGGTTAGCTTTTTGGCTTTATAAAAGTGATGTTATAAGTAATATTTGATGCTGCACGTAACTGGTACCTTCTCAAGTTACTTGAAAAGGTATCAAGTTACGTGCAGCATCAAATATTACTTATAACATCACTTTTATAAAGCCAAAAAGCTAACCAGGATACTGTTTTTCGCTTCTCCTGCAAAATACACATAGCAGGTTTTGAATTGCCGCGGACGATATACTATAATATTTACGCACTGTTTTAACAGATTTGGACGTAAAAAATTTGGGGGCGTAGTAAACATAAGGAATTTACTTCGTACTTCGTCGGTTAATAAGTTGAACTGTTAGGAGTTCTACTTGTAATTTATATTCAGAGCGTAGTATATAGAGATTATTATAACTACGAGAACTTACAGATTCATCCCAATATTGTTGTTTACATGCTTTCAATGATTTCGAGTAATCAGTGAATACCCACTTACAGTGTTATACTTACATTCAGTATTAGTATTGAAAACATAGAGTTGTTTAACATAACATTATACTTTTAACTGTACAATTTAAAACTTGCTACCTGGTTTCTCTTGCACCATATTTCTACTGCTTATTTATTCACTTCGTTTGTACTAATGGCTAAATTTATTTCCGTTAAAATGAAAACACATCTAAATATTGCATTTTCTTGTTTTTGTAGGGATCGAAAATTATATCAAGCCAACATACGATTATCTGAGTCCCTTCCAAAAGTATAATATATATATGTAATAATATTTAAATTTCAGTAATTTATGACAATGAGTGGGCAAAGCAGTTACTTGCAGATTCCAGTGAATCTTGAAATAGAGCTAATGAAACATTATAAGATAAATTTAGTAGTTAACAGAAAGTGCCCCTTTGGAGAAATCGTAAAATGTTGCTAACATTTCGTACAAATTAGTTGTGCTTCTTCCAGCCTTTTCGAGATTACGAAATTTTGTTCGTTTTCTTCTCTCCATCTTGAAAAGTACTTTAAACATCATATTACATAACAGGAGTTTGTAGAATTTGACAAACACTATTTAGTTATCATTCCATATGAAAATTCAAGTGTATTGGTAATTAACATAATTATATCACGAACGCTAGTAAAATACAGCAGATACTCAATTAACAAAAATAAGTTATCTAATCTTAATCACATAATAATTCTTTGTAAAAAGCACTGATCCCTCATGACACATAGATATTTCCTTGGACAACTGCCTATGAGGAAATTATACATACTGAAAGTGTTTATTTATTTATTATTATTATCGTGAACGTTCTGTAGTAAGTTCTGAAAAATTGTACCTGTAAGAATACTTTTACACTTATATGTATAATTATTGTTCATGAGTTTTATCATAATATCCTAATCCTTATCCCAATTTTCTTTTTCTAGTTTCTGTTTTGAGGAGTGTAAGTACCTCAATAATTATGTAAGTGCCGTGCTAATATGCCAGGATTAACTACTTGAAACTCTTCGAAACACAAAAATAAGGGTGTGCAATTAACATAGATCTTGATCGTTGATTGATCATTTGAAGTTATATATATCGTATGGAGTTTGAAGTGACGTGTGTTATAAGTTTTCTGTATAAAATAAAAAGTTTAAGGAGAGGAGACGTACACGGTAACTGCTTATGCATTCCAGAACCAATAAGTATTAGTGACGTCACTGTGAGTAACTTAGTAAGCGATGACAGGAAAAAGGAAGGAGATACTCTTCTGATTTTGATGTGAGAATAAAAATAGAGAAGCCGCATAAAGTTAAATTTATATATGTCTACTTTTTTTTTTCTTTCCTTGAGTTTATCGAGAGTAGTCGCGGAAGGTGTTCCGTTCGATTTTTTGCTTTCTGTTGTTTTCGATAAGCAGTAGAACGCAAGGATTCGCACGGAAAGCCTTTAGCGTCTACTCTGGACGAGCCCAAGATATGGACAAAAAATTAAAACGCCGACTGTAGTCGACGTTCGCAGATTAGGAAAATTTTCTTTCTGTCAACTTAACGCAGCTGGTGGGTAGGCGCCATGAAAATAGTGAGTGAAATGCATTAATATACTATTTTAATCAAGAAACTTGATACGAAACCGTATTATCTAATGGCCCCGGATTCTTAATCCATACGTAAATTTCTATGTTATTTACATAAAAGCCTACTTAGAGTAAATGTACTAACTCCTTGAGTCTAGTACCGCAACAGAAAAAGTGCTAGAAATTTTCTCTTCGCTGTGCTGTGCTAAATAAGTCTTAGACATAGTGACCTTCTAGAATAGGTTGGTGCTTGTTTTTCGTACTTGTCATTCTTACGGCAAATGAATGCACACGCAATCAGTCCGTTGCGCCTTTGTGAAGGTCCATTGGAGTTTTTAGAGTATTGAGTTGAATTTTACCGGAAAACACTGTGTTACAGCCACCATTAAGCTCTCCTACAACGAACCTGGACCGAAAAATGAAACGCCACCCACAAAAAACTATGATTGAAGGAGGTAAAGGCAGTATATATGTAATTAATTTCTTATTTATACCATTATTTTTCCGTAATTAATTCGCTTTCATTAAATCATCTGTCCCTTTTGCGAGTATAGCACACTCGCAACCTTGTAAAAGAACATATTTCGTTTCATTTTTGACGAGTAGAAGCACAATCATTTAAACTACCTCAGCAGTGTACAATAAAGGAGAAATTCCAACAATATTATCTCAGGTTCCATACGTAAATTAAATAATAATGCAAGTAGTTTAGTTGGCGAAAGTCTGTTTTTTCCTGTGGCTTCTCCGTTTTTATTCTCGCATCAAAATAAGAAAAGCACCTTTTTGCCGTAACTTTAGTGACCTGTTACCGCCTACTATGTCATTCACAGTGTCATCATTAATACATACCGGCTACGGAATGCATAAACTGTTACCATGTACATGGAACTACTTGGCCATATGTTAAGCATACACATCTTTGGCGCGGGAGTCCTGGGTTCGATTTACGGTGGGAATTCATGTGGTTCGGATTCTACGTTAAGCTGTAAGTCTGGGTGTAGTATAGCCTCGGTACTGTACAGGACACTAAACTGCAGTTCAACCAACCAATTTTAAACACGAAAAAAGGAAATTTAGATAAGGATTGGACCATTATGATGATAACTCTCAAACACTAATTATATACGTACAGAAGAAATAATGTTCTTAGGGTTTTTTTTTTTTTTTTTTTTTTATTTTATTACAAATTACTACAAGAAATTCGCGTTAGTTAAAAATTTTCAGTATGTATAATTTCCTTATTGGTCGAGGAAATAACTAATTTCATAATGGTTAAGTGACATTTTGCAAAAGGGAATTCTCGTATGTTGACTCGTGAGTTTAGAGTTGTGTTAACTACTACTATATCTCCGCGTTAGATATCACACATTATTTAATGTTATGATTAAGTACGTCTCTTCAAAGAAAATAGGCAGTAGGCAGTAATTTCGTTACTTTTAAGAAGCCCGGAAGAAGTATGAATTTGTATGAAATATTTGCAAGGTATTAATTACCTCAAAGAATTCTTGATAAGTATAAAGTTTATATTTTGAACACTCACCTCCATAGTCTTTGAACAAAGATATTTGCAAATAATCGTTTGAAATATTTCAAAGGCTAATGGAAGCGAGTGCTAGAAATATTAAGTGAGTGTTCCGTACTTTATACTAAATAGGTTTTAGAAATATTTTTACAAAAAATACTTTAAATGCTCCCGATATAGATTAGTAATACTTCACCTGTGATGTCAAACATGATTCGGTGTACATGAAACTGCAAAAATTATACCTCGGCACTATGGAGGTATACCTTAAAGCCAGCTACACGTTTTATAACTTTTTTTTTTTTCTTTTTTCTTTTAATCTACTAGGGACTTGTGTCACCAGACGAAACATCACGGTGTTATTAGTGGTCTTTTTTGTATAAAATTGCGAGAGTTTAAAGGTAACGGTTTTACTGTCATTGTATTTCGGATAATTGAGGTTAAATGTAGGGAGAATGTAATATATGCGAGAGGTAATATGTTCGAGAAAATACGGCACTCCTTTGTAATTTAAAGGAAAAAAAGTTGGTACTTACATGATGGTCATTGAATCGTTTTCATTACGCATATTTATAATGGATTTATATACAAATAGATATGGTTTGAGCAATAGGAATTCTAACACGAATATGAAAAGCAAGTGAATACGTACTTGATGTGATTGTTTAGTATTCACACTCATGCTGAAAGCACTAAATAATAGTATTGAATTTAGCGCAAAAAATCTTGAGTGTAGACAAAAGAAGAAAACATGATGATATAAAGCACAAAACATCCGATCAAATGTCACTTGTTTCTCATGTGTGTTCTCATACCCACATTCTCAGTTGTTCTTAATACAGAATTTTCAGACGCAAATATAATTCTACTTAGCAACTCAAGATGTATTCTAAAAATAACAGAGAAGCGTTATATGTTATCAGATAGTTTGATGTGTCTTCTTCATGTTTTTTTCAGCTCTTTTCTTAATAAAGAAATAAAATAAGTTTTGTTTCTTGATAGCTTGGAAATGGAAGAAGAACGTCATTATAATGAGATAGCTATGTCTGGTGGAAATGTTCGACCCAGGACTGTGTCGAGTCCCATTCCATATAATCCATCTCCGAGCTCATCTAGACCTTTAAGTCCAGGTAAGTGTTTGTTATCAATACAAGTCTCATGGAGATAGGAATCTCACATGAGGCTTTCATCGTCAACCTTATCAGTTGATTCCCTACGGTTATCCACATAGATTCAGTCAGATTGAAAGTAATATTTCCGATTAGCTTTTTCTCCAGAACTGAGTCTCTCGTGATCCTTGCTTTGTACTTTTATGAGTACAGACCCATTATAAATATGTGACTTAAATCTATGATGGTTATCTGTGGGTTATGCGTAGGTATTTAGCCTCATGGAATCGAGAGCTAACATTATTACCAATTAAATATCCCACGTCTAATTCCTCGTCATCAAATCCACCACTTTGCATTAGAAAGATGATGGGCTATAGCAACAATTAAGAGCTCCATCGTGGCTAAGCAGTTAACATACGCGCCTTTGGCATGGGAGATCTGGTTTGATTCCTGGTGGGAGCTTACGTGATTCGGATTCCACGTTAAGCTATAGCTCCAAATCTCATATAGCTTCGCTGCTGATAGGGACCTAAACTAAAATTCCAAGCAACAATTAGAATGAAAACTTTCAGATTGAATAATAATTTCTTTTGATTGCATTCAGCATGTCAAAGTTTTGACAACTCGACCATAATTGGTTTGAAAGGAAAACGCATTTAACTCTTCAACGTTTTGATTGGAGTTCTTTGAATTGCAGTATAGTATGTAGAAAACAATCAAGAGATTTTAAAAAATCACTATTAAAGAAAAACCTTTTCTTTATTTATTTAAATCGTTTGTACTTGATTTTTTAAAATTTTTTTTATTTTATTTTATTATTTTTTTTTAAGAAAAGAATCCAATTTAAATAATATTTCTTCTTTAAATAGTAAACTGCAGGAGTTTCAGATTTCTTTTATCATAATAAAAGATAGGGGATGATGTTAGAAAAAATGAAATAGGGGGTTTCTGGTACTTTTTTGTGTTAGTTTTTTCCAAGGCGATTCCTGGCGATTCCTATACGTGACAGTTACCTAGTAACAGTATATTGTTGTTCTCCTAACATATAAGAATGCGAAAATTCACTTCACAATAACTAAAGAAAGATAATTAAGATAAACCTAGTACGTATTTCTTTTTAAACTTCTTAATCAATAAAAAACCAAAGTAAAATATCCACGTGTAGGATGTGCTATCATTTTGCATACTGTAAAACTTCTTCATTGCGTTGCACACTAAGTATGTATCCGTTTATATATATATATATTAAATACAATTTTTTTAACACTCAGTTCATCATAACTTTCTCATAATGAATATCAGTATTTTGCATTAAAATATAAAAATATTCAAGGTAAACTTGTATATCAGCATGAAGGTGTTTGAATATAATTATTTGATTTCAGGCTATTTGCACTGCAGTGTAATAAAAATAATACTATGATGTGTAAGAACTTTAGTAGTAAAGTGTTTCTAATCAAGGATACTTTTTATTGTCAAGTATATTAAGTTTCGTTCATATTTACGGTGAAATGCTCGGTCTTAGCACGAAAAAAAAAGATTTATGTCAAACATATGAAAGGTATATTTCAGCCCTCTTTTCTAGTCCTTTAGGATGCGTATTTGAATCAAAATGAAAAAGCAGAAACTCAACTCGACCCAAGTACTATCTTAGAAAATCTTTTCAAACGGTCGGCCGTTAGTATTTGTGAAAAATGTATCCCTTCCTCCTTTAGAATACGTATTTCAATCCGAATATAGACCTAATGATAAAAACCCAAGGTCAACCCAATTTACGTTTAAAAATTTAATTTCAAACGTGACACGCCTGCTCGACTCCTATGTATTTGTGACTAACACTACAATTAAGATTTCATATCAAGATTGGGATGTTCGAGAACGACAGATTCATAACCCAATGTAGTGCCTCCTTCGATCATCGTGGTTTTCAACATTCTACTGCTTATTCTAGAAATGATTTCACCACAATTAATCAGCCTCTTGTTACAGTTTATTCCTTCCACTGATTACTAATAGGTACAAAATAATCATTATACAGTTCAGAATAGTAAGCATACGGTTATACGAAAGTATGCGTAAGAGGCTTCTCGACTAAAATATAGCTCTGCGATTTGGTTCAGTCCTCCACAAAATATTTTACTCATCAACCATCAGCACAAACTAATTAGTCGACGTATTTATTACCTTGGAATACCGAGAAAGCTAATTAGATTAATTAAGATATGTTTAAGTGAATCCCAAAGTAAAGTCCGGGTAGGAAAATTTTTGTCCACGAGCTTCCACGTCGAAAATGGCCTGAAACAAGGAGATGCGTTGTCGCCATTATTATTTAACTTTGTGCTGGAATACGCCATAAGGAAAATCAAAGATAGCAACCAGGGCCTAGAGTTGAATGGCATTCACCAGGTTATGGCATATGCTGATGATGTAAATTTAATAGGGGATGATAGGAGAACAGTAGAAATAAATGCAGAGATATTATTAAACGCTTGCAGGGACATGGGTTTAGAAGTAAATGCAGAGAAAACTAAATACATGGAAGTGCGTCGGGACCGTAATACGGCAAATTATGGAGGCGTTAAAATATTAAATAATACTTTTGATAAAGTGGATACTTTCAAATATTTAGGATCAATATTAACAGACGAAAATCATATTCACGAAGAAATTAAATGTCGACTAAAAGCAGGGAATTCGTGTTACTATTCGGTTCAAAATCTCTTGTCGTCGCGAATTCTGTCGAGGAATTTGAAGCTTAAAATATATAAAACGATAATCATGCCTGTTGTTCTGTATGGTTGCGAAACATGGTCGCTTACTCTGAGGGAAGAACATAGACTGAAAGTATTTGAGAACAGGATCCTGAGAAGAATATTCGGACCCAAGAGGAACGAGAATGGGGAATGGCGGAAGCTTCATAACGAGGAACTACATAGTTTATACGGTTTACCCAACATTGTTAGGATCGTCAAGTCTAGGAGGCTTAGGTGGGCAGGTCATGTAGCTAGAATGGAAGAAAGTAGAAACGCTTTCAAAGTCTTGACTGGTAGACCCATAGGAAAACGACCATTAGGAAGACCTAGGCGCAGATGGGAGGATAATATTAAGATGGATCTCGCAGAGATAGGAATACAAAGTAGAAACTGGATCCAATTAGCTAAGGATAGAAGTCAGTGGAGAGCTTTTGTGAACGCGGCACTGAACCTCCGGGTTCCATAGGCCATAGAGTGAGTGAGTGAGTTAGTTAGTTAGTTATTTATTACCTTGATTTATAAGTACTCGATTCATTCAATTAATAAATATTCGTCAGCAATATTTATCATCCTAGTTTCGTAGCAAGGAAAGATATCCATTTTACGCAATATAGATCACTACTAAAACTATAGCTTTATATAGCTTAATCATTTGCATAATAGACTTCAATAATAATTGTAGCTGTTCACATCATTACTGTTACCTACAGGTTTACCACAGTTTCATAATACAAATTGATGTTAATACATACGTTAAAATTTTTAGACAGCTTGCCTTTGAGTTATGGATGGAGAGTAAAAGATATAGCTGCTACAAATTACTGTCACAAGCTTCAAAAATAGTTAACGCAGGAATAGACGATAAATATTCGAAACCAATCGACCAATTCGAAAACTAATTAATTCTCGAAACAATCCTAAAACATATTGATGTTCTAAACGAAGCAACTTCTGTTTACAAATTCTGATTCCTAACAACTTTTATATATTAAAGAATTTAAAAAAAGGAAAAACGTTAACAGTATTGATATTCTTAACAAATATAGACACCACCAAAATAAAGAACAAATTATAATTATATACGAAGCTAATCACGCTAATTCAAATGAGGCTTATGCTACTCTAAAATTACAATTATTCATAACAAACTAGCTGAACCTGCGCTCTCTACACAGCGCATCATTCACATATGAGCATGAATATTCTTGTTATTCCTCACATCTGTACATGTCCCTTTAAGACACAAATGAAAGACATCTTGATATATATATATATATATATTAATGGCAAGAGATACCATAAAGGGGAGATTTTTTGATTATTTTTTTCAATATCTCGCACCGTTTGCAAGATTTGAGCCTACTTCCGGTTGGAGTTTTTAATTCATGTATGTTTAGTGTTTTCTTTCTTCTTGCATGCCGTATGTAATAAGTAAATACATTACACACACAATTAATAATAATGTCAGTGATATATGGAGTTCATTGGGCAAAACACTCCAAACAATAAAAATTCAACTTAGAGTGGATAAATAGTTATCCTTGGTTTTTCATTATCATTTGGCCATGAAACAAACGTCTGAGAGGTGTGCAACCCCTATATACAATTATGTTGTATATAGGATAAATATGCGTAGGGTATGATGCTTTATTTATTTATTTATTTATTTTTCTAATTTCAGCACTTCCAGTGTACCCATAAAAATGTAATAAAGAAATAATGACCATGTTTTTTTAAATATTCAATTAGAACTGGACAATGTGCATAAAATTTGCAATCGATCAGTGAAAACGTCATCTTTCTAGAACCTGAGTTTCCGAGATCTCATTGTCAAAAGGATTGGCCACAAACATATAAACGTCCACAAACGTATAGTTTAAAAAATCTCCAAAGATGGCAGCACAATTCATTTGCGTTGATTTTGGAAAAGGCTTATTAAAATACAAGGGCTTTGAACAATAATTAAAAAAAAAAAAACTTTATATAAAAAAGGTCTATTTAAATAATTTATTTAAGGTACACATATTTTAAAATATTTGCCTCTGTTAAGCGTGAAATCACAAATAACCGTAAATCAAATGTTTGAAATCCTAAGTTATAGCTTGGAGCCCAGGCGCTTTTGTTGCTATCGTAGCATTTTAATAGATAGATACTTTCGACCCAGTTAACAATATTGTAACAGCTCGAAAATTCGAGTAATTACAAAAGGTTTAACCATGTCTTCACTTTTGTCTTTTTATGAATACAAAATTGAGAATATTACAAAAATGTTCCTCCTTTAGAAACAGAATTTGATATATCCATAACGTGGACTCATGAGATACATATTTTTGTCATAACTTTCGAAGCCCTAACCACTTTAGGGTAGGCATTTTAATGAAAGCAACATGATTAAAATATGGCTTGATCCAAGTGATAATAATGTTCAGATATTCTTTCAAACGGTCTAGCCGTCTTTCGTGATGATGAAACAGACTTTGGAGGGTGTCAATATGGAGGAAAAATTACCAAAATTTCCCCCTTCCCTTTAGAAGCAGAAAATTTGAAAATGCTGGGTCGTTTTCAGTTAATTTTAATAATGAGTTTATACAGCTTTTTTGATAGAGATTCCTGAGACACTATTTTTGGCATAAATTTCGATTCACCTCCCCGTTTAGGATAATGAAACTAACATGATATAAACCGAGTTTGAAATAGGTACTATTATGTTCAAGAACTCATTTCAAATGTTCAGCCCCGTTTTATATACACACACACACACACATATATATACCAGTTCCAGTTACGGTAAGAAGTCTATGATATGTATTACCACGATATGTACAATTCTGAGCTAAAAATTATTAGTATTGAATGGTATCAAGCTATCTTCTGTACAGTATGAAATGATAAAATAAGTACATTGTCAAAATTCTTGGTCCATTAACTGTAATCTACAAAAGTAATATACAATACTTTGTTTAAACTTGGATTACTAAGATCCTACTATCACACGTATTAAGATGCGAGTTTGAGACTTGCATTCGATTAGTGTTCCAGAATCGTCAAAAATATCGCATTTTATTTCTATTTTAAATAAAATAAATTTGATATAAATCATAGATTTTCTTTTTTTTTTTTTTTTTTAAAAAAAATCATTCGATTTAAATCAATCAATCCTGGACACAACATACGGAAGGGAAGTAATAGGTGGATAATACCAACAAATTCTAGTAAGCGTCTATATTTTATCAATAACCGTACGGTTTTGACGGATAACCTGCGTCATTATCAACAATGTTCAAGGTACTTACACTGCAGTCACACCATTCTTGTAATATAAACTTGAACATTCCAGAGATAACGTTCGGTGCGTAAGACCGAAGACTTCCAAATTGTATGTATGAAGACTTTTTAAAAAATTGTCTATAAGAAAAAGAATTGGGGGAAAATGTGTTTTTGAAGTAAAAACTGACAGTAAGTAAACTAACTGTAATATCCATCCGAGGAAGACTAATGTAATATACTCTTGTAAGTTTCTTTGTGGTAGTTTGAATGAATAATAATCTGAAAATACTAATACATGGTGTCCACATTCTGGAAAGTCAGGGAAAATCAGGGATAGTCAGGGAAATGGATTTTAGTCAGGGAAAGTCAGGGAAATCACAAGAAAAGCTTGCCAAGTCAGGGAAAGTCAGGGAAAATGCACAAGAAATTGTACGATCAATTACAAACATTACAATTAGAAAGATTTCTTGTATGTTTTGCAGTTGATTCCTGGAGGGACAAACACCATATGTTGATGGAAATGTACAAGTATTTTTGTATTCACCTTCTGATGCTTATCAGAAGGTACTTTCCCGCCTTCCTAGCGGCTCATTTTTTTCTTCCTTTTTTTTTTGTTTGTTTTGTTTTGTTTGTTTGCTTTTTACTTGACAGTAGAGTATTTTGAATCTCTTCTTGGTTTCATACATACTTTATTTTCATCTTTTTCTAACACCTGTACTATAGGAATACCAAGTCAATATTTCAGGCTCTTTGGTAGGCTAAGCGAAAAAAATTCAGTTGTTAATATCAGTTGAAATGTTTCGCACGACCTGAGCCCAATAATGAAACATACCAAAACTGAGGGCTTGTCTAGATACTTAATAGATTGTTTCGCATGGCCTGTACCCAATGATGAAAAGCAACAGGATGATTCAAAAGACTTGCACCATAAACTACATCCGTGAACATGTGATTGTGAGTCAATGATGCAGGCATAATGGGCTTGCTTATTTCGTGAGCGCTTGCTTCCCGTAAACAAACTTGGCCTAGCTGTCAGTCCAAAGTCCTTATCAGTTAACTATTCCTTTGAACACAGTGTTTTTTATATAAACAGGGCTCCCACTTGTCCTGTTTTCCTATATTTTGGAAATTTGTGACAATTATTATAGGACAAATATATATGTCCTTTATTTTTCAAGTGCAGTCCCAATGATGATTTAAATTGCTACATATTAGCAATATACTAATTGTGTCTTAGGATTTTTTCTGAGGGACTAGAATATGCATATGCCTTTATGAGCTATACATATTTGCTAATTTAATTGTATTTAAATTTTTCTTGTATAGATCATTAGTTTACAATGCCAAGAAAAACTCGATTTTGCGATCAGTGGCTAAGTGATCAGTCCATATTTATTTTATTATTATTTTTTTAAGGATACAGCAGGTCTACTAAGTTTAAAAAGTAAAAAGATACTCTTATTTTGTATTAATCTAAATCTTGTTTCCGGTTGCCCTTGGAGGTGAAGGGTGACCTTTTCTTACAATACATTTATATTTTTTTCTGTGCTTCAGAGCATAATATTCTATTGTATCTACCTATCTACATAATTTCTAAACCGCAAAAGTTGGACCGCTTTGTAGTTACTAACATTGATATACTTACGAGATAACAGGTGCTGATAGTAAACTGTTACCCCAATTTGATTACCATCACTAATATATGTACGAGCTTTCGAGAACTAACTCACTGTTCTCATCATCAGGCTTAGATGGGAGAATAGGATGGGTGAGGGCAGCACGGACGATGATGTGAACAGTGAGTTAGTTCTTGAAAGCTCGTACATATATTAGTGATGGTAATCAAATTGTGGTAACAGTTTACTATCAGTACCTTTTGTCTGGTAAGTATATCATTGTACGTAATTTCTAATTTCACTTCCAAAAATATTTTAGATGCCTTTCTTTGCATTGCTTCAGAAATTAATATCACTTTCTCTTTTTGCAGGTTTAAGTGGGATGTCAACTCAATAATCTGACCTTATGAGTCATCATAATGGCTAATAAGTCAACTTCTTTTAATGATCAATGGCTTGATGAAAAGTTGTACCCGGAATTTTCATGTTGGATTGGACGTGTACATGGAAATAGTGGATGTGCGTTTTGCAAAGTATGTTCAAAATCATTCAAGCTTAGTAACATGGGACGAAGAGCAGTGTCCTCTCATGCTAAAGGACCTCAACATCTTAAGAACTTGAAAGCTAAACTCATGCAACCTGCTGTCAGTGTGTTTGTGCCTTCCAGTTCAACAGGTCAGTCATCAGGTACAAGTGACTGTAGCCAGGAATCTGATCAAACTGTGTGTAAGCATAAAGATGATCAGCTAGAATCAAGTGAAGGAAGTGGTGAAATCAATAGCAAAAATAAAGAGCGTGGTTTACATTCATACATACAGACCGAAGAAGTTATGAAGGCAGAAATAATATGGACTTTGGAGTTGGTTGCAAAGAAAATATCCTTGAATGCTTGCCAGAACATTAGCCAAACTTTCCAGTTGATGTTTCCTGACAGCTCTATTGCTTCCAAATTTACCCTTGGGAAGACAAAAGCCTCTTATCTAGTAAATCATGGCTTGGCTCCATATTTTAAAGATTGTGTTATGGATAGAGTTAAACAGGCTTCAGATTATGTCATATATTTCGACGAATCTCTGAATAAAGTAGTTCAGAGAGGCCAGATGGACCTAGTCGTAAGATTCTGGGATGTAAATCAACAAAAAGTTTCTACATCATATCTAAATAGTGTATTTTTGGGACGGGCAAGAGCCGATGATCTTTTGGAGAGATTCAGAGAGGGAATAGGTCTTTCATTAGACAATTTACTGCAGGTTTCCATGGATGGACCAAACGTAAATCTCCTCTTCAGGGAAAAACTAAAGAGTGAAATGTGCCAACGAAATCCCGATGGAAAAAGTTTGATAGACACTGGTGTTTGTGGACTACATGTTTTGCATGGTAGCATGAAAAATGGGCTAAAGGCATCACAGTGGCATTTAGACGAGACTCTTAGGGATATGTATTACCTTTTTAATAACAGCCCAGCTCGCCGGGCGGAATATACTACCATTACAGGATCCACCGATTTCCCAAAAAAGTTCTGTTCTATCAGATGGCTTGAGAATGTGGATTGCTTGGAAAGGGCTGTGAAAATTTATCACAATGTGAAGAAATTCATACAAGATTCTACACTACCTAGTTGTCGGCAACAATCTTCTTTAAAGGAACAGATGAAAGACCCTCTGTTGAAGAGTAAGTTGGCTGGTTATAGAGTTGTTTCAGCAGAATGTGAAACTTTTCTTCGAAGATTTCAGTCTCCAAAGCCACTAATGCCTTTCTTGCACACAGCACTTTTGGACTTAATGCATAGTTTATTGGCTCGATGTGTGAAACCAGAAATATTGCAGCAAGCTGACTCTGCTCAAAAACTGATGTCTTTGGAACTTTCAAATGAGAACCTTCTTCCTTCAGCAATGATTGACATTGGTTTTGCTACGAGGAAGGTATTAAGAGAAACCGTATGTACAGACAAGGAAAAAGCAGAATTCAAACTTGAGTTTCGCAAATTAATCATAGGTTTAGTTCAGAAGTTGCGTGAAAGAAGCCCGCTGAAGTACAGGTTTGTGCGTGGTGTCACTTGTTTTGCCCCAAGTATTATTTTGGAGCAGCCATCTCTAGCAAGAAAGAGAGCGCAGATTGTTCTTGAAGACCTTCACAGTGCAAACAGGATTTCGTCAGATGTGGCTGAACAGGCAAAGAAACAGTTCAGTGTATTGTGTGTTGAAGCACAAGGTTCCTTGAAATCATACTTTTGCGAGTTTACTGCAAGACACGACGATTCTGTAGGATTAGATGAGTTTTACTACAAGATGCTAAAGGATGATGTCAAGTTTGCTAGCCTTTTGAATGTAGTGAAAATTTGCTTGATAATGTCACATGGCAATTCACCGGTTGAAAGTGGTTTCTCCATGAACAAATCACTACTTGTAGAAAATCTTGTAGAACACTCTCTGGTGTCTCAAAGACTTGTGCATGATGCTATCAGCAGTGCTGGGGGTGTAGGTAATATATCCATCACCAGGAGCTTACTACAGTCTGTAAAATGTTCCAGACGAAGGTACCAAGATTATCTGGACAAACAGAAAAGTGTACAGCGCGAAGAAGAAAAGAAAGTTGTAGAAAAGAGAAGGATTAATCAAGAGCTAAAAGATTTAAATGACAAAAGACAAAAGTTGCAGAATAACTTGAAATCAGAAGAAAGTGCTCTTCAAGCAAGAATCGATGAGCTGGAAAAGAAGAAAGGCAGTTTGTAATATGGAACACTTATTAAAAATATAAACTCTTTTATTCCCCACTTTTATGGATAGTTGTGTAATCATAAGTGAGAAACTTTCATGTGAACACATTCTCCATATTGTACAGAAGACGCTTTATTATTATTATTATCATTATTATTTTTTATTTTAAACCATGATATTTTTCAGTTTTATGTCAACATGTGCTAATATAATACATTTTGTAAACTTGTAAATGTACGTTAAAAAATCTTTCTGTATCTTTGTAATCTTGTGTGCATAATGTGTAATAAAATGTAATAATACGACAGTAAATAAGGTGAGAGTTGGCTGGCTATGGGGATGGTGGAGGCCAGAAAAAGTCAGGGAAAAATTGGAAATGCAGTCAGGGAAAATCAGGGAAAGTCAGGGAAATTGAGATGGAATTTTCTGTGGACACCATGTAATAGCAATCTTAAAAATAATAATAATAATAATAATAATAATAAGTAAATAAAATAAAATGTTTTGTGCAACATGTTGAAAACACCAGCAGTAAAAGGATTTGAAATCCTTGTAAGTGATGTTAAGGCTTGTGACAGCGTTCTTCAGTTCGGTGTAGACAAAAGTGCTAAATTACATTATGATATGTGAAATGATTTTCGGATAACGATGGCAGACGATTATATTAAAACCATTTGGGAAGATAGTAGCAGGATGCATTAAGTGGTAAGCTCAAATACTTTATTATTATTATTAATAATAATAATAGTAATACCAATAATAAAAATAACATGACATAAGTCAAGTTCTGTCGTTAAACAAGTAATTTGACTGTAATTGTCTGCTACAGGGAGCACTATACAGTAGTGGATCGACCTGTTCGAAATGTATTAACAAGCTCTGTTTCAGAGTAAAATGCATGAGTTGAATCTTGTTTCCGAGTTCGTTGCTGTGTGTAAGTCGGGAGATTCGTTTGGTGTAAAAATCCGCTTACAAATATCAATCGTCTTTCCAGAAGCTTTCAAATATTAATATAAGTTAGTAAATAAATATCGTCCGAAACCAAGAATCTACATTTGTGGCTGTTTTCACATAGTTAGTGAATTGAATCTGCAAACGCCGTTCTCAGAGATAACACTTCGGTGAGTTGAGTCTAGTGTTGATATATTCATTTTCAGTCGAATGTATGTAAATGTAAGCTCCCAACCTTTTAAACATATAAAAGTGAGCAAAATATTTATATTTCAGTAATATACATTTATTATTATTATTTATTCTCTTTGACAGGTTTGAGCTATGGTAGTTCCCGTGATGCATTTAGTCCTCCTAGCCCAATGGGTCGTTGTCATGCGTGTGGTCAGCCAAACTACCATCAGTCAGCGGTTCAGGGTCCGCCACCCACTACTAATGCACCTGGATATCTTCCTTCATCTTCACCTCCTGCTCCACCACACACAGTAAGTATTTCTAGTTTTCTGACATTTTGAAGGGGAATAGTAGCATGTTAAGGATCTAAAATTTTGTGTACGAAGTTACCCTAATCGTAATTCTAATATATACTCCACTCCGTCTGTGCAATTTCCGGTTTCCCATACACCTCTTTTGAATTGCAGGGAAAGAAGCTGTCATTGAATTACACTCCCTATAATGTAATTTTTCTTTATAATTTGTATAATTTTCAGGTTCAATGGTATGTAAAGGGTGAAAAAATCCTCGACTGGATCAGATATCGAACAAGGGGATCCGGCATACCGTGCTGATGCGTTAATCCCGCTACCCAGTTCGTTTCCTGAATAATCACACATTCTATCAGTGTGTAAGTCGGTGTTCAAACACATGAACTCTACCGTAACGTGTGCTTGGACAATCCAGTGTCTATATTTACAGAACACCTCTAATAGTTGGGGGCACGGTGGGTCAATAGTAGAGCCCTCACCTCTAGTGCGAATGGTCCCTGGCTCAATTTACGGCCACACAAGTTTGTGGTGGTGGATAACGTCGTCTCCATGGGTTTTCTCAGAAATCTCCCATTTCCTCCCACATTCTCATTCTACCTATTGTTTAATACTTATTTCCATTAATCATCTCCCGCCTTTAGCCTAAAGAGTATAATTGTGGGCCGTGAAACTAGAAATTCATTTCATATTCACCTCTGACAGTAGAATTATATAATCAGTGGAGGAAATCGCCAATTTTGTCACACCAATGCTTCTAAAGATGCAAATACAATGATAGAAAGAATTCTTTGTGTATCATTGTAATCGCATCTCTAGAGGTTAATGAAATTGAACACTAATATTGTCATTTTGAAGTTCTTCCAAAGTATAGGAGTAAAAATCTGAACACTGGATAGTAGACACTTTGAAGGTATAGCTACTAATGGACGTAAAGAACTATAAAAACGCGGTACCAAGTGTGCCGGTTAATAATTTTTAATTTCTTCGCTGGATGGTGCTGGAAGCAAAGTTTGATTCACAGTCTCAACTGTTATGTCAGTTTGATTCTAGGATAGTGTAACAACTATGATAACTTTGGTAGTGGGTGTGACATTATACACTTTAGCCATCGTTCACTTATAACGTTAGGCTTAGTATTTAGGCCTAATGACATAAATTTTCCCACATATATATATATATATATATAACCACCCACCAAAACCAATCATTACCAAGTTGTAAATACGAATACATACTTTAATACAATCTATAATTTCAATTAAAAGCTGATATAAACAAAAACATATTTGTAAATCTTGAACGAATACTTAATATATCCCAGGAAAAAAAAAAAAAAAAAACATAATCTGAATTTAAACAATCTACATAATACATTTTTATTTTTATCTTCTTTTAAACACGCTTTCACCTTGTCATGCATAAATACTTATTACAGCACTTATTTCCTAACCGATAGTACTTGTCAAAACGCCGTTGATGTGCAGCCGATTTCGAGTTAGCGTTAATATTGTGTTTGAGTGGCAAACATGTCTAGTTTCAAGCCAAATAATCATCGTGTGTGGCATGTACTGCTTTTTCTTGTTCAATCAAATGAAAAACGCGAGTGAAAGCCGTCGTCTCATTGTAGCAACTTACGGTGACAGTGTTCTAACCCAAGACGTGTGAGTACATTGGTTTAGACGATTCAAAAGTGGTGATTTCGACTTGAAAAACAAAGATCGCCCGAGCTAGCCGAAAACCATATCTTGGTCGCGAAACCATATCCCATTGTCTTCATGCCATGCGGAAGATGGGGGGCGCGGTGGCTCAGTGGTAGAGCGTTCACCTCTGGTGCTTGGGGTCCTGGGTTCGATCCCAGCCCCCGCCAAGTGAACTTTGTGGTGGACAAACGCCGTGCTCGTGGGTTTTCTCGGGGTTCTCCCGTTTCCTCCCACTTTCTTCATTCCACCATTTCACTCATCTCTCATCATCACCGTCTCCTTTAGCCTAACCGACATAACCGTGGGACGTAAAACTGAAAGATTTCATTTCCATGCGGAAGATGCAGGAAAATGGATCAACAAATGGAAAAGCGAAAAACGGTGTGTGAAGTATTGCTTTCTCGGCATAGAAGTGTGGGACGAAACATGGATCTACTTCAAGAACACAAATTGCAAAAAGTCATGAGTTGATCCAGACAATTTTATTATGATGTTGTTTGTACAGTTTTCTCTCCTGTTTTCTGTATTTTTTTGTTCTGATTAATTCTAATTACTTATGTTCCTCATACTACAGAAGAAAACGGCAGGAAAGAGTCAACGGACTAGTGATTCAAAAGTGAACGGAATCCTAGTGGAATAAGGTATATATATATAAGTTTTTTGAAGCCCGTTAGAGTATTGTCAAGAAAATAATGAAAAATTTCGTTGTTGATTCTGTATAAGTACATACTTTGGCTATTTCTACATAGTCACAATGAAGCTCCAAACATTTTTGGTAGAACAGCACAAGCTTTCGTGACTCTGTGACAGGGTTGGCTGGTTTAAATCTTGGTTTAAACCGCTGGTTTTTTCAACAACAACAACAACAACAACAAAAAAAAAAAAACCGATTTAAACCAAAAAAACGAAAAATGTTCATAAAATCTTGATGAACATACATTTCTGGGTTATCACGTTTCATTCCAGTATATTATTCGTATTATACTCAGACCTTAATTTCCCATTCATTACTCAGAGATTGTACTACAAAAGCAACTTTCTTTCTTTTTTTTAATGAATGTTTCTTTTGTGATTTTTTATAATTTGTTGTTATTGTTGTGCAATTGCAATCAAAGAAAAATTCAAAATATTGTTTCGTTTTAATAATGTTTTCTATTGATAAAATCGAAATGTACTCTTTTGGGGAGGGTGTCATACAAATCTCACGAGAGGCATTTATTGAAATCAGGTATCTTTGGTGTCTATTTATGTACAAATGGGTCAGAGCCAAAGTGGACTTAAGTAATTCGTGTCTTTATTCGCTTTTCTTACTGATACTCAAATTAAGTCGTATTTCTTTAACTTGGACTAATAAAAGTCGTAGTGAACTAACTTGGACTAAATTAGTTCGTCTGTACTCTGCAGTACTTTGAAATTGTCCGTATGTAATTCTGTGTTTCACTTGTGCAACTGTTTATCTGTTTGTCCTTCTGAAATAACTCTTGACAATTACAGTATATTAACAAGTATGTAACGATCAGTACAACGTATTTTTATCAGGAGTCCTCGTGAGTGAGTCGGCAGACATTTGTGGCCAATTAGTCCCAGTTTCGAGTCCAAATGGAGGACAATTTCTCTCGGATTTAAGCCGAGAAGCGGTTTGGATTCCGCTTTAAGCTTATATGACCCTTTCTAGCATAACCCGGTTGTTGCATAACACCAAAGCGAAACAAACTTATTTCTTCCATATGTGATATAAATACATGAGCAAATTATTTAAACTAAAAGAACCTGGTTTAAACCAAAAGCCGGGTTTTTTTGGTTTTTTCAATAAAAACCATGGTTTTTGCCAACCCTGCTCTGTGACGACATGGATTGTCACGAATATGGTAAAGAGGTATTGTGTGATATATATATATACAATAAGGTAACCTATCATTATGAAGTTATTAGGGGAACATCTATTTTTATGGGGACATAGACCTTATTCTCCTTTTGCCCTTTCCACCCTACCTTTCCGGTCTCAATCTGAGGTGTGTTATGAATTGAGAAAATATATTGAAAGATCTGGTACCAGCTGGTAGTGTCCAAATGACAAGGCCCTCGTGATCTAAATGCCTAATTGTGATTGGTTGGTTTCGAACCCGGAATGGAAGCCATGGATCAACTGACGTCGATGTCAGTTTGTCGGTGTTTAAGGTACTTAGAGTATGTTTCTTTACATTTCGTTAAATTAATTTTGTGTGTGTGTGTGTTTGTAAAATGGTGGGAAATTTTGTCATGGGATATTTGTGAGTATTTTATAAAATGTTCATTCAAGGATTGACATCTTTAGATACGAGCAAGTGTAAAATTTTGCTATTGAAAATTTGACTGCTTAAAGACAGAGAAAAATTGAGAGTTTGCTCTAGGCCATGTTGGAATAGCGCTTTTGTGAAAAATGTCTTCTAGGCTGTTCCATTGGGAATTATAGAAACTCTTTTACTAGTTATCCGATTGTTATATTTTTTGTGTACTATTAGTTGTTTTTTTTTATTTCTTATATATTTTTTTCCTTTATTTACAATAAATTGTTTTTCTTATTTGAAATATTAGGTTCGTCATTGCTAAGTAACATCCTTGAACAGCTTAAATAATTTTTGGATTAAGTTTAGTATAGTAAAAAGTGAGAGTGAGACATTTACATTATCTGGATACGCTACGCGGTCTTTCAATACAGCACCGTTGAAAACTCCCCCTACTTTTTCAGGATTATTTCCACGAAGGTCAGGTCTGTGTTTTGAAAGTTAGGCTTGTACTTTTTTATATATATATATTCTTTCAAGTACGGATTTTGCCCCGGGGTGGTCATCCGGAAAGAAAGGGGGTTAAGAGTGTTTCGTTACAACCCCTTGTGTAAAAATCTGCCACCTGCAACTTCAATCAATCGAGAATTTATATTTATTGAAACGTTGCAAAGCAAATGACTTTCTCAGGCGAAGGAAAAAAAAAAAAAAAAAAAAAGACTACTTGCATAGCTGGGGTATATGAAGAGTAGTTAAAAAGTTCCCATCTGAATTTTTTATTTGTTTCAACAACACGGGGAACTGTCTGTAGATGGGCGTTGCAATGAATTACGATGTCCAGATTGCAGGGTTCTTCGCCGCAGATTAGACAATGTTTAGCAATGCAAATCTATTCAGATTCATTGTGTCCCAGATCTCCCGGATCAGATCCCACATTGGGCGGGATTTCTGTATAACTTCCGTTATTTCAACTACTGTTACTCACACGTACACAACTCCACACTGATAATTATACGTCTATTGCAGGCACGGAATACGCTTCCCTACAGAATAAACTTTCGTGCACGTGCAACATCGTCAGCGTTGCAAGTTCCACGTTAAAAAAATCGGTACTTCATTATTATTATTATTATTATTGCATATGTCCTGTAATATGTACTGATTCTCGTTGAAGTATGATCACGAATTCGTAGTAATTGTTAATTTATAGAATAATTCAAAACTTTTCTTGTGCGAAATTATGCGTCTAGGATTTTATTGTGCCATGGTTTTGGATTATCTTTTACTAAAATGTAATATTGCGTTACAGGGCCATTTACCAAGAGCGGTGGTGGGCCAGAGGTCTCAAGAAAGGTTCATCAAACCTGCTGTTCCTCCGACACCAGTTCCAGCATCCACGGCACCTACAAGTGTGAACAGCTCTCAGGTTCCCAACAACAATCCTCCTCCAACGTACACCAATCCGGCGGCTGTTGCCGGGAACAACAGCAGTACTGATAGTAGCTGTGGAACGACATCGCCCATGGAAATCTCGAAAAGTTAGAACACGCGAGAGCTTTGAAAATTGTGGAATAAACGCTTGAAGGACTGAAGATTATAATTACGCTGCTATAGTGTAAAAGAAAGGAGTGTACAGTTGAATTGTATATTACGTATTTGTCCATGGTCATTTTAAGTCCGAGCACCATTGGCGGCTTGGATTTTCTTCTCCTTTTGTTTAGAATCCACATAGATGCCACCAGAGCATCTTGGTTATTGCTGGATCGGACCTCAAAAGATTAAAAATCCAAGTAAATGCAAGTTTTCTCTACTTTGGTTCACATTTGTGTCGTACCAAAGCTTTAATTGCTTTATTTACTCCCGCAAGATTCCAAGAAATGTTTAAAGAAAACTTACCTTCTTTAAGCTAAGATTGGAAAGTAGTTAGGTTGGCAGCTGTTAATTAAAAAAGAAAAAAGTGCTGTACATTCAGGAGGTGCGAGAATAATGTCAAAAGTCATGGCTTGTGCCATACAGAGATCATATATGGAGGTTCCTTGAGTAAAGTATATGATAAAAATCACTGTTATTTAATTGAAGTGGAAAGGCAAGAAAGAAAGAAAAAAGAACTTCCATTTTACTCTGCGCAGAATCGCATAATCAGTTGCAGTGTTGGACATTGTTGTCAGTGGCTTAATCTGTGTTACTTATCTTTTTGTCCCTTGCATTTTTTTTTATAGTGTGGTATTATATATATTAAATATGTTACTAAGAGCGCGCGCGAGAAAAAAATAATGGTGTTCAGAAGGATGTGAGTCGTACAGGGTAAAAAAAGTCACGTCTTTCTTTTGATTTTTTTTTCTTCTCTGTAGGAATGACTTTTGCACATTCCAGGAAATCCAATAGATAATGTTGGATGTAAACGAAATGGAAACTCGCAAGCTATCTGTTACATGTTTTTCAGTAGCTGTGAGTTCTTCAGAGGCTGTTGTAATAGGAAATATTTAAATGCTACCTAAAAACATACGAATTTCTTTCTTCTTTAACAGTTCTTAGTGTGCTTTTATTTTCGACTGGGAGAAATTAGAGAAGTTGCATTCTGACGGTCTATGATGTACAATTCTTATTTCAAGCTAAAAATTAGTATAAATTTGGGTTCACTTTTTGTTAAATGTGTATAAGAAGTTGAATTTTTCAGCCAATTTTCGGGATTTCTTTTAAATTGTAAAATACTGTAGGAAGACAGACTCCTAAATTGTGAAATTATATATTTCTTACTGTTACTTTCGAACATGTTTTCTAAGTTTTTGCTGGTGTGGTACTAATTTAATTTAGAAAATTATTTCTGCAACTTCTTAGACATTTCAATGAATTATAAAGTTTGTGATGGATTGTAAGGATTTTCTCGTTTTGTACTGTATAGCGAGACTGATATCCGTAAAACTATGTTTTGTATTTAGTAAATTTCTGGTAAAAACGTAGCAAAGTACTTTTGACGTGAAGCATATAGTTACTAAACGTGAGGCTGAACCAAATTTTTTTTATGTAAAATATGATTTTTTTTTCTTCAAAACGGATAGTAGAGAAATGTTTCAAAACAAATAATTGTATTTTTGCATTGTGCAAAGTAAAATTAACGTTTTCAAAGATTAAGACATCTTTTTCCTATATTAGAAAGATCTGGTTATTAAAATTTAATTTTTGAAAAATATGAAACATAGTACAGGAAGCCGTTTTGTTAAATTTAAAAATGCGTGTACAAATACTGTCAGAATGCACTACTTTTATTTTATTTTTTTTTTATTGTACTAAACCAACAGGAGTAAAAAAAAAAAAAAATTGCAACATCCTTGACAATATTAAGCAGTTACTTAATCATTTCTGCAATAATTTATTTAGAAATGAATAAATTTCTTTCGAATACGAGAGCTTTCTTTCTTTTGAAATGTTAAACAGCTTGGATTGTTTCCAAACTGAAACTAATTTTTGTCAAAATAGCATAATAATTACTTTTTATTTTGTATTATAGTTTTGCCCCACATTGTAAATTCTTCCCGGTTTTTTTTTCATGTCAAAATATATAAATATATATATATATAGGATGTACGTATATAACTTGCTTTTTGTTATTATTTTTTTTTTCAAATACTTGATGGATGTTTAATTTCAAATGTCAGCCAGCACTACTTTTTAGCGCATAATATTCAGTAAAAAAAATATCACAAGAAATGTTGGGTTTGTTTGTTTACTTATTTTCTGCTACTGATGTAAATGTTAAAATATTTTGTGGCTGTTCCACTTAAATTAGGGGATGGCAGTTCACCGCGCTAGTCTTTGACTGTATAATAGGTATTGTAATGACTGATGCTATTCAAGGGGAAAAAAATATCTTGAAATAAGATAAATTACATGTATAAAGATATAGAAAAAAAAAAGTCTTGATACCATCAGTAATTCTCCAGTAACAAGACTTGTTTGTTTATAACTCACTTGATGCCAATAAAGATTTTTTTTTGCAATGTTTGGTGAGTTTGTTTGTCTTTTTTAGTGTTAAATTAATAAACCACCATCAACGTCAGTACTTTAAATTAATAAACCACCACCAACGTAAGTACTTTTTGAAGATGAGGAATGATGGATGTAATAGACGCAACTAAACGATAGCGTAATTTCTAATTTTTGACCGAAAAAATGCTTTTCAGTTATGAATTGCTTTCACAAAACGTTTTAAATTCCAGTTTGGATTTTTGTATTTCTTCAGATTTCATAATGAAGAGAGAACTCATAAATGGACGAAGCTGTTCCATCTTTTGCAATCCCTCCTCCCCTAACTAAACTACATACTTCAGTACATGATGAAAATTATGCATACGAAAATTTGCTTTCGTTAGGGAATTAGGATATTCTATATATCTGGGCTTTGAAATCTATAGCCCGTCCCATATGAAGAATGACGTCCCTTGGCGATAATACTACTTAGAAAAGTGGGGGGAAGAAGTGTCCTGTGACTTTGTTAGGTATAGTTTATTTCTTCAATAAATGTGCAGTTTGTATATAAAGGATGCCGCCTTCTACGTGGTGGTTAGTGCCATAAACAAGTCATCTATGGATGACCCACGACAATCAAACGGCCAACCGGAACCCTTATTTCCAGCATTTGACAGCCACTCGTCAAGTCCACGTGGACTACTTAGTTGACACAGTTCCAAACTCTGTTCTTTCAGTCAGTGATTAGAAGATTGCTGTTCAACATATATAATTTTCTTTATATATATATCATACTCAATTGTAGCGAAATGTGGAAGCCTGACATCTGTTTCACGTTAGCGATAGTATTAGGAGAGAGAGAAACATACACACACACTGGGTGTTGTGACATTGCAACCCCGGGAATGCGGTCAAAAAGGGACGGAGGAAGGAAGGAATACTGTTGTAAAATTCAGCAGGGAAAGTTCAAAGAATTTGCTGAACTGAAATAAACTGTACCACTTGCCTGGTATCAATGAAGAAAAATCTTACTCAAGATGGCTGGCCTGAAAATTTGAACACCTTTCGAACCAAGTGTCTCTACTAGTTGCTTTCGTCAGAACCTTAATGTTTTCTTTAACGTCTTTTTACAAGGCCATGGATTCGAACTACGACCAAAGCTTGAATCTGGTGCAATTGGAGGATATACGATAAGTTGGAGTGTACGAACACAAGACCAACGTCTCTTCAAATGTGCACACTACACATAAGATTTACAATTTATCTTGAAACACCCCTTGTAAATTCTAAAGTAACAGATAAAAAGCACTGAAATTTTCTACAATTGCACCACATTAAAAATATTGCCAACACTGGCATAAAGGTGTATTTTGTAAAATGGCACTACGTTAGATATACTGTACATATTTCAAATCTGTGTTAGGCAAAAACTTGCACTACCCTATTTATTATTCACTGTTACGACTACAGCATCCAACTTCCAATGGAGGCTTCTACAATGCAAATAAGACGGACGTTGCAGTGTACGTTATAATTATGATTTGAAATATTTCAAGCAAATAGAAACAAAGTTACGAGGGATCGAAAATTTCTCTTTTTCAAGTCTTTATTTTGAAAAACTTCTAATCAAGTTAGTTCGATTTGAGTTTAGCGTCCCTTTTAGCATTGTCGCAATATGAGACGGACTTTCAGCTTAATATGGGATCCGAATCATATGAACTCCCGCCGGCAATCGAACCCGGGTCTTTCACATTATGTTGTAATGAAGTAAATGATTTTCAATACAAGTAAAGATTACTTGACAGGAATTTGATATATCTAACTCTTGGGAAGAAATATATACAACTTTCCAACGTTAGTAAAACTGCTGGAAGCAATGCTGCTTCGATCTAATTTTCTTACGCACATTTAGTGTTTCATCCAGGGCTAATCCGGTGAATATAGATCGTGACTAGAAGTGGATGTTGATTTGTGACTAGAATCCTGTCATTAAGACGAAATAAATCCTAGGGCTGTATCCATAGTTGGACGGTGTTCCGCATCAATTGACCAGGTGCCATTTTACGATTTTCGAGATTTTTACATCAGTGAGTAGGAAACTGTAAAAAAATGGTTGAAACGCTACTATTTGTTTAATCGTTCAGGAAAAGCTATTCGACCAAGCGCCAAGTACTGGATCGTAATGGGAACATGTTTTTATTTCCTTCAATATATCAGAAGCGTGTTTTGGCGCTTGGTCAATTGATTCATAACACCATCCAGTTGTTCTCACTAATGATTAGCGTTATACTAACTGTAAGGGTTTGACTCCTGCATAATCCATGCTTTAGTCAAGCCCTTATGGTGTCAGTCACACTTAAAAACAACTCTGAATAAGCCCCTTAAGTTTTGCGCATATAATTACTTCCTAGGTTACAAAGAGTGTTCGTTAGGGAGTTGTTAGAGGCTACATTCCCTTCACATTTTCAATTCTGAGAATTGCATATAAAATTTAATTTTTTCGAATTCAAAATGAATTCTTGTATACAATCATTAGCTTTGCTAAGAGTTGGAAAGACTGTTCTAATAATGAACTTGCGGATTACGGAGTAGATAGATTTGTTATTTATTTCTTTTATATATGGAATATTAACTAAGTAAAGAGATTTTGAAAAGTCTTTTAAACTCCGCCCATTGAAAACGACCCAACACCATGTTTCTGCGAGAATGATGTAATTAGTGCTGAGAGTCCCTTAAGGAGTAGAGCCAATAGAAAGAGAGTGGATTTATTTAATTTCAGGACATATTGCAAAACATTCTTGTAATGATTTCCTTTCTACCACCTACAAAGCAAAACCAGTCTTGTAAAAATTTTAAGTATAGCACCCATGACTAAATTAGGTGAATTTGACAGAGTACATTATGTTCTCCTAATTTTACAATTACAGAGACAGGCTAAAATTATGTTACTATATTAATTATTGAACCTTGTTACTGTACGCAATATTTAATTATTCCAGATGGAAATTGTAAAGATGTATTACGAACGATTTGTTAACAAATTGGTTTAGTATGACACAGCTTTAAGGTCTTAATTCACAAAAATATCACTACTAGTTTCTATCAGTTTACATCATACATAAAGGACGAATACACTATTTCACTTTCACACCACGCACATGTCTTAAGTTTGATATATATGTAAATTCTTGTGAAATCAACCGAATTCACAACAAAAACAAATTTATCCTTAAATACTTGTTACGACATTCGAATTTTTTTTTCGGTTTTACGTCTCACGAGCATACCGTGCAAGCTGAAAGAGAAAAAATGAACTGAAATCTTTGAGTTTTACGTCCCACGCTTATGTCGGTTAGGCTAAAGGAGGCGGTGGTGATGAGTAATAAATGAAATGGTGGAATGAAGAAAGTTGGAGGAAACGGGAGAACCCCGAGAAAACCCACGCACACGGTGCTTGTCCACCACAAAGTTCACGTGGCGGGGGCTGGGATCGAACCCAGGACCCCAAGCACCAGAGATGAACGCTCTACCACTGAGCCACCGCGGCCCCCAAGCTGCAAGAGACTGTGATGATGAAAATGAAATGATAGAATGAAGAGAATCGTAGAAAACCTCAAGAAAACTCGCACACTGTGTTTATTCACCACAAAGCTCAATTGGTGCGAGTTGAGATCGATCCAGGACCCCCAGGCACCAGAAAGAAATGTTCTACCATTCAACCACCGCAGGCCCCTACAGAGATTGGAAATAATAAGATCCATAATCAAATAGTATTATTTGAGGTTGTCTTTTGAACAAATTCTACACATAGGTAGCTAGTTTACGTACCTCTCCGTAGAAAATGAAATGCCACTAAACATCCCACGGTTATACCCATTAGGCTAAAGGAAACGGGTGATTAATGATGAAATTAAATTTTTGTGCTCTTCCATCAGGAATCGAACCCGGAACTATGTGCACCAAAGGTATCGCGCTAGCCACTAGATTAGCGAGGAGGCTTTAGGGACGTTAAACTCAAAATCAACTAAACTGTTCAGTTTAGTTTATTCCCTCTTATATGAGAGGTTTTTCATGTGGGTAAGGAATTCAATACACTGCTTTAGTACTTATCGTATTTTCTCCTTTTATTTAAGCTACGTAGTAGTCGGTATTGCGATGGATCAGTTTCCAGAAATTCTTCCCTCTGTTGTCTGTAGTATTATATACAGATCCTGTATGTATCTGTTGCCTGTAGTGTCATATACAGATATGATTATGTAGTTTCGCACACTATCTATGCTGGGTAAAGGCAGGCGTCGACTGCAGGAACACTTATGACGTGGACCAATATATATATATATATATATATATATATATATATATATATTTATTTTTTTCGAGAGAGAGAGAATTTGAACGATTGTTTCTTTCCTTAGTATCTCCAAACATCGAAAAGTGTTTGAAGAAATAATTTAAAGGACATTTTATAGCAATGTTTCACGATTGTTTTTGAATTTAAATATTAACTCTGTATTTTGGTAAAAATTTCATTACGTTTTTCATTCTTTGTGGGTGATTGGGGGGGCTTAAGTTCTACTATTGCTCGTAAAGGGAGTAAATGTCCTTTAACCATTTATTTGGCACTGTTGCTCTCAAGCAACATCGCATTCTATTGCATTATCCGCACGAATAACTTCAGTGATCATTTAATTGGCATTATTGCTTTCATACAATATTCATATAAATGATTTGTGGGTCACTTCTTTAGATACTTCAACAGGGGACAGTCAAATTCAGTATTGTAGAAGCTCTATCTCGTACGTTCCGCGAAAGTTCTTTTTTCATTTTCTATTTGTGGTTTCTTGCTCTAGGAAAATATTTCAACGAAACTGTTGGTAATTACTGACAGTATTCTTATGATATTTTACCATAATAGGGCAATACTGCTCAGTAGCTACACATAAGATCTATTTTATGGCAATGTTGCTTTGAAATAAAAATCCTGTATTTTGTAACCAAGGTACAAAAATATTTTAAAAATTACGAAATTATGTTCAGAAAGACATGATTCAACCATAAAAGCAAACTAAATATTTTAATAGTGATTCTATCAATGCTTAACACTTATAGGAACACGTGGTCATTTTGACCGTGTATACATTTTTAATGTTTTTAAACCTATTTTACTGTTTAAAAACATCGTAAAGCAATAAAAAGATTAATAATTTTTGTTTGTTTATTTAAATGTTCTTTAGACATGATTGATAATAAATGTATTAAAATTTTGTGATAATAAATGTATTAAAATTTTGAAACTTTTTTACAAAAGCAGAAACTTGATGTTATTGAAAATTATCAAACTCTGACATATTATATACTGGTGTAAGTTAAAATTCACAAACTTCCTCAGTTTCTTTGCTCACACATTCTTTAGCACATTCTGTACATACTCTTCTTTGATATTAACAACATATTGCGAGGTTGCACTTCGTGCATTTGTGCTATCTTGATGCATTTCCTCCTATCACTTCCTGTTGGACACTTCTCACATGTCATCCTTTTCTGAAGTCGATCGTCAGGTACGCATTCAACCTGAGCAGCAACAATGTGTTGCGATATTCTGCGTTGTGATAGGGGCGAGGGAGAGAGGAAGGTATTGTGAACGACGAGCGCCAATATCAACCAGTGTTGCCAACATCAAAACGTAAAAATGCCTATCGGTCAAATTGACCGATGTGTATAGGTGTTAAAGGATTGAGTGAAGAACTCAAACTTTATGGTTACAGGTTATAGGTAGAGCGTTCACCTCTGGTGCATGGGATCCTTGGTTTGATCCTAGCTCGCACCAAGTGAGCTTTGTGGTACACAAATATTGCGTGCGTGGATTTTCTTGGGGTTCTACTTTCTTCATTCCACCCTTTCATTCATTTCTCATCACTCTCCCCTTTAGCCTAGCCGGCATAATCGTGGGACGTAAAACTTGGAAGACTCCATTTCATTTAATGGTTATTACCTTCATAATGTTTGTTTATTAATGTATAATTGTCTTTCCAAACTTTCAGGGTACCTGTCTCATATTGTATATTGTAAATCCATTGAAAAGTTGAGATCGCTCGGGGAACCATTTATTATTATTTAATTGAGCTAATTTTCATAATGAATTACTTTGGCCATAAAACCATTTTATTAGGTAAAATTCAAAGAAATCCGTAAGTCGAAAAATAATATATAATAAAAATAAGTATATACTAACCATTGTCAATCTATTACTGGATGAAAGCCTTTTCAACTCTACAACCATCTATTGTGAGCAATTCTTTTCCAGGTTTCTTCGCAGTGCTGCTTGATTTCGTTACACTATATTGTATAAGGACATTCCCTAATGTTTTTCTTATTTGTTGGTAGGGTTGCCGACTCTGGAAAATAAAACCCAGCACCTCGTCAAATTCCTTGTGATATAGGTCTAAGTGCGAAGTATCTCTGTTCGGACACATCCATGGGAAGGAAAATGTACTATCGCGAACAAAAGTGCATCAGCACCAGTATTCTGCATATCCTTAGTAAAACTCCAATGACCAAAGCAGTATATATATATTTTAAGATTATATATTTGTGTTACAGTTTCGGCTATGTAACATAGCCTTCCTCAGACACATTATCAGAGGAAGACTATATTCAGCCTCAACCAGGAAGGCTATGTTACATAGCAGAAACTGTAACACAAATATATAATCTTAAAATATACGTATATACTGCTTTGGTCAGTTGGAATTTTATTAGTAATCTTGAATTTTCCAAAGCTACAATGAATAATTTACAAATATCCTTAGCACTAATAAAATTAATAGATACATTGCGCTATAAATGAGAAACTGAAATCGGCATTGATCATTTTATTGTATTTACCAGTAATTGCCACTTCTTTAAAATTATCGAAACAGATGAAAAAAAGTATATTAATCTTTACGTGACAATTTTGGATTTGGAAAATGAAATTTATTCTTTAAACTTATACTTCAACTATAGGAAATTGCTTTAAGAAGTCCTTTTTCACTCTCAATAAATGTATAAAATTCCTTACAAGTAAATTTTACCTGATACAGTCCCTGTCATCTCTTTAATATTATCTGAACAGATGGACAAAATATATTAATCATTGACAGATGGTGGAAGGTGATAGTTTTGGATTTACAGAATAAAAGGTAGTTTGTACCGGTCACCGGCTTTAATCAAAATAACAGCAATATTTCCGGCCAGTTGGCAACCCTATTTATTGGTATCTAGTTAAGACTTGCTTTTGACCATCAATCATAGTGTCATCTAGTATGTCCAAGCTTAGTGTCACTTTTATGATAATATCCGTCACTCCTGTTATCTTTCTGATCCATTTGATTCTTTTCCTATCTTTGCGGGTGATTCCTAAAATACATCTCCCATTTTCAGGTATGTAGTGTGCTGACATTTTACGTCTAATTTTGTTAGTGTCCAAGTCTCCTCCAGTCCATACATCAAAACATGCAGAATACGTTCATTCGAAAGGAGGTGAAAAGAGACTCGGCTTTTGTTCCGCCTATGATAGTCATTGAAAGTAAAAGTTCATAAAAATCAGTATATCATGTGAAGTATAAACACTAAACGTTATATCTATGTAAGATACATATGAAATATATTGTAGCAAGTCACATAAAGAATCCCGGGAACAAGCATAGTGTTTGGTATTCTGCCAATTTAAACGTTTTTTCGAACTTGCAAAACACTTTCAGTATGAAGCGCTTCATGAACCATTATACTTCTTGTTTTCGTGAAGACTAGAGTTAATAAGCTTATAGTGTGGTTCATGAAGCACCTCATACTAATATTATTGTTGAAGTTCGAAAAAAAAAAGTCTAAACTCGCGGAATATTAACAATCATGCTTTGTTTCTGGGGTTCTTTATGTAACTTGCTACATTTTTTTTTATATGCATCTTACAGAGGGGTCAATCCAAATGAAATCGACCAATTTCCATGGCAAAGGTTGCTGACAAAATTTATTTATATTTTTACCTAAGATTAATACCACATTCAGGAAGTTGAAAACGGGTATTCATTTATTTTTTAGCCGCGCAGGTTTGTTTGTGGCGGCCATTTTGTATAGGCGCCTGAGCGTATTTTGCACTTTTTAGTGCATTCCGTTAAACGCTGTAACTTTTTAGGTTTTAAAGATAATTAGTTCAAACCAAAACCATATGAAAGATAATGGAATGGATAACATTCTGTGTTCTGTGCACATTGAGACGTACTTTAGAACGTCGAAAAAAGAAGCTTAAATGAGACTCACCTTCAATTCTTTGTCTACATAGAGGCTAGATAGTAAACAATGTCTCAAACAAGTTTCAGATCTGAGAACCGTATACTAGTTTTTTTTGGAAATTTTTAAACTTAGCGAATTTTTGAAAAGCGTGTGTTTTCACCATCAAATATCCCAGGGAGGACAGAAGTGAAAAATCCCAACTTTGCACAAAATAGACGACAGTTGTGCAGTAACAAGTAAGTAAAATTGCATCACTTAAGACTTGAGTAGTTTCTGAGTTATAAGTTGTTGCAGAAATTCATGATTTTAAAAACTGAACAAATGTGCAGGTTTGTGTTGATATAGTACCTCAGGCATAAAATTTATCTATGTTTCATCAGAAGTGCAATCAAACAGCAAGAAATTCGAGATTTGCTACTTGTAAAAGAATCATTAATACCAGATCACATCATAGATTTGTACCTCCGACGAAAACACAAATCAGATGTTATGAATACTCACAATCAGATGAATTTGCTGATTGCATTACTTCAGTACTTCCAGAACATAGCATGTTGTGATTTGCACCTAATGATACCGTAGCCTGTATTTATGACAGAAATGGTGGATTGGAGAATTGAAGACATCAGTCAGACAAATAACGATCTTTTTGATCACTTTTTCCATTCCCATGGCCCAAGAACCTCTTTTAAACTATGCACTAAGGTTCGCAGGAAACTCACACCCACCGAGTTCACAACTCTACAGGTCGTACTTTCAATATCAGTGCCAAACTCTGTACACAAATTTACCTCACTGATATCTTAACAGCAGCGCTATAGGCAGAAAAGACATAACAGATGACTTTCGTTTTTTGTATAAGATGTGATTCATAAATTATACACACACTTTACCCATTTAACATTACTTTCAACTATTATTTCTACTATTATTTTGACTTTTGCTACAAAGTTTATATTCACTCCAATGGCGCTTCATGATATCAAGTACCAGTGAAGAAAAAACTTATAACTCAAACTACTCGAGTCTCAGTGATGCAATTTTACCCACTTATTACTGCACAACTATCGTCTATTTTGTGCAAATTTAAGATTTTTCACTTCTGTCCTTCCTGAGATATTTGATGGTGAAAATATACGATTTTCGAAAATTCGCAATGTTTAAAAATTTCCAAAAAATGAACTATATGGTTCTCAGATCTGAAACTTGTTTGGGACGTTGTCTATTATCTAGTCTCTATGTAGACAAAGAATTGAAGGTGAGTCTCATTTATTTCCTTTCAAAATGTACATTCCAAAATTGCAATTTCTACATTTCCAACCTCAATGTTCAGAGTTTCTTTTCTCGACGTTCTAAACTGTGGAACGTAAAACTCAAAGATTTTCGACGTTCTAAAGTACGTCTAAATGTGCACAGAACATAGAATATTGTCCATTCCATTATCTTTCATACAGTTTTGGTTTGAACTAATTATCTTTAAAACGTAAAAAGGTTACAGCGTTTAACGTAATGCAGTAAAAAGTTCAAAATGCGCTCAGGCGCCTATACAAAATAGCCGCTACGACAAAACCTGCGCGGCTAAAAAGTAAATGAATGCCCGTTTTGAACTCCATAAATGTGGTACAAACTTAGGTAAAAATTAATAATTATAATAAAACTAAATTTTGTCAGCAACCATCATTGGTCGATTTCATTTGGATTGGCCCAGAGATGTAAGGTTTAATTGACACGATATACTGAGTTTATGAACACTTACTTTTTTATGACTATCATAGGCAAAAAAGGCAGATCTTTAGCAATGTCCGTTTATGCTTTACGTTAGACATATTGGCAGTTGACTTTTCAATATAAAGCTACCGAATGCACTTCCGCCTAATGTTACCATCCATGAATGCGAGGTGGTATCAAACTTTTCAAGACAAGTTCTGTAGCACGCCAACAGATGACAGCACAAGGCTGCACGCACAGACAAGGAGCACCGACCTTCTTAAGTCAATGTGCCAAGAGATCATCTCTCGTGTACAATCCGCGGCAAAAAAACCTGCAACATGAGCATATAAGTTTATTGTGAAATGACGAAGTCTTTTGCTCCAAAATAAGTGTGCACGGGAGGAGGCCGAAGTTCATCCTGGCGTGATTCGTTCCACGTAAACGTTATGTTCATTCCCTGTACTGTTAGGCGTAGTTTCACAATAAACTTACATCCTCATGTTGCAGGTTTTTTGCCGCGGATTGTACATTGGGAGCAGTGCAGCTAGTACTATATTCTGACCATGTGCGTTACCATATCTACGATTTTATCATGGACAGAAAATTAGAACAACGAGCGAACATTAAATTCTGTGTGAAACTGGGCAAATCCGCCACAGAGACGCTTGACATAATTCGACAAGTATACAGTGGTAATGCAATGAGTCGCTGGGAGTGTTTTTGAGTGGCACGCGCGCTCCAAAAGCGGAAGAACATCACTGGAATATAACGGGAAATCAGGACGACCTTCAACGAGCACAACACCCGTGAAGAACTCGGCAACTTGTGTATAGGGATCGTTGAAGAATAATCCACAACATTGCTGTCGGTGTGTAATACGGAATAGTGCAGGCAATCCTCACGTGTGATTTGAACATGTGCCGTGTTGCTGCCATGTTCGTCCCCAGGCTACTGACCCAGGAGCAGAAGGAACACCACGTGGAAATTTGCCAAGAACTCTCGTCAATGTATCGTAGATGACCCATCCTTTATGTCATGGATCATCATCGGTGACGAAATTTAGGTGCCTTGGATGACCCGTCCTTTGTGTCATGCATTATCATCGGTGACGAAACTTAGATGTATATGTGCGACCACGAGACAAAGCAACAGTCTTCACAGTGAAAAAGCCCATCATCTCCACGACCGAAAAATGTAAGGCAGGTCCGCAGCTCGACCAAGTGCATGCTCATCGTCTTTCATGACATTCGCGGCATTGTGCACCACGAATTCGTCCTCAGTAGCTAGTCAGTTAATAAATAGCGAGTTTTAAGGCGTCTGAGGGAGAATATTCGGCGAAAGCGATCATATCTGTGGCGCGTGAAAAGCTGGCTGCTCCATAACAATGCATCCTGTCACCGTGCTCTCCTCACACGTGAGTTTCTAGTGAGAAACCAAATAATCACACTTCCGCACCTACCCTACTCGCCCGATTTGACTCCTGCAGACTTCGCCACCTTCCTGAAGCTGGAGATACAGTTCAAAGATTGCCGTTTCGACACTACTACGGATATCCAGCGCGAATCGCAGAAAATACTTGACATGTTTCGAAAAGAAAACTTCCAGAACACTTTCCAGCAGTGGAAGAAACGCTGAGAGCGCTATTTTGTACCAGGTGACTACTTTGAAGTTGATAAGAGTGTATGTAAACGTAGATAAATGAACTACTTTCCTGTAAACAGAACTAGTATCCAGTAGCATAGCCGGATTTTTGTTTGGGGAAAGGGCCCTAGTGCTGTTATATATACAGGGTATCTCAAAAGCCCCTGACATAGGTAACTCTTATTATTACAACAAAATGTAAGAGGAAAACCCATCTCCAAATATGATGTTTTCAATCTAAAGTGTTTTTTTTTTTTAATCGGACGAACCGTTTGGGCTGTGCACGCTTTGTGCACCTAATGTTAAATGAAAATGCAACGTTGCCATTTACCTGGACCCACAGCATAAGTGAATGAGGTTTCCGTTTGAAATGGGGGCTGGCCATCGACACGTTATTGTAAAAGACAGTAACTTTAGACGTACGTAACTTAACATAGACAGTAACGTATTGGTCGTTTTTCGATTGCTATTTTTGCACATTTTCTTCGCCAAAATTAACACCACTACTGTCCTTTTCGTTCTACCCACTTTTCTAAAACTGTTTTCGAGTCTTCATCTGAATTAATATCTTTAGGTTTTTCTCCGTTGTTTTTTTGGTTTCTTTGTTCACAGGTTTTCCTCACCGAAATTAACACACTTGCTTTTTTTTCAGCTTTTAATAATTTTTGTAAACCACTTTCAGACATTTTGCAATTGCAAAATAAGTTCTTATTTCGACACACTAGGCACGTCTAACTCAAGCAAATGTTCTCAACTGCTCCAATTGATCAAACATCAGATTGCTGTGACAGTCACACGCTAGAAGTCTTTACTATTGTTTTCCACCCTCTCCTGTTAACGGTTTTCCCTCAAATATATTTCATCTGAATGAAACCAAAACAACGAAGGAAAATCTTTATTTTTACCCCTCCTTTCTTTCTTCCCCCCCTTCCTTATTCGTTAAGGAAACTAGCTGCAGGGCATTTATCGAAATCAATTGATCGTCGCTTTCTTTTATGCCAATTGCGGCTAGAAGTCAGTGGTATTAAACTGAGGTATCCTGTTGCAGTTAATTCTATTCGGAACGGCGGTGAATGATTCAAAATAAACGACATGTCAGGCGTTTTATTTTTGTCGAGGTCAATGATTTCTTGGGCTCAAATACGTCCGTTAGTTCTTGAACTAAGATTTTTTTTTTCTCGGAATCTCCTTTTATGATTAGAAAGGAACTGATTCGTTTGAGTATTGCCTGTCTTAATCGCCGAACTTTGGCTTTGGGTCAAAGAAGACGCGTGAAAACTGTGGTCATTGCTATGTCAAACAGTAGAACAATAACTTGAAGGTCACCATATCCAATACGTCCTCCTTACTCTCTCTCTCTCTCACACCTTTGAACAGCCGGGATTCTTGTAAAACTTGAGTTTCATAACAGCCAAAATACAAACATGTTTAAAGAATAAAGACTACGTTGGTAAACAGAACTTGTCTAGGAACTGTTTAGTGACATCTTGTTTTGAAATAGAGAACATGAAAGGCAATTTTTGTTCCGAGAAAAAAATTACAAACATCTAAGTACATTGTCAAAACCCTTTGGGAGATGATCCCCTGGGGCCCCCTTCCCTACGCCACTGCAAGTATTGAAACTTTTTGATACTACCTCGTATTACGTATCACAGATGACATAGGTATTCACTTCTTCAAATCTGTATTTCCAACTTCAATCCTTGACTTCCTTGCAATTTTTTTTATCATCATTTTACCACCGTTTTCCATATTCGCTTTCAACCACACTGTCTTATTCTTTACATTTAGCTCTTCTGCAATATCCTGAAGTTCTGAGTAGTTGTTTGCGAAGAGACCAATTTCATTAGTGAAACTAAGATGGCCAAATGTTCCCGTTACCATTCTCCTTCTATTCTTATAGTTGAGAGATCAAAATACACACTCAGGTTTAGTTTATAGAAAAGTTTGACAGAAATCACCCTGTCGTATCCTCTTCTCTATTCTTACGGTCTTTATACAGTCATACAGTTGTATTTGGCACTAGCTTGATTCTCGGTATTAACATTTATGTAAGCCCAGGGGTTTTATTGGGCAAAATTGGGTTTTTAAATGTTGTACTTACATTTAAAGCTGTATTCCTATTTGAAATACTACTACAGCATTTATATTCTATTGTATACATGCACTATAAAATTCCCTTGTCACTATAAAAGGGAATCCGTGGACCTCCATCCGCGTTTAGTGGGACACATTCTGCACCAGTGACACTCGTAAATATTTCGACCGCTAAAAGCAAGAAAACATGCAATTTTGTAGAGTATCAAAGTAGTGGATGTTCCTTAGTGTACACAGGATTCAAATCCTTCAGACTGAAGATTCCTTCAATTACTCTCAAAACAGACCAGGTCCTGGGATGTACATGTACCTCGGGATAAGGAGCCAGAAATAAAAGAAAACGTCTTTACGGAATTGATGTTTTTTTATTAGAATAAAAATAATTTTAAAAAAGGACCACGGTGGCTCAGTAATAGAACGCTCACCTCTGGCGCGTGAGGTCTAAGGTTCGATCACAACTCCTGCCAAATGAGCTTTGTGACGGACAAACACCGTGTGCGTGGATTTTCTCGGGGTTCTTCCGTTTCCTCCCACTCTTGTCATTCAATCATCATTATCCATCTTATTTTATGATCATCATCTCCCTTAGCCTCGATGCATAACCGTAGGACGTTGCTCCAAAATAAATAAATAAATAAATAAATAAATAAATAAATTGCTTCTTTTGAAAAAGTTGAAATGTTGGAAACTAAACTAAACTAAACAAACAAACAAACAAAAATCCACTTGTCAATTTACTTTCTTACAATATATTTTAAAGGACCTTTGCAACACAGATAATCCACTCACTCCAGAGACGTAAGAACAATTCGGGAATTTCGCGCTCATCTTTTTAATGCAACTCTTTTTCTTTCTTGTGTATGCAATTATCCAAGTGTATTGTTGAGAGAAAAAGAGGTATATTTCTAGTAATTTTTTGTAAAACTTTCAATCGACGAATAGAAGACAAATTGTGGTGAGCGTCAAAAAAATCTAGATTTCAACGGATTTACGTTTTATGGTCCATATGTATGGAAAAAACTATCAGTGTGTCCGTCCGTCCCGATGTAAAGATTTTCACTGTCCTAGATACCATACCATTCAGCGTATAAAAACTAATTTTTGAAAAAAGGTGTTTTATACGATTCTCTAGGTTAAAAAATCAAAATGTGCCATTTTCTCGAAAACAGCTTTAACGGTTTTGTTCATATTTCAATATTTTATTAGCAACTCTTATAATATGGTATAAGACGTTTTTTATAGGAAAAAATTCGCAAGGGATAGTTTTCGTTAGGAGTTTTTTTTTTTCGGGCGGTTTTCGCAAAAACAACTTGCCATTTTTTCATATTTCATAAATAAATGTTTCATTAATAATCCGATAATATAGCATTATTTGTCTTGAAAAAAATATCAAGGGGTAATTACTCTTGGTGCTTGTTTTCTTTTTTTTTTTTCGAACGACATTCTCAAAAATGACTCAGGTATTTTCTTCATATTTCATTAACAAATGAAATTGCAGCATAATTTAGTAGCCTGGTAGAGCTCCTTAGTGGCTAAGTGGCTAGCGTACGCGCCTTTGGCGTGGGAGACCCGGGTTCGATTCCCGGCGGGAGCTCATATGGTTCGGATTCCATATAGCCTTGCTGTTGAAACGGACGTTAAACTCAAAATCAACTCAATTCTTAGTAGCCTGGTAATATAGCATAACTTACTTGTCCTGAAAAATATCCACAAAGGGTGGTTTATTTTTTGGGATGAGTTTTTCTCGGACGATTTTCTTTGAAAAAGAGCGAAATTTTGTTCGTATTTCATAATTAAATGTTTTGATTTGGTTTTGAGTTTAATGTCCCTTTTAGGAGGGAGGTCATATGAGACGAACCTACAACTGAACATGCGATCCGAACCACAGGAGCTCCCGCCGGGAATCGAACTCCGGTCTCCCACCCTACGCAAAGGCGCGTACGTGAACCACTTAGCCTGGAGAGAGCTTTAAATAAATGTTTCATTAATAACCTATAATATGGGTTAGACACTTCTTGTGAATAAATCCGCAATGGGTAGTTACGGGCGAGTTTATTTTTGGTCGATTCTCAAAGGACTGAAGCAATCCTACATTGTTTTGCAATTCACTTCTCACAAAAATATTCACAAGGCTAGTTCATTTAAAAAAAAAAAAAAAAAAAAAAATCCTGAAATACAACTTATGCGATATTGTTGACAATATAAACGAATGTTTTATTTATAAGCCTAATACAAGCATAAAAGTTATTTCGTATGATAAAAGTCTACAAACGGTAGTTTAGTTTTGGGACAGTTTTCTTCGAACTTCATGAATCTACCGCTTTTCGTGCCTCGGTCTTTCTGTGAAAAATTATTTAGGGTCGACTGTGTAAAAGGTTTATGTCATGCTAATGAAATCGAACCTGTATCAATTCAGAAAAAAAAATCTCGTCTACCTTTCAAGTATGTTTCATAAATCATTTTCCGTGTGAAGAACGGGCACTTGTGCTGGTAACTAATAAAAGGTTAGTACATTATTGTAGCAATGGATATTTTAAATACGTTTTACTTCTTTAAAAATATTTTATAGTTTATGACCAAGAATTATTACACAAAAGCAAATAGCATTTCTTGGACAAGTTAAATCTTATATATAAAAGAGAACGTACAAATCCTTTGTTCCCTCATCACGCTAATACGGCTGAACCAATTTCTTTCATTTTTGGGGGGTTATTAGGATTTGGACCCTAGATGGTTTTTATCATATCACTTTAATTTTTAATTACCAGTGTCTTGAGATAATTGACCATTCAAGTGTCCATAACGTACAAATCCTTTGTTAGTTCATCATAGGTAAAAATAAACGTATTTATATGCAACCCGCATGACCGTGTCACTCGGCGGGTTAACATAAATGACAGGCGATATAATGTTAACATTTACTGCAATCTACTATGGTTTTTATCATATCACTTGAAAGCGAAAAAGTAAAAATTATCTAAGTAACAAAGTTTATTGCGTTCCGGGGTGACCGCAGCGAAGCGGGGCGGGTTAACATAAATGACAGGCGATATAATGTTAACATTTACTGCAATCTTCTATGGTTTTTATCATATCACTTGAAAGCGAAAAAGTAAAAATTATCTAAGTAACAAAGTTTATTGCGTTCCGGGGTGACCGCAGCGAAGCGGGGTGAACGCTGCTAGTTTGTAAATATAGTAGTACTTAGATTTTCAAAATACCATTTTGTTTCAGTATGTTTTATGCGTTGCAGTACCTTTCAGCACAAATTAAGACATAAAATTACAACCAAATTATCCAAAACCATCAGAACTCAACATAAAGGGTATATGGATTTAATCAAACTCCTCATCAAAAAATAACAATGGCCAACAAAGGCTTCGTATCAAGAGTTGAAATTAGCTTTCTTTTATATACTTTTACGTGCTGAATCCCAATCCGTAATCAAAATTTCTCCATCACCCACAGTTCTTCAGATTCCGTATATAAGTATATTACAACAATATGCAATATAAGTAGTACTACTGTACAGGGGAAATTGTGGCCTAAACAAACTTCACTGACTCCAAGGGAGAAACATGTCATGCATCTTTTAGTTGATCCTACAAAAGTATTTCTACCCTTCTCCACATAAAACCTGGCCTTTTTAAGAATTTCGTCAAAAGCATGAATATATCTGGCAGAGGTTTTCAATGTCTCAGAAATAAAACTTTCTACGATTAGTGATGCTACAATCAAAGAATGTATTTTTATGGTCTCACAGTTCATCGAACTGTTCCGTAATGAGAAGTTCAATGACGAATAATGAGGTAGATAAATGAAATGAAATGAAATCTTTGAGTTTTACGTCCCACGGTTATGCCGGTTAGGCTAAAGGAGACGGTGATGATGAGAGATGAGTGAAATGGTGGAATGATGGAAGTGGGAGGAAACGGGAGAACCCCGAGAAAACCCACGAGCACGGTGTTTGTCCACCACAAAGTTCACTTGGCGCGGGCTGGGATCGAACCCGGGACCCCAAGCACCAGAGGTGAACGCTCTACCACTGAGCCAGCGCGCCCCCCGAGGTAGATAAAAAGAAGGAAAAAAGCATGTCTGGAATTTACAACAATCAGCAGAGATTTTTGGGGAAATCATGTTTGACAATTTCCGGGCAGTTTGTATTTGACCTACTAACTGCATTGTTAAGCATTGGGGAGCAACGTAAGCCCTAAAATGTAGTTCTTGGACTCTCTCATAGATTTCTATTCCCAAAACATTTGTGCTATGAGTGACAGCATAGTGACAGGCTTCATCAGGCGGTTGTGGAAATGGAGGAACGATACCAGGGAAAATGGAGCTCTTTCATGTCACCTGATTATACCTAGTTTTTGCCGAGGGGTGTTTTTGATGCCAAATACAGACAAAAAATCATATACCAACCCATTTTAGGGATCAGTTTCAAACAGGTTTTTATTGTAATAGCACCTTCTTGCACACGTAAGGTATATAAATCGTAGTACACGTTTCTTTACCTCAATCAAAACAGTAGGGGGCAGAAAAACTTACAAACAAATCTGAAATCAGCGCTGAAAATACTATTCTACTCACCTAATGGAGTTCTTGAGATACACAAAAAGTTATAATCAATATAACCAACCAATAACAAAAATCAAAAAAGAAAAAAATACTATTAATATTAATTTATTTGTATTTTTCTGGAAATTATTTCAGAAACAATACAAGAAGAACAGCAAATGGAAACTAAAAATAATGACACTTGTATATTATCATCATTATCACTGATATTAATCAAAACAAGGCACAATGTGAGCAGCTAAATGAAGACTTATTGTTTTTATCACAAAGAGAAGACTGTTAATGGAAAAGATCATTCGATTATTAAATGCTATTTACGTCCACAGATTAGTTGTAATACCGCTTTTAAAAGTTCTACCATTAACTTTTCTGTTTAATTTGTACTATATGAAGGAATGCTTAATATGTACAAAAAACACACAAAAATAATATTTATATATGTATATATATATGTATGTAAAGCAAGTAATTCTTTACTTTGCAATCTGTATAGATTGAGTTGGAATGAAAGAACTACAGAAGAGAACACGAAAAACATAATAGTAATATGTATGTACCTAATAGTAGAATGGAATTAATGACACGAAATAATACATTACCAAAATACAGTCAAATTAAAGAAAGTCAAGATTCATGGAATACACACGTCTACACAAAACTAAATTCATTAAATATTAAAGAAAAAATGTGTAGTTAAGTTGGATAAAACTATTCGCCAATACAGAAGCATTATTGCTTCTTTAAATTTTATTTAGTTGCAGTTTTTGTTTTTATGTTTCCACAATTCTTGATTTTCTACTTTCGTTATTTCAGGCATTTTATTTTCACATTCCAAGAAATATGTTACAAAAAAGACTAAGTATAGATATCCGTGGAAAACAAATCTAGCACTGAAAAAACACGTAAAATCATTCTGAAAGAAAAAGTTACCAAAAAAAAAAAAAAAAAAAAAAAGGTAGTAAATTACATAATACAAACTATTTTGTGATTACAAAACTAGTCAAGTTCATTCTAATACATGCAAAATAAACTTTTATCACTAAAAAAAAAAATCTATTTATTAACGTTTACTTCTTTAGACAGGTTATTTTAATCATTTTGCTTTGTTTCATATCACTGGTTTGGTTCTTCACATGAACAAAAAAATATATAATTAATATTATACGCTTAGCTATAAAAGAAAAAATCGTAACTACTATTAACATTTTCACATGATTGTGGAAGAAGTTTCACTTTTGGGGCTTCTATGGTTCATTTTGTTCCACTTCTTAAGCACTGAACCAGTTTCGACAGTCATTTTTTCTTAAACATAAAAAATCTAACATCTATATTTTAAAATATGCATAATTAATAAGCACTTTTAATTCATGATCATTAATGACTTAATCATTTGACCCCAAATATATTATAATAATGCTACGAGTCAACTCATTAACTGTCCACTTTTATTTGGCTCTTGCATTGGAAGAAACAAAAGGATGTATTTATTTATTTATATATTTATTTATTTATTTATTGACTTCAAAACAACTTCTCTTCTCTCTCCTGACGAGACATGTGACCATTTACCCCAGAGTCACTTCAGCAGGAATCGAAGTCGTGAAAGTTGGAGTTTCCAATTCTTCGTGTTTTCGCATTTTCACTCCCTGGAACGAACAATGAAAAGGTTTCAAAAATCTGGCAATAAAAAAATGAACGAAAATGAATGTTTTTACAGTATAAGAGGCTATCAGCATTTAACTCGATCGTAAGGTTATCTCTGCAAAGATGAATATATACACAGCTGTTACTCTGAGAACACTTCAGATTTGAATAATTTAGATTTTGTATGAAATCTGTTCAACTCAGAAGATGGTTTAAAAAGATGAATGTAATTTTATTGGTTACCTGTTAGTACTTCTAAATTATTTTTAATTGTAATGTGTGTATTGCTGATGTGTTAAGACATGAATTAAATGTGCCAAGATTTCTTACATGTACAACTGATGTGTTACAGCACGATTAATGATTATGGTGATCTCAAAATATTTCCATACATAAAATCATTAGATATTATTTGCTTGAAATATAATAATTTAAAGCAACATATAAAAGGGTAAAAAAAGAGAGAAATAACTAAGAATTGTCCATTGGAAATATTGATCACTTACATCAACTTCGTTCATTCAATGCTAAACAAATTTCACTACAAGCTAGTCATCCTACTAGCATCAAGAGAAATAGGTAATCACAGAAGCTTACATTTGTATATGGGAAACACGTGTTAAAACAAAATGGGTAATACCTGTGAAACTCTGTATAAACTTTGGCCTTACAATATCGAAATTATTTCTTTTGTACATATAATATTTAGATTTTTTTTATTCATACTGCAGAGTCAGTTAATTTCCTCTCCCCCTTTTCTCTCATAATATATACTCGTATATAATGAAACATATGAATCCCTAAGCGAGAACAGAAAATTAATTACTCCGTAAAAACATACGGCCACGGTGGCTCAGTGGTAGAGCGTTCATCTTTGATGCATAGGGTCCTTGGTTCGATCCCAGCTCGTGCCAAGTTAACTTTGTGGTGGACAAAACACCGTGTGCGTGGGTTTTCTCGGGGTTCTCCCATTTCTTTCCACTTTCTTCATCCCACCATTTCATTCTCATTTCTCATCATCACCGTCTCCTTTAGCCTAGTCGGCATAACACTGGCACGTAAAACTTACAAGTTTCGTTTCATTTCATTTCCGTAAAAACGTAACACACCGAAAAGAGGTGAACTATACACTTTTTTTGCGAGATTCTTCACCAAACAGGAAGATGGCAGAAACGAAAGAAAAAGTATCATTAAAGAAAATAAAACTACTTGTGAAGCGACCAGGTAAGCATCACAATCCTGCATTCCAAATTAACGTGGTATCAAACCTTATGAGCTCTCGCCTTTAATCGAACTCTGGTCTCCCATGCCGAAAGTGCATACGCTAACAGCTTAGCCACTAGGGAGCTTTAAAAATCATTTTAAAATGCTGTTAACTCTAACTTTGTGGTATAAAAACTAGTAACTTCATTTTGATCAGTTTTACAAAATATTATGTACAAGATTAGTCTCTCTGTAAAATATGCCTTACAACTATTACATCAATTTAGATTCCTACCATATAGCTATCACTTTATCCTTTGGTTCTTCCTTTACTTCTACCTCTTTAATTCCTTATCTGACGAACTGTTCAGCGAAAGTGGATATAGTTCTTTGTGTTATGAGACAATGTTCTATTATTTTCTGGAAATTTGTTTTACATACACGCTTAAGGATTCATTTACACCGACCACGTATGACTGAACGTACAACAGACTACGTTGAGGTACAATCCACGTGGTTGAATAGGTGGAAACGCACCTCTAGTGACTAGTCCGAGGAAGGACTAAGTACCGTAGTACTTAGTAATTTGGAATAGTAAGCCAGAGATTCGGGTTCAATCTCTGGACTAGCCTAACTTCTACATTTAAAAAAATCTTGGTATTTAGTTTTAATAACATTCGTATATTCGTATGTGGTTATGTAACAGATGAAGTTGTAGTATTATTTACAAAAATAAATATATATATATATATATATATATATATATATATATATATATATATATATATATATATATATATATTTAAAAAATATATAATAATGCTTTGACATAAAAAGAAGATACCAGTCAATACCAATGTTGAAATTTGATTTGATCATACCCCTCAAGTGTAAAAATAGATGTTCATTCTTAAAAGCATTATCACAACAAAGAAATAAGAGATAGAATGGAGATAAATAAGAATATATTCTTTTCTGCCATTAACTCGAACCTGTAAAAGTATTCATAAATGGTAATTCCTTCTACTCTTTAAAGTTTATTGAAGTTTCCGGTGAAGTTGAACCAATGTTTATCAAGTACACCCACATCTAGAGCTTTCTTTTGTCCTAATCAGGGATGGCAAAAACCATAGTTTTTATTGTAAAAACAAAAAACTTTTTTTTGGGGGGGGGTTAAACCCGTTTTTTGTTTTGTTTGTTTAAACCAGTTTTTTTTTTAATAATAATAATAATAATTTGCTCTATGTATTTATATCACATATGGACAGAAATAAGTTTGTTTCGCTTTGGTGTTATTATGAACAACCGGGTTATGTTGGAAGGGATCACATAAGCTTAAAACTGAATCCAAACCGCTTCTCGGCTTACATCAGAGACAAATTGTCCTCCATTTGAACTCGAAACCGAGACTAATTGGCCACAAGTTCGATACGTCTGCCGACTCACTCACGAAGGACTCTAATGAAAATATGTTGTACTGATCTTTACATATTTGTTAATATAATTGTCAATAGTCATTTCAGAAGGACAAAAGGATGAACAGTTGCACAAGTGAAACCTTTATACAGAATTGCATATGGACAATTTCAAAATATTGCAGAGTACAGAAGAACTAATTTAGTCCAAGTTAAAGAAATACAACGACTTAATTTGCATATCAGTAAGAAAAGTGAATAAAGATACGAATTATTTGAGTCCATTTTGGCCCTGATCCGTTTATGTATAGTAAATAGATACCAAAGATACTTCTGATTTCAATAAATGTTGTTCGTAGGGTTTGTATGACCCCTCCCCCAAAAGTACGGCATTTCGATGTATTTTATCAATAGAAACATTATTAAACGAAACAATATTTTGAATTTTTCTTTGATTGCAATTCCATAACAATAATAACAAACTATAACAAATCACAAAAGAAACATTCATAAACTTGTAAAAAGACAAAAGTTGCTTTTGTGGTACAATCTCTGAGTAATGAATGGGGAATTTAGGTCTGAACATAATATAAATAATATACGAGAGTGAAACGTGATAACCCACAAATATGTGTTCATCAAGATTTTACGAACACTTACACTTTTAAGAACATTTTTCATTTTTTGGTTTAAACCAGCCAACCCTAATCCTAATTAAGAATGATTCGCAAATCAGTCTCTCCATTTGCGATTTTTTTCTCAAATGTCTAGTTAATTACTGTTTCTTCTCTGTTTCGCCGATTGATGTTAGTGTATCCTTGCCTTTTCCGTCTGTTGATATTTCTCCAGTTTAATGTGTATATTCATTCATTTGCCGTTCTTATGTGACTCACGCAGGAATAACTATTTCACATTCCACAACAATTTAAATTGTTTGATAAAAATTCTATAGCTTTTTTATTCTTCCCAGTCTTCTGGATGACGATATGCTACATTAAAATTCTGTTCGGAACACCTATTGCAGTTTATTGGTAATTAAAGGCTAGCTGGGGGATGAGATAAAGCGCATAACAACTCATTTATGATCTTAATTGCTGTAAAAACTGTTTCCTCTAGACAGCCACTTTTATGTATTTTCACTAACTTCTCTTTTCCTTTCAACTGGCTAGTACATTCCATCTTTACCTGTTTGTTTTTCTTCAACAGTGCATGGTTTATCGCTGACAGAACAAAATTCCTCTACACGTTTTCCATTCAGTGGAATTATAAGTGTACACACTGGCCACTACGGTATTTTAGTATGAAATTTCTTCAATTTTTTGCACATAATTCCTCACATAATCCCTAGTATTGAAAAGCTTTTACAATTAAAGCAAAAATTGGACATGAACACTTAAATTTCTATATTTGCGGAGAATCAGTATATTTTGAGTTAATATTGAATTTCTTCTGAAAAGAATACAAAAAATAAAATGACACAATATTAAAGTTCTCTTTCACTTCAACAAGGAAAAGGTACTTCGTACATAATGATCACATTTGTACTCTAAAACTTCAACAGAAAGAACACTAAATTGTCAAACCAAGCTAAGAAACACACATGCATCATACAGGAAAAACCCATCTATGTCACCCATCATCGGTTATCTTGAAAAGTGTCAAGTTACATAATATATATTCTGGAGCAAAAAGTATTATAGACTGTAATATAAGCATCTAATACACTCTTACTGGGCAGTTTCATGCTCTTAAGAAGCTGTGGCTTTGTTCACCAGGTTAAGTCAATCATATGCAGACCGGATCACACTTCATAACAGATCTTGCCTATTTAATGTACAGGTTCAAAGCTGGAAAGTGATCTCTTTGTTAAATTGGTTATTTATGTAGAAATGTTTTTCTACGCAGGTTTCTTTATAAAAGAACTGACTTTTGTGCACAAGAACAGACTTCCCTTACATTGTTAGTGTATAAAGGATTATTAAATCGTCAATTCTTACTTAAACCACCGTAATAAAGTACTACATAAACGATCAGTTTAACAAGAGATCTTTCATCAATTTTGAACCCATACAATAAAAGTGTAAAATCTGTTTATAGTGAGTGATATAACTGGTAAAAGTCCGCAGCTCAAGCAATCGAAACCACCCAGACACAATCAACTAGTTCAGAATGACTGATAAGAACAGCATGGAATGGGTATGTAATTTTTGCTGGTGACTTCTTGCACTTGTAAAGCTGTCCTTCAAATTAAAACCTGCAGTCTCAATAAAGATTTGTCTACCGGTGAGGAGTCTTACCTGCTGTAACTTATAGTGATTAATGATATCTTGATCGGCGGGGCAACTCTGGGTGAATGCGTCCAGTTGGTACATATGATACATGTAGCGCCACAAGTTGGTCATGCTAGGTGGGATCTCAAAGTCCATGAAATTCTTTCCTATTTAGAAAATAGAAGAAAAGTTAATAATAGAAAGACACACGTACCACTAAATATACACTTCACAAATTGGAACAAAAAAGTCAGATAGTTTTAGAACTACTTTCATTTCATACACACATTAATTTTATATATATATCATCATCTTAGCATGTAAGAAATACGTATTTTGCATACTTTAAATGCAGCATTCTGCTCTCAAATGTTTCAACAGTTCAGTAAAAACAAATCATTTACATATAGTTGGAAATGACAAACGACCAACGTTCTCTCCTATTCTTTTTCCTTTCCTTAACACTGATGACGAGACATACTTCTCAAAGTTAAGTATTTCACGCCAAATAATAACTATGTTTAGCGTTGCAAAATAAAATGATTTTTAGGAATATATTAGGTATATAATAGTGTGTTGTACTAAAAGTTTTCACGTACGTCCACTAAGATTTCTCCATAACTTCATAAAACTGTTCAGGGGGATAAAATAATGTAATACTCTTTATTTTACATTATTCTGGACATAACTTTTATTTTCTGAGACCTGAAACATATAGGCTAGTTTGCTGTGCAATGAGAAGTTGATTCATTTCTTTCTTCATAGATTATATAATAACTCATTATTCACGGTACTCTCAAGCTGAGAGCGGCAGAATTGTACTAGTAAGTGGGAGCTCTCCTGCAAACAATGCGAGTGGAAAACTAACATTTGAGGGTTTCGAGAATGTGGTTTTCGCTAAAAATCGCCCTGGGTTTAAAACTAAATGATGGGGGAAAGACAAACCCACTCTGCAGCCGCCTGTAAAGTTATATCGTGCATTCTCTGTCTGTTCTGCAGTTAACTAAGGTGTGATTCAGCATAAGTGTCGCGAAATTGTAATCAAGATAGAAAGCGCCATACTCACGATAAACTATTTATTCTTTCTTGCACGAACAGAAGGTACAAAACGCTGCAAGCAAATGTTACAACTCGGTTGACATGGGTCCATGCCTGTAGGTCTCCACCAGCTTGCTGCGGAATCTCATGAACAGCCTTTTTCCGGACCTTTCTGCCACTCGCTTGGAAGTGGTTGCCCACACGCGCTTGAAACCATTCAAATTCTTTGGAGGCGTCTTCCTTTTCTTGTATTCAGCCTTGCATATTGCCCAATATCTTTCGATAGGTCGATTTTGGGGCACATTTGGGGGGTTAATGTTTTTGGGAACGAAGTTGATATTGTTGTCCTCTAAAAGCTTGGTCACTGTACGCGCATAATGTGAAGTTGCTAGGTCTGGCCAAAATAATACATTACCCATGGTCCTCTTCTTCCCCGAAAATGGCAACAGCCGTTTCTTGATGCACTCCTCTGTATATATATTCTGGTCCATGGTACCGGTGGTAATGAATGGTTCGGACACACCACCGTCTTCAGAAATGGTTTGCCAAACCAAGTATTTAGCTGGAAATTTCGTTTTTTGTTGCATTCGAGCTTCGTATGGGATAGCATGTCCTGGAACTAAGCTATAGTACTCAGTTCCAGCCGTTTCTTTGGGATCCGCGAACACGTATGTTTTGTCATCCATTACAAAAAAATGTTCTTCGCCACTAGGAACACTCATCTTGTAGAGTTTTCTTGTGCCCCTTTTGACTCGCTCCACTTGATTTTTCACGTACTTTGGTTTATGCTGCTTCTTCCTAGTGACAATCCCAAATATCTTTTTTGCTCGATTCACTGTAGATTGCGACGTTCCCACGCGCTTTGCCAACTCACGCTCTGAGCATGATGGATTTTGGAACAATAGTCTCTTGAGCCTTGCATCTGGCTTGGTGTTTGCTTTCGGTCGGTATGACGGCTTTAGATCAGTGCTTCCAGTATCCACGAAACGTTTTATGGCTTTCTGGATTTCCTGTCAGACACATCTTGCTTCCGGAAATGCTCTAAAGTTGCTTTTCGATTGCCGTTTTGGCTCTGGAAAAACTTGCCTATCGCCTTGCTCAGGTATTTTGACTCTTCACGTTTCATTCTGCACCCACTCTTACACTACAACTAGCTGGCTAGAAACTGTGATACACACTTTACAAGGACCTATAGATGCCGCTTCTCGTACAATTTGTTCCGTGTTGGCATGACGTTACACCACACGACACTTATGCTGTATCATGCCATATTTGATACAATACAATGCTGTGTATATGATTGTAGAGTTGAGTTTTGGGTTTAACGTCCCGTTCAGCAGCGAGGCTATATGAGACGTGGACCTACTAATAACGTGAAATCCGAACCACATGAGCTTCCGCCGGAAATCTAACCCGGGTCTCCCACGCCAAAGGCGCGTACGCTAACCGCTTAGCCACGGAAGAGCTCTAGTGTGCCATTTACGTTGTTTCATTACTTTTTCTAAATATATACTGTCAATAATACTTACGTTATGTGATTCGATGTATTCAAATTAAATGCATTTGTGTTAAGGATAAATCATTTGCATTTTGATTTGAATGTCAATGTGTCTGTGGAATTTCCGTTCTATCATTAATATACGTTAAGGAATTTCCGTTTTATAATTAATATACGTTACGGAATTTCCGTTTTATCATTAATATACATGAGATGTTCTTGTATTGACATTTTTTTTTCAAAGTGATACTTTGGTTAGTGTTTTACTATTGTTATTTGTGGTGGAATCAGACTCGGATTAAGGGGAGGCTTAGGAGGGATATAGCCCGGGCCTCCACTCTGATCAAAATCTCAACTGGCTATCTAAAAGAAACCATGAAAATACAATCATCATCATAAAATAAAATGTGACCAAAAATATGAAACATATTCTCTCAACTTTCTTACTGTACTTTCACAAAAATGTATCAGGTGAAGTCAGCAAGGGCCACATTTTGTTCTAGTCCCGTGCCTTCAGATGTTTTAATCCAGCCCTGAGTGGAATCATCGGAATACTGCGATATTTCTTTAATTCCTTTACATTAAATGTTACACAAGCATCTTTGTTATGATAGCTTGTGTGAATGTGTTCATTAAACAGGTCTATCATCGCAAATGCCTTGGAATAGTCCCCAGGTTAGATTCCCGGACTTGTACAGTAATCGACCATCAAGAAAATTCTTGTAAAATGGTACCCAGACTTCGAACTGAACCGTGAAATTATTATAATAATAAACAAGAGTGTACCATCGTGCTGCAAACTAAACCACTCTATATCCTTTTCGCTTATTTTTGCAAAGTGATCCCTGAAAAATCCTTACGTCTCCAAGCTTTCGCTCTCTTGGAGCTTTACACGGATAAAAATACGAGTGAAACATAAATGTGAAGGAAATACGGGGAAGAGCAGTGAAGAGCATCTCCTTTCGATTGTGTCATTCGTCAAGTGATGGTGCAATGTGTGTTACTGTAAGTCAAGTGGTATGTTCCTTCGTTTTGAAAGTTGCCTACTCACGCTGGTATTCTTACCATTATTATGCCAGTACTGAATATATTTTTGTAACCACTGTTTCTCATTCGTTATTTAACTAACTCTTTATTATATTTGAAGTTTTGGATGCTTTAAAAGAATACATTTTCAAGAACCTGTCTTCCTGTTTTAGCCTTATCTTCTGATAAAATTCTCGTGTCTACTACATTACACTTTGCTTCTTTTAAATGTTTGTAAACACCTGAAACTAAGTGTTCGTTTTAACATATCTCGAAGGTGTTCTCTCGACACGTTCTTTTACATTTGTTGTTACACCTATATAACTCGCCAGGCAGCTGCATATAACTTCGGAAACTATTGCTTTTTCATTGGAATCCGTGTTAATAGTTCTTAAATTGGATAAAGTTGTTTTGTTTTTGTGTAAAGTTTTGAGGTCTTAACACCGTACTGTGAAGAAAGGAAGAAAAATTACTCGATCCAGTTGTTAGTATAGGTAGTCCAAATCACTGCTAGGCGTCAGGTCTGTCGAAACCTAGATTTCTTTAAACTTAATTGTACCAATTTAAAAAGTTGAATACATGTGATTATTCACAGTACCGTTTCTCAGTAAATCACTGAGCTTTCTTTAAATCTCAACTTATTCTTTTGGCTTTTAATGTTCCCTAAGTTTACCCTGCTTACGGTAAATTTTAAGCCAGGGTAAATAATTTCTTCCTCCAAATTATTATACTGTACAGAACTACTATCCCAACTTTTGAGGGTGGCTGTACTTCCACCCGTACAAGTAACAGACGTCAAAAGCAGTATTATGAAGCGAGATTCATTGCTGGATAAGCTGAAGAAGTGAAAAGGTTTAGTTGTAATTGTTCAAGATGAAATGGGGCCAGTATGAAAATCGTGAGAATTGCACAAGGTAGGCAAATCACCAGGGGAGATTTTCGACACCCTCCAGAAGCTGCAAATTGGTATTTTATATATCTAGCGCTTTGTTGAAACTGGAACTATGAAAGATCGCCCACGGCAAGGAAGACCACGTACAGCTGACAAATGAACTCAAGCGCCAGAGGCACCTAAAAGCAAAGCGCTTACTTAAGAGTTACCAGCCAATTGGCACCGACGAATCCTTGTCACTGATGAAAAATGTTAATGTTGAAGAGACTTTCAATGCCCAAAATGACAAGATACATGCCACATCCTCGAGAGAACCTGGTGAAAAGATCCAGAGGAGTCAGCATCCTGCTTCAGTCATAGTATGATAGGGTGTGAGTGAGCTACGAGGCCACAATGGAGCTTCATTTCTGTGAAAAGGGAGTCAAAACGTCTGCCAAAGTGTACCAGGAGACAGTGATTGAGAGACTAGTCAAGAATCTCACCAATACCCTCTTCTAGGACAGAACTGGAGCTTCCAGCAGAACTCAGCCTCAGCACATAAGGCACGGGCAACCCAGATGTGGCGGGAGTGAAATTTGTCGGACTTCATTTCTACTTCAGATTGACTTCCTGCAAGTCCGGACCCAAACCCTTTGGACTACAAATTGTGGTCCAAGCTTCGGGAGATTGCTTGCAAGAAAAGACATTCCAATATTGAAAGTTTAAAGCCGTCTCTTCGGAAAGCAGCTGTAGATCTTCCAGTTGATGTGTTGCGTAATGCAATTGATGAGTGGCCACAAAGACGTAAGGACTGTGTGCATGCTAATGGAGGCCATTTTAAATAATTACTTATGATTTTGGTTCATAATGCATCCATGTAATTAATGTTATTAGGATATTAAAATATCTCAAACCATTTTGTGTCTATGTACTTAAAACTGAGACAGTATTTATGGTAAGACTAGCTAAATGATTCATTCGTTTCCAAAAGGCTGTATTTTTGAAAGTATTACATGTACAAACATAAGAGATATTGAAAATAACTGCAAACTCACCAAGTTTGTATTGTGTATTTCAGGTGGCACCAACTGGTAGTACGAGTTTAGTATCTGTCCAAAATGGAAATAAAGCAAGAGAAGAGTTTCGGTGTGTTAGAATATGCGAGATGTTCATCTGTTATACTAATACAACGCGCTTTCAGAAAAGAACACCTAAAAGAACCTCAGAAAAGAACAGAGTGCAGAAAACTTTGCGGTTAATTTTGAAAATGTAGCCTTTTGAAAACGAACGAATCATTTATAGTAGCTCTGTAGTGTCTTACATTAAACACTGAATTTTCAATAACAAAACTCCAACAGAAATGATGTAAGGTGGAAATGGACATTTTTTTTTTAAATAGAGATTTTGGATTTAAAAGTATACTAAAATATTTAACACATGCTAAAACTATTCTAAGAACATCGTCAAATTCTAAACATAATGTCGAAACCTTGATTTCTTTTAACTTGATTGAACCATTTTAATAAAGTTGAATACACGGTGTATAATCAGAGTACCAGATTTCCATTTTTAGTATACTGAATGGATGAAAAACAATCTCATCAGTTTGAGGTAATTGAAGATCAAATTCTGTTTTGATTAAATTTGAAAATAACATAACCAAGTTTACATTTTCTAAAATTAGTGTGAACAGAAAGGTACTAAAAATTTCGAAAATACAGCGGCCTGGAATGTACGTATTATCGATTAGAATTAGTTTCGGCATAAAGTTAGTGTTGAAATATAGCCTATATATACATATTGGCACACTGAACAAAGGGGAAGGGCGCCGGAATGCAAACTTAGCATCACGCAACAACAATGTGACCAATGTGAAGCATTTTTATCATAAGATTAGTCCTTCAACCACGGAAAATTTACATATACTTTATCGGGCGCGGAGGATAGTTGACGAAGATGGATGTGTATGTGGAAAAATTTTATGATGATATATAAGTATTCATTTCGGTGTGGGAAACAGAGGCACGTTACTAAAGAAGTTCAAAATTCAAATATAACAATATTCATGCACAGACTCTCAACCGATTTTGAGCATAAGTACATCATCGGTGTGAGAAAATTCATAGCTGTGCAGTATGTAGTTACCAATTTCATTTGGAGCTGAAAACACGTGAGATCTCTGGGTTGGTAACGGTCAGGCGGCGACTGCAATGCCGAGCAGTTTGTAATTGTGTGTTAGGGGCATTAAGTGCAGTAGAACGGCATTGTACAGTGAACTGACCACACAATTATAATGTAAAATGAGTGACCTGTCTGATTTGCGACGAGGATAAATTGATGGTACAGTTATGACAGTGCGAGCGTGATGAAAGTGATAACTGTGTTAGGTACGCTGCTAGGACAGTGCCCAAGGTGACGACAGCAAAACCACATAGGCCAAGAGGAATAGTAGTCGAAAGGAAACTTCACTGATAAGTACTATCGAACATTAAAGGGCACTGTCACTCAGAATCGTCGTGTGACTGCGGTACAAGTGACGGAGGAACTCTAGTGACACTTCACACAGTCTGTGTCAACAGAGTCCGCAATGAGTTACATAACATGAACATATAGGATAATCCTGCACGTGTGTCACCGCCGATCGAGGAACCATCACGCTTTGGCACAACGTCAATGGTGCCGCGAACATGGACAGCTGATGACTGGAAACGTGATATGGTCGGATAAGTCATTGTTTATCTTATTTCAAACCACGGGCAGTGTTTGTGCGTAGTGAAAAGCCAAAGAAGTGTATAATTCCCAATATCTACTCAACAGTGAGACATGGCGGCAGCTCTCTGATGCTGTGACTCCCACTATTCTTGTTTTCAGTGGGTTCTGTGCTGACATTTGCCGGTAGCTTTACTGCCCGTGATTGTCCTCAGCTTAGGGTATTTTTGTATTCTATTGCCCAGCTGTTTCCAGGCAATGACACCATATTCCAAGATGATAATGCGCTCATTCCCTCAACTGGAGCTGTTGAGGTGTGATTTGAAGAACATTGTAATGAATTTAAATTGCTTCCCTGGACCGTCCGATCTGAATCCTGCCTCCGTTAAATTTCCGCCTCCATGCTCTTACACGGAACTGAGTGATGCACTGCACGCGGAATGGCGGAATATTTCAACGAAATCTACGAATTATTTTAACATTTTGAGGGCAAAAGATGATCCAATACCATATTAATCTAACAAGTTGCACTATTTTCAGGTACTTCCATTAAATTGATAAGCATCTGTATATACAGCTTGGAACACCGACATGGAGTGGAGAGCTAAAAATTGAAATTTAGTATTATTAAACGGGAACTATTCGACTAACTGGTGTTCAGCTATGAAAAATTTAAGAGTAAGAGGCGCAGGGTGACAAACTGCGAAATGAATTTTTCTTTTTAAACCAATATATTCGTACTAATACTCCCATACATTTAAATGCTTTACATCAGACAATCACGGAATTGCACCAATACAATAGAAAAACTGAAAATATTGACGAGATATTATCTAGCTATCAAGAGAAATGGTAAATACGATGTTATTCATATATGCGTTAATTCACATTTCAACATTTTCGCACCAAAAGAAACTTAATAGAATCTGAAAGAAAAAAAATGTCCTCAGGTAGCTTGTCTTTTAAACCAAACTTTTAGTCTCTTCCCATCTGAAAAATTTCGTTTGATTCAAGATGCCCGCAATGGTAGTCATATGCTCTGTCATATCTACTCTCAATAACCGTTGCGCACAGATTTCATCCCAATCCATGCAATCATTCCCAATTTTCTGATGTATCCAGACTTTTGAATACCTTTGCATTTGACTGCTGCACTACCTCATTCATTTATTGTTAGTCAATATTCTATGGTATTATTTTCTCTCATATCGTTTTTAAGTACTCTCTAGTTTATTTTATCAACAAATTTTCAAAACACGTCGGCAGCACAACATTCCAAAGGCTGTTATGCGTTTCTTATCTGTTTGATCAAGCAAGTACAATATCCCTGGTATAATATTTTCAATTTGCATAAAAATGCCCTTAATACGAGGAGCGTACCATATTGATTTTCCTTTATTTATTTATTTATTACAGGGCTCCATTGAGCTCGTCATTACAGTTGAAAGGTAGTAGTACTTAGGTCTGCCTTCAGGTGGAAGAACAGTGCAGAGAAATGTAATCCCTGGACATTACAGCACATTTCATCAACAGCTGTAAGTACGTGAGAGAACAACATGGAAGGTGATCATCAAGGACAGCGCTCCACCACATGGTTTCTGTGGAAAGGGGTGTATAGACTGCGGAAATTCACAGGCGATTGGTGGCAGTGTGTGAAGAATGCACACGGTCATGCAAAACTGTATACAACTGGGCGGGCGGCTGGAAAAGTGGCCGCACATCAACGGAGAAAGGAACCAGTTCTGGAAGGAAAGTGACTGACAACACCAGTAAACATTTCAAGAGTGGAGCGGCTTATTCAGAACAACAGATGTATCACGTTTACAGAACTGCAGGCGGCCACAGGACTTGCCAAAATCACTCTGCACCGCATAGTGCACGAACACCTTAAGATTGGTAATGTGTATACCAGGTGAGCTCCCAAATCCCTGAATGCAGTACAAAGACAACAGGGCAAGGACGTGAGCAGTGATCTTCTGTAACGCTACAGACAGGATCCAGAAGACTTCGTGTCCAAACTCGCTGCTGGCGACGAGACGGCTGCACTACCATGAGAAACAGACGAGAGCCCAACCAATTCAGTGGAAGCATAAAGGCAGCCCCACGCCAAAGTAGTTCCGTACACAGCCCTCCGTAAGCAAACGCATGGCCACAGTCTTTTGGGACAAGGATAGAATCACCCCCATTGACTGGCTGGATCCCGGGACCACCATTAGCAGCGAGTCATACGTGACAATGCTTTGGAGTTTGCGCCGTGCAATTCAGAAGAAACGACCATGAAAATGGGTGCAAGGTGTGCTCCTGCAACACGACAACGCTCGTCCCCACACGAGTCGGGCAACCACGGCTGTCATACCCACCTTATTCTACTGACTTGGCCCCTTCTGATTACCACCTATTCGGAGCACTGAAGAAACTGTTGCGTGGAAATCATTTCGCCAACTTCCAGGAATTGCAAGACGCTGGCCGGATGTGTATGAGATTCCGAAGAAAAAAAAATGGTTCGGAGAGGGCATAGAGAAGTTGCCACATCGGTGGCCCAAGTGTGTAGTTCTTAATAGAGACTATGTTGAGAAAGTGGATGTATCTACTGAGGCATAAAGCTTCTTATAAGTGTAATAATAATAATAATAATAATAATAATAATAATAATAATAATAATAATAATAATAAAATGTAAATCAATATGGAATGCTCCTCGTATATCAAACAGATCTAATGTTAGCGGATGAAAATGTTTATGTTTGGCTCATCTCCTGGTAATTAGTATAGACGGATTAAGTAAAAGAACATCTACACGTATTTCTGAATTGTCAATTCATTTCTACTATTGTATAGATTTCAACAGCAAGCTCTCCTCAAGCTCTTATTATAGAAATCGTAACACTCAAATTGCCTGAAATATAATTTCTACAGTAAAAGGTGCTTGAGGAGAGCTTGCGTTTGAAGTATATATATATATATATATATATATATTCTACAAACATAATGAAGCTGGACCTAAAAGTAGTTTCACAATTAGAAAGTGAAACAAGTTTACCTGCTACTCGAATATGTTGTAACCTGGGCATGAGTTCGCAGTCAAAGCAGCACATGGTATCACCCGTCAGGAACCGTGTGCCTTTCTTCCCCAAATGATCATCTATCTTCCTCAACTGAGACAAAAGATTGTTCTTTGAGGCATCATCCTTTTTCAGCAACATTAATTTGAATTTCTGGAAAATAAAACACGCTTATTAAATTACGTACAGTTGGTCATTACGATGCCATTTAAATAGTTCTAAATCAACGTAATTCACAACTGCGATAAATCTACTTCTTTCAAGATTTTACAATATTCAATTTTTTCCTGATCTGAAGATGACTAAAATCTTATGTAAAACGTTTCAACTTAATTGGTACATCATGGTATCACATGAATCATTGTGTGTTCTTTCAGAAGTTCAAACTTTTATCTAAATTAACATGTCACCTCATTTCTTTCGTTTTCAAACTGAAAAATTGTTCAAGAAATTATTGTTATTAATCATTCGTACGGTCATGAATATAAGCACTAAACACATATTTTAGAAAGCTTACTTCTGTACATAGTTTGATACATAGGTTTACAAAAACTTTTTTCAAGGAACGAAAGAAAAATTGCATATTGGACACTTCCTACGTCTAAACACTTAAGCACACGCGCTAGCGGGGATTCCCCGCATTTGAAGGGGGGGGGGGAAGTGACTGCTGTACAATAGCTTTGTGCTCGTAGCTGGAGCGCCTAGTATCTTCCTAATTTGTTCCCTTCTGCGCCTAAATGGCACGCTCAATTTTCTGTGAACTTCCGTTGTGTAAAGGAAGTTTTGCAGGGAAAAGCCTTCACCGCGGTGCATATGTTTCTATTTTTTGATGATCATATTATACTCGTGTTACTTATATCTGTGATAGAATGGAGTATAATAAAGAACAGTGAAAGGGTTTAGAACTGTTTAACTCAATAAGAGAAGATGAAGATGACGGTAGTTGAATTATTACAACCATCGTTTCCTATGTCAGATCGTGAAGGTGATGCGGATTCCGTGTGTGGTGATGTGGATGAACCTACAAATATATTAGTTTTTCAAATATGTGTACATGGAAATGTTTCATGTGTTTTCATTTAGTATAATCTATTTTTGCATACGTAGTTTCAAGTAAGAATAAAGACAGCTTTTGGAAAACAGTATTAGAGATTACGAGAAGAATAAGTTTCTAAAGTTCGGGCAATCCCCGTCACCGTGTGCGCTTACGTTTTAGAAGTTTTAGCTTATTCTTTTGTAATTCTATTTGTGCAAGTGTCAAAAGAATCTTTTGCAAACATGTTGAAAATATGTTTGCAAAAGATTCTTTTGGCACTTGCACAAATAGAATTACAAAACTTTCTTGATGCTTTAACAAATCAATACATAAGGTAAACACCCCAGTCATGGACACGGATAAATTCGCCGCCAGCAATGGGACACTTCGGCGGAAATATGTGAAAATTAAGACATTCACAAACGCAGGGAAGTTTGCATTGTGTTGGTAATTATCTACGTAATATACTGGTTCCACTCAAGATCATTAGGATGCCGTCTGCTAGATCTACAGACGCTGTAGTTGGGGAAAAGTCGTGGTGTCGCACATTGTAAGAAATCACTTTGCAGCTGTGCTAAAGTAAAGCTATGAACAAATTGAAAGGTGTTTCTACGCACTAATATTGGTACAGCAAAGCCATAAATGTGGGAAGAATGTATATTAACAAACTTGAACCGTCAATATTGGGGGTGCCCATGACTAGTAAAATAAAGTTGCTGTTTGCCAATGTTGGACACCCTCCGTCCATTACTGGTAGAATTTGAAAATGTCTCAATAACACAAATGTTCAGTGCAAAACTACCATGAAATCTATATGAATAAACTGGTTCAAAGACAACTTTGGTCCAATTATGGACATTTTCCGTACATTCCAGTTCGTATATACGGGGTGATTCAAAATAATTACTACAACGCTTGGGAGGTGATTCTAGAGGTCAACAGAGTACAAAAATGTATCAGGCATTGTTTCCTATGGGACCTCGTTCCGTTAGTAGGACCCTTAAAAAGACCAAGTATGAATGATATGTTTGGCTTTACGGCAACTTTGGCTGAACTTAAAGCAAGGAAAGAATGTGGGATATTGGCAAGAAGTGTATAGGTCCTATTCGTAAGATAACATTCCAGCATTTGACGTTGGAACTCAGAAACAGACATGCAAACAAATGGCCCAATTAGATATTCGAATTGAGCCTTTTATTTCCATGTCTGAGTTCCAACGGACAAATGCCCGGATGTTATTTTACGAATACGTCCTATGCAACTTCTTACCAATATCCCACACCATCTTCGTACCTCATGTTTAGTCACAGTTGCCGAAAAGCCGAAAATACAATTAAAATGTGAACTCCTGAAGGGGCCCTACTAACGACACAAGGCCCCAGAGAAAACAGGTCAAATAAATGTTTGTCTCATGTCGAATAAATGTTATTTCAACGAGTGATTTCAAAACAGCTGTAAGGGTTATTGAGTCTCAAATTTCACGAGAAAAACTATTACTATTTAAACGTTGTTTGGAGCATATGCAACCATGGAATGGACCCAACAGGATACATCTCTGTTTTATCTTTGGAAGGAATTAAAGTCACAAAGTTATAACAAGTCGGTGCAAACCAAAGGTATATCTCATATGAATGATGTTGCTAACTTGTCCAAGAAATTCCCGCACCTACCCACAATATGCTGCCAAATCCAACTCAAGCAGATTTGGATGAATCTTTCAAAGAGCTGGGTAATAGTCAGCCCGTAAATCCTGCGGCAGATGACGCGTCGAATAGTTTGTTCCTATTCTCTGAAACCACTGCTCAATATTGTTCTGCATTTGCAGAAACAATCAGAAATTCAGACGTCTGTACAACAACTGCTTCCTTGATGAAGGAATTTCACACAGAGGACACTTCTTCAGAAACCACCGAAGCCGAAATTCAGAACCAACAGCAGTTGCTTCCTCATCAGCTACATCCAACAATTCAGTATAGTGTTATCCTGATATTCCATCTCCTTTCAAATGCACCCTCTTTTGGCCCGAGGACAAACCGAAGTTGTCTAAAAGAAGGAACGGATTCCTGCAGTTGTTACATCTGAACACTACCGACTGTGTAGTGAATCAAAACTTAAAGAAAAAGCCAGAAGTTAGCACGAGAAGTTACAAAGAAAACGTGTGATAGAGTGTGAAGAGAGAAGAAAAGCGACGCGCAGAATAAATAAAAATGGAACGTAAAAAGCAGAACTCCAAACAGAGGGGGGAAATAAAAACTTAAATAACTTTTCTTTTACGTCTGTATCAGAAAATGGTACCAGTACTTTTCAGAATAGCCTTTTGCTTTATTGTTTGTTTTTTTTAATAATAAAAGAGATTTATTTTCACCAATTGTTCCCAAACACATGCTATTTCTTATGAACATTGGGCTCTTTTCATTTCGTTTTCACGCAAGTATGGTTTTGCTTAACGTTTTTCAAGTGCAAAATAATTTTTTTTTAAAAAAAACACTACGCATAAATACTCGTTATGTATTAAATTACTCCTCAGTAGGTTACACGTCAAAATTTGCTGATTTCCTTTGTATGTCCATCACTGGGTGTCCATAATTGGAACATCCACTTTTTTTTAATGTCCATGGCTGGGTATTTAAAAAAAATTACAAGAACAACTCAAATAGACATTCTATTAGTTTTCTATAGCAGTGATAACTACAATTTAATAGACGCAAGTGTGAGCTATGCCTACTTTTACTTTAAAAAAAAAATGTATAAAATAAAATATGAATGAATTGTAATGTTGTAATTGACTATTTTGTGTTTTTTGTATGATGTTCCCTTTCCTTGAGATTACATGCTATGTTGAATGTATCATTGACTAGTGACACCGAACCTACTGGGCCCGTATGGGCTCGTCATCGGCAGTCACTGATACACTCACCAAGCCAATCATCTACGGAAAATAGAACTCAAATTTGGCCCGAAATATAAAACTTCCAAACTCTCTTCCATCTCGACTCACAGTCCGATATCCAGGCCTGCAGTTCATCATCCACATCCCATCCGGAAATAGGTTGTGAACCACGACTACAGACACAGGACACCGACCTCCGAGTGGAGCTGGCAATGAGCACAATGAAGATCTTGATGTTGTCTGTGAAAGCCCTATCTGAATTTGGAAAAAAAAAAAATCTTGAAACAGAATTTTGTAATTAAAAAAAAAATCTAAACTAAGATTTTGATCGAAACTGATAAAATGAGAAATTTCTACAGATTCGGTTGTTTTCAACTCGGTCACACTAAGGAAAGTCTCTTCCCTGAATTTCACAGCTATTTCATTTCCCCAGTAAACTTATTCTGCACATACTGCTCTTCGTTTTGACCATGCTTCGCATGCATACCAAAAACATCGACTACACATTTCTATGACTTCTTAAAATTACAAGCTAACTAGATTTTGCATTCGAAAAGAAAGATGTTTTCACGGCCAGTAAGTTTTATTCTTTAAAATATTCATGGATGTATTATTGGATAAAATATTCATTAACAGGAAAATATTTTACATTGAACTGACATACCCATCAAAATAAAATTAATAAAATCGATTTCTATACTTTCAGAGCCGAAACATTCTTTACTTTTGCTCATATTCTCGAAATATTCATATTCTTTAACATTCTTTTAATATTCTTGCCTTTTAGAACATTGACATTGTATCGACACACAAAAACAGACAAAAGGACACGATAGAAAATACAAAACACTACTGAAAATATTAACTTCACTGCCTACATGTTGTGGTTAGCTTAATTTGCTTCTGTTTACATATTCTTTGGTGCTTAACTCCTCTGTGCGTCGAGATCGTGGCCGGCGTAGAGGATTTACGCTCTTCGCGACCTCTCTTCAGCTCGGACCCACATGACAATCTAGCACAGGCAAAACATTCATGTACATATTGACATCACACTTAAACCTAAAGCCCTAATCTAACTAATCTAACTTAACCTAGACAAGCATATATATATTTTTAAAAAAAAAGAATCACACATATATTTCGTAAAGCACCATACTTATTTCGCATTTATATTTTGTTTTGTGTCCGCTACCACATTCCTGCCGAAGACGCAGTGGTTAGTTTTGCATCAGTGTCGCTCTGAATATATATTTATATTGAATTTCTTGAAAAGAAGGAGAAGATATTTACTAGTAATTAACAAAATTGCAATTTCTAACTTGATGGGTATCAGAATTTTTAAAAATATTACGTAGGTTTAGCCTATTGATGAAAGTTTTCAGTTATCGGTACGCGAAATGCATGTACCCTTGTACTTGACAACAGTCGTGAAACTGACACTTGTTTACATCTTCAACATTCATAATCATTCTATTTCAAAAACCAAAGAAAACATGCCAAAATAAACAAAAGTTGAATTTTGAGCAGAATTACCGAAATGAATACTTTCTAGATTTTGGGGAATCTAAAACATCTTTTCATCACTGGGGAAAATGTGTGTGTGGTACACACATTTTCTTGAGATTACAACAATCGCTCTGTGCTGAGATTTTTGCTTTCGTCTCCCCCCCATCGAATGAAAACACGATGTCACATTGCCTGAATCTACATGTGTGCGGCGTTGAGGGAACTTTACGAACTTAATGCTTCATATTACGAATATTACACTTGCACCAGAAAATATATTCACACATGTTTGTCAGAACAAGGAAATTTTGCAGCCAAATACCTGGATTGAGTTTCACTTTCACTATTCCTTACTTACATGAATCCTCTTCTTCACGGCGACTGAACGGATATATTAATAAAAAAAAAAGGTTCCTGACGACTTTTTCCACGCGAGATTACTGGGAAACTCGTAAAACGTGGTCTCAAAACATTTTTTTTGGATACTAACTCCTACAGCACCTATCCAGAAAGAAGCATCAAGCGTGGCTTGACTTCTTCTTCCTCGATGTCTGCACCACTACTCAAAGTTCTCTCTCCTTCACCGTCTCCTTCTGGCTTCTCTTAGGTTCTCTGGCTGATCGAGAACGCAAAATTTGCTGAGGAGCTCATTCCATACCACTAGACATCTACAGGCTAGTATCCATTATGTTATACCAAATCACTTCACAATTGGACTATTTCTGTATTAATAATCTGTTGAAAACACCAAACACCATACGTTTATCTCTTATGACAATTTTCAATATTCGCCAGAACGCAAAAATTTTAACACAATTTAACGTGATCACAACTTATTCCACTTTTCCGCAGACGCTAAACACTGCACGTCTGACTCTTGAGATGGCTGACGCCGTAAGACAAAGAGTTACAAGAAGATGATCCCTAATTGGAAGATAATCATGACGTAATGATCGGATGATAGGCTTCTGTGCGAAGATCAAAGAAAACCGAAATCTCAGCCGCAGCTGTGATTGTGGATTATCCAATCAGATAATTTTACTTCGAAACAAAGAGATGCACCAAGAAGAAATTATGGCTGACTTTATTAATTTGGAATTTTGAAGAAGATTTTACGAAATAAAATTTTTAGCTTTCTTGTGAAGATTCCCTATGCCGAAATATGAATAGAAATGAATTGAAAACCATTGAAAAAGCTGAAATATACACTTATTTGTCTAAAATAATAATATATTCATGAATAAATGCGTAAAATATATAAAATATAATTAATAATCATGTAATCCTCATATACTATCTATTGAAACGCTCTGTTTTACTAAAATTACACAAAATTCTCGACCTACTGTTCTTCCACTATAAAATAAAAGTTTCTCTTACACTCTAAATAAATTTTAAAATTTTCCTGCCAATATACCAGGTGCTCAAAAGCATCGGGCCATGTTACATTATGCTGGGCATAAGGTAACATCCTCCGGGAGCTTCGGAGAAAAAAAAAAAAAAATCTGAACTTATGAGTTCTTCTTAAGTTGTTTTTTTTTTCTGTTACTACTAAATTACTAGACTATACAAGATAAAACGTCCTTTTTTTTTTCCTCTCAATTCTAATTACAACTATACATTCTAATCAATCCTAACCTAACCTTAACCTATAAACTAAGTTTTCTTTTTTTTTCATTCTTCTAATAATTCCTTTCTTTTCTCTTCTGAGCAGCGAAACAGTTTCAGATTGTCGAAACTCTGAACTCCTATGTTTTCTCCCTGCAGAGTCTGCAATCTCGCCGAATTTCGAGATAGAGATACCACTTTGTAAGGTCCAACGTATGTATGCATAAATTTAGCAAACACCTTTTTGGGTATCGACGATATATGATGAGTTTTCACCATCACCAAAGAACCTTCTGTGACGATGTCTTGCTGTTTCCGCAGCTTTCTCTCCTTCTTCGGTTCTGCTGCCGGAACAGAAACTACAAATTTCTTGTCTTCATTTACTTGCACCGTCTCTTTGGGCCAAATGAAGTTTTCTTTGAAGCTCTTGGATGCTGAATACGTTAAGAAACGCTCCGCTGGAGTACATCCGAGAGCATCACACCAAGAGTGATTGCACAAATCTTGGGCTGCTTTTAGAAAATTACTCCATTTGGACTGGTTGTCACTGCAATATAGGCGGAGAATGCGATGAAGGTCACGATGTCTGCGTTCGATAATGCCATGTGAAGCCGGATGGTATGGCGTGGTAAGTATATGTTTTATCCGGTGTTTTTGACAAAACTCTTTCCAGACGCCCGATAAGAACTGCGGACCTTGGTCACTCACCAAATACTTCGGGTATGGTAGCTGATAATAATATCTCTTTTCCAGGACCGCCACAATCTCTCTTGTGTGTGCCGTCCGAAGAGGGAAGAAACACACAAAACGACTGTAGACGTCCAGGATGGACAAGATATATTTATATCCCTGGCTCTTAGGAAGAGGCCCAACCAGGTCGAGGCATTGCTTCTCAAAGGAAGAAGACGCCTCAACATGACAGGGCTCCTTTCTAATCACCCTGTAGGAGTATTTGGTTCGTGCACAAAGAAGGCACTCTTGAATATACTTTGTAAAAGTCTCACGCATACCTCTCCAATGAAACATGGCCTTAGCGAACGACAAACATCGCTTCACTCCAAAATGGCCTTTGTTGTGAATTGCCGAAACAATATTTTTCACTGAGCTGGAAGGAATGACCAGCAACCAAACAGAATTTTGAGAATTTCTGACGTAAACTAAATTATTCTCCACACGTACCCTAGTATTGTTTTGACAACCCTTCCAAATGGCATGTAGTTTTCTACAATACGGATCTTTCCGCTGTTCTCGCTTCAGTTCCGTGACATTCAAGAAGTCCGTGTCCTCCGCGGTCAAGAAATTTACAAAATGATCCTCTTCTGCCTGAGGAATCTCTGGAGGATAGCGACTCAACAGGTCTGCGATTTCATTGTCCGTGCCTTTGATGTGAATGAACTGAAGATCAAAGCGTTGCAGTTTAAGCAGAAGACGAGTTGTTCGAGCATCTAGGTTCTTTAAACTGAAAGCATACGTGACTGCAGCGTTGTCACAATGGACCGTAGTCCGACGACCTAATATGAAGTATGAAAATTTCTCGCAGAGGAAAAGAACTGCAGCTAATTCCAACTGGAACACTGACAACGAGGCCTCGTGCGGTTTTATCCGCCGACTCGCATATGCAATAACCTCCGGATCATCCTGTCCCGGGGGATATTGCGCCACATAGCCGGCCAACGACTCCGCAGATGCATCGCTGTACAAATGAAAATCAAGATTGAAGTCCGGTTGCGCAAGTGCGGGAGGACTACTTAAAAGTTCTCTCAACTGATCGAATTTTTCCAGTAACTCCGGAGAGTATTCAATCTTTCGGTCCTTTTTCAGAAGATCATAAAATGGAGCTGTTAACCCTGCAAAGTCAGGAAAATGTCGCTTTCGCCATCCCACGAGACCAAGAAATCTTCGTAAAGCTTTCTTAGTCCGCGGCAGAGGAAAGTGACGGATGGCCTCGTTACTTTTGGGATTAATTTTGACTGAAGATCCTGAAATTATGTGGCCAAGAAAAGGAATTTGTGATTGAAGGAAATTACACTTTTGAAAATTGAGCGAAAGATTTGCCGAACGGAGAGTTTCAAAGACCTTTTCCAAATGCTGAAAATGTTCGTCAAGAGATGATGAAAAACAAAGGACGTCATCAAGGTATACAATGAGAAAGTTTTTGAAAGGTTCTAAGCCGAAAAAAGTATGCATGATTGATTGGAAAACTGCTGGAGATGATTTCAAACCCATGGTTAGACGTGTCATTTGATACTGACGACCTTTGTAAATGAAACTGACGTATTTGTAAGAGTCTGGATGGATCGGGACACTGTGATATGACTGCGTACAGTCCAATGAGGTGAAAATGGTTGCACCACTGACTCGCGCGATTAGATCGGAGATCGGTTCGACTTGAATCTTTGGTGCAATCACACGCTCATTGATACCACGCAAATCAACTACAGGCCTTAGCTCTCCAGACGCCTTACGCACAATATGAACAGGGCATCTGTAAGGTGAAGGACCTTCTATGATGATTCCGAGTTTCAACCATTTGTCCAGCACTTGCTCAAATTCTTTCTGGAGGTGAACAGGTACAGGATACAACTTTCCTACCACGGGAACGTCGTCTGAAAGCTGTATTCTATACGGCTCAACCTTCACGACTCTGGGATTCTCTGTAAAAAGACAACGAAACCTGATCAACAAAGAAAATAAACGATTCCTAGAATCCGAATCTAAATCAGTTCTCTGAGAAACAAAATTTTGAATATCTTCTTTCGAAATAGCTGGTTGATATAAAGAGTCTTCCTCTTCATCTGATGATACTTCCGCAACTGTGACTCGACAACAATGCTGCTTTTCCATGTTGATGGAGATGGTCTGACCAGAATCAGTCTCAAGAGAGACTTCTTTCGTTTTACAATTTAGAAGAACATGATACCGAATAAAAAAGGGAAAACCTAGAATGCAATCTGTTTTCAATTTCTGAATCACATAGACTGGAACCTCGAAAACGTAACCTTGAATCGTGAAATTTAGAATCTGAAAACCCTTGACTTGAAAAGATTCGTCTCCTGCGAAACCTCGTAATGAAATGTTGGATTTTGGACGAAGTTTAGCTGACGGATAAATCTCCTTGATCCTCCTCCAAACGTCTCCAGACAACAAATTCGTGTCCGCTCCAGAATCCAGAATGCAAACTAGAGTTAAACTTCCAACTGAACAACTTAACGTGGGCGAAGGATAAGTTAGAAGGATACCTTTTCCCGCACTGGAGTCACACTCCTTCTCGTCGATCACGAAACGAATCGAGAACAGAGGCGTGCCCAATTTTGTTTCCCGATTTCCGGAATCTGCCAAAACATTGAATTTTGAATTTGGAAGGTTGGAATTAAAATCGAACGAGGTTGTTACCAAATTGGAATTTTGACTACTCGCGAACCGATCTTGTTCTTTCTGGGGAGTTGAGGAATCCACATCGCAGTCCACACTCTCCCCTAATGAGGGCTGCGGTATGCATTTCCCAAACTATTTCCGTTCGTTTCTGGTGGCTGAGCCATCGTAGGTACGAATGTCGTATATTGCGGAGGCCATCCAGTGGACATCGCCATGTTCACTCCTGGGGAAGAAGTGGACGTGGGAGCCGCCACTCCCCCTCCAGGAAGTAAATTCGGCGCGTATCCCGGATAGGCTTGCGCTCCTGCTGAGTTCATCGCGTTTGGCGCGCATGTCCGAGATGTACCCCGCGGATACCCATAACTCATCGCCGCTGGATAGTAGCGTTGGTTGTACCCATACGGAGCATTCCGATTTCCATTACCATCTCTTTCCCAATTCTGTCTTCCTTGATTGGGCCATGGTCTTCGAGACTGAAAATTCCTTCTTCGACCCCGGTTTCCGGAAAATCGGTCATCTCCTTTGCCATTGGAACTTCCTTCCTTCCTCTTGCTTTCGTCTTCCTCCGTCTGAGACGAAGTATCTTTGGTGGTTTGTTTCCCTGACTTTTCTGTCTTTTTGACGACTTTCGCCTGACGCACCTGAAAGCGTCTAAACTTCTTGTCCGTGACCGGTTCACTAGGCTCTGGATGTCCCTCTATCTCAGCTATTTTCACCATAAGGTGTTGAATGTTCTTTGGCTCAACAGCCCTCAACAACTTGGCATCACCAGCTGGTAAGCAATCCAAGACTATCTCAATCAGTTCGGTTTCATCCGGGTGTTGTGCCACAGCATAATATTCTGCTACAATTTTCCACGCGAAGTCCGTTAATCGGCTGTACTTCGCTCGATCGTATTTCATTCCCTGAATGAACTTCTTTTGCAACCTCTCCATTCTCGCCGAAAAATAGTGTTCTCGGAACAGACGCACAAAATCCGCATAACTATTAATGTCTTGACATACAGTCTGGAACCATGTCTTGGCCCCAGCTGTTAAGCAACAAGGTACCAAGGTTAAACGTTCGTGTTCTGATGCCGAAATTACCTTAAAAGTTTGTTCCAAATTTTCTAGAAATGTTCTAGCCAAACCGTATTCACCAGAAAATGTGGGTAAGTGATTTAATTCAGAAAGTCTTAAATTTGGAGTTCGCTTGCCAAAGCCTTCCTCGCTTCTACTGGGGTTCACGGGAGAATTGTGGCCAACGACGGGGCTCTTTGCACCCAAGTGATTTTGACCGAAAATGGAATAGTGTTGGTAATTTTGTCCAGAAGTTAAGTTGTCTGGCATTGATACCACCGCGTGACCACACATTCCCTCCTGAACTCCAGCACACGAAGGAGTCATGTCTGCTACATTACTAGAGGACACCACATGGTTCAACCGACAACTAGGATTGGAAAATCCTGACACCTGAGGCGAAACTAACAATGGATTCGACCTCCTGGACAACGCCTGACAACCTATTGTCTCAACACAGGACGTATGTGACTTGTTTAAGTTCAACGTACGTGTAGATAATTCAAAGGGAAGGACATTTGTGCCGTGTATATTGGTCGGCTGACAGACAGAGACAGTCACCGTGGGAATAGTACGAGTCTCCCCAACTGAAGAGACCGGTACATCCACTTGGATGTCTGACTCGGTCCCGTCAGACTCGATTTCATCACCGACAACAAAGTCTCGCGCTCGTTTACGACTACACCGTTTATCTTTTCTTTGGTTTTGTTTTCCCTCTAACGTCTGAATCCTGGCTTCAAGTGCCTGACACGACCTTTGGGTACTGAGTTCGAGATGTGAGAACTCCTTTGTCAAGTCGTCACATCGCCGATTCTGCGCTTCAACCGATAACCGGAGACCCTCCTCAACGGCATCTACCCGCGCGTCTATTTTATTCTGATAATTCCCAACAGAGGTATACAAATCGCGAACTTCTGACCTAACAGCCTCTACGTCTTCGTTCACATGGGCTACTTTTTCATTAATTGTTTGTAACAATTCAAATTTTACATTATCGAATTTTTCATTCGTTGCCTGAAAGTTATTATGTATGTCCTGAAATTTACTGTCAACTTGATTGCTCATCGCCTGAAAATTACTATTAATGTCCTGGAATTTACTATCTACCTGATTGCTCATCGCCTGGAATTTATTGTCTACTTTTTCAAATTTTTCGTTTAGGGTTACAGTTAAAGTTTGACTGAAGCGTTCCATCATGGCCGCAAAGTCCGTTAATTGCACATTTGGACCGGAAGCTACGTTTCCTCGACTTCCTTCCTCCCTATCAGAATCATTCGGGCTACCCCGCGTTACGCGTTCGCCTTCATCACTCTCAGTTTCCGGAGATTTCGGCAGTGGCAACACTGTCACCTGCTTCGCCAGGCAAGGCTTACATAGCCACGGCTCACTACTTTTGTCTAACTCCTGCACTTGTTCGTCTGACAAACCATAACACTGGGCATGTACCCATCTAAAACAGCTGTCACAATAAACACTAAACCCTGTAATTTCGTCAGAACAGCATATGTATTCACTCGGATGACGAGATTCGTTACTTGATCTGCTACCCACAGACATTTCCACTTTCATGAAGATTGTTTCCCACAACATCACGCACATACAGATTCAGAAGTGACCATGTTTCATTCAATGTAGCGATTGTCGTAATGATCCCCATTACAAATACTTCGCTGTGATTGTTTGTTTTCCTTAGCGCTCGCGTAGGATTGAAACAACAGAAATCCTGGATAAGGGGTCGCCATTTTTACTTTAAAAAAAAATGTATAAAATAAAATATGAATGAATTGTAATGTTGTAATTGACTATTTTGTGTTTTTTGTATGATGTTCCCTTTCCTTGAGATTACATGCTATGTTGAATGTATCATTGACTAGTGACACCGAACCTACTGGGCCCGTATGGGCTCGTCATCGGCAGTCACTGATACACTCACCAAGCCAATCATCTACGGAAAATAGAACTCAAATTTGGCCCGAAATATAAAACTTCCAAACTCTCTTCCATCTCGACTCACAGTCCGATATCCAGGCCTGCAGTTCATCATCCACATCCCATCCGGAAATAGGTTGTGAACCACGACTACAGACACAGGACACCGACCTCCGAGTGGAGCTGGCAATGAGCACAATGAAGATCTTGATGTTGTCTGTGAAAGCCCTATCTGAATTTGGAAAAAAAAAAAAATCTTGAAACAGAATTTTGTAATTAAAAAAAAAAATCTAAACTAAGATTTTGATCGAAACTGATAAAATGAGAAATTTCTACAGATTCGGTTGTTTTCAACTCGGTCACACTAAGGAAAGTCTCTTCCCTGAATTTCACAGCTATTTCATTTCCCCAGTAAACTTATTCTGCACATACTGCTCTTCGTTTTGACCATGCTTCGCATGCATACCAAAAACATCGACTACACATTTCTATGACTTCTTAAAATTACAAGCTAACTAGATTTTGCATTCGAAAAGAAAGATGTTTTCACGGCCAGTAAGTTTTATTCTTTAAAATATTCATGGATGTATTATTGGATAAAATATTCATTAACAGGAAAATATTTTACATTGAACTGACATACCCATCAAAATAAAATTAATAAAATCGATTTCTATACTTTCAGAGCCGAAACATTCTTTACTTTTGCTCATATTCTCGAAATATTCATATTCTTTAACATTCTTTTAATATTCTTGCCTTTTAGAACATTGACATTGTATCGACACACAAAAACAGACAAAAGGACACGATAGAAAATACAAAACACTACTGAAAATATTAACTTCACTGCCTACATGTTGTGGTTAGCTTAATTTGCTTCTGTTTACATATTCTTTGGTGCTTAACTCCTCTGTGCGTCGAGATCGTGGCCGGCGTAGAGGATTTACGCTCTTCGCGACCTCTCTTCAGCTCGGACCCACATGACAATCTAGCACAGGCAAAACATTCATGTACATATTGACATCACACTTAAACCTAAAGCCCTAATCTAACTAATCTAACTTAACCTAGACAAGCATATATATATTTTTAAAAAAAAAGAATCACACATATATTTCGTAAAGCACCATACTTATTTCGCATTTATATTTTGTTTTGTGTCCGCTACCACATTCCTGCCGAAGACGCAGTGGTTAGTTTTGCATCAGTGTCGCTCTGAATATATATTTATATTGAATTTCTTGAAAAGAAGGAGAAGATATTTACTAGTAATTAACAAAATTGCAATTTCTAACTTGATGGGTATCAGAATTTTTAAAAATATTACGTAGGTTTAGCCTATTGATGAAAGTTTTCAGTTATCGGTACGCGAAATGCATGTACCCTTGTACTTGACAACAGTCGTGAAACTGACACTTGTTTACATCTTCAACATTCATAATCATTCTATTTCAAAAACCAAAGAAAACATGCCAAAATAAACAAAAGTTGAATTTTGAGCAGAATTACCGAAATGAATACTTTCTAGATTTTGGGGAATCTAAAACATCTTTTCATCACTGGGGAAAATGTGTGTGTGGTACACACATTTTCTTGAGATTACAACAATCGCTCTGTGCTGAGATTTTTGCTTTCGTCTCCCCCCCATCGAATGAAAACACGATGTCACATTGCCTGAATCTACATGTGTGCGGCGTTGAGGGAACTTTACGAACTTAATGCTTCATATTACGAATATTACACTTGCACCAGAAAATATATTCACACATGTTTGTCAGAACAAGGAAATTTTGCAGCCAAATACCTGGATTGAGTTTCACTTTCACTATTCCTTACTTACATGAATCCTCTTCTTCACGGCGACTGAACGGATATATTAATAAAAAAAAAAGGTTCCTGACGACTTTTTCCACGCGAGATTACTGGGAAACTCGTAAAACGTGGTCTCAAAACATTTTTTTTGGATACTAACTCCTACAGCACCTATCCAGAAAGAAGCATCGAGCGTGGCTTGACTTCTTCTTCCTCGATGTCTGCACCACTACTCAAAGTTCTCTCTCCTTCACCGTCTCCTTCTGGCTTCTCTTAGGTTCTCTGGCTGATCGAGAACGCAAAATTTGCTGAGGAGCTCATTCCATACCACTAGACATCTACAGGCTAGTATCCATTATGTTATACCAAATCACTTCACAATTGGACTATTTCTGTATTAATAATCTGTTGAAAACACCAAACACCATACGTTTATCTCTTATGACAATTTTCAATATTCGCCAGAACGCAAAAATTTTAACACAATTTAACGTGATCACAACTTATTCCACTTTTCCGCAGACGCTAAACACTGCACGTCTGACTCTTGAGATGGCTGACGCCGTAAGACAAAGAGTTACAAGAAGATGATCCCTAATTGGAAGATAATCATGACGTAATGATCGGATGATAGGCTTCTGTGCGAAGATCAAAGAAAACCGAAATCTCAGCCGCAGCTGTGATTGTGGATTATCCAATCAGATAATTTTACTTCGAAACAAAGAGATGCACCAAGAAGAAATTATGGCTGACTTTATTAATTTGGAATTTTGAAGAAGATTTTACGAAATAAAATTTTTAGCTTTCTTGTGAAGATTCCCTATGCCGAAATATGAATAGAAATGAATTGAAAACCATTGAAAAAGCTGAAATATACACTTATTTGTCTAAAATAATAATATATTCATGAATAAATGCGTAAAATATATAAAATATAATTAATAATCATGTAATCCTCATATACTATCTATTGAAACGCTCTGTTTTACTAAAATTACACAAAATTCTCGACCTACTGTTCTTCCACTATAAAATAAAAGTTTCTCTTACACTCTAAATAAATTTTAAAATTTTCCTGCCAATATACCAGGTGCTCAAAAGCATCGGGCCATGTTACATTATGCTGGGCATAAGGTAACACTACAAGTACGAAACAACAAGATTTCTACAATTCTCTTTCATCTACAACATATTTTGTCGAAAGTGCTCTTAATAGTGTCCATGACAGGGGTGTTTTCCTTAGATTATGATGTAGTAAAAATTTCTAAATAAAATAACTTTACAGTAGAAATCTATGGGCAGTTATTTACAGAGTGAGGGGATCCCCGCACCGCGTGTGGTTACGGTAAAAATTAGTCACGTGTGCTTGAGTGTTAACTATTAAAACTTCTATGAGCAGTACCTAAGTATATTACTAGAATGTAATCAAATTTCTTTGTCTTTCATTGAATCTTTTAAATTTGTTGATATCTCGATTTTTTCCACATCACAATATATTATCCTTTCCTATCGACACTTCAAACAAAAAGCTAAGCACAATACAGATATTTAAAACAAAAGAATTTTTTAAAAATATTTTAAAAAGTTAAAATATGCATGTCAACAATGCAATGCCATGACAATTTTCTGAATGAGAAACTGAGTACAAAGTATAAAATGACCAATGTGTGACTAGATCACCATTTAACTAATATCCAGTTAAATGTCTTTGATAGGTTGTACGTTACTTGACAGTGATTCATATTTTACTAGCTGTTCACTTTTACATTTCTCAGAGTAATTTCGAATTCCATATCAAACTAAACTGGGGCTAATTACACAAGCACTAGAAGATTAAAAAAAAAAAAGTTGTTTTATCAGGATGGAAAGAAGAAAGGAATCTTGGTATTGGACTGACTCTTCTTTTTATAAAATGAATGTTAATTATAATGTTAAAATATAAGGCACTTCTACCTGATGATGACTGCGATCCCTACGAGTATATTATGGGTTTCCCAAAACGTATTTATCTATTAAGATACTTACACTATACACATTTTCAATAAGGGTTGCTACTTCCTTATCCTGTACAAATAAATTGTGACCACCTGGAACATTCTTCATTATGTGTCTTTCAATCTTTTCATTCTCCAATACGGCAAGTCCATTGTCTATCAAAATAGGCGGAGGTGTGGCTTCAAAATTAGACCTAAAAATGAAAGAATTAACAACCATAAATACAAGTAAAATTAATAATTTAATTAGTACGGCCTAATAAATTTTACGGCTCGGAAAGATTTAGAAAAGAAGTGGACAATGCATCAGCATAAGATAGACACAAGTTCGATGACCAGCGTATTACCGTACTTTCATTTTAATATAGTTTTAGTTATAGTTAATTAAGCGTTATAAATAATGATTAATAATTACATTTCTCATTTAATAATAATAATAATAATAATAATAATAATAATAATAATAATAATAATAATAATAAGTAGTAGTAGTAGTAGTAGTAGTGGTTGTTTATCTAATCGTTTCAGGATAACTTCTTTAAAAACTAATTTATAGTCCAATTTGACTTAATTTAACATGCATACGAAACAATAATGTTTAAAGAAAGGGGGAGGAACAGAAAGGATCATCACTGTTTAACGAAAACCAAAGGAATCAGAAAATTATCAATGCTGAAAGGGATAATGAACTTCAATCCAACCAACTAATAACAAAAGTTTTTTTTTTTTTTTTTTTTTTTTCAGTTCAGCAAAGTAACTGCGGCATCGGAGACCCCCATTCTTATAGCCGTGTGCACCAACGTTAAACGAGCGTTCACTCTTTCCTTGCCGCAAAGTAATTCGAGATGCTAAATCAAGGATGTCTGTGTACTTTCTATCAACTATCATTCTGCGTGTTTAGTGTGTGGTCGAACGTAAAATCGAAAGGAGCTAATTGTTATTCTGCTTGAATGTTTCATGGGCTACATCTGTAGCCCGCGCGACTATTGCTGTCACGAATGTTCCAAAACGTCAAAGTTTTTTGACTATAGTTTGAGTGTTGATCAGATGGTCAATGAGTTTGCAAAATGCAAATTCTGATAAGGAATGTTTTCTAGATGGCGACAGTGAACATTTTAAGACCACAGAAATGCATTTTTCGGACACAGAAATAGTGAATTTCAGAAGATATGACTGAGAATTCCGGGCGGCAGGAATCACTGATACCTGTTGATGATAGTAGTAAAGACAGTTGTGAAGTAAATTATTATGTACCAAAGGACAATTTCAAATAGAAAAAAGACACTCCTACTCGTAATATTCGCACTCATGCTCATAATATTGTGTTCGGTTTTCCAGGACCTAAAGGTGAGGCTAGATCTGCGTTGTCGCAGCTTGAATATCTAGAAGTGCTTTTAGATGCAAACAGTTTGAGACTTAAGATTGATTGTACCAATATTTACATTGACAGTGTTAGATTGAGATTTGTACTTAACCGTCATGCAAAACTTACAGACGAGACTGTACGTTCCCTTATCGGCATTTTGATGCTTTTGATGAGTGGTCAATGCTTGAAGGAAGGTGTGCATTGACTATACTCATCACTTGTGTGCAGAACATGCTTAGCAGGACATGAATAGGGAAACATAAAAAGAAAAATATATGAGTGTAAATAGCAGTAGCGGCTCGTAGTCTGTTCAAGCACCGGTTGCAACGTTGCAATATCAAAGGTATGTACGTACGCGCAAGTGTTCCCCTCCCCCAGCATTCTATCAACGTACTATCAATGTACGTTTATACACTATTTATATACAAAACCTCTACACTCATGTTATTGAACACGAGATAAATTGAATATATAGTATGTGCTGTAAGCCATGAATGATGGCGTTAATCCGAAAAGAAAAAAAAAAAAAAAAAAAGAAAATTGCATGCACGCAGTTAAACAAAATTATTTAATTATATAAACTATGCATTATTTTAGAATGGAAGATCTTTCTTCGATCTTTCGGGCTTCAAATTTTTCTATGACTTTATTGTAATCGGAAATGCTGCTCGCCAAGTTTCTCTGAATAGAAAGCATCGCTACCGCAAATATTTTCCGCTTTATTTTCTTTAGGGTCCAGAAACACCTCTCTCCTCCGACAATATGCATTTTGTTAGCATTTCTTTGTATAAATATACGGAACAAAAAGTCAATTTTCAGGAACCACGTATTTTTTTGTCTGTAAAGAAGCATGAAATCTAAGATATTTTCCTTTGAAAATGAAAAAAAAAGTTTAACATTCCAGCAAATTAGGCAAAAGAAGACAGATAAGTATTGGAAGTGAATGATTTGATATTAATTTATGCTCTCCTCCGGAAATCGAAGACTGAATCATGTGCACGAAAGACACAGAGCTAGGAATTAGACCCGTAGTAAGACATTTTCTTCTTGGAGACTCGATTGACCCCCCTTCCCCCCCAGAATAGGATTTTTTAAAAAATAAATCTTATCCCAAGAATTTTTACCTTTGTATTATAAATGTTAAATAAAATCTATTGACTTCGAACGACCGCCCCCCAAACTTTCAGCCTGGATCCGTCCCTGCTACCACCAGACTTATGTTTGTTCTTTGCGAGTTTATGTTTTGTGAATAACTTCTTTCTTCCACGCGTCTGTATCTTCCTCACCCTATCAACTGAGTCAAGCGCTGCTAAGCGGAGGAATTCGTAACTATTACAGAAGCTGACCAGTTGCGGAAAAAATGCAACCGTAAGGGACCAATACGGGAAGATAGGAGCGTTGCAAGAATAAATCCACTTCCCCATGTTAAGAGATAGGAGCTCGCTGCCATATGCTCAATGTTACTGCTTCCAGTGGCAACGTTCGCTGCCACTGGAAAGGTAAATCTCTCTCTTTCTTTGTTTTTAATTGACTTTTTTCAGAAATGCATCAATACTGTTTTGCGCTCAAGAGCAAAGGTTTATTTTTTACTGATACACTACTTTAACACTTAAAAATATTTTTAGTATTAAAAAAAAATATCCGGTTGCACAACCACGCAACATATAGTACCAGCCGCCACTGGTAAATAGCACATGTATAATTATGCAAAATCGTAAACTTTGATACCAGAAAATCATGCTGAAAAAGTATATGTTTTATGCATAATATGTTTATTTGTAAGTTTGTAAAATATTTGAAAAATTACACTTAATTTTTAAAGAATTCTAACATATATGTTTACGATGAAAGAAAGTTTGGTCGATGAAACATTGGTCCATTTATTGCTAAATACAAGTAACTTTTACAGTCTTATTCGTGTATCACTTTTGAAACAATGAATGGTGTTGGTGTTTTTTGTATATACATAGCTTTCAAAATAAACATATTTCTCAAATTGTGTATAAAAGTCTTAAAACAGTTTATAAATACAATTTTCTACAAGAAAGATAGAAATATTAACAAACTAGGCAACATAATAAAATAAAAGCAAATGGGCTACAGTGGTAGCCCGCGCGACTATCCATGTCACAAAAATCCGCGCGCGTATTGCAGGGTTAAACTTTCAAGTTTACACATGGTTCCAAGACTTTTGTTGCACCATTGAAAGTCGGAGTTCAGTACATCTCGTTTAAGTAAGCTTCCGTCAATATGTAAAATCAACTCTGATTGGTCGTCGTCTTTTGTCTCTAATCTTCGTTTAACAAAGTAACAAATGAAGAAAGCATACCACTTGCCGGTCACATTTTTGCCGATCTCAAAAGTTTAATTTCGCGCGCTACCCTAGTCACTTGTTTTAAGTTGGTCATGTAAAGTATACACAAAAATTTGGGCAAGTCTTTGATGCCAAGGACAGAACCCAACTAACGCCTGCGGGACTTCCAATCCGTTCCTACTATCACTACTATTACTACTACTACTACTACTTTTACTATGGATCCGTATAGTAAAACTGGAAGCTTATTTTAATAATAATAAAAAACTTATGAAAATTTTAAAAAATAATCGGTAAGTCGCGTTTTTGAGTATTATTTTCCATCTTATTTTAACGAAAAAACTAATGAAAATTAAAAAAAAAAAAAAAACTTGGGCTGGGCTTGAACCCACACCAAAAAGTATTTTCATTACTAGCATATTGCGCTAGCACATTCGGCTACGAGGACCAACAGCATTTGGTGTTTACTTTCTGCTATATGTAGGTCATGACTTGATGTCTCATCTGTATTGTTCAATAAGATCAGAGGAAACCCGAAACGTTTGGGATCCGCAAATATACGTGCCGGTCTTTTCTACTTTCGAGTTAATGTGCATATTGTGAGTAGTCTAATTTCAGAGATCGTAATTGTGATGGAAAAAATAATGAAAGCGCAAGCAAAATATTTTTCCTAACACGAGAGATTTATTGTAATTTCATTAGTGGAAAAATACAAAAACATTATTAAATGTAAACAGACTGATTTGGATCAACGAAGTTTAAACCCCCAAATTCGGCCGTTCAAACTAAAACCAAGTTTTGTTTACTATGTGGCAGCAATTGAGTTGCATTGCCTGAACGAGTAAGACGTGTGTCTGATACTGGCCAGGGACATGGAATTTTCGGTTGAAGAGCAACGGGTAACTGTGAAATTCCTCGCCGCAGTTGGACGTTTATTGCGAACTGGAGGGTGTGTGTGTGTTCTTACAGAAAACACTGTTAGGAAGTCGGTGTCTGAATTCAAAGCAGCGCGAACGAGTGCGAAAATGAGCAGAGGTCTGGAGTCCAAAAACAGCATCAACTGACGCTAACATTGCCCATGTTGAAAATTTCATAACGGAATATAGGCATGTTATCATGCAGAGATTTGTAATACGATGGGGGTAACAATGGGAACAGAGGAACGAATAATTACAAAAGAACTTGGCCTAAGAAAAGGGTCTTCTGTCTTCCACGAATGCATAATGACGATCATAAAGAGGCAAATGTTGCAAATTTGGCACGCTTCAGAAGGAAAGACGTAATTTCTCAGGAAGTGTTTTGATAATGGATGAATTACAGATTCCAATCTTCAAGCCAGAAACAAAAAAGCAGCCGATGCAGTGGAAACACACAGATTCACATCACCGCCAAAATATTTCGTCAGGTGGCATCCAATAAGATGCTGTTGTAAGTTATCTTCTGGTATTCCCAGGGAGTTATATTGTCCCATCCTGTTCCAAAAAACATTATTACAGGCGAGTATTTTCGTACACTTTTTTTTTCCTGAAATTGACTGAGAAACGACCGCAAATGCAATTTCATCCTCCACATGGATAATGCACCGCCACACCTTACTAATGTTGTGACTTCATTCTTGGCTGTCTAAGGTATTGAACTTCTGCCACACCGACCGTACTCACCCGATTTAGCCCGAGTGACTTCTGGCTATTCCTAAATCTCATGGATTCTATTCTTAAATGAAATTTCTTTTGCCAGTCGATCATCTCTTGGAAGTGTTATATTTCAGTATCTGACACATACCCCCAAGGATAGTCATGACTACGTCACACACTATACAAAATGAATGCCAACTGTGTATCAATAAAGTCGGAGAGTTTGTTGAGAAATAGACACTGTAGTTTCCTGTTTTTGGGAATCAGAACGAAATGGCACATACTCTTTCTGTGCACCTCGTATATCGTAATGAAAGCTCTGCCTTTTTTCTTTAATAAATGTTGCATAAGACAGGTGTCAATGAGGAGTACGATCGAATTCACCTGATACAATTATATTATTATTATTATTATTATTATTATTCAAAACATTATGGCATTCTAAAAAAATATGAAACAGTGATGTTTTGTTGCAAAATGTGTGTGTCTAGGTCCAAAACCCACTTCCACAGGTCAGTGTTCAGTATTTCACGATAATACTGAATAATGAATTACTACAGAAACACCTATGATTCTGAAGTAAATTCCAACAGCTTATAAATGTATTATTCTCTTCTCTTGATTCAATTAGATACTTGGACGTCACATGAGGTGTGCTCGACAAAGCGATTAGAATTGGTTGTTTCTCACTACACCATATATTTCAATACGAATTTAATTATTTATATCACATAAATGCAATATTCTAGATCGTATCCACTACTGTATGCCGTTTGGTACTGCATATAATATATAAAAAGCTGAAATTTGTTTAATCCTCTCTATCTAGCATGATTCTCAAATACAAAACTAAAATAAACTTTTAGGAGGCAACATTAAAAAAAATACATTAGTACACTTGAACCAGCTTTAGACACACACGCAGCGAAGACTTCAAATGCTGATTCAATCATAAAGAATTGCAGTTTCAATTGAAGTTCTCAACACGCCGCGAGTGTTTTACGACCTAATATATTGGTACTACGATTCTACGATTCAATATAGAACTGAAACACCATGCTTTAAAACTGTGCCAGATAGCTGCTCATGCAACGTTTACATATTGCAGTTACATATGAAAGGAAAGTATTCGCCTCATCATATTAAATCTTTATACCAAGATTTAATTCAATAAGAATCATACCGCATAGACAATAAATGCAAGTATAAAAACAGACAGTACAAAACCTTTTGTTGATACATAAGATATATACCTACGTAATGAAATACCATACTTACAGTTCGAAAGATTACGACAGATGATTGTGGTAGAATCTTCAATAGTTGGTCTCCACTCCAAAAGTGTATACACATTACCATATTTTTTGACAGTAGATTTGGAATAAAAGGGGTAGTTCGAATATAATATTCTTTGATGAAGATATTTTAACTTCGAAAACTTACTTAAAAGGATCAACTTATTTTTAAGTTATTGGGTGGATGTGTATTCACTTTAATGACAATTTTAACACACACTCATAGAGATACAAGTATCACGCACTATCAAAATTATCTTCCAGTTCTTTAATAAAACAGTGTTTTCTAGTCTTATCGTGCAGTTCATCGCTATGTCTAAGTCATAATAACCTACACAAATTTCCCCAGAAAAAACTCTCAAACGTTCACTAAATTACTAAGTTATTCTGTGCTGTTTTCAAATGTAAGTGTGAGAGCCGAAAGTAGAAAATTGATGCAATCAATATTGAGATTTTTTTTTTTTTTTTAGTACGATAACATTGCATACCTAAAATCCGGAGGTGGTTTCTGCATATCTACTGTTGTCACCTTCAGACTGATGGTTTTGAGTTCGGCAAGAAGATACAAGTCCATAAAGTACTCTTGGCAAAATAAGCATGCCCCTTTCCGTCTACCATCTATTGTGGAAGCCTGCAAGTACACAAAAAATATCCTTTTTATTGCTTTTCTTGAGAAAAAACACACACGAAATGTAACTACAACTAATTACATAAACATACTACATATACTATGATTGATATTCAGCTATTACTGGCAGGTAACTTGCAGAAGTTAGTACATAAGTTTACATGCAAGACTGTTTCTCACTACCCTCTTCGTCCTAACGTACAAATTACCAATTTTAATCTTCATTAATAACAATGATAGTCACATTCCCCCCCCCCTCTTTTTTTAAAAAAAAATTTTCTAGACCAGCGGTTCTCAATGTAATTCCTATCACAACCCCTATTTTATCGAATCCTGTTGCCAGCAACCCCCTTATTTCGGTTTATAAGCAGCTTGTGTGGGATTTTTAATACACCTATTACGGAGATCTCATGATACCCATCCATTTCTATAATAGTAAAACCCATTTCTTGTATACAGTGGATACAGTAACTTTTCTAAAAGCGAATGGATCAGTTGAAAATGACTTTATAATGTGCCTCACGAAGATTGAACCGGACATTGCCGCACTAGTGAAATTACTGTGCCGCGGTGGCTCAGTGGTAGAGCGTTCACTTCACCTCTGGTGTTTGGGGTCCCTGCTCGCGCCAAGTGAACTTTGTGGTGGACAAACATCGTGTGCGTGGGTTTCCTCTGAGTTCTCCCGTTTCCTCCCACTCTTTATTTCACCATTTCATTCGTCATAATCACCGCCTCCTTTAGCCTAACCGGCATTATCGTGGGACGTAAAACTCAACAAGATTTAATTTCATTTTTTAGTTAAATTACACCATGTTCAGATCTCTCATTAATTTTAAATTTTAATTGTATTACAATATGCAGTTCTCATTAGTTTCATTTCGTCTTTCATTTAAATTGATTTTTAAACAACTCGGCACCTGCTGAAAATGTTTAGTAGACTTTTTGTTTGTTTATTCTTAACAGTATGTATAAAAATAAAAATATGCCTATCAGAACAAACTTAAAAATAATTTTTAAAAATAAGTTTCCTGTATTGGATTCTTCTGCTTATCTTCGCGACCTCCAGGTTAAGAAACCCTGTTCTAGACTAGAGATATTGTTAATTTCGAAATGTATGATTTAAAACTTTTGATTTCTCGTCAATGCATATATCAAACGCAAATTACTGTTTTCATTCTTGAAATTCACTACAAATTTATAAATCAATTATTCACTACCGTACAATAGTTATACTAATTGAATGAGAATGAAAACTATACTTTTTGACAAGGTATAAATTAAATAAAACAAGCTGTGCGTGAAAAACAAGTCCTACATTTTACAAAAGTTTTCATTAGTTTTTATTTACTTTATAATTGCATCTTAAATAGTTAAACAAATTATCGAATCATGAGGTTATGAAATGAAATTGATTTAACGTCATATAGTTATGTCCTTTAAGCTAAAGGAGATGGATTATTAAAGGAGATGAATGATAATGAAATAGTTGATTGAATGTAGATATCAAGGGAAACAAAAACTGAGAAAACTCACGGACATAATGTTGTCTACGACAAATTTATATATAGACTTGGGAATCATAACGTCATATATGATGATTTTCAACGAACTTAAAAAGATCGTTACTGAATTCTCTATATCTGGGTGTGTGTCCGTCCGTCTGTTATTTGAGATTTTTTTTTTCAATTTTGAGGCCTCCGTTCGATAGATCAAAAACTGAGAAAGTGATGGAATTTTTCGCATCACTCTTACTGTTTCCGAGATATTGGCCAAAAAATGGCCGATTTCCCGAGATTTATGGAGCCATATCTCGGGAATCATAATTTAAAGATGATATTGGTATTGATCAATACGTAAGAGGATGCTAAATATTTTGGTACCAAACAATAACCGGTGGTCACTGTCCAACTGACTACTGGTTTGGCCAGTGGCCACCAATTGATATCGGTACCAAAATGTTTACCATCCTCTTAGGTATTGATTAAAACCAATATCATCTCTCTATGATTTGCCGTTCCCGTGATATTAGCCAAAAAAGTTCCGATTTCGGGAATTTGAGGAACCATATCTCGGGAACCGTAAGTCACAGAGAGAGAGATGATATTTGTTTACTCAGTATTTAAGAGGATGGCGAACATTTTGCTACCAAACAGTAACCGGTGGCCACTGTTCAAATGGATACTGGCTACCGTTCCCTAGATATTGGCCAAAACAATTCGAATTTCGGGAGATTTAAGGAGCCATATCTCGGGAACTGCAAGTCATAGAGAGATTATATTTTGCGAGAAACAGAACAAGGTACGGATAAAAGCATTTACTTCTATATGTAGAAACAATCAATTATCCTTCCCACTCCATCTCTCCACTCTTTTTAAGTTGGTTCTGGAAATGCTCTTGGGGCATTCTAAACTTTACACACACACACAACACACACAAAACGCATTCTTATTTGAGAGAAGCCTTCTGATGGGATATATACTTGGGCTTTCGAAGTAAAATGAGATTCAAATATTTGAGTCTATATTTGGCCTTTCTGCACAGTCATAAACTAGCAATTAAGTTTAATAAGAATAGTACTTAACTGATTTTTTTTTTCAAGAACTACTGAAAGAAAACCTCCTTTTATGAAAACTTATAAAAATAGCCTACTTCCTCAAGTTACCCAAATGATGTCACTGGACATTTAATATTTTTATGGCAGCCAGCTTACTTCGTTATGGAAAATGCTTAAGTTCTCAAGCGACGTTATACAGAATTCAACTGAAAGCTTTTAATCTATGCTTCATGTTTTCGTCACACAAACTATCTTCAGCAGTATTAGCATTAAGATTTTTCAGCACTCCAATCTATTTTGGTCTCAATTCCTCTACTGCGACTTCCTGCTAGATGAGTAAACATTAACTCTTCACATGCGTCTCATAATGACGTCAATCGTTCTCCTGAAGTTTCACACATGGCTTTATATGATAAAAGCTTACAGGAAACTAGATTTTAGGTTCATGGATTAAAATGTGTGAGTATTTTATAATTTAGTAATAAATAAATAAATATTTTATACTGTGTCGTACATAGAACTTCACCAAGGAGAGATTTATGTCATCTTTTCAGGATGCGTCCTTTTACTATATTAGAACTTATATCTTAATAATCTTAATACAGTAAAAGCTTATTTCTTCATATCATCTTTTACAAAGCGGGCTAAAATCCCTCAGAAATTAATCCAATTTGTACATATATAAGAACGATGTCTTAAGTCACAAAAAAAAAAAAAATCTACATTAAGAAATCATCTTTCTTCCAAAACTACACAACTATCGGTGTTTACTAGCTGAAGCAAATTAAATCTCCAAATCTCATTCAAGCTCAAGCTCCTGTCAATCAGCTATTCAACCTCCAGCATTTGTCCATAAATAATGCCCTGAAAAAAAGCAGTCGAATCAACAAGATGACCGACTTGACCACTTTGTTGAATGGAATATAGGACCAAATTCTATTTTTTTTCCCCCTCATAGATTTCAGGCATTCCCTATTCAATTACCAGCATGTAGTGTTTCTTCAGGCAAATTGTCAGGGTGCCTTTGCCTTGCAGAATTGACCAACTGTCCCTTCCCCCGGAGCCAAGATTGTTATTGCTAATATACCAAAATAGTGTCCCAGTGCAGTCCTCTCCATTTTGATTTTGTCTCCTTGCCCGGACAAAATTTTCTGGAAGAAAGCCTGCCAGTATGCATAACTTGGTTAATGTGAATACCAATAAATACGAGAATAGTGAAGGTATAAGGCAATTTTGGAGACTTGATCAGACATGCACACCTTATTAAAATTGGTCAGCATTAGTACATTTTACAGAAGACTTATTCTAAGCCAGACACAAGCTAGGACATAGGCTGGCTTAACCGTCCTCATTCGACTGGGGTAGAAGCTGAAACAAAAATAAATGATATTTTATATGAAGACTACGAGGTATTTCTGGTGGTAAGGACGAACATAAACTTAACATGAGTTCACCTGTACTACCTGGAACACCTCACATACACGAGCTGATTAACGACATTAATTTCAATGATTTACTTTTAGTACTATCAATAAATAACAATAAGACTACTAAATTACATCGTATAACCAGAAAATAATTTCTATATTTACATCTTTATTTTCTGATTTGCTATTTTAATTTTCCACTTTCTCTGAGAATAACAGACAAACGTCGAAGGTAATATATGCTTACAAAGATTCGCATTAGTAGGACAAGGACGTACCACTCAGCATAAGATAATGCTATTCAAAGAAGTTATGAGAGATTTAAGTATGCATACATAATAGTTGGTGAGCATTTTGTGCCTTGAGATAGTTTAGGAAAGACACAATGCTTTGCTAATAAAGGAAAAAGTATGCATCTGCTGGCCATCTGGTGTTGGTAGTATAGTCTGCACAGCCTGCAGTACGGGCACGTGATGAAAGACGATCCTCCACTAGGGTATATATAACAAGACTGTCTCTGGTTTTACAGAACTGTTTTAAAGCATTTGCAATGTCTTATGTCATAGTTTGTGGATAGAACGAATATTCCAAATCTTTCTGTATATTAAATTTAAAAAAAAAAAAAATACTACCATCGTTGTTATAGTATTTGCAAATTACATGAGTATAAACGAACAGAAATTAGCAACTGTACATTCACGATAAATTGGTTATTTAATTTGACATCTATCCTATATCTCATTATAATGCAATAAAGATATTTGAAGCAACATACCACGATTACATCAGACTAAAGAGATCGAGAAAAATTACCATTTATGGAAATCTAGTGTATGAAGTACTGATATGCTTTTAAAAATTCTAAGATTTTATTTGAACCTTTACAAATAATAACCCGAAATAAAGTGAATCTACACATTTACAAGTAATTACCAATATACGAAGCGTTTTGAAACAATACAAACTTTCAGAGGTGAATTTTCATATTGACAAGAATTTTTTTAAAATGAAATCTTTCAGTTTTACGTCCCACGATTATGCCGTGTAAACTACTGTGATGAGAAATGAATGAAACGGGCAGAAGAAAGGGCAACACGGGAGAGCCCCGAGAAAACCCACTAACAAGGTGTTTGTCCGCCACAAAGTTCACTTGGCGCGAGCTGGGATCGAACCAGGGACCCCACACACCAAAGGTGAACGCTCTACCACCGAGACAAGAAATAAAATTTATAGCAACCTGAATCTACAACATAAACCATTGGATTCGGCAAAAATGACCATTTGTCGTAAAAATGCGAAAATAACTAAAACGAAATATCCAAATTAAGGTAGAGTACAAGAGAAGATATAGGTATCAGAACAACTGTGAGAATTTATTGCATTGATTTATATTCATAAATCAAGTGACTGGTCGGTGAGAAATCCGACATAATTTCTCAGCTGCACTTACATTGGTCAAATGTATGTAGACTAGAGTCCCATTTAACTGACCTATAGTTCTCCGGTTAAACTGGAATAAAAGTCTTTTTGATATACAGTATTATGTATTTGATAAATTTCAACTTAAAAAGACGTTAGTATTGTATGACGACTTCAAAACTGAACATCGTTGAACAACAACCGTACGACTAAACAATCAAGTTTAGTTCAGCATAGGAAAAACTGATATTTTCTTTTGGTATTTTTAAAAGAAATTCGGTTACGGGATTCCATTAAACGGGACTGTAGTGTATTTGCTTTTACTTTATATGCACCAAAATTAATATTATAAATAAAAAGAAAATGGAACAAGAAAGAAAAAAAAAAAGGTGAAATTGTGTGTCGACTGACAAACCTAACTAGTGTCTTTTAGTACTTTTAGGAAAATGTAACAAGTTTAATATATAATCTTTGTTTTCCTTTATATCAATTATTGCGCCCAAGCCTTCAGGCCACTATATACTATAGGTAAAAATCGTTTACATTTAACAAATTTGAGTTTGCCCACCAACCACCCCAAATTCCATACCACATTTTTTATGCAGTTATTCGAAGATTTACTTATATATAATAGCGATGCCCATTAACGTGACGCATTGAGACGCTTGCGTTTATCATAAGAAATTCTCACTGTGTTCCTTGTCTTTCTACAATCAAATTACACATATCTTAAGGAGGGTTTTATAACACTCCAGGATATCAGTGTTACAGACTGAGATGTCTTTGTATTATAAATCTTTATAAGTACGTAAACTATAGAGCTTACCTGCTTCAATTTGACTTAGGCTGTCATATATTTATCTTTTCTTCCAGACAAGTACAGGCTCTAAGCGGAATGTAATGAATCTTGAATGAATTACCAGTAAATCAAAACTGGAAATGATTACTCCCATTATCGGTAAATGTGCACTAAATATGCACAAAGTTCATTTCTGATATGAGTTCTCAAACAATGATTGCTCTATGTTGAACTATGCGGACAAATCAGAACTTAGTTTAATTTGAGAAGACCAATTACCAGACAGCACATTATGGCATTATTAGTGAAAATGAAATGAAATGTCTCACTTTTACATCCCACGGTTATGCCGGCTAGTCTAAAGGAAAAGGCAATTATGAGAAATGAATAAATGAAGTGGGAGGAAACGGGAGAACCCTGAAAAAAAACCACGCACAGTGTTTGTCCACCACGAAGTTCACTTGCCGCGAGCTGGGATATAACCAGGGACTCTACGTACCAGAGGTGAACGTATGGCATTATCAGTATCAAGATATGTGACCCAGGTTGATGTCTTATGTTCGTATAAGCAATCGACTTCTAAACTGTCAGTGCAACTTTTAAATATCCGGTGTAAAAACCCGTAGCATTGAGTTTAGGTTGCCAAAAAGCGAAGGTATGAGCTTCGTTCTTAGTTTTTTGACTTTTCAATCCGTAAACAAAGTACATATGACTTTTCAATTTGTGCAACAACGATGAAGCCGACTGTTAGTATGCAAACTTAACAAACAAGAAAAAAAGGAGAGATGATTAATTTTTATCCTTGTCCGGTTCCTCTTGTATCTTGGCCATGTGCAGCTGAGTCATGCTTTCGACTAAATATTGACTTTAACGCCCACTAAAGAACCTTGCATCGTTGCGAGCTGGTGATACATGTTTAGTTACATACAGACCTATTTTAGAGAAAAGAAAACTAAGCTTAATCAAAGCTGTGTTAACCACAAGAGTAAACACGAGTCAGTCCATATATCCTCCAGGCATTCTTAGGCAAATTAACTCATCTTTACTTCCTGCACTCTGGTGCAAATTATTACGTCAGGCAAAGTGTCTTTGTGAGTTAACAGTCTTGAAAAAGCAAGTTCACCTCCCTTATTTGGAATTCTCATTTTCCATACAATTAAAATTTATTAAAACTCTCAAAGGAAATTCAGAACTTCAATTTCTTTAAGACAGGCTCAAGATAAGGCTAACTATGGACCATAAAAAAAAAAAAAAAAAAAAAAAAAAAAAAAAAAAAAAAAGTTATACATTTACCACGAAATATTAAATATAAGAAGCTGTATGAGATCCCAAAAGGATGGACGCCAAACGCTGTGATTATTTCTCCCTGTTCTTTTCCTTTCTAATTTATACAGCTTCCAAACGTTACTATGATTTGGTACTTTAATCTGGTATATAAAAAATTCCTTCAAAACAAGTGGGCATATGCCACAATGTTTCCAAAAATTGCACCACAGCATTTCTGGAAATTCCGCTTTTAACGAGAGGGAGGGGGGGGGGAATTTGTACTTTTTCTCAATATATAAAAGTGACTACGAGGTTGTCAGTCTCAGCGTCACGGGAAAACGGCTGAACCATTTGAAATAAAAATCTTGAACACACTTAACACCTGGCGCTACATGGGGCTTCATCATTTCATTTTAATTGAAATGCAAACACAAAGGGGAAATTTTTTCGAAAAGAATAATGCCATAAACGTATTCTTGCCATGAGAAGAACGGAAGCAAAGGCTGAAATATGGGTTGTGAAGCTGTAGGTCGAGCAAATAAAAATTTGAAGGCGAAGTCCCCAGCTAGCCGACGGCTAATTACAATATAAAGGGATTAATTTTCAGAGGTTCGAAGTAAATTTCAGATGACTCATAACTACTACTGCAATAATAATAATAATAATAATAATAATAATTTGTGAAAACTCCATCGGCACAAAACTATCGTGTATGCTTTTCAATTTCCCATCAGTATAGGAAGTAAGTCTCTTCGTCTGTATCTATCGACAGGTATCACGACCAAAACGGTAAGAGATAACAATAACTTGTCTTGTATGAATTTAGGGACGCAATCATAGACCATCTCCACCTCTATCTCCATTCCAATTGGAAGTGGTAAAAATATACCATTTCCAGTTGAATGGTAATTGCAATATAGCAAAACCCATAAACGACAGCAATATTTATATAATATATGAAGGATTCAACATCAAGAAAGTAAATAGACGCATTTTCAGCCCTTATGACTTATAAAACCGAACATAGTTGAAATCCACTGCAACTTTTGTATACCTATACACCGTAGTGGTAATGAAAGGGAGAAACTATTCTCATATCCACAATTTCCGGTTTCAGTGTTGTTCATAATAGAGCAAAATATGACAAAAGATATCGATATTTTTTTTTTTTTTTTTTTAATATCCCACGAGTAGATTATCTCACTTTCATCCACTTATTGAAACCGAACTATCACTTCTGACCGACAGAATACTATAGTTGGCACCTACTATATAAAGTCATCAGTGACACTTATTATACAATTTTTAGTTCTGGAGGACCATGACGAGTCCCAAAAATCAGTTGGGATCTTGTACCATAGAACGAACAATAGTGCTGTTAAAATTATTCGAACCATTATTCAAATTTTAAGCACTACTTTGTATCTATTAACATTAATATGAGTCAAAGAGCGAAATCTATATATGAACTAATCTTCCTCTTCTATTCATTCTGAATAGGACAAAAAAAAAAAAAGGTTCTCTTAAATCATACTCAATATGATTATGAGTTAAGAGAACAAGAACTCACGAGAACATAACTCATACTCAATATCTGAGCATTTGCTTGTTAGATGATGTGATGTTTAACGTCTCTTTCATGAGACTTGAAGCCACAAGCCTAGCGTGGGGTTAGATCCACATGAACTTCCACCGAAAATCGAACACCTCCCTCACTGATGGCGAATAAATTAACCTTGTAAGTACGAGAGCTCCGTAAGGTTCTCGGAATATACATTAATATACTCAGAATATTACTATACAAGTTACACAAATGTATGCTTATCTTCATTGACAAAATACAGTACGAAACTAAATATTCTCTTAAGTTCCAACTCTTCACTCCCTCTTTATAAATATACCTCGAATCAATTTTACACACTATGGAAAATAATAATAATAATAATGAAAGGTGTGAAAATGCTGGTATACGCAGAAAACGATGTCCATCTCCCTGACTTCGCTAAGGCTGACGAAGCAGTTTAAAAGAGCCTGAAATTGAATATCACATTTTAACTTATTCTGCACTTTCGCGGATTGCTTCGCTGCCCAGAATAAACGCTTCTCTTTATACCTTTCTCCAGACAGTTTAACAGTCGACGAATGATGTACGATGGAGATTACAGAAACGTGAAACATTCATTTTATGTGCCTTAACTCAGATCACGGTACACTAAGTGAATTACGATCTTGAAAAAAAGTAGTGACAGAAGGAAATAAAGTCTTCCAAAATAGAGGAGCACGAGAGATTATTTTCGCATCGTCAACTTTTATTCCTTTATTTAATTTGCATTTCTAGGTTCTAAGGCACCAGGTTATCTCAAGTCTAAGGAATGTCCTCTTCTGCAATTGAAATACTATATTGCATACATCGACGTGAATCCAAGAGACTATAGAAATATGAGCTCCAAATTTACACTATAAAATTGTACTTATGACTTGAACGTACAACATGTAACCTTTTACTAAATCCTACTGGGCTGAGATTTGAGTACGATGCTCCAGGTCATTCAGAATAAGATGGGAGAGGAGAGGCTTTCGAAATTTTAACAAGAAAATATCAATGAATTTTCACTCAGTTTGTCCGTATCGATACCCAATACCTACAAAGAGATACCGGACTTTGAAAGTGTTTGAAGTTACTACTAAAACAGGACACGATTTGTCCTTCGATTGGGAACTATGGTCGCTTAAATTTCGGAAACATATACACATTTAATTATTTTTTGAAACTTGTAACAATATCAATCACTGCCTGAGACTGTTCTACTTTCAACATCACCACAATCATAAATTGGAACAAAAGCAAAACTCAACTCATTCTCTCTGTTGTCACGATATGAAAATGCCAACACACGCGTTGTGGGCATTTCCGTGCAATAACGGAAGTCATACACTCTGAATACAAAATATGTTTTGTTGCTAGTCCTAATATAGCGTTGTCTTCGCCACATTTTCATTAATTATGTTTAAGAACTTCCCTCATAAGAAAGCAAATTTAAAAAGGTAAGTAGAGAACGTAATACGTATTAAAATGTAATCACTTTCTAAAAAAAATATATGTGAACACTGAAGGGGGAAATTTGGTTAATATCTCAAGAATCTTTTTATTTTATTTTTATTATTCTTTTAGGAGTCACTAGCTTCATTTCTTGATTACCAATTTCAACCGCGATTCCCATGAAATAGGATTCTGTAACAAAAGACTGTAGTAAACTCATGTTTGTTTTCATAAGCTAAGGCATTGTTATTTTTATAACTCAGCACATTGTTTCAGCCCTCAGTTATTTTCGATCATACACATACTATCGAAAGGTGTTTTGCACTTACAAAAATTACAACATCAATTGCTTTACGCAACAAAAGCCAATTGTTGAATAGTTTTCTTACATAACAAGCGGAGTTGCCCAGTTATTAGATGAGACGTGATGAATAGATCTTCTCTGCCAGTTACACTGCACAAAACAGTTCCATTCCATTCAAAGTAACAGCTTTCTATGTTGTCTATGATTCTAAACTTGACAGCAAACTGCTCACAACTACTTGTTCAACAGAAAAGGTCATCGCTATGTGACTTTCGTAATGATTTAGCATTCTCGTCTCATAATGAGAACATCTGTAAGTTCAATTTCCGAAGTCTGAAGTTTCAGCCAATATTTTTCCGATTTTGCTAAAGCATTAATACATTGTTCTATTCAGTACACCATTTTATAATTCCGTGCTGGTTATTCCATACAATTGATACGTAGTAGAGACAAACACAGTAAAACCTCTCTTAACTGACTTTTTTTCGGCCAACATGTACATATGTATTAATACGTGACTAAATCATTGTTTCCATGGATACGAACATTCTTTTCTCCCCAGAGTTTTATTAGTCTCTTTTAGAAAGGATAGGAATTATTCTCAGATCATACTTGTTCAGCACAGAAAATAGATTCAGCTGTTTGAAAATAAATATGTGATTAAGTATAGCAAACAGAGAATCCTTCCCTACAAAATGTATTTGTCAAACTATTGACCTGATAAACTACCTGATAACGCAGAACAATTCCATGATAAAATTGAAAATCTTTTCTCTGCAACAAATTGTCAATATTTAATAATAAAGTTGTATGTTCCTATTGCGTTACTTTTAGTACAGTCAATATGCGAATTAAGATATTTTTACAGGGGGATGACATGTGTTTGAGAAAATACTTCACAAGTAAACATGCAGTGTACTGTATTTTGTACAACACAAACATCCTCCAGTGTTACTTTTGGTTTCTTACAGAGGCGTGTTCTCTCCAGTAGCGTAGCCAGAAACACGTCAAGTGGTAATAATTACCAGTACAAGAATCACACACACACACACAAAATATTATGCGGCATTACATATATTGGCCTGGAAAAGTCCATCAGCAATCTTGAGCTCCTGTGAAATATTTTTTTTTAAAAAAAGACCAACAATACTTTTTTGTGAGTTATTTTTGAAAAAAAAATGTAACACTGGGGATAACAAATGGAACATATTGCATGTAAGCAAAATCTACTTTCGACATCACTCTACTAAGGTATATGAGAGCTTGAGCCGGGTCAGTCTCCCAGTAATTGGAACACTGAGTACAGTATTAGCCTATATTTATAACTAATGTATTTACTGTGTATATACAGGGTGAACCTGAAAGATGTGCACAAACTCCGGAAGGCGATTCGTGACATCAAAAGGCAAAAAGTCCTCTTGCATGTTGTACTTCGCGTCGTGTACGAGTGACAGGGATGTCAACTTGGAATCGACAATCGAATCCTGACAATTGGAACGGAACAAAGATATGCATGGTTATACATCAAGGTTGAGAGAGACTGATGATGAATGAAATGCTGGTAAGAAGAAAGTTAGAGAAACGTGAAAACCCATTCGTATGGTGCATGTCCAAAACAAAGTCTACTTGGGGTGAGCTGGGATCGAGTTGTTGATTTTGACTATTTCATAACAAATTATGTACCGTTTATTACAGGAGCAGTAAGATCCTGTAACAAGACCGCAGAACTAACATATACAGAAATCGAACTTTGCAGAAAATCGTGGTTGTAGTGTGCCAAAGTACGCTGTACGTCAATATACTGAAATAAGTAATTTTTGTAGTTATATTCCATTTCACCACTACATGTTCAGCAATGGTTCCCAACATGCAGGGGAGAGGGAGACAGAGAGGAAAAGGTGCACAAGCTACCGACAGAAATAAACCATGAACTGAGTAAAGCACTACTTGTAATGACTGTTTACAATTTAGCTTTAGAAAACTTCATAGACGCTACATGTTTGACATTTTGTCTTCAAATTCGTATTTAAGATTTCTACGTTACTGAAACTTAATTATGCAAATCAAAATTACAGAATTGAGTATAAAATTCTATATCAATGTACACAACAGACTTAAAAACTTTTGTAAGAGCAAATTATTATTACTACTGAAGATCTGAGAATCAGGGGCGGATAGGGCTACCGGGCGGTGCCCGGTGCGCCCCCCCAACGAAGTGCCCCCAAGATCAACATATAGAGGAAAATTTCGGACTGAATGGACCAAGCTTTAAATCGTGAAAATCGATGCTGCATCGTGGAAAGAAGTAAGATCTATTAGAAGCAATGCTGATGCCTGCAAAAGGATAACACACTTATTTAATGCCTCCAAACCTGCGAGATTATGAACTACTGACTGCCAACAGACTGAACACAATATTGAAGTTAGCGATTCTACCTCATCTGCTACGAATTTTACTGTCAGAGTGGAAAATGAACAGAAAAACTCTGGTTCTAGTTATACCGATTCGAAAATCGGTGAAAACATCGAAAAGCGTGATGCAGCAGAGAACCGAGCAACGAATTATTTCATACATTTACAAATCCTCAAGTTGTTTAGTTTCATCCCCATCAACCAAAATAAAGCATACCCTATCCTGAGTTTGCTTATAAATGAACAGATAGCACCAACAGAGCTTGGCTGTCATATTGTCCAGTTCAACATGCGTTTTTTTTTACAGCGTATGAACAGTTTATTCTGCAGATCGATTCAACATGTTTCTTAAAGGTTCTGTACTTGACAAATGTAACATTAAACACCTTTCACAGCGAGTAAGAGAACACAAGTCTTTCAAAATACATCAGACCAGTGTGGATGCTTACATATCTAACAAAAGAGAACATAGTGGTAAGAAACTAGTTCCTCATGAACTGGTAAAACAACGGCAGTATCAGATTGGAAAGATTATATACAGGTAATATAGAGAGCTGTCAAAGTACTGAAATTAATTGGGGAATGAGGGCTCACTTACAGAGGAAAAGAAAATGTAGCAACCTATAGACTGGAAGATAGCTACAGATCATGGAAACTTTTTGGATATTATTCCTTTGTTAAACAAATTTGACCTTCCGCTTAAAAGCAATTCAGATATGATCACCATGAGTCATGTACGAGGAAGTAAGCAGGATGGTGGTAAGCAGGACAATTTCTAAAAAAGCACGGTGAATTATGTTTTGGATGCTATCGGCACAGTTACCAGAGAAGAAGTTTCTTAAGCTGGAATGTTTTTGGTTCTATTAGACACTACTCAAGATATAAAAGTTTCAAGACAGTGTTCTGTTCTTGTATGCTGCGTTAAAACTGTTGTTAAAGAAAGAGGTTTACTACTGGAAATTCTGCAGAAGTTGAATCTTGATATTAAGAAGTGTATTGGAAATTCAACTGATGGTGCAAGTAATGTGCAAGGACAATATTCGAATTTTTCAAAACACCTATAATCAGTTACACGTGTGGTGTTACGCTCATATACTCAATCTTATCATATGTGATCTGACAAAAGAAAAAAAAAATAAATAAATAAATAAAAAAATTTAAAAAAATTCATTGATTCTCTGTCATGGTTCTGCTGAATGACTGTGATATTTATGCGTGAGTCTTCTCTCCGAATGGACATTTGGAAGATCAAACGTCAACAAAGGCGTCTTATAGTTATTGTGTAAACAAGGTGGTGGACCAACCTGTTTTGCAGAAAAAGTTTGATCATTTTTCGAACCCAGAAAATACTTTGTGCATAGAGTTGAGCATAACAATGAAGAAAATTGCTTCTACAGAAATATCACATCAAAAGCTAGGTGTAAAGCGAAAGAATATACAGAATATCTTTTCAAGTTCAAAATTATGAGAATACACCCTCCATTCCAAAAGAAACCGAACGTTTTAAAAAAACAAAAAAGCAATGTACATTTTGGAACAAATCATTTTTATTAATCAATGTATTCCCCTTCTGCATCGATACACATATTTGCACGCTCCAACAAGTTGTCAAACGACTTCTCCATGTCCTTTATTGGAATGGTCTTTAGGACGGCGGTCGTCGCCTTCTCAATGGCATCAATCGATGCGTGCCACTTTCCTTTCATCGCCAAATGCAGTTTCGGGAACAGATAGAAATCGCAAGGAGCGAGATCTGGTGAATAGGGCGGATGATGCAACCGAATAATGTGATTTTTGACCAAAAATTCAGTTACAAGTCGCGAACGATGTGATGGTGCATTATCATCCAAAAGAGTCCAACTGCCGATTTCGCGATATTCGGGCCGAATACGACGAATTCTTGCCAGCAAACGCTTCATGACGCCCAAGTAAAACTTTCACCGACGATTTTTTGTTATGTTTGATGAATTCACGCACTTTTTCGATGTTTTCTTCCGATAATCCGGTTCTGGGACGGCCTGATCTTTCGTCATCATCCAGCGTCTCTCTACCCGACTTGAATCGCCTGAACCACTCGTAAACTTGCGTACGGGATAGACACTCATCACCATATGCATTTTGTAGCATTTGGTGCGTTTCACTAAAAGTTTTACCCAGTTTAACACAAAACTCAATTGCAGCTCGTTGTTTGAAACTCATTTTCCGACCGATGTACACGACACACTGACAGTTGAAACGCAATAACTTTGTTGCCGTGCATCCAAATGTCATGACATTTATACCCGTTGTCAATGAGGGACTACGCCATCTACCGGTAAAATATTACAACAGATGGCACTAGTGGTACTATTTGTTTTCAAAAGTTCGGTTTCTTTTGGAATGGAGGGTGTATTTCAAGTGATGATCCCTCTGCCAAACTATCTCCAAATACAGGGTATTGGTGTAGTGTAGTCGTATCGGATGTTGCAGACTAATTGTCCCAACTGAACGAGCAGAGATGATTTTGAATCCGTTAAGACTGCAGTGTTAAGATTTGCAGAATGGATCAAAAACAGACTTAGATTCTTTTTTTTTTTTTTTTTCTGTCAACAATACGCTTCGGAGATGGAAAAGGACTTTTCCCAATGAATGTAAAGATGAAGCTGCTTCTGATCCAATGACCAGGTACTGCATCGAAGCATCCAACAAAATACTGGATACGGAAATTGAGTATTTTTTCAAGGTTTAAGAAGAAATATACTTTTATTTCAATTAGAAATATATTTCAATAAGAAATATACACGACTTTCGATAAACCTACACAACTTCTGAAAAATTCAGTAAATAAGTTTCCAAGGATTCTATAAATGTCTTCTTCTGGACTTTTCAAGGAAGTGGAAATCCTTGAAAGTCAGTCTTGATGACGCTGATGGCGCAAGTGATTTAGAATTCAGAATTCCTTCACAAGGAAAGCTAGTGCAAAACATCTTGCAACAATTGTCCAATGTGCTGCTTTTTAATTTTGAAGAGTTGTAATTGTGCAGAAATTCTTCTTCAGGTTTGCTACTAGCATACAAAGGACCCCGCACTTTTCTTATTGAAAGTGGCTTTCGGCTAATGTTGTTGAAACTTCGCTGGTTGATAGTTCTTAACATGTGGATCAAAAGTCTCAATGGGCACAAAGACCGAAATCCACTCCTTCCCCCAAAAAACCGCCTCCAAGTAGCTGGGGGGAAGAACTGATTTCAGCATGTAAAACAATTTGTTGTTTTAATCAACTCAACAAGGACCCCAAACAACCACATGTTAGACTATCAAACTACCCCATTTGACACCGCCCTTTGCCCCCCTCATACCCCCCCCCCGCGAATTACCTTACGGATGTTCCATATTACTGTAGTTTATAGTTGCGCGTATGTGTTGAAATACCTACAGTTTTGGTCTCACCGACGATATAATGGGTTTCACGTATCGCTGATTACGAATCTGAGGTGAGAGTTCTAGAATTCAAGATGGAGGATCAATATGGCGGATCAAAAACACGAAACTCCTGAATGTAGCCACAAATAGCTGTTTACTAGGGTATTTTGGGTCGTTGGTTACGAATCTGAGGTCAAAATTCTTGAATTCAAGATTTCAGATCCAATATGGTGGATAAAAACGTCGAAGCCACAAATCGTAGTAGACTGGAGTTGTTTTTAGATCGCTGTTTAAGTTCGCAACATTCCTTGATACTTCAGCCACCATGTAGAATTATTCTGCACCCTTGCCCGTTACCAAAACCCACCACAGATATCTTAATGCTGAACGGTGTTAAAATAATTAATCAATTATCTGTTCATTATTTTCATCATTTCGGTTTGCAGCATGTAATGTGGTACTTAGCAATGAGTCATAGGGATATCTAATATTCTGTAAATGTCGTGCATGGCCTAAATACCACAAGACACTTGCAACGTGCGCATATGTACCTAATGTACGAGCACCGCTTTGACATGTACAGTAGTAACCTTGAATAACATTTTGATCATAATCCTGGTCATTGTGTTAGTAGACAGAGGATACCGCGATGCAATTCCTTTACTGGAATATTTAAGAATTGATCATAGAATGCCTCCACTCCTACTACCACGTGAAAGACAACTATCAACAGAAGATGCGAATACTTCTCGACTAGTTACTAAAAGTCGATGGATAGTCGAGGCAAGAAACAGGCATCTAAGATCTGTTTTTAAGTTTCTAGTACAAACGTTGAATCTGCAAAATGCAAAGAAACTGAATAGTTTCTATCGCATAGCTGGAGCTATTTTGAACAGATACCATCCCGTTATTTTCATGCAAGATGCAACCATTGAATTAGCTAGAGAAATGAAAAATAGGTCAATCATGCCGAACGTTGTTAAAGCAAGAGTGGAGGTAGATAATCTTATTAGAAGGAACGGTCAATGGGTACCGCTGAATGATCAAGGCCTAATTGATTTCTCTGTACTTAACTTAAACTACTTACGAGATTTCACTGTAGGCACATATCAAGTAGATCTCTCATCCTCTTACGTCCAAGATAAACTAATACGAGATAAGGATGAGCAATTCCAGCTTGACGAAAACGTAACTGAACCGGGATTCCTGCGCATACGTCTCTACTCAAGGTTCCGCAATGCAACTAAGCATCAAGTTTTCATAGCATATGTAGCCAATGATGAAGATGACCAGGATTATGATCAAAATGTTATTCAAGGTTACTACTGTACATGTCAAAGCGGTGCTCGTACATTAGGTACATGTGCGCACGTTGCAAGTGTCTTGTGGTATTTAGGCCATGCACGATATTTACAGAATATTAGATATCCCGATGACTCATTGCTAAGTACCACATTACATGCTGCAAACCGAAATGATGAAAATAATGAACAGATAATTGATGAATTATTTTAACACCGTTCAACATTAAGATATCTGTGGTGGGTTTGGTAAAGGGCAAGGGTGCAGAATAATTCTACATGGAGGCTGAAGTATCAAGGAATGTTGCTACTTAAACAGCGATCTAAAAACACTCTAGTCTACTACGGTTTGTGGCTTCGACGTTTTTATCCACCATATTGGATCTGCAATCTTAAATTCAAGAATTTTGACCTCAGATTCGTAACCAATGACCCAAAATACCCTAGTAAACAGCTATTTGTGGCTACATTCAGGAGTTTCGTGTTTTTGATCCGCCATATTGATCCTCCATCTTGAATTCTAGAACTCTCACCTCAGATTCGTAATCAGCGATACGTGAAACCCATTATATCGTCGGTGAGACCAAAACTGTAGGTATTTCAACACATACGCGCAACTATAAACTACAGTAATATGGAACATCCGTAAGGTAATTCGCGGGGGGGATACCGTATGTGGGGGGCAAAGGGCGGTGTCAAGTGGGGTAGCTTGATAGTCTAACATGTGGTTGTTTGGGGTCCTTGTTGAGTTGATTAAAACAACAAATTGTTTTACATGCTGAAATCAGTTCAATCCCCCCCAGCTAATTCGAGGCGGTTTTTTGGGGGGAAGGAGTGGATTTCGGTCTTTGTGCCCATTGAGACTTTTGATCCACATGTTAAGAACTATCAACCAGCGAAGTTTCAACAACATTAGCCGAAAGCCACTTTCCATAAGAAAAGTGCGGGGTCCTTTCTATTGACTTTGCTTGTAACTCAGGTAACATCTGAAATAAGTTTTTCAAAACTGAAATACATTAAAAATAGGTTAAGGAGTACCATGTCTCAGGAACACTTGGAAACATTTATGTTGATGTCTACTGAAAAAGATCTAAAACATCTAATTTTGTAATATGGTATACATATTCTTTGAACTTCGTGTAATACTTTGAACAATTCAGAATATTATACTGATGAAAGAATATAGGGTTTTAATTGTTAATTTTTAATACTATTGACTTACTGTAGAAAGAAAACTCTGCACTTTAATTTGTGATATTTAGATGCTCATCGCCCTTGCGGGAAAAAGCGCCCGCGCACCTCTAATAATGCCTACCCACCACTGCTGAGAATTTAATGCTGCATCTGAAAGCGCACATAAAAACCAAATATGATAAATAAGCAGAAGGGGGGGGGGAATTATGAAGAGGCACAAAGTAAACACGGTTTCGAATCACTATATAGTCATATTCTAATTTTAACTACTGCTAGCTCTTAAAAATTAAGGTTTTCATATGGCAAGTGAAATGTGTTAATAAATTATCCTATAAAAGGCTAAATAGTTTATTAAAATAGATGTGATTGTATCTATCCTACAGACACAATCAAAGGATCAAGAGGAGTACAAAATAGAAGAATGGGTAGAGAAGTACTTTGTGGGGCCGCGGTGTCTCAGTAGCGGAGCAATCTTCTTTGAGTCGTAGGCCCTTGGTTTGATCCCAGCTTAGGTAAGTGGGCTGAGTTGAACAAACACCATGTGCGTGGGTTCTCTACTGGTTTTCCCATTTCTCCCATTTTGTTCATTCCAGCATTTCGTTCACCATCTCCCTTATGCTATCAGTGTAATTGTTACGTTTTTTTTTTTTTTTTTTTTTTTTTTTTTTTTTAAGAAAGTGAATCTTGCAGTGGACAAACACTAGGTGCATGAGTTCTCCCGTTTCATCCCATCTACATTCATTACTGTCTCCCTTACCCTGGGAGCATAACCGTGGGACGTTAAAATAAGAATATGGTGAGAGGAAAAGGGGGAAACTCAGAGGAAACCTACGGACACGATATTGCCCCTGACGTGATAGTATCATATTACGGAGAGAAGTTCATGTTACTAAGTAAAATGTATTTTAATACTTCGGCATTTTCAATTTGTAGATAGACGATTGTATTTCTTGTTTGATTTTCAGAAAGGTGACTATAAGAGGCAGAAAACATGACAACCGGACTTCAGTACAAGTCCCAAGCATGAGTTGCTGTTAATACAAAAGTACACGTTTCTAACAAACCAATTCCCCGACATGCTCCCAACTGAATTCCCAGATAGTTCTAATTTCAAGGTGGGTTCGAGGTAGGAAAAGGGTTGTGTTGATAAAAGTAGAGATGGAATGCTTCCGCGGGAAGTCGGAAGTGACAGGACCGTCAGTCAGCATCATGCTCCTCCATGTTCGAAACAACGTGTGTTGCAATGTATTTTGTCACGGTATATTTCACGTTTTTTCATGAGAAAGTGTGAAATAAAAACATCGTAGTACGTACGCGATGCTTTTATATTTCTATATATTTCTTGAATATCTCTCTTCTTTTACCACTCATTGTTCACACTAGAGACCGGATGTTAGGCAAAATGCCTATTCTTTAATATTAAAAATATTATATTATCAAAAATAAGTTTAAGTCTATATGGGGGTTATAGTTTCAATTTAAACTAATTTTTATTTTGCCTATTTTGCTCATTCCTACCTAAACAAGCCTAATGTTGCCTATTCTTGGAATTTTCTTCAAATTACGACTTTATTGAGGGGAAATATATATAATTTAGTATTTCAAGGAAGGATTCTGTCTCTTCCGAGAAATAGGTTATAAGCGCTGTTTGTATTGATAAGATGTCGTAAAACTTTGGACTGCTATGTGTACTGATAAAGTGCTGTAACCTTTGGACTGGTGTGTGTACTGATGAAGTGTATAAAATTTGGATTGTTATATGTAGTGATGAAGTGCTATACAGAATGTATTTACCAAATATACACGGAATACATTTCAAGCTTTGTTTTTATATACAGTGTGTTTTAAAACAACACTGACAACGTTTGGGAGGCGATTCCTGACACAAAGATAAGACGAAAAGTATAGACCAACGTGGGTGCACAAATGTTTTCTTTCGGAGTTACAAGCTGCCGAAAACATAAAAAGAACTTTAAAGGTCCATAGCTCCAATACTATGGGACTTACCGTAGTCGGGTCAAGACTTCACTTAGGAACTAATATGTGCACTGTCCAAAAACATATGTTTCAGAATAGTAAGGTACTCAAGCAACAATTGTTATAGAGAATCCAGATTGGTCTATACTTTTCGTCTTCACCCTGTACGTATAGTAAAAGAAGATATTAACAAACAGGTATGTTTCTATATTCTCTGCACATTATCTATGATTTGAATTTATCTTTTAATTATATTGAGTATTTATCTTTATTATTTCGAGTTACATTTTAGTACCCATTTTACTGCCTTTTTTTAAAAAAAAAAAAAAAATTAAGTGTCTATTTATTTCCCTATTTTCCAGGTTTTTAATGCCTAAACATCAGGTCTCTACTTCACACCAATAAAGTTACCATTTTGTTAATGGCTTCCTAACACATTTATATTGATTTAAAAGAATAATAAACTGTGACTATATTTCGTCTCAGTGTGTTGCGAACTTATGCAATCGTGTCAAATCATTTTCATAAATGAAATCATATATATGTATATATGATTATGCACGCTACAAATACGGGAAAATATTTGCGTGCTTTTTCCAATTGTCACGTAACTCACCTTGACAGAAAATGCATAACTTAAGAGAAAGCGTTCACTCTAACATGATGACAGTGGGAACTCAGTTGTGAAAAAGAATGCAAGTAATATAGATATCATAAGAGGAAAATTTCAACGTACGATGCGTAGGTTAACTATAACCTATAATTTAGTATTTCTTTTACACAAACCAAGACGCTGGTAGTAAAGATAAATAATTAACAATTTATTTACTTCGAATGTAATGCTGGAAGATTCGGAATTATTGTACAAATTGTCATAATGTGTTGGGATGTAGTATGGGCAGGAAGTTACATGAAATTGTACATATGCCGTTATGTAGCTGTTGTTAGGTAAATAATGTGTGTATTGTTGATAACACTAGTCAATAAGATTTAGGCACAGAAATGAAAATACCTGATTCTAATAGAACTTTTCACGTAGAATTCGGATCTGCAATCAGTTTTTCTACATCATCCTCAGTTTCCTCTGACAGAGGGATTTTCGGGAAATTTCCCCTCAAATTTCCCTCTTTTTTTTTTTTGGTACCTGTAGCTCGGGTACCCTTAGGTATATAAACACACAAATTGTATTGTATGTTAGTTTGATTTATACTTAGTAAGCCCTCTAAGTTTCATAAGAATCGCATTATTCTTTCTAGAGAAATAAACATATTTATATAAAAATATGCTATGTGTATTGTTCATTTTACCATATTCATTAGTGCAGATAAAATTACATATAACTTCCACAAAAATTACAATATAAGCACGGTTTATACCTCATTGGACTTCCAATAAAACATTTTCAATGATGTGTACACCATGTCACCATTTTTGTATGAGGGAATTCCTAGAGGGATTTTGTTGGAAATTCCCTCCAAAAGTAGTTCATAAGATTTTTTTGTCTCAACTTGCTATTTGTATATAGTGATACAGAAACAGGAACTGCACTAAAACATAGTTTTATGTCTACTTAATAAATAATAATTTCATGTGAATCGCATTATTCTGTCTAGAGATATATACTATTGTGTCTATTTATAGGTAATAAACAGACACAAAAACCTAACGTTGAGGTATTATTGTCGGCACATAGATGGATACTCAAATACACGGCACAAATAATAATACTCGGCACAAATACACGCATGCTGTCTGTGAAAAATAGAGTCACTTTTTAATATTTTGATCTGGCAACAATGCATAAAAAAATTGATGACTCACGTAGCCTGATGACTGTTAGTAGCGTTGAGTGACGGTCCAAGCTGGACGTGTTTTAGATGTGGACGCGTGTAAGTTGAAGTGTTTGTGCATTGTGGAGTTCGAATAGATTGTGTTGTGTGGTGATGCACTGAGTTAGATTTCGTTTGTGTTTGTGCTGCTTCATGATTTATGGAGTGTAGATTCGTGTGTGTATGTGTGTGTGATACCTTACAGCAGGTATGTCAAACTGATTTCTTATATGGGGCCATTTAAAAATTATTTGAGATGTCAGCGGGCCGCATGTTACGATATTATTATATATATATATATATGGTATCTGCATAATGCGTACATAGTTGATGTCAATTTACAGTAACAAGGCTGCTCGTTTCCTTCTTTTAATTTATTAATGTATTTATTTATGCAAAATAAATAGTGAGACATAAGCGGGCCGCATTCAGAGGCAATGCGGGCCGCGAGTTTGACATGCCTGCCTTACAGGATACAAGATGCCGAGGAAGTGTGTAAATCACCCGGACAATTTCTGTTATGTATGTGGGGAGCTGGCATTTAAATCGCGACGTCGATGTTTTACTCGACTTGTGAGGAAGTGTTATCAGTTATATTTTGGTAGTGTTATCAGTTATATTTTGGTAGTGTTATCAGTTATATTTTGGTTGCTGTGTAGGAGAGACAAGATAAGAATTGGGCTCCTTACTACATTTGTTGTACTTGCGTGAAACGTCTGACTGGGTGGGCAAATGATGAACAAAACTAACTTCGCAGTACCGATGAGGGAACCAAAATATCATTCTTCAGACTGCTACTTTTGTATGACACAGATAAAAGGAATAACCAGTAAATCTAAGCACACAGTACAGTACCCTAATTTGTCATCAGCAACTAGGCCAGTTCCATACAGTGCAGAATTACCTGTACCAGTAGCTCCTGCTCATTTTACGGTAAATGAGGATTACGTACTTGAGGCAACTACTGAAGTTCCAAATGAAGAAAATGATCCTACTTATGTAGGAAGCACATCTACATTGGATCCCCATCTGATAACTCAGGGTGAACTAAATGACCTCTTGCGGGATTTAAAACTCTCCAAGATACAGGCAGAACTTCTTGCTTCTAAACTTAAAGGCTGGAATCTGCTCCATCGTGACACTAAAGTGTGTATTTTTCGAAATCGTCATACAGAGTTTCAAAACTACCAGTACTATTCTCAAGAAAATGATTTAGTGTATTGTAATAATGTCTGTGCTGTGATGGATACACTCGGACATGTACATATAAGTACAAAGTGGAGATTGTTTGACTCTTGCAAAACTAGTTTGAAGGCTGTCTTTTTGCACAATGGAAACAAATTTCCTTCAGTGTCTTTGGCTTATGCAACTAATATGAGGGAAACCTATGAAAACATCAAAATAGTGTTACAAAGAATTCAGTATGAGAAATACAAGTGGACCGTTTGCTGTGATTTAAAAGTTATTTCTTTGCTAATGGGTATGCAGCTTGGTTATACGAAATAATGTTGCTTCCTCTGCGAATGAAACAGCAGGAACAAAGCGGAACATTACATCAAGAAGAAATGGCCAAAGCGTGTATTAACTCCTGGACAGAAGAATGTTGTTTACACCTCACTGGTGAGCCTTAATAAGATCATTCTACCTCCTCTTCACATAAAGTTGGGACTGTTCAAAAACTTTGTTAAGGCAATGGACAAAAGTAATGCAGAATCTTGTTACCTCAAGGAAAAATTTCCTCGGGTTAGTGACGCTAAAATCAAGGAAGGGATTTCTGTAGGCCCCCAAATAAGATGTTTGATTCGTGACCCAAAATTTGAGGATCTCTTAACTCCGGTTGAGAAAGCAGCATGGTGTTCATTTAAATGTTTAACAGTTTTTTTTTTTTTTTAAAGGAAACCAGAAAGCCCCAAATTACCGTGAAATTGAGTGATTTCCTGCAATCATTCAAAGAAATGAGTTGCAACATGTCCCTTAAAGTTCACTTTCTAGACTCCCACCTGATTTCTTTCCTGAAAACCTTGGTGCTGTTAGTGATGAGCATGAGGAACGTTTTCATCAGGACATTTCCTCCATGGAGAAGAGATACCAGGGACAGGTGGAGTTCACAAATGCTAGCTGATTATTGTTGGACACTCAAAAGAGATGTTCCAAAAGCCAAACACAGCAGAAAGTCGACAACTTTTGTATTATTTATTAAGTAGATATAAAATTATGTTTTAGTGCAGTTCCTGTTTCTGTATCACTATATACAAATAGCAAGTTAAAGCAAAAAAAAAATCTTATAAACTACTTATTGGAGGGAATTTCCAACAAAATCCCTCTAGGAATTCCCTCATACAAAAAATGGTCACACGGTGTATACATAATTGAAAGTATGTTTTATTTCAAATCCAATGAGGTATAAACCGTGCTTATATTGTAATTTTCGTGGCAGTTATATGTGATTTTATCTGCACTAATGAATATGGTAAAATGAACAGTACACATAGCATATTTTTTATATAAATATGTTTATTTCTCTAGAAAGAATAATGCGATTCTTATGAAATTTAGACGGTTTACTAAGCATAAATCAAGCTAACATACAATATAATTTGTGTTTTTATATGCCTAAGGGTCCCGAGCTACAGGTATGAAAATTGTGAAAATTCCCAAAAATCCCTCTGTCAGGGGAAACTGAGGGTGATATAGAAAAACTGAATGCAGATCCGAATTCTACGTGAAAAGTTTTATTAGAATCAGGTATTTTCTTCCGTGTGCCAGAGATTTTTTTTTCGACTAGTGTAATAAAAAGAGAATCGCTAGATTATGAAGTAAGTAATGGATGTATAATTTGAGATTACTGAATGCATGTTAGTTATGGGAATAGCGATTGTTTATGCAGTGAATAATGTTGGGACAGTTTCTGTAAGTGTATACCAATAAGATGTATAGAAATAAAAGTGATCATTGGTATTTAAGCACGTTATTGACCTGGACAAGTCGGTAGTAATATATTAGACACTATTGAGGTGTGTTTATATTCTTTTAACAAGAATATAGAAATTTACAATAAGGGACTATCATTTGGAAATGTTAACTACCAAGAAAGAATGCGTTCCGTTCAATATTATATTCAATTATTTACATAAGTGGCTATATGGAGTAACCACATCGATTAACATTGTTTTTATTTCTAATTTTCTTCGCTTTACGGTAGATTCTAAGCGATGATTGGTCAACGCTGGAGTCCAAGTCTAGACCAGGAAACAAGACCCATACACATCGAAACCATGTATGCTGTCAAAATATCATGAGAAGCATAAAAGAAATTATTGGAATCCAATATTTTGGGACCTAGGAGAGTTGCATGGACTTCCACCAGGCACCTTTCCAGGTGGCGAATAGGGAAAAGCCCACCAGATATGGTGGGTACCGGAAATTTCCGAGGTGGACCAAAACCAGCACTTCTGCCTTGCAGTTACTGGAGGGATCCACAAGGGCTAGGGGAAGAGAACCCCGACAGAAAACTCCTGGTCCTCCAGGTTGGGAGTTGTGCATAGGGCTAACGACCCAATCACAGAAAAATATAATTCGTTCAGAAACAGAAACCAGAGCCTTGGAAAAATGAGAAGGATTCAATGGATAGGACTAGGAAACGGCAGAAGGATCTGAGTATAGCGACATGGAACGTCCAATCAATGTTAATACCAGGTAAAGCAGAAGAAATAGCACGAGAAACAGTCATGAAAGACATAGATGTTATAGCACTTCAAGAGATAAGATGGACAGACACGGGAAAAATTAATAACGAAAATTACACTATCTACTACAGCGGAACACAAGGACAAACCGGTCAGTTTGGTACAGGCTTTATGATAGCTAAGCATGTCAGAAATAACGTACTACAATTTACACCCATAAACGAGAGAATAAGTAAACTAAGGATGAAAGGAAGATTCAGAAACATCACCATCGTAACAGCACACGCCCCAACAGAAGACAAAGACATGTCAGTGAAGGAAGACTTCTACGAGAAACTAGAAGAGACGCGTAACAGGATTCCCAGATACGACATAGTACTAGTAATCGGAGACTTCAATGCAAAAGTAGGAAGAAATGATGCACAAATCAAAGTTACAGGAATACATTCACTGCATGAAGAAAGTAATGACAATGTCAACCTACTCATTCAGTTTGCAGTAGAGAACAATCTCACAATTAAAAAAGTACATGCTTCCCTCACAAGACAGTACATCTAGGAACGTGGGCGTCACCGAATGGCAAGACGGTCAATCAGATAGACCATGTTCTCATTAACAATAGACACTCTTCATCTATAATGGACACAAGAAGCTACAAAGGATACAACTGCGACAGATCATTATTTGGTCAAAGCTAAACTTAGAGAGAAGATCAGTTGGAAATTGGTATATAGGGAAAACACGAAAACAAAATGGGACATAGACCAACTGAAAAACAAGGAAAGGGAAAAGTAATATAAACGCAGGATAAGGATAAAATTGGCACATAAATCAAGAGAAGAGAGAATACCAACAGTGCAAGAACAATGGAATAAAATCAAAGAAATAATACCAGAAACAGCAGAAGAAACGGTTGGACAACGGAGAAAACCAAAAAGGTAACAGTGGTTCGACGAAGAATGTCAAGAGGCAATCGGAAAGAAAAACGAAGCAAGAAAGAAAATTATACAAAGATCAACAAGAGCAAGCATAGAAGCATATAAAGAAATGAGAAGGCAGGCAAACAAAATATGTAGAAAGAAGAAACGAGACATGGTAAAACTACAAATAGAAGAAATCGAAGAGATGAGTGGAAGAAACGAAACAAGGAAATTATACATAGCAGTCAAAAACATGAATAAAGGATTCCAGGCACAACCGATTGGATGTAAAGACGAAAAAGGAAACATAATATCCGATGAACAGAGTATCATACAAAGATGGACGGAATACTTTAATAAGCAGCTAAATCCAACATTAGAAACAGAAGAAAGTGAAATACTACAATTGGAAGTAATGGAGAGAGGAAATATCATAAAGCATCAACAAGTAGAAATACCAAGCGATGAAGAAGTAGAGAATGCTATCAGGAAACTTAAAAACAACAAAGCCCCCGGAGAAGATAATGTAACAGCGGAACTAATAAAATATGAGGCACAGAGATGAAGGAAATAGGCAACATGATCAGACGAATCTGGGAAGAACAATACCATCAGACTGGAAAGTGGGGATACTGCATCCAATACACAAGAAAGGAGACAAAAATATTGCTCAAATTATAGAGAATAGTGCTACTGAACAGTCTATAAAATATTCACATGCATACTTAATAACAGAATAAAGAGATTTACAGAAGGAATAATCTGAGAATACCAGAGTGGATTTAGAATAAACAGAGGAACAACAGATCAGCTATTTGTGATGAAACAAGCAATAGAAAAGTGCTATGAATATGGAATAGATATATACATTCTGTTCATAGACTACAAACAAGCATTCGACAGTATAGATAGAATTTGTCTTCTACAGGAACTAGAACACCAAGATCCCCCAAAACTGAGCAACTTAGTTAAAATAATCCTGGAACAAACTACAGCAAAAGTAAAAGTAGGGCACAGAGTAGAAGAAGAATTCGAGTACAAAACGGGAGTAAAACAGGGAGACGGGCTGTCGACATCTTTATTCATAATAGCCTTGCATATTGCAATACGAGAAATAGATAAAAGGGGCACAATTATCAATAAAACCAGCCAAATATGCGCCTATGGAGATTACATCGCCATCTTGACAAGAACGGAATACGAACTCAGGAAGCTTTACAACGAACTAGAGGAACTTACGAATCCACTGGGGTTGCAAGTAAACATTGAAAAAACAAAATACATGCACAACATCAGATAAAAATAATAGAAGAAAGGGAAGGTTTGCAATAGGAAACAAAACATTTGAAGAAGTAGCCAGATTTAGATATTTAGGGATGACAAACAACAGGAACATGACAACTACAATCAAAGAAAGAATTCTAGCAGTAAACAAGGTGTATTATGTTAATGCACTGGCAGGCAAACCAAGATGAAGATTTACAAAACTACAATTACATCGATAGTCACTTACAGCGCAGAAGTATGGACGTTATCCAAGGAAAACGAAGAAAAACTACGAATATTCGAAAGGAAAATAATTAGAAAGATTTTCGGGCCAATCAGAGAAAATAACGAATGGAGAAGCAAAACCAACCAAGAAATAGAAGACATTGTACGGTTTATAAAAGCGCAACGGCTGCGATGGACGGGACACGTAGAAAGAATGGAAGAAGGACGACTAGCAAGGAAGATATTACATGAAAATATATTTTCCACGAGAAGAAGAGGTAGACCAAAGCAAAAATGGTACGAGGATGTAAACAAGGATTTGAGAATATTGAAAGTTAAGAACTGGAAAGGAAAAGCAAAGAACAGAAGAATGGAGGCGCCTGGTGAATGAAGCCAAAACCCACCCAGCGCTGTAGAGCTGTATGGTAAGGTAAGGTAATATTTTGGGAAATATGGCATAATTGAGGGTTTTTTTTTTTTTTTTTTTTTAAGATGGCTTTTCAAAGTAGCGATATTAACAGCGGTGTGAGCTAAAGGAAACCCCGTGTATAGTTGACCCTTTAAAAAGTTAGATCGCTTATGACAGGAATCTCATTTATATTCATGTATTACTTATTATTTAGACCGACCACTCCAAATCATCACTCCAATGCAACGGTAATGGTTAAACGATGCGTGTGCGCTCCTAAATGAAGAAGCTAGTTTATTTCCCAAGATAGGAAAAGAGATTCTTCTTGTGCACTGAGCAATACATAATTCATTGCTTCATTATTCTCTAAGACCTTCTTTCTGACAAGAATTACGAGTATTTTAGTATTAGGTCTTTCGCCATCTGAAACGCACTCAAGATAACCGAAATACACATAGTCGTATCTATATGGTAACAACTAAATATGAGGTTTCTTGAAAACGTGCTCCAACCAGTTTCTTATATCATTTACGGAGAAGAAATGTCTCCCACTAACAAAATGTGCAGTAGAATCCAACATTAAGCTGCTGACAGTGAAGGAGGAATGTGGTAATACGTACATATTTTTCTTAAGTAATTCCATTTAGGAAAATAATATGCCTTCCTCAAATTTGTCTAACTCATTTCGAATAATTTCATTTCAGAACTAACTTATATATATATATTAATAGTTCCGTTCTATAACGTTCAAGCTTCCTTAAAGACGCTGTTGCTCCTACGAAATAGTTATCAAGGTACTAACTACATAAGTTATAGGCTCAGAGATTAATTTCCTTCATCAGGCATCAGATACACAACGATAAATTGACGTTCACTCCGAATAAGATATTATAACATACAGTCAGTTTTGTCAAATATTATTTATTCAAGTTAAAGACAAACATCAGACAAATAGCAGTATGCGGGACTTTTAGAACATTAGGTTTGGCACCCCAGCATGTCAACATTACGTAAAGAAATCTATTCGAGAAAAGTCTTTCTGAATACATTATACCATTAACTTAATATTAAGCTTTCTTCTTCACTAAGAATGAGATACCAGATTGAACAGAATATTTGGTGAAAACAATGAGCAAGTTAAGAAAAATCAGTTGTTCAATACCATTAACCACTTCCTACGACAGAGTATGTCATAGTTTTACTCTCGGAATAATAATAATGTGTATTACTTTACAGAGCTCTTTTTCAGTAAATATATTCTTTATATCCTGCTGTAACTTGATTCAAATCTGTAAAGGCTCTTCCGCAATAAAGTGGCTAACATGTATTTCCAGAGCATGTGATTTCGAGTTCAATCTATAGAGGAAACAAAACTGAAAGAACTTAGTAGTAGTAGTAGTAGTAGTAGTTCAGATCAGATATGGTAGATGCTTTCTTTATGGTCTCGATATTGCATAAAGCACAGTAAAAAATATTCATTCAGATATGGGGCTGCAGAGCAAATACGGAATCAAGATATTATATTATATATTGTATACGAGAAGCGTTCAGTATGCTCTAATACTGACCCCCTTCCCCCTCATGTAGGATCATGATTTTAACATGTGTAGAAAGTAGACATCTTATGATGACTTTATGCCGCAGTCATGGGCGGCGATTAGGGGAGCAAAGGGGGCAGTTGCCCCCCGCCCCAACTTTTTTGAAGTAACCCATTAATGTACGTATATAGCTTCATTTGAAACTGTAAAGTTTTGTATGTATTACTAGTTCATAAAAAATGGTGCCATATAATATTTCCCGTTGCGTGAGTACCTATTGGTTGTCTTCTCATGGAGTTAAGCAAGCTACAGGAATTGCGTTTTAGTTGCAATTCAAAGCAATTAATATTGCAATTGCGTATTTCTTTAAATTTTGTAGCATATGCTTGTAGTATTTACTGTCTTTCATTTTCTAACAAAGTACATTCGCGAAGTGTACCCTCGGGATTCGTGTAAAATTGATTCAAATGCAAAGTTCTCCTCGTCACAATGTATATTGTACAAATTTTAGAGGCCCATACTGATATTTATGTACCTTCATATATCCAGAATTCAATCATATACTAGTATAACGCTCAGACATGAGATTGCTTTTAGTTTCTTTAGATGTAACTGGACATGAATGTGGGCATGTGCAAAACAAATTTGATCAAGTACTGCTTCTCTGACACATGCTACCAACCTGAGCTGCCATTTTGGATGAGGTGACATTGCACATTCCCACATTCATGTTCAGTTACATCTAAAGAAACTAAAAGCAATTTTGTGTCCGAGCGTTATACTAGTGTATAATTGAATTTTGGATATATGAAGGCTCATAAATACGCAAATTACCAGTATGGGCCGCTAAAATTAGTACAATACACATTGTGGCGAGGAGAACTTTGTATTTGAATCAATTTTACACGAATCTTGAGGGGGCACTTCGCGAATGTACCTTGTAAGAGTAATAACATATATTTAGTGGAATTATAAATTAAGGGTCTTCACTAGGGCGAAATTAAACTACCGCTAATTTCTGAGTTTTTCTGTAATATCTTCAAAACAAATAAAAATATTCGAAAAGCAGAAATGTAGTGAACTAGACAATACGATTTTACATGTGATACATTTACCACAGTTCACCTATCCGCTTTTGATGTCCCACTATTTACAGAACCCGCAAAAAAATGCTAAATCTTTCTACAGTTGCAAATCGAAAGCAGATAGATGAGTTGTGATAACAATATCACATGCAAAATCGTATTATCTAGTTCACTACGTTTCTGCTTTTCGAGTATTTTTATTTGTTTTGATATTACAGAAAACTCTAAAATTAGCGCTAGTTTAATTTCGCTGTAGTGAAGACCCTTAAGTTGTTCATTAATCTCCAGTTTGAACATAACTTTTGCAAAACAAGCCTCATTATTCATTACCATAATTAATATTAGCCTTTCTATTTACTTGTTTTGTAAATTTTTTTGTTAAATAATCTAATCACACAATTTTCCAGACAGAATTTTAAGATGTTCATGAGCAAGGAATCAAATCTCTTCTTACACCTTCGAGGACTAGTATCTACTTCCGTTGCTCCTGTCAATTTATTTAATAAAATATGAAATACGATATATGGTATTTCAACCAAAGAAGATAGTATCCTATTAGTTATACAACCTTTCGTCAAACAAAGTGTTAGAAACAACCAGATAAACTAAGATTGATATACAAATATTCAGATCATGCCTTGCCCCCCCCCCCACTTTTAACGTCCCATCGCCGCCACTGGCCGCTGTGCAAGTTATCTGACCATGTACTTTCTTCTTTGCAGGTGTTTGCAGTAGAGCATCTGTAAGAACTCTGTGACAATGGAAAATAGTGAGGTTCGTGCGGTCAAGTACCTGTAATTGAAAAACTTACAGCCAAGGAAAATTCATGGTGACTTGGTACAAACATTAGGACAGTCTGCTCCATCATATCCTACAGTTGCGAGATGGTGCCGTGAGTTCAGATGTGGCAGACAATCATGCGAAGATGCCCATGCAGGTGGACCACCAGTGACAGTGACCGCCGAAGAAAACATTACGAAGATCCTGGACATGGTTATGGCAGACAGACGAATTACCATCAGGCATTTAGCAGAGAGTATAGGGTTGTCAACCGGCACAGTTCATAACATCTTTGACCAATCATTTGTATATGAAGGAAGTCTCAGCACGATGGGTCCCGCGAAACCTGGATGCTGATCAGAAGAGGAGCAGAGCGACATTTTCAAGGCAACTTTTGGACAGGTAACGTGCAGATTCAGATGCCTTTGACACAATTTATGACAGTGGACGAAACATGGTTCCACCACTTTGACCCCGAATCCAAACAAAGCTCAATGCAATGGAAGCACACCAGCTCCCCAACCCCGAAGAAATTTCGTGTTCAACAGTCAGCCAAAAAGGTTATAGCAACTGTTTTCTGGAATGCTAAAGGAATACTGCTGGTGAATTATCTGGAACACTGAACCACAATGACGGGCCTGTATTATACTGACCTTATACCAAAATTGCGAGCTGCAATAAAGAGCAAGAGACTAGGAATGTTGGCGCGTGGAGTGCTGCTGCATCAGGACAATGCTCCCGTCCACAAGTCCGGTGTTGCCATGGCTGCAATTCATACAGCTGGATTTGAATTTGTGCACCCTCCTTATTCACCCGACCTAGCCCCAAGTGACTTCCACTTGTTTGACATTTGAAGCAGCAGCTCCGTGGACAGGTTTTTCGGGATTACAATGCCGTCATGGATGCTGTTAACGCGTGGTTGCAGAAGCAAAAGGACATCATCTTCCAACAGGGTATAGAAGCTTTGGAGCGGCGATGGACTAAGTGCATTGAAAGGGCAGGGGATTATGTTGACAAATAAACATATTTTCATTTCTATTATATTTTGCTTTCTTGGTGAGTACTAGAACATACTGAACGCCCCTCGTATATATACTATTGTTAAAACGAAGAATCAAATACGACACTGATTGAAACCACTCGAATGTGCTTGAGTTTTACAGGACACCTTACATGCTACTTTACTTAAAATAATTAAACTGACTTAATTAGTATTAGTTTCGCTAGATTGGTGCAAAATTGTAGAAATTAATTCCATAGTATTTGACTAGCTCAAACTTTGTCAATACGTTCTGTAATATTGATAAATCTATATTAAATGAAAGTAGTAAATTATACAAAATAAAAATTTCACTACCGAAGATGTTACCAAAACGCTGTATTTTTCACTTTGTAGATCTATTTATTGTAACGGATTACGCAGTAACATCAAATTATGTGTTTTTTGCAAATAATGTCATTGACATATCTCTCGAATGTCTTAACTTGACACCTAATTTACAGATAAGATTTTTATAATTATTTATATACATTTTATCATTACCTAATAAATTCCTCACGAAAGATACAAACTATAAAACTGTCTCTCAGAATGAGATAATACTTAATTCGTCGTATATTATCTACAAAATTACTTACATTTTTTATTACTTTTTACGTGCAAAATCCATTATATATATATATATATATATATATATATATATATAGGTAATAAACTAACCAATAAACTATTTCTTATATATAGCGACTGTATGGTTCACTTCCACTATCCTTCGAACGTTAACTTGATTAACTTAAGGCGCTTCATTACGTACGAAAAAGCCCTTAGCAATTTATACAAATTATTAGCATGGCAAGTCATGTTTAATATTTACAATAAGAATCATATTCTAGGTAGAAGCGGAGCAACCCATTTTTAAATAAATACGTCTCCAAAAACTACACAAAAGCATAGTAGCGTTAATAATCTACTGAAGTCAAAATACCTCCGAATTGGTCTTCCTTTCTAGACTTGAAATTATCTTTAGAGAAGAAAGTAATTAAGCGAAGCCAAACCAAGACTATCAATTAAACATAAATAAATTCCTTATCACTACTGAGCTTACATAAAGGTAACCACGAAAATTATGTCGCTTTTTGTGGAGGTCTGTTTTCAATTGACCATCACATAGGGAGTTCAATGCTAATTGAGATAAGGCGAAGGTCAGTTGTTGGTGTGGATATATCCAACATACTACCTAGTTGTGGCAGTTCAGTTACACCGTGAATCTGCATAAGCACAGAGTGAACATGGGCCCTCCACAGGGCGACATAAGGGCGTGTATGCTGTACGAGTTCAAACTGGGGTCAAACGCCGCTGCAGCTCGAAGCCAGGCCTGTGGTGACGGTGTCGTGTCTACGCGGACAATGCAGCAGTGGTTTCACAAGTTTAAGGACGGTGAAAAAAATCACTCGAAGACGCACCACATGCCGGAAGACCATCGCACGTACAAAATGAAGATCTTCAGGCAGCAAGAGGTGAACAGTGACCAGACATGTGAGGAATTGAGACTACAATTCAATGTGAGTGGAGAAACCATTCGGCAGCATCTCTATCAACTTGGGACGCACTACAAATTGAGTCGATGGGTCCCACATGATCTGACTCCGGGCCAGAAGGAAACTCATTCACACACCTGTGTTTCTTTACTGTCCCGTCTGACGAAGGAGCCATTTCTACACAGGGTGTTGACATGTGATGAGAAACAGGTCCTGTACGAAGGTCCACGGCGCCATCATCACTGGTTAGCATCCCATGAACCGGTTCCAAAACAGCCGAAACCAGCACTGCACCAGAAGGTCCTTCTGTGTGTTTGATGAACTGCTCGCGGCATCATGCACTGCTACCAGCTGGTCAGAGCATCAATGTAACTGTGTACTGTCAGCAGTTGAGCCGTATTCAAAAAACAGAGCTCTGGAGCCAGCACTTCTGAATCGCAAAGGAATCCCCCTGTTACAGGGCAACGCTAAGACCCACGTGGCTAGAATGACCCAGGACACCATTCTACGCCTTAAATGGGAAACTATATTGCATCCACCATACTCCCCGAACACTGCAGCGTCCGATTATCACCTGTTCCATTCATTGGACAACCACTTTCGAGGACGTCAGTTCAATTCCCTAGTAGAGGTGCAAAATGCACTTGATATATCTTCTTCGCTTCATGGCCCACCAAGTTCTTCCGCGATGGAATCCATGACCTTCCAAAACGTTGGCAGAAGGTCGTCGATGCTGATGGGTATTATTTTTTATCTTCCAGGTATGTCTTAGGTGACATATCGATGTTCGAAGGTGGTGGGTGAAAAAGCGACAGAATTTTATTTGTTACTTTATATTTTAGTAATATGCCAAATTTTGTGTATCGAACCGTCATCACTGTGTTCGAGTTGCAACCAAGGAAGTTCTTCTACATCATGAGTTATTAGAAAGCTTTGCAAAGATATCAGCTGAACTTCATAAAAAAATTAATCTTGATTTTACTAGACCAACACACACCACTTTATTCTTGCTTATTAAAACTGCAAACCTTGTTCTTGAAATCCGTTTCTTGGAAATATATTCGAATATGAATTTGTGATCGTACAAAAATAAAAAAATGAAAATGAAATCTTTGAGTTTTACGTCCTACGGTTCGTACGAAAATTAAATCAGCAGGACATTGAAACAAGAACACTCAAATTGAGACGCAAAATGGTTTTCACATTACAAGAAATATAAAGAATCAAATTAGGTTACAACATAGTTTTTTCTAGTACTTACAAAGTGTTACCATATACACCCTGTTTCAAAAAGAATATACGTATTACGAAGAATTATTTTGTCCAAAACTGACGATCGCTGCGCCTCGGCTCGGCCATTGGAGAAATGAATACATAGTCTAGTTTATATTAATAGCCGTTAGATGTCAGTTGTCTTCTGTTTTGCTTGGTAACCGTCATATGTTTAAAATGGCTACTCTGCAGCAGAAATCATTTTGTGTTCTCGAGTTTGGGAAATGCAATTCCGTGATTACAATGCAAAGACGTTTCAGGTTGAGGTACCAAATTGATCCTCCGAATGGGTGGAAAAATCGCAAATGGTATCGACAGTTTGTAGATACAGGATATGTATGTAAAGAAAAGAGTCCTGGCCGCCCTCGTGTTCCTGAAGAAAATGTTGCACGAATTCAAACTGCTTTCCAACGTAGTCCTTCAAAATCAACTCGTCGTGCCAGTTGGGAGTTACAAGTGCCGCCAACAACAATTTGGTGTGTTTTGAGACGTCGGTTGGTTATGAAACCGTACAATTTACAGCTGTTACAAGCTCTGCATCCTGATGACAAACGCAAACGTGTGGTATTTTGTAACGAGATTCTGGATGCTATTGACAATGATAACACTTTTGCACAACGCATCGTGTTGAGTGATGAAGCGACTTTCCGTGTTAGTGGTCAGGTAAACAAACAAAATGTTTGAATTTGGGGCCTACGGAACCCACATGCAGTCATTGAACATGTACGAGATTCGCCCAAAGTCAATGTGTTTTGTGCGATATCCCGATCATCTGTTTACGGCCGATTCTTCTTTAATGGAAACATGATTAACAGTCAGCAGTATCTCGCTATGTTACAAAACTGGTTGTTTCCGAGGCTGCACGAAGACAACTTCAATTTTCAACAAGACGGGGCACCCCCTGACTGGAGTCGCCAAGTGCGTGAATATCTGAATGAAACTCTATCGAACCGTTGGATTAGTCGTCAAGGAGCTGGCGACTCAGCTGGCCTCCACGGTCACCGGATTTAAAACCCTACGACTTCTTCCTGTGGGGTTTCGTTAAAGACAACGTTTATGTACCACCACTCCCAAAGAACCTGGAAGAGTTGAAGAACCGGATCCGTACTGCCATAACATCAGTGACGCAGGACATGCTTGCCCGAGTATGGGAGGAATTTGAGTATCGATGTGATATTGTTCGTGTCGCTGATGGAGGACATATTGAACACCTGTAATTTGAACTTGAGAGGTTCGTAAATATGTGTGTAAAATTTCATATTCGTATGTCTTAAAGTTTAATAAATATATGCATTCGAAATACGTATATTCTTTTTTGAAACAGGATGTATATTCTAAGCTGGCCTATATATGAAATATCTGTAGATTTTTCGAAAGTATTTACCAGTACATCAAAGTTCTATGACGCCACAACTGTGTTATTCCGTAAGGAATCTCCATTTAAAGTCAGTTTTAGATTTTAATATTAAGTACACCACCATTGCGTTATAAAAATTTCATTTTTGCAATAATTTGAAGGATAAAAAGTATGAATAAATCTTAAGATTCATAGAAAAGTGATAATTTTACAATGACAACAGTGACCTTTATTGACTTTATAATGTTGAAAGTATTACCAAAGGCTAGGAGAGTTTTATGCAAAAATACCGTGGATAAAGGTACAGCTCCACTAATTGTGTCACTTGTATGCCCATGTTAACTTGCAGCAGTGCCAATGCTCAACTCGCTTTTCTGAAAAGTTGATTAATTTTGATTTGTGTCAACTTCATTTTGAAGATACAAACCCACATCAAAACAGTCAACATTTAATCTGCATTAAACATCTAAAAGGACGTAACATACTCGAAACTGAGACGATTCTCATGACTGCCGTACTGGAAAACACTAAAGCAAGCTGAAATTATTTATCCAACAATAAAACTGGGTGTAGAAAAAAAAATGACTACAACTATATTAGTAAATATGAAGCATTGTATTTCATGGATAATTTTACAAAATGCTTGATAGAGCTCAAATTTTCTAAAAGGTCCCTGGTTCGATTCCAGACCTATGAGCATGTAGTGGACGGCATTGCCTCCGTGACTTCTTTCACAATTCTCTGCTTGCTTCCCATTATCTTCATTTCATAAAGAATGTCACCATTATGAATTTGTATTTATCATTAGTTAATTATCTTACAGGACATAAGGAACGTTAAAGAACTAATATCATTTTTATTAAAACTACTCCACTCCGGTTAAATAAAGCAGATGAGTTCCATGATATTTTGACCTATTCGGAATTCCATAATGATTTAACTATTCCGATTATTTATTTATTTACTTATTATGACCAGTACTATGTGGCTGCTGACCACTTAAGTTGCGAAAAATAATCAGGATATTTGCTAGCATTTAAAATTCATTTCCGAGGAAACAAAACACATTTTTTCACTGCTACGCGAAGTTCCTCTGGCAACGTGCATGCTCTAAAATGTCACCGTATCATAACAAGCAAGTAGACCGTGCTAAAACATGACTGCCACACCAAGAGAAACTGAAGACAGTGCTTTTTTTTTTTTTTATGTGTACTTTACACTGGCATTGAATGAATACAACAAAGCTGCCAATACTCAACAGACCTACATAATACTTTGTATAGGCAATGCACGTGAGCTTTCTCATTTGTCGACGATTTTTGTTCGCATGTATTTAGCAAGAGAACCCGCTTCGTAAGTAGAAGCTTTTACATTAATGTTGCGACTGAAGGATTCAAGGCAAATAAAGAATGGATTGTTCGTATTTTCTAGAATACACTTGTTCATAGATAAATTTGTCTCTCCAGCATTTACAAGTGTTAATGGCAACATTAAAAATAGATTATATTGTAACCAATTAATTATAAACTTGTGCTAAAATTAAACCTCAAGTAACAGTCATAAAACAATATCTTCAATAAAAAAAAAAAAAAACTCAGATATGTGCTTAAAAACTCTCAACTTGTAAAGACCTAGTGCGTACGTTATTTAAATTTTGATATGCAAATGTCATATCAAAATCTTTGCATATCAGAATGGAAATTATATGTAAATATGTAACCACATATATTTTATATCAATTCATTTAAATATTTAATCATGCATAATTAGATGTTAAAAGCCAACAAGATGTACATGCTTCGTATTAAATTCCCATCATTTGATGGGAAGAGATGGAAGAACTTCGAGTACAAAGTTTTTTTTTTTTCTCTGGAAGAGCATTTCAAAATCTTCAAACTGAAGTTCAGCAAACTCATAGCCTCTAGCGGAACACACACGAACAGCAACTAAGATGGTACAACTGTTTCCAGCTTACTATGAGTTTCCAGACTAGATTTTGGACTATTCAGAAATAATTGTATGCAGGACTACAGCTATATGTCAAGGACTAGTGGATGAGAGATGGGTTGGCTACTCTCCAATATAGCGCCGTTCAGTCGTGTACATGGCTATTGTATACTAGTCACACAGCAGTGTTGTTTTTTTGGAACAATAAGGTGCGAGAAACTCTCTTGATGACGTATTTTGTCACCTTACCCGCCCTCCCCGCCACGGCTCTAGGCCGGTAAAAACGAAGCTATCGCCAGCTTCAACGCGGAGTAATATGTTTTTAAAATTGTGATTTGGTTTTCGAAAATTTGAGTTTATTCAAATTTAAAAGGTTCTTGGATGCATCCGTTTATAAATTATGATTATTTAACACGGTATGTCACATGTCCGACAGTATCACGTACTCTTTCAGTACGTTTTGACAGTACTATTTACAGGCAGTTGTTTGAGCTCGTTGAGCGGTGTTCGTCTGCAAAGATGGAAGGGGTTTTCAGCCCACCAACGTATCCGGAAGACATATTAATTAATTAATCACCCCTAAGGTAATGACAGTCATGTATTATAATGTAGGTATATAGTAAATTGTATAATGTTATTAATCTAAGGTTTGATCTTGCAGCATATTTGTTCAATAAGCAGGGATGAGTGAAATTCAGTAAAAGTTTGTGTTGAGATTACACCCCGCTGCAGACTGTGTTTGGGTATAGATGTCACTACCTGTCACGTGAGTTCTTGATGGAAGGGGGAACATGTATTTTTTCTAATATGTTTTGTTTTTCTGATTGTTTAAATAGTCTTCCGGTACATGACAAGTGTTGTGTTATATATCAAAATATTCAGAGAAGATCAAAGAATCATGTAAAGTATGTGAAACTCACCAGAGATTGTATATAAATGTAATATTAGGGCATAACAGTGGTGACCTATTTAGGAATTTCGGTTGTCACCAAAAGAGAGAGAGAACATTGACCATAAGAAAACCGGTAGACTGAAGGTGAGTCTAGGTTTTTCAAGTTCCAGCGAGCCTAATGACTAGGATCGCAGGAGAGGTCACGAGACACTTCGTTAGGAACATCGAGTGACTTCACGTCGCTCAGGGAGACACTTCGTTCTTAGTGCATAGAACGTTTCATTTAGTGACATTTGTTTATCATGTCTTTGCTAGTGTAATAGCAGCTACTATGACATGTATCACATAGTGCTTAGATAGCAAAAAGGGGAAATATCTTCTCTATATGACCCCATCGGGAGTGTATTTTTTTTTTTTAAGTAACTTGCTATAGTTACATTTGCGTACATATAGTTAGGGGTGTTTCGTTGTACACCAAGACCAACTATTATCTAAGAACATGTACGTATTATAAAGAGATTATTAACGAGTGTTGGTGGACTCACCGTGTGGCTCACATTTACAATGAGCACACTTCCAACCAGTTTGTTTTGTGTCTAATACACAAATATGTTAGAAGATATGTCATCAGAAGAAACATTTATTTTTTTTTTTTAACCTGTGCATCACAAATTAGTGCACCACAAACAATTTTTCTTCTAACTTGTGAAAGTTAAATAGTGGGACTTTTTGCACCACAGAGCAACAAATACAGTAAGGCGTGACGAGCCTATGTCACCTTTACTGTAATAGTGATGACAGTAACTCTCAACTTGTAACAGAGAGATATCAATGCAGAGATCGACGAAGACAACATGATCTTCAAGGCTGATCATCAAAAACCGTAATATGTGGGATAAAATTACGTCACGCATATACGGAAGAATGCGTGCAGAGTGGAGGATCCAGACAACAGTGAAGACTGGACTCATGCAGGACATATCTGTGAAAACTACAAATTAAATCACGCGTGGACTAGAACTAACGGTATAAGTAAAACATATTGGCCACTAAAATGAGTATCTTTTTTTTTTTTTTCTTTTCGTGCACAAGTGTTGTTTGTGAAATCGAGTGTAAATATTTCAAATTCAATTCCTCAAGGATCTATTAAATAGTTATAAAAATCTACTTATACTTCTGTTACATACTACAATCCCCGTACGAATCCTGAAGGTTTACTTGCTGCCTGGTGAGTACAAAAATATCTAAAATGTTTTGTAACTTCTGTTCTTTTCAGGTGGACTTCGTTCGGCGACTTCATTTAACTTACTGCTAATAGTACTCCTTGTTAATGTATTCTGTTGGTAATCCTTAGACTCAAGCTCAATGTTACATGAGTCGCTACTATTTCTGTAGCCCATGAGTCGCTTCGAGAGCGTACAATCAGGGTAGGGAAACATGAACTATGAGACCTATGTAGATCTCACAATCGGGATTTTCTGTTTAAGTTTAAAAGTAGCATAGATCTACATAGGGGCATTTTTGATTATTCTATCAAAATTAAATTTTTGTTTTTTAAAGAGTCTCAACATTTTTTTTTAACTCAGTCTCTACCGCAACCAAACAGTTCATAGTTCATGGAACCCACGAGGACAGACAGTCTTCTCAGGTGTGACGTGAGACTGCTGTCAAATGTAGAGAGAGAGACACACCTCACCATCACTGGTACGCCTTCCTCTTGTCTCTACAGAGCCTCACACAAATTTACATGCTTGACACTTCATGTCGTATGCAGATTTCAGCACACCTGTGCTTGGAAGGTAAATTCTTCATGTGTCACCGAGCCTGGGGCTCCTCACACCTTATTCACTTGACTCCCAAGCGTGGGGCTTGATGGACGTCTCCGTCCTTATACAATTGACACCCACCGTTGGGGCTTATTCAATTGGCGCCCGAGCTTTAGGGGCTAAGCATACGCTAGCAGCGTAAGCCGAAAAAGGGTACCTACCTTGATACACCAACAGAAGTACAAGGGTAGAGCAGTAACTTTTCATTTTTTTTGTTATTATCTCTTATGCCGCGTGATAGTTTGAAACATGGTCCCCATGGTATCCAAGAACCTTGTTACAGTGTGTTATATTTGTTCTTGAAGAGTATGTATTATGAGTGAAAATTTTGTGTCATGTGTATTTGCAAAAAAATTAGGGGGGAAAGATTTTGTGTTTAATAACCATTAGGCAAATTAGAGTTTTGTTTTGTTTTTGATTAAATGCCGGTAACGAGAGCTCAGACGCGTAAGATGGAAGAGGAATTTAGATCTGACGTGTACGCTCAGCGTATTGAGCTGGATGTAGATATAGCTAGAAATAATGTTACCGTCAATAGCGTAGAGAATGTCAATGAACTAGAGAAAATGCATAGTGAAACAGGCGTAGAAAGAACCACTGAAGATGTAGTAGGTTCAGGAACCGGTGACAGTCACGTACGTTACGGTGACGTCACAGAGAGAGAAAACAGTGACCCAGCTGATGGACAGTGTGGCCAACCTGTCCAGGAAAACACAGCTGAGGCAACACACAGGGAAAGTGAAGTAGTACCTACCGGAAGTCAAGTCGTAGAGACCGGAAGTGGGCAGTCCGGAGCTCAATTCGTCACGACCGCTGACTTATCGAGGCTACTAAGTAGATTTCTAGATACTATTACGGCTAAAATTGAGCAGTCGAGTGCTAGTATCCAATCGAATAGCGAAAAACTTGAAAAGTCTCTAGTAGGGAGAATAGATTCATTTGTAGCAGAAAATAATAGGAAGTTTGAGCAATTGAACGAGTCAATTGCGTCAGTGAATAGGAGACTTGACACCTCCAACTTGGAGCTGCAGACACAGCTTGTGTGTACAAGTCAGCGGATACAGGCTTCATTAGAACAAGTCAGCGACAGGGTACAATCTAATGAAGTCTCGATCGCATCTTGTAGTAGTGAGATCCGAAAAGTTGAACAGTCAGTGAAAGATGCTCAAAGTTCACTGACCGTTCAAATAAGCGATGTCGAGAATAGATCGAAGGACCTCAGTGATAGGTTAGGCGACCTCTCCACCAAACAAACAGACATCGATCATGCAGTTGAGAGCATGCACTTGCGAATGGAGAGAGTCGATCGAAGTATAGATAACATTGTAGGCAGTCAGGCTGAAATAAGAGCTGAACTTCAGACAGTGCAAAGTGAATTTGCACTGAGATCTGAATCCACAGCACAGCTGGGAGACAAAATCAAGGATCTCCGAGATGAAATGTCTCGTGAGATACAAAAAGTAAAGCAAAGTTCACGACTAGAGATAGAGACACTACTAGCTGCACGAGACGGGTTGTCGTCTCGTTCTAGCGAGAACGAGACACAACAAACAGAGGAGAGAGTAGTTGTCGACAGTGGTCCCAGCACGAGCTATTTGTTAGCCCCGCCTGAACTGTTGTCGAGTAATAGTAGGGAACCTGTGCCATCAACATCGCGTGTGGGAGGACACGGAAGCGTTCACACAGTTCAAAGTAGTGGCGAAGCTGCCCAACTTGCCACTGCAATGAACTCGTTTTTGCACAGAGACCTGAAACTACCGACATACAATGGGAATGAGGACGAATCAGCTACCCATAATTATCTAGTAGATTTAGATAATTATTTCGAGCTAACTGGAGTAGCGCCAGAGCATAGACTGAGCTTCTTAACACGCTCGTTAAGAGGAATCAGTCTACAATGGTACAAAGTGATGCAACACAAGATCACCGACTATGCTAGTTTTATAGAGGAATTTAAGAAAAACTACTTAAGCTCCGATCGTTTAGCGTCCTTGCGTGCAACCCTGCTAATGAGTCATTATGACCCTAGAATTTTCAGACAGCCTAGTGAGTACCTTCTCACTCAGCTGCAGAGAAATGCTGTTTTGGACCCTCCCTTGTCCGAACAAAATCTTTTGAAGTTACTACCGAGACAGCTTCCTCAGTGGATCTGTAGGTGTTTGATTAGTGCAAAACCACAAAGCATCTCAGAGCTTCTCGCGTTAGTGAATGAAGTACAGTTAACGCACAGGGAGAACGGTAATAACCAGCAGCGTAGAAACATAAATATGATTGAAGTGACAGAAAACAATCAATCAGCAGGGGGGAACTTCAAACGTAACACGAGACGTAACAGGGCACAGCAGGGGCCGTATACTAGAAATAGTAGGGGCAGGCTAGAACGGTCTAATGAGAATAGAGAGCCTAGTAGTAATCCTCGTAATGAATCCCGACAGAATCGGTTCAGGGGGAATGGAACTAGTTCGTACCGAGGTACAAGAGGTAGCAACAGAGGAAATAGGAATAGGCCTAACCATCAGATGAGAAACAGTAGAGATGAACAGATACAAGTTCTTGAAGTGTACGATACACGAGACGAGACTCGGGCAAGTACTTCGAGACAAGTACAGTCCGACAACAATGGGCGTGTCCTGAATGTCTCTCGTAACTGAGGACATTCGGCACACATTTGGAATCCCATTAGCGTGGAATCTCAGGATAGCGATTACACACCAATGAGGTCGGATGATGTAACTGAATGTGTGCTGGAAATTTCAAGTAATAAATTAGATGAAAATGAGACATTAGTCAAAGAAGTAAATGTAAATGCTAGTGATAATTGTAATCAGTGCCAGGAAATTATTGAGAAAAATCATTTTAAGGAAAATTTAGTAAATTTTAATACAAATAGTGAGAAATTAGAATTGAAATTGAGAAATGGTAACGTAATACTGTTGAATCGAACAGAATATGATCAAGCAAATGCTATTTTTGATAATTTATTAGACACTAGTGATGACCTAGTTGTTAGAAATAATGTGATAACTTTACCTGAAATTGAAGTTATCGTGTTCGCTCAGCCGGTACTTGGTTTGTTGGACTCAGGTTCGAGCATCAACGCGATCAGTAGTGAATTGTGGCAAACAGTACAGAATAGTAACCCCAGACCTGCATTCCTTAGAACAAATAATATGAAAGTAACATCAGCATTCGGAAGTAGTGTGGCTAAGATTCTTGGTCAGATTTTATTACAAGTAACTATCAATGGAGAAGAGTTTGAAACTGTGTCATTAGTAGTGCAAGGGTTGAATAGAAAGTTGATTCTTGGTTCTCAGTTCTTTGCTGAGACTGACGCTGTGTTAGACTATGGGAGAGGGGTGTTCAGTTTGAAGAAGCCAGTAGAAGTAGATGTAAGTTTCAAAGACGTCGAAATATCAAATGAAGATCTAGTGCTAAGAAATATTGAGGAGATTTTTAGTTTTGATGATCTCGAAGGCGGAGATCCAAGTAACGGTTATTCACTTGTAAGAGGTAGACAAGTTGGCAATCATGAGATGGGTACGGAGATAGGGAAGAATAGGCTAATTGAGAGCAACCCACCCGTAAAGTCGCAGGTTAGAGGATACCCGACGCCCACAGAATTGGCCAGAACCGTATTTTCACCAGAAGAGTGGAAAAATTTTCAAACGCGCGCGAGTGAGCGTGATATAAAAGAGCACGTAGATGGCTACACTGATCTCACTGATTCTCAGAGAGCAGAACTCACCTCCCTCCTCATAAGACATAAACAGCTGTTTGATGAGAGACCCGGTTGCATTAGAGGTTATGAACATGAGATACATCTAACCGACACAAAACCGATTCGTTCGAAAATGTTCCCGTTTGCACATTGTTATCAGAATCAGGTCAGGAATGAGATTAATCGTTTTCTAGCATGGGGAATAGTGAAAAAGGCTGCCACGCCTTATAGCAATTCACTAGTAGTAGTACCGAAGAAGAATGGGAAGTTACGCCTTTGTATCGACGGGCGCCCTCTTTCGCGGGTCACTTTGGCAGAAACAGACCAACCAATCCCCGCCATTGATGTTTTACAAGAATTGAGCGACAAAAATATTTTTTCTGTTTTCGATGCAGTAGATTTTTTCTTTCAAGTACGTGTAAAAGAGGAATATCAGAAGTATCTAGGATTTGTGCACGAAGGCATTTCATATTGCTTCGTCAGACTACCATTTGGGACAAAGACGTCTCTGTCTTCCTGTATAAGGGCACTTGATTTAGTACTAGGAGATGATGTAAAGAGCTTTTGTCAAACATACGTCGATGACCTAGCGGTAGGCTCATACAATTTTACACAGCATTTAGACCATCTAGACCAAGTTTTCACTAGGCTGGAAACTGGCGGAATAACGCTCAGATTAAAGAAATGTGTTTTTGCACGCACACATGTCAAACTTTTAGGTTTCGAGTTGTCTGCTGAAGGAATCAGAAAAGACAGGGAAAAGATGGAGAAAGTAGTAAATTTTAGACCTCCAAAGACGGTGAAGGAAGTTAGACAGTTGATAGGTTTCCTCCAACATTATCGTCCCTTCAGTAATCGTTATTCTGAGGTACTAATTCCACTTTTTGATCTTCTGAAGAAGAATACGAAATTTAAATGGGAAAAAGTGCATGATGATGCCTTGGTAAAAATAAAAGAGATTTTTCAAGAAGAAATCGTTTTAAAGAAACCACTTCCTGATAAAGAATTCATTTTAGAAGTGGATGCCAGTGATAGGAGTTGTAATAGTATCCTATATCAGATAGACGACAATGGTGAAGACAGAATCATTGGGATGTCTTCAAAAGTCTTCAATAGTGCGCAGAGGGCGTACTCGATTACTGAAAAGGAACTTTTGAGCTTAGTAGAGGGTGTCGCTAAATTCAAATATTATTTGATAGGAAGGAAATTTAGAGTTCGCAGCGATCACTTATCATTGAAGTTCATTTTACATTGTCGATTGACGAATCAACGTATCACACGTTGGGCCTTAGGGCTCACGAATTTAGATTTTTCATTCGAATTTGTTCGATCAAGAGACAATAAAGCGGATTATCATTCACGCTACCCAGCGCAGTCTAGTAACGTGACAAATTTTGACAGTAAGCCTGTGTTACGCGAGTCATTAATGTCATTGTTAGAGGAAGTTCCGTGTGAACTTCGGAAGTTAATTGCAGTGTTGCCAGAACTGCAATCGTCAGATGCCTTTTACGGTCCTCTGAAGAAGGCGACACAGAGTGCCGAAACGTCGAAGAAAATAAAAAGTCAGCATCACGAATATATATTGTTTAGTGGAAGATTATGTAAAAGAGATAAGGATGGTGTAAAGATTTGTATACCAGAAGTTTTGGTTCGACCACTTCTGCAGTACCACCACGATGAAAGTGGGCATCTATCCGCTTCGAAGCTGATACCACAGCTCGTCGAAACATACACTTGGCCAAAAATGAGAGAGCAGATAAGGAAATACTGCGGGTCATGTGCCATTTGTCAGAAGGCTACTGCCCCACACACCTACATGTGTGGGCCACTAAACTCTATTATTCCTGAGAAGCCTGGTGTGTTCATCGCCGCAGATTTCTGTGGACCACTAGTGCGAGGTATAGGTGGTGTCCAATACATACTTGTATTTGTTGACATTTTCTCCAAATTAATTGGTCTTTTCGCATGTCGTCGCGCAACCACACACACAGCCTTACAGAAGTTGAAACAGTTTCTCAAACTGTGTCCGCGAGCTGAAATTCTATTGACGGACCACGGTTCTCAATTCTGCAGTAATCAGTGGAAGAGAGAGATTCAGGCCTTAGGACTGAAACATTACATGTCTACTGCCTATTACCCTCAAGCGGAACCTGCAGAGACAGTAGTGAAAAGTACAACCAGGATGTTAAGAAAGTATTGCCATAACAATCAACGTTATTGGCCAAGACATTTAAGTAAAGTAGAAAGATGCTTGAATAGTGCTAAACATCTTAGTACAGGGTTTTCAGCTTATGAGCTGCATCTGGGAGTTTCGTCCACTGCTGACGTTGCCAGAATATTTGAAATACCCGAAGTTGAACGGCCAGTAGATAAGGATTACTTCGTGGAAGTAGCACACAAGAACTTGAAGAAGAATGCAGCAGCCAGGAAGAAATATTTCGATGCTCATCATACTTTAGTACAATATGATGTAGGACAGTTAGTGCTAGCACGTGTATTTCCGAAATCTGATGCTTTGGCCGGAATTTCGAAGAAGATATTACTGATGTATTCTGGACCCTGGTTGATCCTCTCTAAAACTGACAAGAATGTGTATACTCTCGCTGACCCACAGACTAAAGTGGCAGTGATGAAAAGAAACGCTTACTTACTTAAGCGGTATAGAGAAAGAGAACCTGAAAGTCAGAGAAAAATACCAGCAACTGAAGAAGAGATTGCTGAAACACCGAAGAAGAACTGAGCTCTTCGTGTTATATTCATGTAAATATTTTGTTTTACGTGTAACATTAATAGTTGAAACTTTTGTGTATGTTTTATGCCATTAGATTATTATGGGAACAAGTTTTCTTTCATGTTTTTATTATGTATTAATCAGTATTGTTGTGTTAAAGTATTTTCTATTACGTCCGCACTTATTGTACATACTTGTGTGAAATGATGTATTTCGATAAGCTTTGATAGCTAAAGTATCTTTACTCTCAAAACATATCGAAAGGGGGGAATTTGTAAAGACCTAGTGCGTACGTTATTTAAATTTTGATATGCAAATGTCATATCAAAATCTTTGCATATCAGAATGGAAATTATATGTAAATATGTAACCACATATATTTTATATCAATTCATTTAAATATTTAATCATGCATAATTAGATGTTAAAAGCCAACAAGATGTACATGCTTCGTATTAAATTCCCATCATTTGATGGGAAGAGATGGAAGAACTTCGAGTACAAAGTTTTTTTTTTCTCTGGAAGAGCATTTCAAAATCTTCAAACTGAAGTTCAGCAAACTCATAGCCTCTAGCGGAACACACACGAACAGCAACTAAGATGGTACAACTGTTTCCAGCTTACTATGAGTTTCCAGACTAGATTTTGGACTATTCAGAAATAATTGTATGCAGGACTACAGCTATATGTCAAGGACTAGTGGATGAGAGATGGGTTGGCTACTCTCCAATATAGCGCCGTTCAGTCGTGTACATGGCTATTGTATACTAGTCACACAGCAGTGTTGTTTTTTTGGAACAATAAGGTGCGAGAAACTCTCTTGATGACGTATTTTGTCACCTTACCCGCCCTCCCCGCCACGGCTCTAGGCCGGTAAAAACGAAGCTATCGCCAGCTTCAACGCGGAGTAATATGTTTTTAAAATTGTGATTTGGTTTTCGAAAATTTGAGTTTATTCAAATTTAAAAGGTTCTTGGATGCATCCGTTTATAAATTATGATTATTTAACACGGTATGTCACATGTCCGACAGTATCACGTACTCTTTCAGTACGTTTTGACAGTACTATTTACAGGCAGTTGTTTGAGCTCGTTGAGCGGTGTTCGTCTGCAAAGATGGAAGGGGTTTTCAGCCCACCAACGTATCCGGAAGACATATTAATTAATTAATCACCCCTAAGGTAATGACAGTCATGTATTATAATGTAGGTATATAGTAAATTGTATAATGTTATTAATCTAAGGTTTGATCTTGCAGCATATTTGTTCAATAAGCAGGGATGAGTGAAATTCAGTAAAAGTTTGTGTTGAGATTACACCCCGCTGCAGACTGTGTTTGGGTATAGATGTCACTACCTGTCACGTGAGTTCTTGATGGAAGGGGGAACATGTATTTTTTCTAATATGTTTTGTTTTTCTGATTGTTTAAATAGTCTTCCGGTACATGACAAGTGTTGTGTTATATATCAAAATATTCAGAGAAGATCAAAGAATCATGTAAAGTATGTGAAACTCACCAGAGATTGTATATAAATGTAATATTAGGGCATAACAGTGGTGACCTATTTAGGAATTTCGGTTGTCACCAAAAGAGAGAGAGAACGTTGACCATAAGAAAACCGGTAGACTGAAGGTGAGTCTAGGTTTTTCAAGTTCCAGCGAGCCTAATGACTAGGATCGCAGGAGAGGTCACGAGACACTTCGTTAGGAACATCGAGTGACTTCACGTCGCTCAGGGAGACACTTCGTTCTTAGTGCATAGAACGTTTCATTTAGTGACATTTGTTTATCATGTCTTTGCTAGTGTAATAGCAGCTACTATGACATGTATCACATAGTGCTTAGATAGCAAAAAGGGGAAATATCTTCTCTATATGACCCCATCGGGAGTGTATTTTTTTTTAAGTAACTTGCTATAGTTACATTTGCGTACATATAGTTAGGGGTGTTTCGTTGTACACCAAGACCAACTATTATCTAAGAACATGTACGTATTATAAAGAGATTATTAACGAGTGTTGGTGGACTCACCGTGTGGCTCACATTTACAATGAGCACACTTCCAACCAGTTTGTTTTGTGTCTAATACACAAATATGTTAGAAGATATGTCATCAGAAGAAACATTTATTTTTTTTTTTAACCTGTGCATCACAAATTAGTGCACCACAAACAATTTTTCTTCTAACTTGTGAAAGTTAAATAGTGGGACTTTTTGCACCACAGAGCAACAAATACAGTAAGGCGTGACGAGCCTATGTCACCTTTACTGTAATAGTGATGACAGTAACTCTCAACTTGTAACAGAGAGATATCAATGCAGAGATCGACGAAGACAACATGATCTTCAAGGCTGATCATCAAAAACCGTAATATGTGGGATAAAATTACGTCACGCATATACGGAAGAATGCGTGCAGAGTGGAGGATCCAGACAACAGTGAAGACTGGACTCATGCAGGACATATCTGTGAAAACTACAAATTAAATCACGCGTGGACTAGAACTAACGGTATAAGTAAAACATATTGGCCACTAAAATGAGTATCATTTTTTTTTTTTTCTTTTCGTGCACAAGTGTTGTTTGTGAAATCGAGTGTAAATATTTCAAATTCAATTCCTCAAGGATCTATTAAATAGTTATGAAAATCTACTTATACGTCTGTTACATACTACAATCCCCGTACGAATCCTGAAGGTTTACTTGCTGCCTGGTGAGTACAAAAATATCTAAAATGTTTTGTAACTTCTGTTCTTTTCAGGTGGACTTCGTTCGGCGACTTCATTTAACTTACTGCTAATAGTACTCCTTGTTAATGTATTCTGTTGGTAATCCTTAGACTCAAGCTCAATGTTACATGAGTCGCTACTATTTCTGTAGCCCATGAGTCGCTTCGAGAGCGTACAATCAGGGTAGGGAAACATGAACTATGAGACCTATGTAGATCTCACAATCGGGATTTTCTGTTTAAGTTTAAAAGTAGCATAGATCTACATAGGGGCATTTTTGATTATTCTATCAAAATTAAATTTTTGTTTTTTAAAGAGTCTCAACATTTTTTTTTAACTCAGTCTCTACCGCAACCAAACAGTTCATAGTTCATGGAACCCACGAGGACAGACAGTCTTCTCAGGTGTGACGTGAGACTGCTGTCAAATGTAGAGAGAGAGACACACCTCACCATCACTGGTACGCCTTCCTCTTGTCTCTACAGAGCCTCACACAAATTTACATGCTTGACACTTCATGTCGTATGCAGATTTCAGCACACCTGTGCTTGGAAGGTAAATTCTTCATGTGTCACCGAGCCTGGGGCTCCTCACACCTTATTCAATTGACTCCCAAGCGTGGGGCTTGATGGACGTCTCCGTCCTTATACAATTGACACCCACCGTTGGGGCTTATTCAAACTACCCAAAAATGTCTACACATAAACCAATTCACAAACACCACATAACTAATCTAAAACATTAAAATCTATCACACATTTAAGGCTTATATCTTATTCACGCCTAAAATTTTCTAGTTTAATTTATCTATCTTCTATCAAAAGTATATAAAAAAAGTTATGTTTAAAATACAAAAGCTCTCGCAATATACCCCAATTAGGATAAACCTTAAGCATAACCACAATATTAAAGCTTCTTGATAAAGTACGCTGAAAAAATTAACATAATTCAGCATCTGAATGGTATCACCAATAGTAATAAATGACGCTTTCTCGGTAGGTCATAGGTCAGCCTGCACAAATTGATAAACTTTTACTAACTACGCCCTGCTACCCTTCATCATCTGAGTGTCCAGTTGGAATATTTGTTACCATATCCTTCCGCTATCACTTTCTTTTCACATCTATCACACACCATTAAAATTCTTCTGCGTCCTTTACACTTTTTTTCTTATTTAATCCATGATCGTCCCCTTCTCCATTTGTTCCTTCCACCAAATTGAATCTACGAGATTGTTTCCATACTAACATTTCGAACACTTCTAGTTCCTTTTACATGGCATCTCTCTCCAACTATGTCCTCAAATCTTGAAACCTTAATTTAATATATATCCCGTCCGATGACATACAACATTGATATTTTGCACAGTGACGTAAGTCGGGTGACAAAACAATATTCCATAATTACTTATATTTACAAAAACGGACGTGTATGTATGTTCCAGCGGAACTCCAAAACACCTGGAGCAATTTTAACCAAACTTCGGGCACATTTAGGGGAAGAGTGGGACGAGGTGAAAAAAATAATCGAAAACTGCCAATATTCGTGTCGAATATGTAGTTTTCCAAGTCGCTGGAATGAACAGTGACACTGGAGATGCCATTTAAATTCAAGTTCAGCCCACATTAGCACCCTGGAAGAGAAAGGGTGAAAGTGTGGCATGTAAAAATAATTGGAAATAACTCACGTTACTATCGAATATACAGTTCTCGATGTCGCCGAGATTAATAATGACACTCCTGATATCGTTAAGTCCAAGTTTAGTCCCCATCGACATGTGGAGTTAGAAGAGGGTACAAAAATAAAATTTCTCAAATAACTGAGATTAGTGTCGAATCCATAACTTGGGTTCGTCAAGCTATTAGGTTACAATTGCGAAGACACTGAATCTCAAGTTTAGACATGTATGGGCATGTCAACTGGATTGGGAATTTACAGCGACAACGCCAAAGGCGTTGCTCTCTCTCTCTCTCTCTCTCTCTCTCTCTCTCTCTCTCTCTCTCTCTCTCTCTCTCTCTCCCTCTCCTTTTTTTAATATAAAATTTGGATGAATGTGTATTCCGGTAACTCCGGAAGGCTGGAGCAATTTTAACCAAACTTTATAGACATACGACTTTCAATCTAGAACAAAAAAACTGTGGGACTAAGACATACCAAAGGATGGGAGTTGGAAGGAATGACATGTAAAGATAATGCAAAATGACAGTGTGAAATCCATAGTTTTCGGGGTCGCTGAATCTCGACTCGGCTTTTTCCCCCCGATTCTATGCATACTTCTCGATGTAATTATAAATTTAGTGATATTTTACAAATAACGGAAAGTAAACAAAAATTTTAAAAATCCAGTCTAACGTTCAAAGGGGGTTTTGAGGGTTTTACTTAAATTCGCCCATTCTAAAGACTCTTATTTCACTTTATAACTATATCATCTAGAAGCAAATTAAGCTATAAGCTGGAAAGTTTATTTAGTTCCAACACTTACACTATGACCATCTTTAAAACTATACATCACGGGAGGTGTCTGACTTCGATGCAGTTTCTTAATTATGTAATTATTTAAAATACTTTAGGGATGCATTCGAGTCGAGTCGAGTCGAGATTTAAGCCTGTCTCGACTCGTCTCGAGAAAATGTTGTCTCGACTCGTGTCTCGACTCGAAAATATGTTTCTGTCTCGACTCGTGTCTCGACTCGACAGTCTCTGTCCCGACTCGACTCGAATTCGAGTCGAGACGTCTCGAAATTCGAGTCGAGACAAAATGTACGAGTTAAAATATACGCACACATCAGCCAGACCATCATGACTACCTACCTAATTGTCAGTATGTCGACTTTTGGCATGGATAAAAACGGCGACACGTCTTGGCATACACGCAATGATCCTTGATAGGTCGCTGGAGAGAGCTGGCACCACATGTGCTCACTCAGGTTACCTAATTCCCGTAAATTCCGGGAAGGGGGGCGATGTGTTCTGACGTCACGTTCAATCACATCCCACAAGGGACATCACTCAAATGTCCGGCTCCAATTTCAATGAAACTTTTTTTGCTGATAGAAGGCATGTATGCATCATTACTTGTGATGGCAAATTTTTGCCATGTTATATGTTTTCTATTTTTTTTAAATAACTTTTAAGAGTTGTGATGTGGTTATTAGAGATTACTACAGAAGTCTCTTACTACCCTTTGTAAACGGAGCGTTAATGAAGAAAAGCGAAGAAAAACCATGTGGATACATATAACTCCTGGGGGGAAGTCGTAAGGTAGATATGACCTTGATGGCAGCCATCTTGAAATCCGCCATTTTGAATTAAGGTCAAGTTTTCAAAATGGGAATAGGGAAATATGATACATAATTTCGGGCTAGAATTTAATTAGAAAAGTAATGGTGAGGTTAGTTTTAAGATACACCCATTTGGGGGAAAGTTACAGGCATATTAATTGTTTTTACTTACTGTGTGCGTAAGTCCCTTCTTACTTTCGTCTCAAGACCTGTAAATCGATCGCAACGGCAGAGTCCGGTTTCGCACTAGTGTTTAGAAATCTTTAAACTCACTTGAGGCAATATTTGTGGATTATTGCCTCACACACACACACACACACACACAGAATCAGAGTCCTCACACACCAAGGGTGAGAGCTGTGCCACTGAGTCACAGCGGCCACGGGGCTAGGTCGAGTCCACTTTACGTTCATAGTTTCTTAGTACATAAATGTTACGATTATGAAATAGATTTTCCTTAATGAGCTGCATAAAAACAAAAGCTTTCGAAATGCATTAAACAATTAGCTCGATTTGAGTGTGAACTTAAAGTTATATCAGAGTGTAAATACGGATACGCACCAAAGCTCGAAAACTTAATACACTATTTTTCTTATATAGTCAGCATGTATCAAGCAATCGTTCAGCTTTCATTTGAGAGGATGGAAATCGACTATGGATTTGACACTAATGTCGATCAATTTGGATTACTTTTACTACATGTCTCGCTAAACGCCCCCCTGAGACCCCCAGGTTCCAATTTTGACAAAAACGCTTCGCCTTAGACTGGGACCTGGACCAAGGTATCCGTGACCAAAATTTGGTAACTCTCGGTCAACTTGTCTGGTCCCCAGGTCGGTCCCAGTAAACGTTCCCCCCGAGACCCCCCTGGTTCGAAATTTAAAAAAAACGCTTCGTCTTGATCTGGGGCCTGGACTAAGGTACCCGTGACCAAATTTTGGGAACTCTCGGTCCACTCGTCTGGTCCCCAGGTCGCACACAGACAGACAGACAAACACACAAACAAACTCTTTATTTTATTTATATTAGATAAGATATACTATGTAAAATAGTCTCGTATCATAATATGTGATATACAACAAATGTTACATTATATATTATCCGTAGCTTGTGATATGCTGCAACATATTAAAGCCTCAGAATAGTTGGGCAAGCGAATAATCCAAAAGTTACGTAGCCCTATTGCGTTCATGGGAACGAAAACACAATAATTATAACTATGCTAAATTACTATAGACTACCAACTGCTCATTCAGAGAATTTATGAAGTTCACTTTATCGCAATAGTTTTATACAAACTAGATTTAGACTACGGATAATAGTTTTATACAAACTAGATAATCAATTTTGCAGTACAACCAAATACAACGACATTAACTATTAGTTCTAATTAACTGAATTGAGCTGAAAATTAAATCTTGATCTTTAAAGATTAACTATTAATTTTATGCGTTCTGTACCTTTCTGAAGGAATAAAAGCTGGAATTGGTTTCAAGGCTGTTTCTGAGTGAATAACTCTAACTAACTCTAACTCTATGGCCTATGGAACCCGGAGGTTCAGTGCCGCGTTCACAAAAGCTCTCCACTGACTTCTATCCTTAGCTAATTGGATCCAGTTTCTACTTTGTATTCCTATCTCTGCGAGATCCATCTTAATATTATCCTCCCATCTGCGCCTAGGTCTTCCTAATGGTCGTTTTCCTATGGGTCTACCAGTCAAGACTTTGAAAACGTTTCTACTTTCTTCCATTCTAGCTACATGACCAGCCCACCTAAGCCTCCTAGACTTGACGACCCTAACAATGTTGGGTAAACCGTATAAACTATGTAGTTCCTCGTTATGAAGCTTTCGCCATTCCCCATTCTCGTTCCTCTTGGGTAAGAATATTCTTCTCAGGATCCTGTTCTCAAATACATTCAGTCTATGTTCTTCCCTCAGAGTAAGCGACCATGTTTCGCAACCATACAGAACAACAGGCATGATTATCGTTTTATATATTTTAAGCTTCAAATTCCTCGACAGAATTCGCGACGACAAGAGACTTTGAACCGAATAGTAACACGAATTCCCTGCTTTTAGTCGACATTTAATTTCTTCGTGAATATGATTTTCATCTGTTAATATTGATCCTAAATATTTGAAAGTATCCACTTTATCAAAAGTATTATTTAATATTTTAACGCCTCCACAATTTGCCGTATTACGGTCCCGACGCACTTCCATGTATTTAGTTTTCTCTGCATTTACTTCTAAACCCATGTCCCTGCAAGCGTTTAATAATATCTCTGCATTTATTTCTACTGTTCTCCTATCATCCCCTATTAAATTTACATCATCAGCATATGCCATAACCTGGTGAATGCCGTTCAACTCTAGGCCCTGTTTGCTATCTTTGATTTTCCTTATGGCGTATTCCAGCACAAAGTTAAATAATAATGGCGACAACGCATCTCCTTGTTTCAGGCCATTTTCGACGTGGAAGCTCGTGGACAAAAATTTTCCTACCCGGACTTTACTTTGGGATTCACTTAAACATATCTTAATTAATCTAATTAGCTTTCTCGGTATTCCAAGCTCTGTAAGAACGTTGTATAATGTTTCTCTCCTAACCGAGTCGTAAGTCTTTCTAAAATCAATAAATAGTTGATACCGGGGTACTGTATTCCCACTTCTTTTCGAGTATTTGGCGAATAGTAAATATTTGGTCGATAGTTGATCGATTTCGTCTAAATTCGCACTGATAATCTCCAATAATTTCATCTGCGTATGGGGTCAATCTTGCTAACAGAATATTTGAAAGGATTTTATAGGATGTTGACAGAAGAGAAATGCCTCGATAATTATTACAGTCAGTTTTGTCGCCTTTCTTGTGAATTGAAACAATGATTGACTCTTTCCACTCTTGTGGCAATTCTTCCTTGTTCCAGATAAGGAGAATGCGTTTGTGTATCTTGTTCCACAATTTTTCGCCTCCAGCTAAAATTAACTCAGCCGGAATTTCATCTACACCCGGAGATTTGTGTTTCTTTAATTTCTTTATAGCGGCTTCCACTTCTATTCGGTTGGGTTCTGGAATATACGGTTCTGCGGTGTGTATCTCCTTTTCTCCACGCGCATTAGTTTTTGGCTGCGTGTTCAGCAAATCGTCAAAGAAATCTCTCCATCTATTTAAGAAGCTATCCGTATCAGTGAGAACTGTCCCGTCAGATTTCTTTAATATATAAGCACGAGGTTGATAGCCTTTCTTAAATTCGCTGATCCCCTTATACATGTCCCGAATATTTTTATTTTTACTATTATCTTCAAGTTCCTTAATTTTAGCTTTGAAAAAATCCCGTTTCTTTGTTCTAAAAGTTTTGGAAGTTTCCCGCCTGATATCTGCGAAATTTTGTGTAGTTATTTCATTCGGATTTTGTAGCCACCGTAATTTTGCCTGTTTTCTCTTCTCTGCTAGTTTAATGCATTCTTGGTCGAACCATGGTTTGTTCCTACGTATTTCCGCGTGTCCCAATTTTTCTATTGCTGAACTTTTAATGCTATCTCTAATTTCAATCCAAGTATCCTCAACACTAGTGCACTCCGAGTCTTCTAAAACCGCGAATCTATTCGAAACTTCAATCTGGTATTCCTCTCTTACCTGGCTCTCTTCTAATTTCTTTAAATAAAATCTCTCCGTTTTCGGACATTGAGTATTACCTTTATTCAACGATAATATCTCCCGTATTATCGCTGCTACCAGGTAGTGATCAGTGTCACAATCAGCCCCTCTAAACGACCGGACGTCAATTATGCTAGATTGTCTTCTTCTATCTACTAAAACGTGATCAATTTGATTATGTGTTTTTCCGTCCAAGTGTATTTATGAACGTCGCGATGTGGGAATTTTGTACTCTTCACGATTAGGTTTTTGGATGTTGCAAAGTTCACGAGTCTAACACCGTTATCATTACTTTCCTTATGCAAACTTTCGTTCCCTATAATCGGTTTGAAAATATCCTGTCGTCCTACCTTCGCATTGAAATCCCCTAATAGAATCTTCATATGGTATTGCGGGAGTTGGTCAAATATCCGTTCCACTTCTTCGTAAAAACTATCTTTTATATCGTCACCCTTATCTTCAGTTGGAGCATGTACATTTAAAACAATAATATCACACCACCATCCCTTAAGAGTAATAAAAGAAAGTCTGTCAGTAACAAATTCAACCCGTTTAATTGCTGGTAATATTCGTTTGTGAACGAAAAACCCTGTTCCTAACTGGTGATTTTTATTTCCTTCCCCGTAAAAGAACGTAAAATTTCCGGAATTATCGGATCCATTTCCTTCCCACCTAACTTCCTGAACTCCTATTAAGTCCATCCTGTATTTCTCTAACTCACTCGTTACAGATTTTAACGCGCCTGCCCTATAAAGACTTCTAATATTCCATGTTCCAAATCTCATGTCCATTTTCTTTTGCTGATGTCGTGCCAAGTTATCAGTCCTTGTCCGAGGCTTTTGTGAATGTTTCTGAACAAGTACCTTTTTTTACAGGATGAGGGTGTTAGCCTTACCCAAACCCCCAAGCTGGAGGACCACTCCTAGTCGTCTGTCCGCGACTGCTTATTCAGTATATTCGCAGGTAACCTCTATATCTAGATGCCTTCTCCTCGATCCGCAACCTGAGGACGCACCATGCCGTGTTGACAGGAACGCGATATACACGGTTTCTGAGTGAATACTTTCTTCAAAATAATATTAAAAATTATAGAAAGATTTTCGAGACATTCGAGTCGAGTCGAGATTTTTAAGAGCCGTCTCGACTCGACTCGTGTCTCGACTCGAAAATTCGAGTCGAGAAATACGTTTATCTCGACTCGTCTCGAATTTTACAAAGTGTGTCTCGACTCGAATCTCGACTCGAATTCGAGTCGAGTCGAGTCGAGATTCGAGACATGTCTCGACTCGAGTGCATCCCTAAAATACTTACTGACCTTACACGTCTCTTGTGATGTGAACTTTAGCCTACGTAGTAAATTATACTGAATTCCTTGTATTTACATACCTGGAAAATAAATTAAAAGCTCACAATTAGATGGACTGTTTAAAAACTGACTCATTAAATAGAACAACTAAATCCCTAATTTATTCTACGAATTTATGCCATTATTTTCTTAGATTGCCGTGATTTTTTTTCAATAACTTCTAAGTGTAAAACGAGAAATAAAAGTGAGGGTGAAAATGAAATGAAAAAAGAAGTATTTTCATAAAACAAAAGATTAAGAAACATTTCGTGTGAAGCGTGGTACTTCTATACTGAAGTAGTTTGTTAATAGTAGAGTTACCAGCCTTGGCCACTGAATTCGTTGGCATTGCCAGGTAAAGCTGTTGTATAACACATGCACAGTACATTACGAAACTGTTTAAAGTAACCTTGAAAAATTCTGTACGTAACTGTTGTATGATAACGGAAGTATACAAGAGCACGTTTCTCAGTCTTAAGAAATTTGTACGATACTGTGTTACAATCCATTTTATCAAATTACAATTATTTTTTCACAAACTTTAATTGCCTTCTAGAGCAATTTTTCATCCAAATACTGTATTTATGAACAACCAAAGCACACGCCTCAACAAGAATAAGGACAGTTCTGTGAAAAGACGCAGGTCAGGCCAGCCGACCGCGAGATTCGAACCCAGATCTTCCAATTATGAAAACAGAACGTCAACCATCACTTATGCCTGTTACGTTAATATTACAACGTTCTGAATTCGTGTTTCACGTTAATCAATGTCAGAATTTGTAATCGATATATAAAGAAAACAGTAGTGGAAAGCACTAAAGAAATAACTGAAGCAAACTGACAGAAAGCAATTATACATTTGTCGCCTTTTTACATGGTGACAAATTGATATAACCTATCTTACAGTTATATTGCACTTTACTCGATCCTGATCCTGAAATAGCATGAAATTAGCTGATAATATGATGACAGTAAATTTGCCTTGTAGTCACTTGGAGGCTGATCGAAGGTATTACTTTGATTTACCAGTATCTAAAGTTACGCTTTGTATGCCAAATGAAATTACGGTAGTACGGTAGTAAATTGTGTGCGCGCGTGGATCCGTGTTCAATTCCTGGTGAAAGGTATAATATTTTCAATGTTGACCCAGCAAGTGGGATAATTACAGTTATTTGCGTTACAAAGTACCGAACTTTGGTTTAAAATGCCAATAATATTGGGGTTGAGAGTCGATATGCTGATTAGGTATCAAGTTGAACGTCTGTCATTTGGCAGGCTACAGATTTTTCAGGGCTGAAAATACTAGTTTAGTACTCCAAGAGAATCCACGCTCATGATTTTCGGTTTCTTAGCTAACGTGCCTGACTTTTAGAGTTTGAGATATCCCAGATTCGATTCTCTGTAGAGGGTTTTTATTATTATTATTATTATTATTATTATTGATTGTAAAACTAAGCACAGTTAATTGAATTACCAAATAATCTAATTGATTATTCCTAGAAACGAAAAATAATAGCGTTGGGAGCCAATGCTCTGAATGAGTCACCTGTCAGACCACAGCTCTTTGTGGGCAGTAATCCCAGAAGGTTTATAGTTTGCATCGTCTTGAATAATACATATCGTATATTTGGCCTCAAGTGGAATTCACTATTCCATGTCCGTGCCTGAGTTGTCCACCATCCATCCATTAAAACCAGGTCCAGTTTAAATTGCATGTGTATTTTAATTAAGGATGGACAAAACTGTTTTTATAAAACCGGAAACCGGTTTCTAGAAAAATCGAAATCCGAAGAACCGACATTTGTTTTATCCAAAAACCGGTTCGGTTTTTCACCAAAAACTGTTTTGGTGAAAACTGATTCGGTAAACAACTATGTGGAAACGGAATCGGTTTCCGGAGAACGAAACACTATTCTGGTCAAACAACCAGTTTTGGAGATTATATATATATATATATATATATATATATATATATATATATATATATATATATATATATATATATATATATATATATATATAATATAAAAACAGGTTTTGAAGAAAACAAACTGGTTTCGGCGAAAAAGTTTTTTTAATTTTAAAAAAGCGGTTTCGGTTTTCCTGAAAACCGAAAAACCGGTGTGTCCACAACTAATTTTAATTGAGGTTGAAATTAAACTTCAAGACATTCTATTTATTTATTTATTTATTTAACAAATTGGCAGGCAAGGATTTGCAACACTAATCCAAGAAAGACAACAGACCGTTATAAACAAAATGTAGACTAACGGCCTTGAACAATATGGCAGTAAACAAGCTTTGTGTTTTCGTGCGATAGTAAAAGCTGTTATTTTCTAAGTGAAAACACACCACATGGAATTACGTCTCCTACAAATTCACAAAGAAATTCTCTATAACACAATACACAATTTGTTGTATAAAACAGCATAAGCATTAATGATCGGTTTATTATATCAAGCGAAAAAGCTCTCACGATTCAGCATAATCATAATTCTTCTCGTGTGAAGACTGCATATTTTCCGTGGACTTTTTTTTTCTTCATTCCAGACGCATCACAGGAATCTCTTTCTCTAGAACAAGCAGCCAACGATACAGATACAATTGTATGTATTGAACAAAAATGGAACGGACGTACGGTATGTAGTGAATTAGTTTATATTATAACAATGCACCATTGACACAAAATCAGATTCGACAACATTTACTACACTAATTCGAAGTAGTAGTAGTAGTAGTAGTAATAGTAGTAAAAAAAAAAAGATTAAGGAACTCTTAAGCTATCGGAAACAGAGAGTCTAGGATGCCTTTCCGATACTGGAGTTTCCTTTTTGAGAAGTGAAATTTAGTTTTATTTATTTATTAAAACGAAGTGCGATTATAAATTCTTCATAGGTACGAAGTAGAAATGCCCTTAAGATACGATCCAAAATGAAGAAAGAAAAGATAATTCACCCCTTTGAATGAACACACCGCAAGAATAGAAAAACATCTTTCAATTTAATGTCCTACGATTATGCCTTTTAGGCTAAAGAAGTGAATTATGGAAGAATTGGTGAAATTATGTGGGAGGAAACGGGAGTACCCGAGAAAATCCACGTTGTCCACCACAAAGTAACTTGGGCGGGGATCGAACCGGGGACGCTACGCACCTCAGGTAAGCGTTTTACTATTAGCCCCCGGACCTGGGAGGAGGACAATACCAGGAACAGGTAACCATAGAAACGAGTTAACAGATTTAAGGAAGAGAGGCACTGTCTACAGCCTTCTCGGTACGAAGGGAAGTAATGACAGTTCATCCTAATATTAGTACTGCCTGGATTAAAGAATCCCGAAACTGTGTCAAGCACACTGATTAGATAAGAAGACATACAATAAATATCACAATAACCCTCACAAATCTTTTGGCGCCATATACCCTGATAATGTACCGACGACAAAATACAGAACACACTTCAAAACGATTAACAAATATACTTTCTTCTTTTAACACTGTGGTAATAAAAATGATATCTGCTGCAAGACAATAATGTCTTGCACTAACAATATTCTGAATATCTTATCTTGTGGTGTTAAATTATAGCATCTTTTCTACTAGTTTTTTTTTTTTTAAGTTTCGTGTCACATTTATTGTACTTTTTACCTTTTTTTCTAAAATACGATGGCTTATCTTTAATATATTATAAACAACTCATCTGTAAAGATTATAAATAAACTTTCATCGTAGTTTTCAGTATTGTGGTTATAACTTCGAAGTACTGTATTCACGATGGCAATATATAAGTTATTTTTACAGTAGAAACATGGAATAGTGTAATAATTTTTACGTCAGCTATTTAGAGAAACAATATTCAAGCAATCAGTTCATTAGTACGTAACTCACGAAATAGTAGTATCTGACATCACTCCGCCTATTTTATGAATTAAGAGTAAAAGTTTACTGAGGAAGATAACTTTCCTCTGAAAACTACCCCTTAACTGGTTTCTGAAAATGCAGACCAAGTTGAGCACTTTTGTTGAAAATAACGTAAAAACATCAACATACCAATAAATATTAAAAAAAAAAAAAAAAAAAAATCACGATTTTCTGTTCATCTAGAAGTCGCAAACTTATGGGCACTGTAATCTTGTATCTGTAATAAAGTCGTTATTTGTCAGTTAATGGACCATGGCCACATGATTTACCTGTTAATAACTCAATTTGGGGCAAACCTGCAGATATGGTAGTCTTTTTTTTTTATTTTTTTTTTTAATTTTCAACAAGAGCAGTACCTGCAAAGAAATCAATTCCTACTTTACTCAATAACAATAATAATAATATATCAGCAAACTTCAAAACATTTAACATTTACGGGTTGCATGAACATCTAGTTCAAAATACTTAAAATTTCTCAATCCTTATTATAAATACAAGATGCCTCCCGCTAAGAGCTTTCGCTAGCTGTGCTGCCTCTTACTTGACGCCGAGATGCTGTTAGCGTGCAGGCAATTTGCAGACAAGCCGAAGGTTTCGGGGAACAACTAGTAATAATAGTAATTAATAATTGTGAAGGAGTAACAGTATTTAACAAACATCAATTTCCTCAAATCATAGTGTGTTAATATGTCTAGGCCTCTTCTGGGTAAGAACTATGAGTTCTTATGTGTCCAGGCTTACAAGATTATGATTGGCTATATCTATGACTGATATTCGAAAAAAGAACCATTTCCGTACATTACAATAATCCTATCAATTATCCACATATTCTTATTCAGAATTTGAGCCATTATTAAATACGATGCGTGAATAATACGGGAAGAACCAAATCTCCAAGGATAATCAATTAACATCGTATAAGACTTATCACTAGATACTCGATTCAATATTGAAGCTACGCAATACTGTTCAGTGACACACAGGAAATAAACTTGGGATTACTTCCTTCCTTGTTTCAGGTTGCACAACGTGACAATCTACACGCTTAGATGACTGAAATAAATAAGAAGTCCTAGTACTGCTATTGCATGATATATATATATAAAAAAAAAATCCACATGTTAATTTCATTTATAGAGCTGCAGAAGTTGTACATTGTTAATCCTTTCTGAAAGATATAACACAATTTGTTACGTCACAACACTACGGAATAGGTTGGAAAGTTAACTGAATTAAAAGACAAGTGACTTTTGCCCAATTGATCAAGTTACTCAATACATAAATATAATATAAATTACACAGGAAACAATCAGTACAGTATTTAACATCTTCGAGTACTTTAGCACAGAGAATCTTTATTTTCCTTCTTCAAAGATGATGATGATTACTATTATTGCAGAAGATGACCAACATTTTTAAGTATTCAGCTGACTTTTCTGTATGTTTAAGAAAAACCGTGGTTGGAGTTTCTTAGTGAAGTAGTGACAATGCAATTTCAAAACCTCTATTGTCCACTTATAGAACTTTAGCGAAAGTATTTTTCTTTTTCTTTTTTAATTTCTGCACCTGAAAATAAATTTTGTAAATATTTGAATATATTAAATGGGACAAATTAGCTGAAACTAGGTATTAAACCACAAATAAGGGGGAAAAAAGAACTCCTTTTTCCAATAAAAATGGACAAAAGTTGTTTTGTAATTGCGCGAGTGCTTATCTTTGCACCCATGTCCTCTTCGTTTTAGTTTATGTTGATTATTTCGACCCGCGCGGGAGTTTCTTGCCTCTTACACGCTGGAACTCTCATTTTCATTATATAACCAACTAAAGCTCTTCTTATCTATGGTCCACGAATAACATGTTTGCTTGAGCTTACTTTTTTTTTTTTTTTTTTTTTAATCACTTCCACTTTCTCCACGTTGCATCTTTGTGTTTTTCAGGTGTTTCGAAAGATTCGATTTTCGGACACCGTTGTGTTTGGTAATCTGCATCTATTCTCACAGTTTAGAGTATGCTTCTTCTCGCCGTGTATGTATTACCCATCTTGACAGGTAGAAGATATTTCATAGGTAACTGCAGAATCCAACCGATTAGCATAAAAATACTATAACCTGTTATTTTTTTCTCTATATTCTTTGGGGGGTATCAATGCTATTTTAAAACTGTGCTTCCTGAAAACTTCTTGTAATGTGTTCGAAACCGCATGAAATAAAGGAATTGCTACCCATTTCACAGTATTATCATTTCTTTTAACACTGTCTGCTTAGAGCTGTGGTCTAATCTGATGTAATCATTTTCTGAAGTGTCAATCCAGTAAAATTTTCCCTCTAATGTTAAATAAAGAGTTGTAATTCGATTGTTCTGTAGTTATTCTCGGAATCGAGATTCTCTGAACGGAATTTTCCAAAGTTAGCTTTTATATTACTTGTGTGTCGAAATTGCATCACTGAGTGTTTCATCTCCTTTTCTACATATGACCAAGTCCAGGAATTTTAAACTGTAGTTAATCTCAACATGAAAACCCTGGACAGAAGTTGCAATATCATCGACACTTTCACCGTCGTCACCAATCACCGAAGACGAAGCAGCACACAAAGACCTAAGATGTATATGCTGTGTAACATGGAGAAACTTTTGTTTACCAGTATAAATATTTTCAAAATTTACTTGATATGTAATGAATTCCCAAACATCCTATCTCTGACCTATGACTTGACAAGGCTGGAAAGATCGGTGAAAAATCAAAGTTCAACATGTTTGCTTGAACTTCTTACAGGATACAGAAAAGCGAAGTATAAATGAGTTTGAATACTTTTTCAGTTTACTGATAATACTGCTCTTCAAGACGCTTACGTGGGGCGTTCAATAAAGATGTGGCCTGACCCACTTCCAGTTGAGAGAGCTACTTGATGTTTTGTGAAGAGCTTACTCCTTCTCCACATAGCCACCACGAAAATTGACACAATTCTCTCACCGGTGTTTCAATGCATGTATGCCATTCTTGTAAAATTGTGCAGGTTGCTCTGTGAACCATGCTGATTTTGCAGAAATGAGCTCCTCAGTTGAAGAGAAACGTTTTTCCCTAAGAAATCTCTTCAGCGTGGGAAAGAGGAAGAAGTCGCACGGTGCCAGATCAGGCGAGTACGGGATATGCGGCAAAATTTCGTACTCACAAGTGGCTGCTTGTCTCCTGGCAATGTCAGCATTGTGACACGTGCATTGTCCTGAAGCAGGAGCACACCTTTCGACAGTTTTCCTCGTCTGGATGTTTTGAGCTTCTTTCGTAACTTTTGTAGCAGGTCACTGTAGTACTGTTCAGTAATTGTGGCACCCTTGGTAAGATAATCAGTCATGATGATGCCCTCACAATCCCAAAAAACACTCAACATCACTTGCCAGTTGATGGCACCACACGAGCCTTTTTGGGGGCTGGTGACCCCCTGTGACACTACTGCTTGGACTCCATTTTGGTCTCGGGATCTAACGTATGGATCCATGTTTCGTCCTGTGTAATAAGACGGGAAAAAGTCCTTTGGCTCACGATTGCACAGTTCCAAACATTGCTTTGATGCTTGCACGCGTTGTTCCTTCTGAAAAGGTTGCAGCAGTCTTGAAATCCACCTGACACTCAATTTTGACAGGTGCAGATGGTCATGGATGATTGTTTCGATGGATCTTACACTTATGTTGACCTGTTGGGATAGTTCCTGGATAGTTATTCGTCTGTCTTCTAGGATTAATGCCTCTACTTGTTTCACAGGGTCATCATCAATGGCTGATTGAGGCCTTCCTGGACTGGGGTCATTTTGCACTAATGTCCGACCACATCTAAATTCATTGTGCCACTGTTTCACCATGCTGTAGGATGGGGCAACATCACCATACACATTGGTCATCTTGGGCGATTTCCCCTTAAAAAGCAGGTAACGAATCACGGCTCTGGCCTTAACTTTGTCTATAGTTACACCTTGTCATGGATTAGGATATGTAAACAAGGAAACGGTTTAGGTTAGAAGGCTGATATTTTGCAATATCTCTATACAGATATGTACCATTGCACATTAATAATATCTGTAACCTATCTCAACTGGAAATGGGTCACGCCACATCTTTATTGAACGACCTACGTACATTATAATATACGTACGTATATACCTGTGTTACTCCTGGTTTAAGCAAACTCAGTTTAGAATCCACTCTAACGGTAAGTCCCTTCTACCCCAGTCTCGGTGCTGAAACAGGGCGCATAACTTCAAACTTACAAACCATTAAAGGTCACGTATTTTCGAATTCAATGACTTTAACCCTTTATTTTTGTTTGAACGGTTTTAACTAGTGTTTCAAGTATAAAAGGACCTTAGACACACTGAATATTATAAATCGCAAAAATGCATTATCTATTGTGACTTAATCATTGAGTTATAGGATCTCAAAATCGTGTCATTAGATCAATTTTCCTAACCAAGAAGAAATTTGCATATTTTAAGTAATTCAAGAAATGTCAGTAACATTCTACTTATCAATAATGCATATATTGTGAAATGTACACTCATGTCCAAAATTATTGTCGCATGTCTATAAATACGTTTTTGTAGGAATATAATTTGATAACGAATTCTCCCGGTATTTCTTATAATGTTAGTATATGTATAATCGGCAAAAACATGTATGTGGCAAATTTCATGTCAAAAGAGCAGTAAATAAGAACAATAAAACGAAAATAAATCTTTCTTGTCCATTTAGCAACATTTTGTTTTACTCACTCTAATTTTCGTATTTATTATTCTTTTCCTATGGAATTTACCACAAATATATATTTCCCGATTATACACATAGTATCAGTATTAAAAGTATCCTGCAAAAGCATTATCAAATTATATTCTTACAAGAAGACAGTTATAGATATGCGACAATCATTTTGGACATGAGTGTACACTATGAAGCGACTGCTCGAAACCTGTTCCTATATACCAGTATGCCATACCGCCACTTTTTTATTTCATTACTTTTCATAAGGCACTTTTAGAAGCAAAAATTCTATACCGGGGTATTAAATTTATTTAATATGGATTTAAAATTCCAGAATGAAAATCATTACTGTATTTTCATCAGCTTAAGAAGTACCTGTAAATCTATTTGTTGATACAAAGAAAAGTAACACTATATTACTATTTTTCTCCTTTGTGCTGGTTGTTGAAGGAAGCTGAACTTGCTACATAAGGAAAAGCCCAAAAATAAAATAATCGAAATATCTTTCACTGTTGTATTCAATTGAAAAGTATTTTTTTTTTTTTTTTTAACATTTTCTATAGACTAGTAAATTCAAAGTTTCCGGAAAACTTTATTTACAGCAATCCTCGATTTTGTTTAACTCATTTCAGATGCAAGATCTGAAAGGTAAGGTTGGAACATACAGAATATGTGTTACTAACGAAGTTTAAAATTTATTAATTTTCCCGTTTCAGAAAATGATCAGGTTTATTGAGAGAATATAGTGAAATTAAAGAAAGCTAGAAGTATACTTATTGATTATTTTACGTATCTTTCTTTACCTTTGTACAAAATTATTTCAAAAAACAATGCGGAAGAGCTGGTTGCTAAGGAATATTGCACTAGAATAACTAACCCTTCCAAACAATGTTTTACTTGTAATAAGTTTACCAAGTCCAAACGCATAAAGACATTCGATACTAGCGCATGCCAACTAAACGAGGTTTCTGATTCAACCATGCTCATCGTTGTAGAAACAATGTCTCGCTTCGTTCCAGACATTTACAAAGTGAATACTATGTATAATATATGCATTCAGGAACATTTGCAACAAATGTTCCAACTTAAAATGCGTATGACATAAGCATACAAATATTGCAGCCTAACTATCAAACTTCCATTTTGCATGGCAAAATGCCAGTTCAAAGCCTTTTATACGCTGCATTTATATAAAGAAACATGAAGATTCGAGTCATTGGAGTTATACTTTTCTCGATTCTACTTCGAACAACTAAGAGCAAAACGACATCCAAATGAAAATATTTTTGGTAAGTAACAAAAGCTAAAAAACAAAATTTTCAACACTTACTTATCTGTAAGTTTTTTCTTCTACAAGAAAAAGGGGCTCCTGCTTTTTCTCAACCATAGAAATGTTTGATATTCGACAATCCCAACGTAACTATCCCTCACGCACTGTACTTGAAAGTTATAAACAGTGTAATTCAAAATCAATCAAATCAATCTCAATCTCTCTCTCTCTCTCTCTCTCTCTCTCTCCTAATCAAACAATGAGTTTAGTTGTGGAAGTTTCATTTCGATGAATAATGTAATTTTTGTCTTCAGACACGTAATCCATTTCTGACTGAAAGGGAGGACAGAATAGCCTTTGAAATATTTCGTTCAATAAAGAAATAATCTGACACATCATGTATTATTTTTGTGTAAGTGTTAAGTAATATTTTTCTGATTTTTTACCGAATATGTGTCAAATGCAAACTTCATAATAGAGACAGTTTACTTAAGCTTTCAGGTACTAGCTTCTCTTAAATGTACAGTAGGTCGAGTAACTTTGCATGCAGAATAAAAGCAGGATGGCAAGTATCCTTTTTCTCGAGATTCGGAAAGGTGTTTGAAAAACAAAGTAGCTGAATAAAGGAATAGATTGACAATCAAGATTATGGAAACCAGTTATCCAAGAGTGAAAGTATTGTTTTAGTTTAACGTCCCATGACTATGTTATTTAGGCTAAAGGAGATAATGATTAATGATAGTAAATGATTATGAAATTAATTTCTTGAGCTTTCCCCACCGGGAATCGAACCTAGGATCACGTAAACCAACGGCGCAAGCACTAGCCACTAGACCAGCGGAGAGGACTACAATGATTAATTATATTTCATTATACATTTAGTCACTTGAACATGTCAATATTCGTACGACATAAAGCTCTTTGTCAAGAATTAAAATAGACTAATTTTATCTAGGATAACTTATAGAACGAAAATCCTGTACACGGTAAGCAATTTTCTACTTTCGCTCTATATATATTAAGCACACATGTATAAGACAAATAATTTAGATGGAACCTACACAATCGAATTAAGTGTTTGCAAGTGGTCAAAATTCAGATATTTATTTACATTCAATTACATTATGTATATTCAATCCGATTGTATATATTCAAATCTTCTGATAATACAAATAGTACCAGGGTTGACTGGTTTAAACCAGTATTTTTCTTTTTAATAGGTTTAAACCAAAACAGTAAATTTATAAGCAAAAGTATCACAAATCGTATGAACTTTATGGTAAGCTTCCGCATATCTCAAACCATCTTCATATCTTATTATACATTACAAACCCACAAAATACAATGTAAGTAATTACTGATATCAAAAATGTATATGCTTCCGCATATGAATATATATGAATGTTTCAAAGCCAGAGTGAGCTCAAATGATTCGTATCTTTATTCACTTCTTTTATTGATATGCAAACTAAATTAAGTCGCTGTATTTCTGACTCAGTGAAGTAACTTGGACTAAATTAGATCTTCTATACTCTAGTTTTTTGAAATTGTCCATTTATTTTAATAATGTGTATAACTGCAGAGATTTCACTTGTGCAATTTTGTATCCTCTTGTCCTTCTGAAGTGATACTCAAAATATTCATAAGTACGCAAGATCAGTCGAACGTACTTATTTCTATCAGATGTCCTCCGTGGATTAGTCGGTGGGCTCGTTGCCTTTGTAATCATGAGGCCCGGACACGAGTCCAGGTAGCGGGTGCAAACCCAGTAGTGGTCGGATCCTACTTTAAACTGTAGGTCCCGTCCTTTATAACCCCACTGTAGCATATTTGACCTAGAATGTAAAACAAAGGGTGGAGATGGTTCATTACGATGCCCACACAAGGTGTGTTCTAATTTCATGTGAGCCTTCAGAGTTCGGTTCAAAGCCTGAACAAATGACAGGTAAAAACTGAAGCTGATACAAAAATCGCTATTTACATTGGGGTATACACAACTTCACGAGTGGACGAGTCAATCACAGACGTCCATATCACTTAAAGACCATCTAATAGTGTACACATTTATTTTTCCAGAATGTCTTGTACAAGGGGAATATTCTTGTTTCACTGTAAAAATATTCCTAAAATATCCCATGTTAAGCTGTAAGTCGAAGTATCCTTTTCATCACCGAGATTACACGAGAAGTTCCAAAGAAGGTAAAGCAGGAAGAAACCACTATTCAACCATCAAATTAAAAATAAGTAAATCAGAACAAAACATAGAATATTCTCATATTCGTGTAATTACCTTCCCATCATCGGCGAAGGTAACATGAAACTGCATATGGCAATGAGCAAGTAAAAACTAACTTTCTTCAACGAGAAAACAATTATTTAACTGCATCAAACTCACATGGCTGGCAAAGAAACAAATTGCAAATACAGAAGACCTCACTAACGCAAAATGAGGAAAATCATTAATTAAATACATTTCTGGTTTCCCACGTTTCAAGGTCTGGTTTACGACTCGACAAAAAGATCAGAATTTCTCTAAGTAACGAAAGGAAACGTCAGTACAAGGATGCGGTCTAACATTCATCCTGTTTCCGGCTTTCAGAATGTCAAACCTTCTTTCTGAGTTTACAAAAAGCACACTAGACGTTATATAATGTTGCCTGAATAACTTTGAATTATAACACTGATTAGAAAACGCGGATCACTGTTTACCATCAGGATAAACAATAATGAAGCAAGCTTTTAGAATGTTATATTGTTCCAACAAGACAAATGAGTGTTGAAACTACATACACTACTTACATTATTGTGTATTTATAAAAGACTTTCGGCTTCAGCAATAATTGCTTAGAACTTTTAGATATGTAAATTTTCAACAGTCGTAGTCGTAGCTTCAGGCTAGCTGTGGTCAGTACGCTCGCTTTCTGTACGCTTGTTCCTAAATTTCGGGATAAACAAAATTATTTTATTGTTAATTTTTGTATTCTATTATGCAGATAATGGTGTAGGAAGTTATGTTGATCAGATAACTTAAAAAAACGATCACATGATTTAACACAGATGTACTAAGTAGTTTTATCTATATTCGAAAGGTTTTACGAGCTCCATCGTGGCTATATATTATCCGTGCAACAAGAGCTGGCTTCTGACAATAGGGAAGAACACGCGGAGTATTGGAGGCGCTGTCGTCAAACGCTCTGCAACAGACAGCAGCTCTGAAGACAAATTAGAACATTTAACACGTTATAATTTTATAATCGTAAAAATATAACAAGAGCGTATGATTTCCAAATAATAATAATAATAATAATAATAATAATAATAATAATAATAATAATAATAATAATTGGAATATTGATGTCAGAGGCCAGCTCTTGTTGCACGGATAGTAGTTAGCGAATACACCTCTGGCGTAGGAAATCCAGCGGGTTCAATTACCAGCAGGAGCTTGTATGGTTTGGATCCAACGTCAAGCTGCAAGTCTACGTTTCATACAGCCTCGATGTTGAAAGACAAACATAAATCAACAGAAAAATATTATGCCTAAAATTTTCCGCACGGTAATGCATCTATTGTCATCTATGAGTACAAATTATGTAGGAAAAAAAATCATATTACAATATTGCATTCAAATTCTCAGCAGCAATACACTAGTGACAACGAACAGTTTAGGCACACACACAATGACTGCAGTGACAAGCTGGACTTGCTGTTGCGGACGAAAGATGTAAAGCCTTTATTCGCATAATATAAAATGTTTCATACGACGCAAAGTAACTACTTACGCAGGCTTTTATTCGTCTACTGCGTATTAAAAAAAAAAAAAAAAAATCATATTCTGGGTCCGGAAAGCTATCAAGAGACTGTCAAACTGAAATGTAGTTACCTCAAGCTAAGAGAGCAGCTCTGACAAGTGACGAAGTTATCTAATTTTCATCAAACCCAAATCTCAATAAAACAGGTTCCAAATTATCAACATGGCCATTTCTCAAATAAAGACAGTTTGAAGAATCTTGCATAATCTTATTTTTAAAAACCTGGCCACCCACCTATCTCTGGAATTAAATCAAATAAATGTGGATTTGACTTGGCCAACTGAGATCTTCATGCAGAACTTAAGTTCGAAAAATTTTCTACGTACGGTTCCCAGAATATAACTCTCTAAAACAAAAAGGTTGGCCAAGGTATTTTGAACACAACATAACATTTGCAAAATAAATGGAGAATCGCTCGCATTCCGGTAACAAAATTAATGCTCTAAGTGAGAATACTTACATTAGGATAGAAGTTGCCGCCAGAAAGCCACTACTACTACTACCGCACTTACCGTTTCCCTCTGTTTGGTTGAAGACTTTGGCAAAGATGATTCAGACTACGAGATTGATACAGAACTTTTCCTGCATTGGAAACTTTCAGTCTAAGTTTTTCTTTCAGCAAAAGGAGGAAATTATTGAATGATTTGCGATTAAACCCTAAAATGCAATTTCCAAGAAACATTTGACCAATTTCCGCTTGTAGAAAGTAGAAAAAAATCCTCTATTATCATACAATTAACTTTTTGATCCTTTTTTTCCATTATATACTTAAGTGCGCTTATTATAATTTTACCAAAAGTAATTACCGCAATAGAGTTCAGGATCATCAACATATGTAAACTCAATGAACAATAAACATGGGATTCTAATATTTTCTTTATCATCTTACCAAAGCTCATTTTGTACCGGAGGTTTAACAATGGTCGGGAGGAAAGCCCGACCTAACAGTACATCTGTCCCGCATCCCTATCTATCCAGTGGGACTAAAAGAAATAAAATAAAATAACGGAAAATCTCGGAATGGCTGACTGGGTTACGTGTAACGAATTTCCAACCAGTCCAGTCGCACATTGACCGGAGGACAGGGCACAAGCCAAGATGCAATACTGTGAGCAATGCCAACAAATTCTCCTATCGCGTATGTTCGGCAAAGGTCTCCAGCGCTGCAACTGATGCATACAGTAAATGCAGTCAGAGCTCTCTCCGAATCCTCTTCTGACTCTGTATGCCTCTTCTGGACTATCCTGCCTCTGGTCAATGTGTAGCCGCCCTTACAGTGGTAGGACCTCAACCCCATACAAATCAGCAGTTTTGTAGCATTCGACACCACAGATAAACACTTCCAACACATCGAACATCAACCAATTCACTAAGTGCTTAAAAAATATTTTAAAAAACTATTACTAAGAGAACACAACACCGTAGGGGGCACTTTATTTACGAAACGGGTACAATAAGTATAAAAAAAAAAAAATGTTCAGAACCACTAGTATGTTTTGCACAAGTAAAAGCTTTTCAATTCACACTAGCGTTGTTATTCGATTAGGTTGTTTTCTTCTATTATTCTCACCCTCCAATCATTTACAATCCATAAACTTACCTTTGGCGCCCAGAGCGGGGAAATGTTTTCTCGCTGTCAGTTAAAAACTAACCTCAATTTCGTTTCAGAAGATTCGACAGGCGAAAGTTACACCTGGCTATTAATAAAAGAATATATGCTTAAAGCTGTGTTAGTAATAAGACATAAACGGGTTATGTGCTTCTCATACTATTCAAGGAGGATACACCAATCTCCAAATCAGGCATTGCTCTCTTTCCATTATATATATTAAAAAAAAAAAAAAAAAAAAACTGGAAAGCCATATGGACAGAGTGTGGTATCTACTGGCAAGCAGATTCCAAAGACAGAACTAGAATATATCTTATCGCAACTAATGCTGATATTATTCTGTCACTCATGGATTATCTAGAAAGTAATTAGTTTTATTGATTTTCAATTAATTGAAAAACCACTGCGCCACTAAGAACATTCGAACGGACGCTGCCAATAACGTTCTTTCGGCCAAAGACACAAATCTGCCTCTTTCACATCAAAATTCCATTTTTATAAAAGAAAATTCTGACTACTACATATACACATGAGCTTTCTTTTCAGTTCTCTTGAATAAGATTAGATGTATTTTGCACAATGGCATGAGACTGAACTACCGAAAACCTAAGCCAGAGCCATGTTATTTCAAAGGCAACGAACTTGTTACTGTGTGTGTGTGTTCCATCAAGTGCGACTGTCACTTCGCGATTATGATTTACTGCTGGAATGAGGTTAAGCCAATGCTAAAATATGCGTGTTTATACCAGCTCGAAGTACACTGGCAATTTCGCAATCATAGTTTTCCGAGTTTAAAAGTATTTGAAACAGGTGAGAGAGGAGGTTCCTCACTTGGTGGTGGTTCTTTAATTTCTTCCTTTTCGTAAAGGACCACTAAACTCTACAGTCAGAAACAATATTAAGTACTGTGGACAAAAGAATTCTGAAAAGATGGTAATACTGTTTCCTTTAGTCGTATACCTTCCCTCCGAAAAGTATTCTTGCACATTATTTCATTAACTACAACTCTGACACTTACATATATTTACTTTCAGGTGTAGGCTGACAGTATATATTTTTGTTCTCAAATAGAATTTGAAACAGATTCTCCATTAACTTGATGTACTTCAGAACAGCCATAACTGAAAGACGATCACGGAAATTTTCTTGTGGATACGTACCAGTTTCTGCCCTTTTCAGCAAATATTGTAATAGCAGTGGATCAAATTATTCTGAATGAATTTACTGAGATTTCAGCTCGTTTAATTCAAATTTCACATGAGGGCTTGAAAACATTTGAGATATAAAACTAGGAGTCCAAACTTTGCCAGATAGCATTCCCTTCACTTTAAAAGTAAATAAAGAAAGGAAAAGAACAAACAGGCGAACCTGAATATTAACTCAATACATTAAAGGACGAGTTTCCTTGCTTATACACGCAAATCAATTTTACCAAGTTACTTCTGGGCCATTCCATCGTCACGGGCAGGACATTTACACTACATTTTTGATGTTTTAAAGTTGTACATTTCTAAAAGTACAACATAAATTCTGCTAATTGTATGATATATGAGCAGTACAGACTTAAGAGTATATGTAGCTGGTTTTCAGTATTTTTCTCTGTTTAGAGTAGAAAATATTAATTCCTAAACGTCTGTCACGGGTGGGGACAAAAAAGAGAAGTGACTTTCGACACACCAAGTGAATGTTACAAAACTCTGTGAATTCTTAGCTCAAAATGTTTTTATTTAAACGGAAATGTATAAATGATGAAATTTTTTAAACAAACTTCACATAAGAGAAATTTGCCAAATATTTATATTAATGAATAAACTAAACTTTACTGTGTCACGGGCAGGACACATGGTTGTCACGGGCAGAACACCGTGTGAATCAACATAAAATCTGAATAAGAACGATTTCAAAAATGATATAAAATCGAAAATAAGTCAATTTTTGCTGTTCTCTTATAGCATTTTACACAAATAATTATATTTACTTTACTCGAGGCTCTCTTTTATCACATAAAAATAATAATATGACTTACCTTATTTCTCACCACCTACACTTTAGGAAATGGTTTTATTTGCCCATTTACACCCACCTTGTAGGGAAATTCGTACAAAACACTGTCTAACAGTATATAAAATAGGTGCTGGTATCCAGTGCCCGTGACGTGGAAAACCAGCGCCCGGGGCGAGAGTATACGACGCGTCGCGACGGCGCCCCCGTAAATATGAGTGAGGTCGACAGACCAGTCGCTAAGCGTCTCTATGATTGGCGCGACGCGTAAGAAAATTTTCAAAAATAAACCTTGCTTTTTCTTGATTTTGAGGACTTTTTAATACTGTTTTCCTTCCATTATATATATATATATATATATATATATATATATATATATATATATATATATATATATATATATATATATATATATATATATAATTTTTTCGCCTGAATTTTGCGCCCCTTACTTTGGCGCCCAGGGCCGTCACCCCGCTCCCTCCTTCTCCCCCAAGGCACAGTACTGCTGGTATCACAGGTATAATTTGATCGAAATGCACGTAAGACACATCTTCAACAGTCTTGAAAATTTTACCGCAATCGCGTACGGTCTTCATATGAATTTCCTTGATTTCTTCGTCCTCTTCCACTGGGCTTTGTGCGATACTTGCATGTCTATGTTTTCTTTTTCTGTCCACTAGAGAAAAATTCCATCAACACAAATGTTCGTTGTGTTATATCTTTAACAGCTGGTCTAACACAAGCCTTGTTAGCATGCAAACCTAAGTCGTCACTCAGGATAGCTTCATGGCTTTCGGAATCATCATTTTCAGAATCTGAATAAAAGTCTGTTAGAAATTTAAAGATTTTACACGGACGAAGATCTGATTTAAAAGTTCGACGAACTATCAAATTTTCGTTGTCAAATTGCAGCAAAAAACTGTTTTGATTGGGAACATTCAATTGACAAGAGCATTTTCACGTCTTTTATTTAAAGCATCTTTTTTCTTTTTTTTTTTTTTTCAATTTCTGCTGACGATAGTAGTAAAACAGATATATTTTGAAACGAAGAGCTTAAAGCTGCTACGAAATCAGCAGCACATTCTACAATTACTTTCTTTTGTTTCACAAAGTTCCATACTGGCCTTTTTGTACGTACTCCAATCCCATTTACTAAACCCTTGAAACGAACAAAAAGGTGACGCTAATGATAATATTTATATGACACTTATTTTAAGTTAAAACATCATACTGACAGTAATCGATAATCCTCTATTTAAGTAAATAATGTTCATGCTTAGAAAACTTTATTTTAGTACACATGGATTCATTTTCTATCACGAATAACCAATGTACTCAAACTATCCCACCAGTGGCATGCCCACTGTCACGGGCAGGACAAGTTTTCAAATTGAAATAAATCGAAATATATTGTTAGCATTAGTCCAAAATTTGGTAAATCTGAAGTACACGTGAAAATTGTTACTTCTACTAAGTACGAACCACATTCACAAATTTAGTAATTCAGTACAATAACTTTTGGTAGTTTTCTGTCACGGACAGGACACTCAAGTTGACGTTTATATCTTTAATGATATTATAAACAATCTTTATCCTGTAAACACTTTTTCAACTGTAGCTTGTAGCAAAAAGAAGCATCTTGAATAGCTCGAAGTTACTTCAGCCAAACATGCACAATATACCGTAAAATGTTGCCGATAACAAGAATAAAAACTGTCCTCCCAGCTGACATGTTACAAATTCAGAATTTAGACTTAAAATTTTACGTGAATTCTAACTATAAATAAGTTTTTCTTTCTTACAAAGTAAATTTTGATCTTTTTACTTCATATATATGTAAAAATGCATTGGTTTTGACAGTTTTCGAAAATTTGGGTTCAGGCTCACTTTCGCGTGGAATGGCCCTTCTACGTGCATGTTACATGTTACATAGTATGTATACCGGATAACATGTAAAATGTTTACGGGTTCCATTATATCAGCTTTCTAGATCATTAACAGCCCTGTTAGATTTTGCTTGTATTTTGATGTATATTTTGATTAAATCAAATAAATTAGGAGCAAAATTGACGTTCATTTCGGTTTTTCCCATACCTTTTGAAAGTTAATTTTCAGCGGTTTCTTTCAGGACTATTAACATCTCCAACTCAATAGTATATTATTTTTATTCCGGCTAGAAATAAACGTGAAAGAAAAATACGGGCATTACTGTAATGCTCAAATTACGAATGTAACATGCCTCCCTTTATTACTTCGTAAATGATCTATTACGTCATATATCATATGTTCCTGTCAATGGTTCATATAGTTCTTTTGGTCAAGGAACTTTTGCAGTAATCCCCAGCTGTATGTTATTAGAATGCCTCACTAGTGTGCAGGCAGAGCAATAGCGAGGTAAAACTATATTTTGGATTCGTGTTATTTTTTAAGCGACAATAGTCTTGTGATCGTTAAAAAAATTGAAACAGAAATTTCAATTAATTTAGACGTTTCATGGCCCTTGTATACTGTCCTTTGTCCTGATGTATGTACTCACAGGTACAAGACAATGTTCAACTTATCCAAGGTTTTCATAAGATTCTACGGAGCGTAAGAATTTTCTTCCTACCACAAAAACTGAGGGCACCATTAATGTGCAATTGCTCAGATCTTTTTCTCGTATCAGCGAATAGTTAGTACGGTGGGTACTAAATGATTTACTGTGCGCATTTTCGGTTCTGTTATTTTGGAAAAACCTCCAATAGTAATTAAGAGATAATTGATTTCCATCTTACATGTATTTATAGTATATAATTACATCATGTACTTCATAGAATCCATATGCTAGGTTTATAAGTATGTGGTCAAGAAAAAGTTGACATGTTTGTGGACGTTTATATGTTTGTGCAAATTTATATGAAGGTAACCAAAGAAAGTTCTGTCACTTTTTGTGGAGTGTGTTCAATTCACCCTCACACCGTGAGTTGAATGTGAATGGAGATAAGGTGAAGATCAGTTGTTGATATGGGTATATCCAACATATTACCAGGATGCGACATTTCAGTTACCGTGAACTTGCGTAAGGACAGAGTGAACATTGGGCCTCCACAGAGTGTCGTAAGGGCGTGCATGTTATACAAGTTCGAACTAGGGTCAAACGCCGCTACCGCGGGGCAGAAGATATGCCAGGCCTTTGGTGAGGGTGTCGTGACTACGAGGACAGTGCAATGGTGGTTTAACAAGTTTAAGGACGGTAACGAAACACTAGAAAACGCACCACGTGCCGGAAAACCAACACATGTACAAAATGAGGATCTTCACGCAGCAATTGAGGCGAACAGTGGCCAGCCATGTGAGGAACTGAGACTACAATTCAATGTGAGTGGAAAAACTAACTCCACCTCCGCAGTGTCAGCACCTCCAAGAATCCTCCAGCACTTCTTAATCGCAAATTGGTCCTCCTGTTACATGACAATGCTAAGCCCCACGTGTATAGAAAGACCCGGGACACCATTATGCGCCTTGGATGGGAAACACTATTGCATCCGCAATACTTCCCGGACATTGCACCGTCCGATTACCTCCTGTTCCATTCCTTGGACAATCACCTTAGAGGACGCCAGTTCAAATCCCTAGTAGAGATGCAAAATGCACTTGATACCTTCTTCACTTCACGGCTCACCAAGTTCTACCGCGATGTAATCCATGGCCTTCTAGAACGTTTGCAGAAGGCTGTTGATGCTGATGGATTCTATTTTTTGACCTTCCAGGTACGTCTTAGGTGACGTATTGATGTTCGAAGATGGTGGGTGAAAAAGCAACAGAACTTCCTTGGTTACCTTTATAACATATGCACTGAAATATACGCTAACAAAATAAAATTTTAATTTCTTACAAAAATACCTTATCACAATGACCTCTGTTGCAATCGAAAGTGAATTTAACTAGAATTGTGAGCAACTAACGCAACTTTTCTTCAAAAAAAAAAAAAATCTACATCTGCGTATACAAAGTGATTCATTTCACTTTCAATATAACCTACTTTCTTATTACATACTCTGGAATATGCTAGTATGCAGCAATACAATTCGGAAATAGGCAGTATCCTGCGAAGTTAACGAAATATGCATGCACTTTGAAATTCTCGCAAAATATGCACTTATATGCGCTATCATACAAGTATCAAACGAATTCTTACAAGTCCATCGGAAAGAAAAAAGATACTTTCCGTAAGTTTCCGCGTCTACTATAAACGTGAATTTTGCATATGAACCCGGGTTGTACTTTCAGAAAGGCTTATATTTTCTATTGTAGATGTGCTGAACATGTAATAATGTAGATGTTACTTTGGGGGTTCAATAAAGTTTCACTTATTTTTACAACTTTTCATGCAATTGTTTTTACAGTTGGAACTATTTAATTCTGGAAGATCTAAAAATAAAATATGGAATTAAAACGTCTCACTTATTACGGTTTAGAATGACATATTATACAAGTAATGGTTATCTCCGAATTGTAAGACTGCGATGCGGTATTCAATATTTAACCCTTTAACTTGTCGCGAGTCGAAAACGGTTGAGAATTTGTTTCTAATTATATATGAATTTCCTTATATATATATATATATATATATATAAAATAAAGGTACCTGTTTTGTAATAGTTTCTAAATCATTTATTTGTTATTGCTTCCATATTATTATTATTATTATTATTATTTACACTCGACTGAGCTGTCCGACAAAGGAATGTTAAAAATTCTTGTCGCTTTCCTTTGGATGAAAAAAAAAAAAATGACGCACATAAATAATAAATCCATCAAAATATATTAAAACTGCGAATTTACTTAATTTCTCCAGTTTTCTCCAACGGCGACTAGCAAGTGGATGGAGTATCTGACAATTTCATATTTTTGTAGCATGAAACGTTCCACCTCAGCTCCACTTATCACATACAACACCGTCCTTACGTATTTTTATCAAACTTCAAATAAGACGATAACGCAAAGTACTGTCAATAAAAACAGATAAAAAGAATATTTTTCTAATCTTTTCATTACACATTTTTCATGCCCCAGTACTCATCTGATAACGCTCAATTACTTTCTTCTCACTACACAAACACAATCGAAACCTTTATTTTGGAAACTAAATACAAATAACTCTGTCGCTCAAGAAATTCAAAAGGAAAAAATGCTTTTTCAAGGACTCCAAAGAAAATGTTCGCTGGTCTAGGTTTGCTGTAACACATCTTTCTATAATCAATCTTTATATATCTTTTCAACTTGGGTCAGATAAGAGTATTCACCTCCGGTGTGTGGGGTCCCCACCTCGCGCCAAGTGGACATTGTGGTGGATACACTATGCGTGGGTTTCCTCGGGATTCTCCCATTTCTTCCTCCTCTATTCATTCCACCATTTTCATTCATTCTCATCATCAGTCTCCTTCTGCCTACCCATCATAAACGTGGGACATAAAATTTAAAAGAATCTGTTTCATTTTTCACCTTCTTAGACTATTCAGATCTCTTTTGAACAACGAACTCTACGAGTACATGTATTTGTATTTCTCGTATTATGTATTTCTTATACCGGCACATCACACAACGAATTATGCCGCGAATACAAATTGCTAATAAAATCTGTTCAAACATACAAACTTTTCACAATTCAAGTATCGATGGTCAGAGTATACTGGAGACTTTACAAATGGATGGGATGCAACCAAACTTGATAGGTGTATATTTGAGAACATGCAGAAGCGATTGGTACGGTATGCAAAATTAATTTTAATTCTTACCAAGAGAAACTGCTGTGCTGGACAATGGCAAATAAGTGCAGTATGAAAAAAAAAAAAAAAAAAAAATACTATTGATGCGAAATAAGAAAAGGCCGTAATTACTTCAGCTGTAGAGTCGCATAGTATTGATTAAAGTGTTTTTAATACCCCGTGGTCTAGTGGTTATCACATATGTTATGCATTTTTTTTTTCGGGTAATTACATGTGAAATCAACCAAGTTCAAAAACCTCATGGTGTCAGATTTCCATAAAATTTGGTGTACATGTAGGCAGGCCCCTATGAGAAATGACCATGTACGAAATTGTAGCCCTGTACCCCTGTAGTTTTAGAGTACAGGGTAGTAAAAAAAATGGACAAATTTGATGTTTTTTGTAGAATCATGTTAGCTACAATTGGTCATATCTCCCGTAAATATTTCTTTCTTCTTCAAAGTGGTTTATTATTTCTCTCTAGAAAGAGAGAAAAATAAACCATTTTGAAGAAGAAAGAATAGGCTACAAGATATGTCAGGAACATTATTTGAAAATCAAATATTTTCCGGGAAATCCCGGTAATATTTTGGATCAGTGATCTCAGAAAGTGCCCATTTGATTTCCTTGAAATTTGGTACTAAGGTAGCCCCATATGTCCGGCATAAGTGTCCCAAATGTCAACTTGGGCCAAGAATGGGCCTGGAGTCAGCAATGATTTTAGTGTGACCATGTCGGGAGACACCTAGGATGCCAATGTGGCAACTTGCCAATTTGTCAATAGTTGTGAAGTAAAGTGTAAGAAATATTTAGCTATTACTGACCTGCTGGAAGTGATCAATTGTCAGTGGTGCCTGTGTTGAAGCAGTAGACTGGCTTATTCCATCTCTTTATTGCTGAGCGTGTATGTACAGCCAGTTGCAGTTATGGATCAACAAGAGATGATATCACAAGCAGGCAGTGAGAACACACCTGGTATATCGGGACATACCGTACAAAGCAACGTGCTGGTCCACGAGGTCCCAGAAAACACAACTTTGCTGTTTCATGTGTCTCGTCGACTTGCAGAACACAAGCCACCAGAAGCCACCATTGGTGCAAGTAACAAAGCCCCTGATTCTATCAATGGTAATGCCAACTTGTGAGCCATCTGCTACAATTATTAACTCTTCCTTAAAGTCTGGTTTAGAAGAATATTGCCTCATTGCGACCTTTCTTTGAGACAGAACCACAGAGTGAAATTTACGGGTTCCAGGAATCAGTCGAACTACATCAAATCTGTCCTTTAGGAAGGTGGCTTCCTCTTCATGCTCCGTAATATTTTAGACGATTCTAGAATCTTCTAGAATGTTCCAGATAATTCAGGAACCTTCCAGAATATTCACATATTTAGGTCAATGCAATGTACTGCGACTCATAATGGAATGTTCGAAAGATCCTCACAGGATTACTGAATTACAAATTGCACCAGAAAAACATTACTGCTAGGTCAGTTACACCTTACTTTACCAGTACTGACAAACTGCCAAGTTGCCACATTGGCCCCCCAGGTATGTCTCCCGACATGGTCACACTAAAATCATTGTAGACTCCAAGCCCATTCTTGGCTCAAGTTGACATTTGGCACACTTATGCCGGACATATGGGGCTACCTTGGTACAAATTTCAAGGAAATCAAATGGGCACTTTCTGAGATATCACTGATCCAAAATATTACCGGGATTTCCAGGAAAATATTTGATTTTCAAATAAATGTTCCCGACATATATTGTAGCCTTTCTTTCTTCAAAATGGTATATTATTTTTCTCTCTAGCTCAATATTTAAGGGAGATTACCAATTTAAGCAAACAAGGTTCTACAATAATAATAATAATAATAATAATAATAATAATAATAATAATAATAATAATAATAATAATAATAATAATAATAATAATAATAATAATAATAATAATTATATATATATTGTCAATTTTTTTTATCACCCTGTATTCTGAAATCAGGGGGTACAGGGCTAAAATTTGGTGCACGATTATCTCTCATAGGGGTCTACATGTACACCAAGTTTCAGCAGATTCTGAGACGAGGTTTTTTTTTCTGAAAATTTGGTTGATTTCACACGGAATGGCACTTTCCTAACAAACAAATTTACATCATACATCAAAAAAACAAAACTATTTTGATTTTCTTTCCTCACCGTGCAAACGTTATTTAAAATGAATGTAAACGAAAACATTAAAAAAAAAAAACTTGGAATAACGCGAATAAACATAAATAGTACACATAATAGTAATGTTCTGCAACATACAACTAGTTACTACATACGTATGGTATGCGCGTTCCTTGCGTAAAATTCGGTTATGAGGCTCTCCACCAGTGTGTGAGAAACCTGGTTTGAGTCCTTACATTACGACACAGTCACTGTAGATGGCAAACATTATCTATATCACGATATGTAAGATTGTACTTGCATTTGAAACGACACACTCGGAATAGGATCCCCAACATCACCCAAAAATTCCAGAAATCTGATTTGAACACGGATGGTCACATACTTGATCCTACTCCATAATGAGAAATGATAATCCCTTTGTCAGACGCTTGTTTTACCATATGCCACACGATGTTGCCAGTTGTATTTTTGGGGGGATTTACCGCTGAAACAAGTTCCCGTAGTTCAACTGTCAAATATTTTCCTTATTACCTCCTGTTGCGCACGGATGCTAATTATAGAATACCCAATAAAAATATCTGGGTATATAATAAATTCTGTTACTTTACCTGAAAACCTTAATTCTAAGTCAATTATGTACCATCTGAACCACGGTCGCTTAAAATAATTAGTAGATACGTTTATTATTATTATTATTATTTAGCAAAGCGCATTAAACAAATCATCCTCAAAATTTTAATGGCCCCGTTACTGCTCCCTAAAAGCAATCCTAATTACGCTCCTGTTTGTAAGATTGTTCTTTTCCGTTCTATATGTAAAATATAGCAAAAAAAAAAAAAAAATTAATGTCAGCTGTAATTTGTTACCGGTACGATTATCCAGTTTCATGCGTTTTCACATAAACTAAGTTACATTGATACAGAAGGAACATCTTAGAAACTATCTAGATATTTTCTAGAACTTAAAGTTCTTTTACACTCACGGGTATACTAATTTCGTGACAAAATTACAATTTGATGACTTCGGTTTGTTCGGAAAGAATTGGACGGTTTTTGCACATGTTATGCGTAAACGCATTAGCATTATCTAAAACACACACCAAATTGCATTCCTCATTTGTCTAGTAGCTAGTGCATGCGTCTTTTGGTGTATGCGGTCATGCGTTCGATTCCCAGTGGCGACATCGTGCTGAAAGAAATTCACTACTTTGTATATTCTCTCGTTCTTTCTACCATTCATTCTGAATATCCAGAAGTTAGTGTTCACCACTAGCAGTAGTACGGTACAAAATGCAATAATATGCAGCGCAACCAGTGCAACGCATCGGAGCCCCCCAGAAGGTGTCCAGACCAGTCCTGCAACCAGATTGATGCTTGTATTAATGAATTACTCTTACTTATTTTGCGTGAGGTTTGTACATTTGTGAAGTTTCATATTAGTAGCAAACGTGATTTAATTTCCTCCCCCATTCTAACTAATGGTGGGCACAAAATCCGGTTTTTCGTTTTTTCACCGGATCGGGATTTCTTTAAAACCGGTTCGGTTTTCTTTTCCAAAATTGTTCTCCAGAAACAGATTCCATTTCCACAGAAATAGTTTTGTGTTTTTCCCAAATTTTTCACCGAACCCAGTTTCGGTCAAAAACCGAACCGGTTTTGAAGAAAACAAACCGGTTTCGGTGGAAGAAACTTAACCGGTTTTGGAGAAAGTCGAAATGTTGGTTTTTCAGATTTTCTAGAAACCGGTTTCCGGTTTTTAGCCGGTTTTGTCCATCCCTAATTCTAACATGCAAGTAACGTTTAAAAAGTAAAGATCATTTAAATAATAAAACAACTATTAACATAGCTTGCACCACATTGTGCAATACAAAATATCTTACAGGAGGATGCAGCTTAGGCTGGGCCCTTGAATGCAGAATAGAAAAGAAGTAACGGAATCGACGGCGAAAATGATCATCAATATATCATAATAAATTATTAATAATTATCAGTACAATAGATATATTACACTTTGTGTGTAATGTATCATTGATAAAGATCTAGTACGCTGACTTGTTTTGTTTTAATGATCTTACCGAATCATGGCTCTCAGGAGAACCAATCGAGAACCACATATATAAACCGAATCAAGGGGGTCCATTATGGCTTCTGACAAGATGATCAAGTTTCAAGCGTTATTCTTCAAAATAATTCTATGATTAGGGAAGGTACAAATACCTCCTACACTATGGCCAATTTGTTGAGTGGGAATACTAAAAATATACCTTTCTGCACCGCTACCCCAAAGAGATTTATTACAGCTCTTAGCATGTTACGCAAGCTCGAAATATGTACGGATGTGATATACTCCGACAAGGTTATGCAATAGCTCTGATATGATGTATTCCGACACCACTATTTTATATATATATATATATATATATATATATATATATATATATATATATATATATATATATATAACACTAGCTGAACCTGCACTCTCTACACAGCGCATCATTCACACATGAGTATGAATCTCTTTGCCATTCCTCACAACATCTGTACATGTCCCTTTACAGACAAAAGTTAAAAGACGTCGTGATAAAAATCGGCAAAGGATACTATAGAGAGAGATTTTGTCGATTATTTCTTCAATATCTCGCACCATTTGCAAGATTTGAGCCTAGTTCCGGTTGAAGTTTTAATTCATGTATGATCAGTGTTTTCTTTTTTCTTGCATGCAGTATGTAATATGCAAATGCATTATATTTACAATTAACTATAATATCAGTTATATATGGTGTTCATTGGGCAAAATACTCCAAAAATAAAGATTCATCTTAGACTGGAGAAATGGTTATCCTTCCTTTTTCATTATCATTTGTCCATGAAGCAAAACGCCTGAGACTCTACAACCCCTATATACAATTAAGTGGTGTTGGAAAGTATAATGCGTAGGATATGATGCTTTCGTTTTTTTTTTTTTTTTTTTTTTTAATTTCAACACTTCCCATGTACCTGTTAACATGTAATAAAGAAATAATGGACATTTTTTTTTAAATATTCAATTAGAATTGGACAATTTATGCAAAATTTGTAATCGATCAGTGAAAACGTCATCTTTCTAGAGCTTGTAGTTTCCGAGATCTCATTGTCGAAAGGACTGTCCACAAACATAGTTTAAAAGAACTCCAAAGATAGCAGCACAATTCATTTGCATTGATTTCGGAGAAAGCTTACTACGATACAAAGACTTTGAACAATAATTTTAAAACATGAACTTTATTAAAAATATATATATATATATATATATATATATATATATATATATATATATATTTAAGTAATTTATTTAAAGTGCCCGTAATTTAAAATAGCTGTCTTTGTTAAACGCGAAATCACAAATAACCGTAAATCAAAGGTTTGAAATCCAAAGTTAGAGGTTGGTTATTGGTATAGTAGCATTTTACTAGATAGATGGTCATGTCCAAAATGATTGTCGCATATCTATGTCTTCTTGTGGGAATATAATTTAATAATGATTTTGCAGGATACTTTTAATACTGTTACTATGTGTATAATCGAGAAAGAAATTTGTATGTGGTAAATTTCAATGGAAATGAATTATAAATACGAAAATTAGAATGAGGAAAACAAAATGTTGCTAAATGGACAAGAAAGGTTTTTTACGTTATATTACCACATACGAAAGGTTCTTATTTACTGCTCTTTTCACACAAAATTTACCACATGCATGTCTCTGCCGATTATACACAACATTATAAGAAATACGGGCGAAATAGTTGTCAAATTATATTCCTGCAACAACATATTTATAGACATGCGACAATCATTTTGGATATGACCATACTTTTCATAGTGAGACTGTTGATGTAAAGTTTCTAACTGGACGGTAAACTTGAAAATTCACAAGCAAAATATATAGGCTACCAAAGCTAGCGTTTGACATTTCTCATTTCGAGCACTGGTTATATAGGGAATGTTTCGAGAAGTTGGGGAAGAAATTGAAAGAAAGTGAATACTGTTCCCCCTAATTCGAATACTTAAATGGAGAGACGATCAAAATCGCTAGTTTATTTCAAAACCGAAATTAAATTTCGATTTCTGTAACAGATGTTTGATTTCAAACACCGCAAAACAAATTTTTCAAAATCGAAAATCGAAAAATGTCATGCAATGTGAACAAGTCTAAGTCTCCGAAAGTCCTCTGAATAGCGATACTTTGAATATGATAATCTGGTACATATTCTCTTCCTTAATTTGCATATCGAAAGGTCAAAAGTTCTCCAATACATGGTGTTCTGATCTACGATTACATTGATTTCCCTGTTTCCGATTGTTGTTTGTACGACCGTATTAATGTATTTTTCCATGTATCGAAATGCAATATATTTGACTTATCGGTGTTTCGACCTAAGTACTCGCTAACAATGTACACAAGTTTACAGAGAACTTGTGCTCAGATTTCCGTATTAATTTTCTACACCAGTGAGGGGTAGTCGGTGAAGCGAAAGGAGATCTTTTATAGCTACTTGTATACCGGTGTCTAACATTATAATACTTCTACTGCTAGAGGTAAAGACTACATAGGCATACTTTTAACATGGGAACAACAATACACAGACTTCGGGACACCGATAGATCCCCGAATTGCAAAAAAAGTGTCAACAGGACCAACGGAAATAGTATTTGAAATGTTTAATATAATTTACGAGTTTAACCATTCTAAGAATGATTGTGTTGGTTTCTTCTATGAACATTGTATACTCAATTCACAAAGAACGGTTACGTATGCTGTAAAGAAACATACTCAGAATTTAAAAAAAAAAAAAATGTAAACACAGGCATATTCTAAAAGCTGACACCACGACAAGGAATGCAAAATGCAGGCATGTTGCGAATTTCAGGAATCCTGTTTCAACCGAAAGGAATATTTCAGAGATACGCAATACCAACATAACTTTTTAAAAAAAAAAAAAAAAAACCGATATAAGGATATATATGAAGTAAAGAGTATGTCTCCAAAATTAAGCGAGAATATTTTTAAAAGCAGATGATCGAGAGAAGTGATCAAATATCTCGCCATGAATGCACACTAACAACGAAATTATGTCATTAAAAGGAGAATCTGACGCAGTTACAACGAAGAACGTTCAAAATGGATTTTACTGTAATCAAGTTAAGCGACTACAACAAAGTCACGCAAAAAGCAGGCTCTTCACGTTAAGAAGACAAAATAGCGATGTTCCGGGCTGGACCTTGTCTTTTCATCAATCTTATAACCTGTTGCTTTCCTTCCCCGGTGCACGGATGAAAAGGCAGGAAAAAATTAGCTTCAACCAGAGACGCCAAGTGGCCACTTTTTCCAGAACGCGACACTTAGCACGCGAAGGAAAACAGTCGTTTTCCCTTCCCTTCTCTTACAGACTGACATGCAACACTCGCACCAAAAGTTCCAGCTTACACTTGTCCTTGAAAGAGAAAATTAGGAAAAAGGATATTCATGGAACTTGTTTAGAGTTTTTTACCTTATCAAGTGCATGGATATGTCTGCATCCATTCATGTATTGCCAACTGTTAAGATTCACCCCATTTAATTCATAAAACACCCAGTAAATCTGGAACTGCCTAGGAGGTATCAGTTTCAAAATTTTATTCTTTTGGAGCACATACGGACGAAATTTCTTACGCTATAACAACAGTGATATTATGATTATTGCTTATACCACACACATTCCGAAATGAAACCCTTACTTTAACGTGCCCTGGTTTTGTTCTTGGATTATGTTAATATGAGGAAGTAAATAATGGTTGGAAGAATTGGTGAAAGACTAACAGTGAAAAGAGAGTCCTGATACAATTTGTCCACATGTGATAAATTTTAGTTCGTTCTATAAACGCATTGAGATCTCAAACAATACATTTCTGAAAACTTCCATGCGATTACTGTCTGAAAAATTCAGAAATATACACACAAACAAACAAACAAACAAACAAACAAAACAAAAAAAAAAAGGCTATTGAACCAATGGTGGTATATAATTAAATATCCACTATAAAATTTTTTATGTCAAAATTTGTTCAGGCAGAACTTTAAGCTACCGTCTCTATATTAGGGAAACTTCAATCTACGCTTAAGAAATATTTAAAATCATTCAGAGCCAGGTAACCAGAACGCAAGCCTATTGACTGTCAAATACAAATTCAAGCAATTCCATTTACTGCCATGAAGTAGCACTCGCAACGCCTTGTTTATAATTACACAACATAAACAATTTGCAAGGTTCTTTATTCCTACTAAACGTAATTTTGAGCCTATTAATTTGTCAACGCACCATTAGTCTTGCCCCAACAGGGGTGGATGGGTGATTACTGAAACGTTCGACTTCGCCAGAGGGCAGTGGTTGGAAGTTAAAAGTGAGGGGCAAGACATGATCTTAATTTTATATCAATGTCAGATTTCCTGGTTGTTTCTAACACTGTTTGATGAAAGGTTGTATAACTAATAGGATACTATCTTTTTTCACTTAAAATACCGTATATCGTATTTTTATTTCATTAAGTAAATTCATAAGAGCAATGCAGGTAAGTACTAGCCCTTCATACTCTTAAACAACGAAAGTGTAAGAAGAGATTTGAGTCCTTGTTCATGAACATCTTAAAATTCTGTCTGGAAAATTGTGTGATCAGATTATTTAATAAATATGCAAAACAAATAAATAGAAGGGATAATATTAATCATAGTAATGAGTAATGACGCTTGTTTTGCAGAAGTTATACTGAAACTGGGGATTAATGAACAACTTATACTTTTAATTCAACACATGCCATTAAATGAATGTTTTTACTCTTAGAAAATGAAATACAATAAATACTGCAAGCATATGATATGACATTTAAGGAAATACGCAATTGCAATATTAATTGCTTTGAATTGCAATTAAAACGCAATTCCTGTAGCTTTCTTAACTACACGGGAAGACAAATATCAAATACGTACTCACGCAACGGCAAATATCATATGGCACCATTTTTTCTATGAAACAGTAATACATAAAAACCTTTACCAGGGTGTCCACATACTGGAAAATAAGTGAAAGTCAGGGAGAGGTCAGGGAAGTAAAAATGTATCAGTTAAAGTCAGGGAAATGGCAGATTGGTCAGGGAAAGTCAGGAAAAAATCGACTTAGGTCTATTGTTAAATTACTGAATTTATGAAATAGAGTTGATTTCTTTACTGTTACTGGATGCAAAATGTAGTGTTCTCAATGATATTGAGGGAGGCAGTGTTCTCTGATAGTTGTTGAAACTAATTTTCTGCGAAAAACACACAGAGTAAATGTGCCAAGGCCAACTATGGGGAGTGCGAAGGCTGGAGTATTTTTTTTCTATATTTTTAAGTTATTCAGGGGTCACAAAAATCTGGAACTTTCGTCATGGAAAGTCAGGGAAAAGTCAGAGGTCTTTTCTCCAAATTGTGTGGACACCCTGTTTACATTTCCAAATGAAATTATATAAATTAAAGTTTCAAAAAAGTGGGGCAACTGCCCATGCCAGAGGGAATTTGAAATCTAAGGTTATCCTGTGAAAAATAGAGTGAATTTGGTCTCAGGAAGAGGCTAACCACTATAGTAGATGCTTTGAAGTATGATATATCGAAACCAATTCAAACAAGTGAGAACTACGATGGACATCCAACCTATGGCGATCATGCAATTTTCGGTCTCTAATAGGTGGTTAATAGTGGAGATCACAGAAGTTCTTGTTGTATTGAGATGTTGAATCAATATCAAATTTTCCTTGTGATCTTAAATTTTTGATCCGACGGACGTACAGTCGGTCTATGAGACTCGACATACTTACGCATAAAATAGTTAGGAAATCTTGAATTTTAAAAAGATAAAAGGCCAAAGAAACTTTTAAGTGTGCTGAAAATTGTTGTGAAACACACACAAAAGGTAATGTGGTGTTCATCAATTCTCTCATCGGTTTAAGGCATTCTACAAAAGCCGAATTATTACACAATTTCAAATGCTAAGGAAAATAACTTATTTAATTGCATTTGTTAGTAATGCTTCATCTGCAAGCCACACAAACTAAAATGAAATTTTGATTTAACCCAAAGTACATCATGCTCACTAAATGCAGTGCGTACACATTTATAAAAGAATGAAAAAATTACCCTCTTGTTAGTTTATTGTACAGTTAGTACAAGGTTCCTACAGATTTGGAGAAATTATTTCCCCTGACTTCTTTCTGACCTTCCCTGACCTTTGGCAGGAAATTCCCTGACTTTCATGACAGGTGTCGGATGACGTTGACATATAAATAAGGAATAAATAACAGTGAATATTTATATATGAGAACATTTATTCTATAGAGACAAATAATAATCCATTGCTCATACGAACATTCCACTTACCCCTACATAAATTTGAGCAACGTTCCATACTGTGATCATTAATGGTTTGCTAAGCTCAAATTGGTGTACTATTAACGTTAGAAAAAATATATTTTATAAAATTTTGCTGACTTTCCCTGATTTCCAGTCCTTTTTTTTCCCTGAGTTTCCCTGACCTGCACCATTTTCCCTGAGTTTTCCCTGACTTTCCTCACTAGTAGGAACCCTATAGTAGAACCTAATCAGCCTCGACCAAAGATGATGTCAAGCAAGACATACATCAAAGGTAAATCTGAGCTGCCAGGCCACTAATTTATCTATAGCCTATCAAGAAGAATTCCACATGATAATAGTGTGAAACACATTGCAGTAGACTGTCAACTTACTTTATTTTTCAACATGTGTTATACTTAGCTTTCACAGACTGCAATTATATTAATGTAATTTCCCTACTTTCTATATAAGGAGCTACATCGAGACTAAGCGGTCAGTGTATGCGCCTTCGAAGTGGGAGACTCGAGTTCGATTCCCAGCGAAAGCTCATGTTGTTCGGATTCCATGTTAAACTGTAAGTCTATATCTCATACGGCCTTGCCGCTGAAGGGGACTCAATCACACGAAAAGTCCAACAACTCCTGTTCACATACAGCTTTCATATTTTTTTTCCTGAAACCCCCAAGCAACCACTGAATACTGAACAAACTTGTAACAAACAACCTGTCTATTAAGGACTCATTTTATCTTTTATCTTAACAGAACCCCAATATGCAAATTCAAATCGAAAGTGATATATTTTTTAAATTTTATACTTTCCAATAAATTTAATACCACCTAAAGAAAACATCACAGAAAACTGCAGTAAAATAATGACACCTAGGCGGAAATTTCAGGTAAATATAATTGGTGTTCTATTACCTAAAGTATTGTTCCTAACTTGGAGGATGAAGTCAGCACGAGTGATGCATCATTATTATGAGTGACATATCCTAAAAGAGATTAGAAATAGATGTTCAATGTATTTTTAGCTAAAAATCAAATTTGGACTCACACTCACCAAAAACACGTCACCAACAAGTCACAATGTCAGCAAAACTTGAAAAATAGTTGGCATTTGATGATTCAATATTTGGACTTCGGGTTGAACAAATGTTTTGTGTTTATTTAATAAAATATTTTAAAAATGTCTTTTTCTTTCTTTATCACGTTAATATTGCTAAATAATACTTTTAAAAAATCTTGAACGTGGAAGTGCGATACTCAGAGGTAAAGCGCTCACCTCGAACGAGAAGGATTGCTTTGATTTGATTCTAGCTCATATGAGTTCGTTGTGGATAACTGTGTTCGTAGATTTCCTCTGAGTTCAAATGTTTCTTCCCGGTGAATTTTTCTCTTTATTCCCGATCGATAATACGGCACCAACGTTTGAAAGGCTGTCCAATTACAAATAACATTTGGAGCTATGGCCTCTTTACTTCAACCGAATCTCAATAATAAGCACAGGAGAACAGAGTTCGATAAAAAAAAAAAAACAAGTACCCTTCGTCTAGGATTAAAGCCCTTACATAATTTAAAGCTACGAGTATTTTCATTCAATCCTATAATGCTTGAAACTAATATTTTTTTAAATATGTATTACGACAGTATGATTAAGTTACCATATTGTATCTACGACAGGCGTTTTCCTAACCAAATCAATTTTATTATTTTAGAAAAGACAATCGCAACAAAACACAACAGAACAAATAGCGTGATTCACAATATAAAATATGAATAAATTAAAACATCAGATGTACTAAACGTCCGGAAACACAGGATAACTCCGTTATTGAGTAAAGATACGAAAGTTGTTAGAAACAGTTTTCAAACTAAAATGGGATTTTTTCAAATATTACCAGTTATTTGGGCTCCACAGTAGTAAGGCATCCTATGTTAAATGAAAGGGCAATGTTTCCAGATCAGTAGGCTATTCAAACAAAAGGTAAGGACAAGCTGACACGGGAAATGTTTACATTATTATGGGAAGGGAGTTAAAACACTTCGAATTCGTTTCCTAACCATGTTACATTGTTGGTGTGGTGAGGGCCCAAGGAATATTTTCCTGAACAGGCATCAGTATATTTTCTTTTACCATAAGGCGCCTTGTCAGTAGATCACAAGCAGCAGCTGCGATTCGAAAAATTCCACCATGCTAGGTTGAAAATAACATATTTCCAACAACTTTGCTTTCTTTCAATTTTTTTTTTCACATCTCTACTCATAACGCAGTTGGCCTATGGCCCTGAAATTTTGATACACCTGTATATATTATTGTATTTAAAGCATCCTCTAAATATGTTTACTTATCTGATGTCAAAACTGAACAACTTGACTATGCGACTAAATTCCTACATTTGAGTAAGAGGGACAATTTGCCCAACATCTCATTACTTTTTCTACATGTTAGAACATATAATAATAAAAAAATTAAATAAAATTCTTATATGGGACAATGATTATAATAAATCCGGCTAAGAAGTGAATCTTCATTAGATGATGCTTTTACACGATAAAGTTTTTTTTTAGTGTTGATGAAGGGGCGTGACTGGCAGGACCGTTAGGAGACAGTGGACGAAGTAACCTAGCAAAAGAAAGCGCACACTGCACTGCACCTTTTTCTTTCTCTACTTTCACGCGATAGGGAACAGCACGGAGTGACCCCGAGACCTAATTCTTCCCACCACTCTCACCTGACAACCATTACAGCACGCTCATAATACCCATCATCCACAGGTACATTTTCCATCGTCATAATACAACAAATATTCAACATTTTAGTCAAAACTCAAGCTTTTGTTTTTACAATTAAGAAAAGTCGACGCGATATTTACAAAATATCTCAGTAACCCATCTAGTCATTTTTTAAAATAGCATTTGAATGCAGAGATTAAAAAAAAAAATCCAAACGACAAAGAATGATTAAGATACTACGGTTTGAAACTAAGCAACTGATGATTCTATAGCTCTTGATTTATCTCTATGGCTAAGGTTCATTTACCAGGGCTCATAGTGGTCTGGTCTTTTGTAAATAATTGAAAAGTGACCAAGAGCACACGAAAAAATTACCAAAAAGTGACCAAAAGCACACGGAAAAGTGACCAAAATATCATGCCCCTTTTTTCCTTTGTCAATTTCTCCAACACCTCTCTCTTTCATCTTTTCTTCTTTACTTCTTTTTGAGCTTCCTCCTTTCTTAGGTTTTCTAAGTATGCTTTGTAGTTGCGGTAAGCAGACTTAAAAGCTTCTTAATCTGCTAAGTAAGCGGAACCAGTTCTGGCCTATTTTCGAATTTCTTCATCCCAGACATTATATTTAACTTAGCATTGAGAGTTCTCAAAGCCATGAAATATTCAAATTCATCACCTACGGTACTCTTAAGAAGAACATAAAAGAAGCATAACACAAGACGAACATGATGAACCACACACACACGCAATGTTGAACCGGAGCGTTAACTATTACGAGAGAATACTAAAAGACTATTATGATACAAGAAAGAATAGACACAAAAGGGTGAGAGCTTAAGCATCCACGAACCATCCACTGTGCTTTAGAAAGAATAAAAGGTGAAGTGAGAATAAAGCTGACTATTTATGTGGCAGCAAGTATTGAAGCTTTCAGAAGAGTAATGAGTAACAAGTTTCTGCCTTTTTCCATTTATTTTTATATTTTTCTTTAAAAAACTGCCAATGCAAAACCTAAATTGCACGAAAAAGTCACTTTACCTCCCAAAAAAAGTAACTTTTAGTGACCAACTTAAAAAAAAAAAAAAAAAAAAAAAAAAAAAAAACGACTCGCTACGAGCCCTGATTTACGCATGAATTAATCACACTCTACATGATATTTGGATACTAATGCAGAAGTTTCAAATATTTCACATAACTGTTGCACATACAGTAATATTGCCATATGCTTGCAATGCTTACTTGCAATCTTGCTTGCACGTACCAGCCAGCCCAAAAAATCTACTAGCCAGACTATTTTCAGTCACAGTGTTTATACAAATAAATAAAAATCTCTCTGCGAAACAAAACCATACGAATACATTTATTTTGTTTATTGGCATGTTTCTTACAAATTAAGAGTGGCATCTACTATTTACTCTTCAATTTCTTGTGGATATTTTTTGATTGATCGGACTTTACTCGCCAAATGTAAAGACAGAAAAACAAATAAAGATAAATGGATTTTTCAACCCATAGCCATAAGCGCAGAATAATAACTATTGAAAATCAAGCTATTATTTGGAACTATGGGTAGAAAACTACATCTTTCAGTTTTACATCCTACGGTTATGTCGTGTAGGTTAAAGCTGACTAATCAGAATAAACGGAATGAAGAAAGTGTGGGGAGATTCAGAGAATGCATTGTGTTAGTCTACCACAAAGCCCACTTGGCGCGAGCTGAAATCGAACCAGAGACTCCGCGCACCAAAAGTGAACGTTATATCACTGAGTCCATGCGACCCCCGAGCTATAGGTAGATTTATTTATTACAATTTTCCTAGCAATATTTAAAAGGATGTTTATAAAATATGAAATTGACAGTTTCCTACAATAATACGGTTTGGAAACTACAAAAGAGCTCCCGTTCTTTTTTTAAAATAAATAAATAAATAAATAAATAAAGTAGCTGCAGTCTAAGAAACTGTTACGCGAACTTAAATGAATCAAATAAGAAAAAAAAGTCAAGGTAGAAATAAAATATTTATAGTCTCGCTGCTGAAAGGGACGTTGCTTTAACAGCTTTCCCATCTATCCAATTACGATTCAGCATTTAGCTGGGGAAAAAAAAAGAGGGAGAGAGAGAGAGAAAGAAGGAATGTATAAAGAGCGGTGAAGAAAATGCTTACAATTTATGGAAATAATTTACCAGGGTAGATTTTGAGAAGTATGACTACCTCTCTATAATTCTTTGGTTAGAACTCGCCAAGCCACTTGAATTCTGGTAATCTGGTTGAACTCGGGGAACTTTTGCAGAACTTCGTACGAATAGATACGAAAATGGAACATAACCGAACAGATTTGATGATATATTTAACATTAATTCTTTATACAAAATTAGTTAAGATTCAAATGCAATTGACTGTATATTTGGAAGAAAGAAAAACCTTTCCAGGAAAGATACTTTGAAGCGGTATTCTTCGGCGTGGAAGATCCGAGTCTACTCCTGGTGGGAGCTGAAGTGGTTCGAACTCGACCATAAGCTATAGATCCATGTCTCATACGACTGTGGCGCTGAAAGAGAGAAACTACGCAAAACCAACCAACCAAATGTAGGCGGATAATTAGCGCAGGCAATCCTATTGGATTTCCAATGGAAGTAGAGAACTATCGGTGTTTATCAGTTTCAAAGAAACTGGAATCAAGAAGCCAGGTCATCCGGACAAAGATTTCTGGAACTTTTATATAATATGATCGCTGAACACATGAGCTATAGTCAAAACATACTGACCTCATCTTTAAACCTTGACCTTCGAAGAATGAAGGAGATGAGAGTTCATATATTATATATATCAGTTCCTCTCAGTCATACTAGACAGAAAAATCCAAATTATACATTTCACGAAGTAGGCACTTTTCTGTCCATCTTATTTCGTTATATTCTTTCCACCACAGTAAAGTAAAAATGAAATTAAAGACAAACAATATCCAGATTCCGAAGCTTCATTATTGTCTAGCATTGCACTGCAATACAAGAGTAAGATTCTAGAACATCAAAAGAAGTTGAAATGAAAATGACTGATTTAACGATAATATATTAGATGTGCTAGATAAAACCAACTGCTACAGATCAGAACAGAAAATTAACGAACTTGTCTGAATGGTGGTAAAGATGACACCCAAAGCATATAAATCTTGAAGTGGACCACTTAAAGAGAGTTTTGTACTCCTTCGAGTGTAAAAATTCCTAGCCGTGGCCAAGGCTGCCTTCCTACCTTGACCTCGATTCGGTTCCTACACAATCCCTTTCTCCTTGTCACAAACGGATTAATTCTACTCAATTTTTGGAATCGTAACACTTCTTGCATATGGTGGTTCAAGTAAACACTATTTGCTTATAACATATCTCGATATTTCTACTGCAAATGCCGGTAAATATATTCTGCTGTGTTCTACGGAAGAACCTCAACAGGTAACGTTATCAGTAACTTCCAATAATTATGGTCGACTAGCAATCTGCGAAAATTGGAAAAATAATTTCCAAATCCTATCCTCTTTTGCATATTCGGATATTTTTAGTTTAACGTCCGACGATTATGCACACCAATGCTAAGGGAGATTGCGATGATAGAATGGATAATAATGGTGGAATGATGAAAATGGAAGGAAAGTGAAGTACTTATAGAAAATGCACGTAGACGGTGCATATTCAGGTATTTTTGCACAAATATTACACACGTTGACCATGGAGAAGATTGAAACCAAGCCTTTAAATAACATAACTGAAAATAACGTACCGCCACTATGGTATATTTAATTTTAATATCCTTAATTCTTTCCTTTCTTGTGATCGTGATTATACATATCTGAATATTACACACGTTGACCATGGAGAAGATTGAAACCAAGCCTTTAAATAACATAACTGAAAATAACGTACCGCCACTATGGTATATTTAATTTTAATATCCTTAATTCTTTCCTTTCTTGTGATCGTGATTATACATATCTGAAGTGATTTTCAATTTCGTGTTTGGAGGTGAAAACTTTTGTACCAAATGACCCCATGCTGATCCCAAAATAAAATTTCGGGAATACTATTCATGACAGTCCGAATATTGTTTTATATTTTTTTGAAAAATTTCAGAACATTTTCTTGAGAAAAGTAAATTCAAAATTGATTTTTTTTTCGAAAATTAAAAAATATATGTTATATACCATCTGAAAGCTCTTTCATAAGTTTGAAAATGACAACCAATATCCTAGATCCTTGGCGCAAATACAAATTGAATAAATGCCACTCTCGCGATTTTTCGCAACGTTTGAGAACTTTGGGGCTTAAAATTTTGAAACCGGTTCAGAAATCAACTTGAGCTTTCTATTTGTTTCACTGGTGACTACAGTCAGAATATAAAATATCACTACAGTCTGTAAGGGTCGATCCGAAACTCTGTTGATTTGACATGGAATGACTCAGTTACGAATTTCTCCATTTAGTAGCGCTTTACTAGACTTTTCTTTAATCCTTTGTGGCAAATGTAAGAAAATAATAATAATAATAATAAACGGTTGAAAAAATACGTTTTGCAAAAACAAATAAGAGCCTGGTAGCGGTGTATATCACTAGGTAATTGAAACCATTATTTTCATAAGGGTAGACAATGTTTTGCTTCTCCTTTTAGTCCTATAGAACAAAGTACCATTTACCATGCACTGTTGTCTTATTTTATTGCAAGTGAGTCTGGAAAATGTGACAGTGTTTTTGTTTCTAATTTCCTAAATGAAATACGTAATTGTTAACATATACCTACTTCATGACTTGCAGTGTATGCTAGGTTTCATTTAACAACTAAAAGAACTTTTATAGTAATAACTTCAACACTTATTGAGCAATAATTGTCATTGAAGAATGTGTAAACTTTAATAAAGATTATATTTTTCTTTCCTTGTTTCTAGATACTGAAGTAGCATTCAAATGCAAGGAGTGTACCCCTCATGTTATAACTGCTGTTTTTACAGGCCAGTAACCGATACAGATGTTAACATATACTGTACTGGTACTGGTGTTAAATGAACTTGAAGTAAATTTGGCAAAATATGAGAACAAAAATAACGTTTAACCTACAAACATTGGGTTTGTGCGAAAATCCTTAGTGCTTAAACAAACAAAACAAAACAAAAAAGTTTGTTTCGTGTCTTTCAGTCCACTCGGAGATAAGATATTAGATTTGAATTAAGTTTATATAAATCCTCTAAAACAAGTGTAAATCATTCCACTTTTAAAAGAGTTTCCTGTATTCAAAAAGTCCGCTTTTTAAGAGTTAAAAACTAGAAGTGTGAGGGAATAATTGACCATACACAATTTGCTAATGCAATTATGAAATAGCATCATGGCAATTATACAGTCCAGGCAGGAAACAAATTTCATTTTTAAGGAGAATACAGCCTTTATAGCCTGCAGTGACATTGCGTGAAGTTATTAAGTAGCTGGTCTTTGCAAAGCAAACAAATAAATTTGAGTCACATGAAAGCACCTATTTCGTAACTTAGGTACACTTTTGTTACTTACACTCTTCCAAGAAACTAAAAGAGAAGGCACTTAAAGGCATCTTCTATTTTCTCTTCGCGTATCATCACTAGGAAATCAAGGTTTCCCTTCATTTTAAACACAAGTACAGCTTCCTTCACTTTAAACACAAGTTCCTTAGTTCTGCTGAGATAATAACGAGTTTTACTTGCAAGTGCATTATGGTGAAAACGAAAGGGTTTCCAGAAACGTAACATTTACCATTCTAAACTACACCGTCGCCTTCTGAACTAGTAGGTATCAAGATATACCTACAAAATTTGGTAACTAGATAATGTCTAATTACCATAGTACAATTGAGACACGATCCTGTACAAATAAAACTCCTAGTATAACTAATGGTTAAAATTTAAACTCATTTTTCTTAATCTGCTACGCATGAATTAAATTTAGAGTTGTGAAGGGGAGGGGGATGAAGAGTGTTTACACTCCCTATCTACGGGCTTAGTTTCATGTATCTACAGATGGTGATCAGAAAAATGGAAACACCTGTAGTTGGCAACACGTCAGATGTATGGGTTGGCAGTGGTGTCGTGGCGCCCGCAGCGCCGGACCGCTGGTGGTGGTGTGTTAGGTCTCCATACTACGTCAGGCGCAGTGGAACAGCAGTGTCCAGTGGCTGCAGCAGACGGAGGTAGTGTAAAATGGGAGACCTCTCAGATTTTTAAAGAGGGCAAATTGTTGGTGCGCGGTTATGTGGAGTGAGTGTGACGGCAGTGGCTACTGTGTTAGGTGTGTCGCGTGGGACAGTATCGAAGGTGATGACGGCCTACACAACACACGGGAAAACCACATCGGGGAAGCGGAACAGTGGGCGGAAGAAAATCATGAGTGACAGGTCACGCCGGGTATTAAAGCGCATTGTCACGCAGAACCGTCGTGCCACTGCCAAGCAAGTGACGGAGGAACTCAATCAGCACCTCCCCCACCCTGTTTCGACAATCACAGTCCGCCGCGAATTACATGACATGAACTTACGGGGTCGTGTTGCACGGGCCAAACCGCTCATCAGGGACCATAACGCTTTTGCACGCCGCAAATGGTGCCGCGACCATGCAACTTGGACCGTTGAGGACTGCAAACGTGTGATATGGTCGGATGAGTCATCCTTCACTTTATTCCCAACCATGGGCCGTGTTTATGTGTGGAGAACGCCCAAAGAAGCTTATGATCTGCAGTGTCTCCGCCCAACTGTGGAACATGGCGGCGGCTCGGTGATGTTGTGGGCCACCATATCATGGTTTTCATTGGGTCCTGTGGTCACACTTAGCGGACGAATCACTGCCAACGATTATGTCGCAATTTTAGGAGACCACTTGCATCCTAGGGCTGGATGTTGTTCCCGGACAATGACGCCATCTTCCAGGATGATAATGCACCCATTCACACAGCTGACGTTGTTGCAGCGTGGTTTGAGGAACATCGGGATGAAGTTCAACATCTCCCCTGGCCCGCCCAATCCCCAGATCTCAACATAATTGAACATCTGGGATCTGTCTTGGAAACACGACTCCGGCGACGATTTCCACCTCCATCCTCTCTCACAGAGCTGGCCAATTCCCTGCACGAGGAATGGTGTAAAATTCCACTTGCTACCATTCACGACCTCTATGCCTCCATCCCACGTCGCATCAAGGATGTTCTGAAGGCGAAAGGTGGCCCGACACCATATTAATCTGGTAAGTTGCAATTTCGTTCAGGTGTTTCCATTTTTCTATATTAAAATGCTAGGTTTATATGTTTGTCAGCAATCCTTCCGACAATGAGATCTCGAAAACAGTTTTCACTGGTCGATTCCAAATTGTGTAGATTGTCCAGTTCTCATTCAAATTTTCAAAAGCTGTCATTATTGTTCTATTCAACATTTGGGCGTTATTTTAGGGGCCGTTTTTGAGCCCATATGATTAACATTGTTGCAGGCCAAAACCACGGTGTTACGCAACCAGTACAGAAGTTATGTATGGCGGGTTGCTGAACATTGCAGGCACTTTGCTTAAATCTGAATGGCAAAACCTATTGCATGCTGGCAACTTCAAAGACCTCAAGAGACGCGATGAGGCGTACTTAGACGGATATGAATTTATTGGCAAAAAATATTTCCACTTGATATCGTGATACTTCTACAATTTGCTACAAACTCACTCCAACATCTATACATAGCAATTCACTTCCTTTGTGAGTCTCCTATCCTTTACTTGTGTAAGGAAACATGCACAGCGGACAGGAGATTCATGGTCATAACAGAACGATGCGCTGAGTAGACAGCGTAGGTCCAGCTAGTCAACACTTAAAATAACAATAAAACATGAGTTTGAAATTAAACTACTCGTTAGAATATCGCATGCCAATTCTCAGAATTTGATCAATTTTTACTTTATGTAGTACTTTAATACTTACCTAACACACATCTCTACAACAAAGCAAGACACATACCTTTTTAAATGCATATGGCAGCGAAAGTCACACTCACCTGAAAGAAAACAAGAGAAACTGTTTTAGTTACTTGTTAATACAAAATGAGTAATTTTTATCATGTTACTAATAATAGGATAAATTATGACAATATTGTTATATTAGGTCAAATATTGCTCTATGCAAGGACTTGGATTTTTTAAAACATGCATATACTAAAATTTACAGTCTAATAATGTAAACGAAGGAAACAGTCTAAAGTCACGAACTCTAAGTACTTCTTGAGTATATGCTGCTTGCCAGTAAAACTAGTTTTCCCATTCCTACAGAAAGGGAATTATTACAGTTTTTCACTTGAACGAAATTATCAAAAAAATGACGGCTTTATATTCTAGAGAAGTTAAATGAACTCAATGAAGCTCAAACTACTTCTTTCCTCAGTAGAAGTTCTACCATGCCAGTATACTGCAACAAAAATACACTCAGTTACTTTCGTTGTATAACATATGGTTATTGTATAAACACCACTAGAGATGACATCTAGATGTATCTCTAGGTAGTGTTGACTTTATCAACAAGTAAATTTAACTGCAAATTAACTTCGCAATATACTTTGTAAATTTTCTGACAGTTAAGTGTACATTATGCATTATGTTAATAGCTTATGGAACGAATGCCAGACCACCACCATAATAATTTTCGCTGATTAACTGAAAGAAAGCATTTTCGAATTCTACTTCGACTCTGAGTTCTGTAGTTATACCCCAAGTGCATCAAAAGTCTGGGGCCATTGGCCAATCCCGTTATGAGTAAATATACGATCAAATAAAAAGACAAGAAAGTTGTTGGAAATAAGTGGTTTTCAATCTAAAATTGTAGAATCTTCCCACTCGCACCAGCTGTTCGGGCTTCACACTAGTAATGCTCTCTATGTTAAAAAGTACCGTTTGCATTTCAGAAGGCAGTTCAAATGGAACCTAAGACCACGCAAAAATGACAAGTTGCACATTATTGTGCGAGGGAACCCTGAACATTTGAAATCCGTTTCTCAACAATGTATTGTTATGGTGAGGATCTAAGGCAACAACTTTATGAACTGGCAACTTTGCTCTTCCATTCAATATAGGGCATCTTATCAGTGTAGAGTCCAAACGGCTAGTGTGATTGAAAAAATTCAATTATTTTAGATTGAAAAACGATCTATTTCCAACAACTTTCCTCTCTTTCCATTTTTTTCCTATCTTTACTCATAACCAAGTTGGCCTATGGCTCCGGACTTTTGATATACCTGGTAAATTGGTATTCCTTAAGACAGCGTTTCCCAACCTTTTTCAACTTGCGGCACACTACGGGTGTAAATTGAATTCTCGCGGCACACTCATAGATGATATTATTAGTAATAGTAGTAAATAGAAAATACCGTCGTAATTTTTTTCCTGTGATTACTGACCTCCTTCTCACAGAGAAAAAACCTCCATCACTGGCTTTACCCCCATCGTAGATCATTATACTTATTTTTCATTCTAATTCAAAAAATAGAAAACAATTCCAATGAAATATAGAACTCAGTTTTTAAAAATACACTTTCTTTTTGAAAACTGTATCCAACCTTTCACTAAGGAAGATCACTAAATAACAAACGAACAAACAAATCTCTTGTACTTTTAAAACAGATGGAGGTAATTTGTATGAGTGTTTGCTTTGTCAAAAGGGTAGAATGAGATTTTAAAATTTCAAATTACGAAATAACCTGTAACAATAAAGAAGCAATAATGCTTATAACAATGATAATAAATACTTTTTTGAACATTAAAAATGTACAGACAAGTAACACAGTGCGAAACTTATAATTTATTAACATGGTTAATATACGTCAAAATTTTTGAATATTAATAAAATTATGTTTTCGAAATACAATCTGTGTAGTAGTAATGTATGTATATACAATAATATATTATAATTACGTATTTTTTCCATTATAGAGGTTCATAGTAATGTGAAATACAATACACATTTTTCCTGTCTTGTAATTTGGTTGCTATATAATTCATAATTTTGTTCTCATTTCCTCGCGGCATACCAGCAGCCCATTCGCGGCACACCAGTGTGCCGCGGCACACCGGTTGGGAAACGCTGCCTTAAGAGCTTCCATAAGCAATAACAGTCATGTTATGGAAGTTGTGATAATTCTTATCCTTTGTACGCCTTGAATTTTAAAACCGGAGCCACATTTAAAGTATAGGATCCAGTTCAGTTTTTCACATTTAATAATAATAAGCAAGTTTCGTTTCACAGTGTGAAACTACAGTACACTTCCAAACTATGCGAATTCAATATTCAAACTTGTATAGCTCTATAATTATCAGATACAATATATTAATAAGATCACAGATAGAACCTGTACCTCGTACACCGAATCCATATCAAAAACCCATTACTCGCTATACCTTACTGTTTCTGTTCGATGTCGATAGAGGTTGAAACCGCAAATCCGAATTTGAACCCATTTCAGATTGAATACATGGTTAAGGGAAAATACAGAATCTCGGAAGTAGTAAATTTAAACCACCTCCGGTTTTGGTAGTGTTGCGAGCTATGACTATGTGGTCTCTTGAGACACCGAATAGACTGCAGAAAAACGTTTGCCGCAATCTATTACTATTTTTTTTTTTTTTTTATCATCTATGGCGATAAGTGTTGGAACCAAAATTGGCAAATGTGAATCATTTCCGGTTTGAGTAGAAGGTTTATGAAGGACCTATTCCTGGACAGTGAATCGATTGCAAAAGAAAACATCTCGACATTGTACAGTTTTTGCTTCAGAAATCAGTACTGAAACCGGAACATTAAATTTGAACCATTCCCGGTTTATGTACAGTATTCGGGATAATCATGGTACGTTACCTTGAGACGCTTAATTGTTTGAAAAAACCGCTCTCGCTACCTTTTTCGTTCAATGGCGATAAACGTTCAATCGGAAATGACTAATTTGAACCACTTTGGGTTTGAATTGAGAGAAACCGAAGATGCAACCTATTTTTGAGACCCTGAAACGATTGCAGAAAAACACATCTCTATATCTTTTACCATTTTTGCTTTGATACCTGTTGACAGACAGGTGGACGGATAAAGCCGTTCTATAAGACTTCTACATTTATGTATAGCATAGTTGTCGTAGCAACTACGTTATATGTAGTCTAATAATTGTACCGAACCAAGTCGTGACACTAGTTTATTTTGTAAGAGTAATGCAAAATTTCTCATTCTCTCTATCTCTAATATTATATACACCCTCCATTCCAAAAAAAAAAAAAAAAAAAAAAAAAAGCAATGTACATTTTGGAACAAATCAATTTTATTAATCAATGTATTCCCCTTCTGCATCGATACACATATTTGCACGCTCCAACAAGTTGTCAAACGACTTCTCCATGTCCTTTATTGGAATGGTCTTTAGGACAGCGGTCGTCGCCTTCTCAATGGCATCAATCGATGCGTGCCACTTTCCTTTCATCGCCAAATGCAGTTTCGGGAACAGATAGAAATCACACGGAGCGAGATCTGGTGAATAGGGCGGATGATGCAACCGAATAATGTGATTTTTGACCAAAAATTCAGTTACAAGTCGCGAACGATGTGATGGTGCATTATCGTCCAAAAGAGTCCAACTGCCGATTTCGCGATATTCGGGCCGAATACGACGAATTCTTGCCAGCAAACGCTTCATGACGCCCAAGTAAAACTCTCCAGTGACTGTCTGGCCGGGCTGTACAAATTCTTTGTGGATAATTCCTTTTGAATCGTAAAAACAAATCAGCATCACCTTAACTTTTGACTTCACCAAGCGACTTTTTTTGAGTGTTCCTTCATCCGGCGCTCTCCATTCAGCACTTTGCCGCTTTGTTTCGGGCTCATATTCAAAACACCACGTTTCGTCACCAGTTACAATCGATTTCAAAAAGTTTCGATCCTGCCGAGCACTTTTAACGATGTCTTTACAATGCGCAATTCGATCAACTTTTTGGTCTTCGGTGAGTTTGTGTGGTGCAAACCGCGAATTAACCTTCTTAAGGCCCAAAACTTCGGTCAAAATGCGGTATGCGGTTGTTTGAGGAATGCCTAATTCCATTTCAATAACTTTCACCGACGATTTTTTGTTATGTTTGATGAATTCACGCACTTTTTCGATGTTTTCTTCCGATAATCCGGTTCTGGGACGGCCTGATCTTTCGTCATCATCCAGCGTCTCTCTACCCGACTTGAATCGCCTGAACCACTCGTAAACTTGCGTACGGGATAGACACTCATCACCATATGCATTTTGTAGCATTTGGTGCGTTTCACTAAAAGTTTTACCCAGTTTAACACAAAACTCAATTGCAGCTCGTTGTTTGAAACTCATTTTCCGACCGATGTACACGACACACTGACAGTTGAAACGCAATAACTTTGTTGCCGTGCATCCAAATGTCATGACATTTATACCCGTTGTCAATGAGGGACTACGCCATCTACCGGTAAAATATTACAACAGATGGCACTAGTGGTACTATTTGTTTTCAAAAGTTTGGTTTCTTTTGGAATGGAGGGTATATATATATATATATATATATATATATATATATATATATATATATATATATAGGGTGTTTCAAAACAACACCAACAACACTTGGGAGGCGATTCCTGACACCAAGATAAGACAAAAAGTATAGACCAACCTGGGTGTAGAAATCCGTCATTTCGAAGTTACAGCCTGCCGAAAACATGAAAAAATGAACTTTGAAGGCTCCAATACTATGGGACCTGCCGTAGTCGGGTCAAGAATTCACGTAGGAACTAATATGTGCCCTATTTAAAAATACATGTTTCAGAATCCTAAGGTACTCAATATTCACTAACTACCTCTATAAAAATTGTTGTGGAAGTACTGCAGGATTCTGAGACATGTGTTTTTGGATTTAGATTTCTGGGCTTTCAGCATCTATGGCCATTTAGCCCGTCATGTTTGAGGGATGACGTCCCTCGGCGAGCACACTATCCGGGGAAAGGGAAGGAAGAAAGGATTGCGGAAGGGAGGAAGCGGCCTGGGACCTATAAGTTAGGTACCACCCCGACATTTGCCTGGTCTGAATGAGGAAAACCCAGGAAAACCTCATTTAGGGTGGCTGGCCTGAAAAAGCGTTATACACTTTTCCGACCAAATGGCCCCACCGGGAATCGAACCCGGGACCGCTCGCACCGAAGGCGAGAGCGCTAGCGACTACGCTACGCGGGGCCACACATGTATTTTTGGATAGCGCACATATTAGTTCCTACGTGAAGTCTTGAGCCGACTACGGTAGGTCATAGGCGGAGCTAGGAATTGTCTGCTGGGGGGCAACCTTTTGGTCGGTCTCTGGGGTCTTGGTAGGTGGCCATCTTATAGGTGGTATTCTTATTTTTTGTCAAAAAGTTGAGGGGGCAATGCCCTCCCCCATAACTCCGCTCATGCGGTAGGTCCCAATCGAGTTCATTTTATCATGTTTTCGGCAGCCTATAACTTCGAAAGGAAGCATTTGTGCACCCAGATTGGTCTATACTTTGTCTTATCTTGGGGTCAGGAATCACCTCCCAAACGTTGTCAGTGTTTTGAAACACCCTGTATATTATATATATTATTGGATACCAAACATCTCTAGAACTGCACGAAATGCTCGAACCGATCAAATGTTCTATTGTTTGGCTCATGTATGGTCAGCACGGAAGTTCGCATCGCAGTTATTTCTGACTTTTCTGCAAAATTCTAATTGTATAAACATAACATTGGGACAAAGCCGGGGATGATCCCACCTGTAATCCAACTGTACCATGGAAGGAACTCAAAATATTGCAGGAATACTAGGCTATTCGCATACACAATTGGAGGGGTACGCATTATAAGACTCAAATTGTTGTTAGTGATTTTTAATTCTGAGTGTTACTGGATGCTTGCTTATTAACAAAGCGTCTGGCCTATTTATTAACAGTTCAAACGATAAAAATTTCATTTTATTTGAAAATTAACATCAGATACAATCCGCTGTATGATTGATAAACGGATCGTCAATTTTGAAAATGTGGTCGGCCGTCCACAAAGTATGTAATTCTGTTCAAAAATAACATTGGTTCTTATACCACGTTTAACGTTACAACGTATTTGACAATCCAATAAGCATATCCTGATTTAAGAAAATCCACTCATCTAATACGTAATTTAAAAGTATTAAATGACAAACTTTATTCTGCAAAATATTTATAAAAGTTTCAGAGTTTTAATTTCAAGTAAATATTGATTTCACTTTCACAATATTTAGGCTTCAACTGCACACCCTGCGGATAGTCTTCGATCCTGTGAAGTGCCACTGTCGATGTCCCATGACACCTGAACTTTCAGTTTTACTTTCTACTTAAATTCTGTATTATTTTTTATCCCAACTCTTTATTTTTCTTGGATTAAACTTTGACTATGCATCAACACAGATATCTGACCAATGGATACGAACTTGATCACGATTCTCATATGGATTCTAGGGAAAATATGAATAAATGCTTCATACGAAATCACTTTAAACTTTTTAACTACACAGAACATAACTTAAGATTTCATAATTTGTGCACTTCACTTACAAATAATATTCTCTGCCCCATCCACAAAGAAACATTCAAGTACAAATTCCACTTTTACAACAACAACAGAAACTAAATTATTTGCTTCAGATAAAAACTTTTTTACATGCGTCACTTCGTACGTAATATGCAGGTTCTTTCTTGTCCACACTCAGAGGAGTCTACGTTCGAAGCAGATAATAATATTGCTTGAAAAGTGTGAGTAGCAAATTTTTGGTATAATTTCAAGTGCATACAGATTTCCCATAAGTTTCATGTGTTCTCTGTTTGCAAACGATACCTTCACAGCGTCTTTTAGAGAAACATACGCTTTCAATAGCTTCTAAGGTAGAATTCCGTGTATTATTCTTACATTTTTCAGCTCTTGGGATACTAGATTTTTAACACAGTGATATTTCGCGATTTCATTCATGTATTAGTTAAAATTCGGTGTTATTCTGACAAATCGCGTTATTTCGTGATTGAAATACTATATATATATATATATATATATATATATATATATATATATATATATATATATATATATATATATATATATATATATATATATATATATATATCCCTTCAATGTTGCTACACGTAAGATTTATTTTGTTTTCTGCAACTCTTCGTTATTATCATTAAAACGGAAAATGCAGATCCCTAACCATACCTGGCTTCAGCCATTGTTACAGGACAATTGAGGGTGGCCGGCAGAATTAAACAGTACGTATTTTTGTCCTCAGTAACAAGACAAATCAAAAGGCAACGAACACTACTTTTTCCGCTACGCCGATTGCTCTAGATAGATTTAAGCTAATAATTAAAACAACCCATTTGATGACTTGTTTGCTAAAATTGTTGGATGATACAACCAAGTACATATGATGAAAGAGTTTGTGAAATAGGTACCTTCTTGAAGTAATACAGGATGGATGGCTTTGTCTTTTATTATATTCAACCCTGTTTACTCTTTCTAAAACGCTATACTGTACCAAAGTATTTGGTGAGTAAATGAATTCTTGTACTCGGGTAAAATTAGGTTGTATTATCATTCAAATTCTTTATATTACAATTTCACCTTGGGTTGCTAGTAATTTGTTCAATTTACAGAATATAGTACACAATAAATGATACGCCTAGGAAAGATAAGTCCCTCTTTGGTGATACATTCAGAAAAAAAAAAGAGAAATTACGTAACTAACAACCATAAACTCGAGAAAATTGTTTGCGGTTGCTAATGCATATTAGCTCTTTGATCTTGCTGTTTATTTTTTTTTTTTTCTTTCTTTTCCTTCTCCGGAAAAAAAAAAAGTCGTCCTTATACGGAACTGTGTGTTATTGATTACTAACGTTCTTAACTTAGCTCTGTGTTATGCTATGAAGCAATCTCTCCTCCTCCATAAGAATGCGGCTTCTTATGTACATAAAACCTTGTATTGTGCCATAGTGAAAGTGTGTCATATGAGTGTTTGGGTTCATTGCTGTGTGAGAGGTGAAGACCCTGCCCAACACTTACATTGTCCACAGGACCTACAGAATAAAATATGATCATTGTACTTTTCATAGCGGAGAGACTAACAGTTTTCATACGATGTAACTTCCTTATACTGCTGGGAAAGTTGTTTAGTTTATAATAAGAATCGCAAAATAGAAAAGAAATTAAATCTTCCAAAGAATCCATATTTTAATCAGAATATTGACTGAACTACGAAATGAACTTCTATACTTTTATGCATAGTAAATTTACTCGCTCATATACTACTAAAAGGCAAATTAAAATAGATCTCTTCTGAACATGACAAAATAATAGACCACTAACCATTCAATTCGCGATTCAGAATGAACAACTTAAGAAAATTTGACAGAACACCAAGAACACAATATTTGCAAAATATTAAGAGATACGATATAAAACATGTCAAACTAGACAGTTTGATCGTATCACATGTCCAAAGATCATTGCTTGAGAAGTAAATTTTAACACCTTCGAGGATCTTTATTCGTTACGTATGTGAAATGGATATAAAGAATAGTTGGTGAAACTTCTAGACCACATAAAAAAGAGAGAGAGAAAGAGAGGGAGAGATTGATAAATTTTCTATATTATAAATTATATTCAATGTTCATTTCGAGCCCTGTGATTTTCCATGCCACTGCAACGTAACAAGCGGAAAAATACACAATAAGTTTCCCATCCCATGCTTTTCTTCCACAGAGATCTCAGAGTAAACAGATTATTATCTTACGTATTTAAACAAATAAGAATTTGATTAATTCTATATTGTTTAATATAGTAATTACACTTTTATAAAATAAAGGACAACTTCAAAAATCAAGAAACATTTCTAAGGAATTAAAATACACCTGCAACTGATTTCTTTCTATTAACAGTCTCGACAGTTCACTAAAAAGATACATAATGTACCATGCAGAAAAGTTTGAATATTGAAAGTACAGTACATTCTCACAGTACTTGCCTTTAGTTAATGATTCTACCCAATAAAAGACATTTTCTAATTACGTGAATTCAATATGCACAGTAATCAAAAGACACGCAACCCATGCTGCAAACATTTATTCCCTTTTTCTGTCTTTTGTTGTAGGTGATCGATGGTGTGGTGAAAATTGAAGAAAGGAATTTGCAGTGCAGTACGGACATGCAGCATGGTGTACCTGTACGCACTAGAGGAAATAATTTTCATTCTGGAAAAGTGCATAGGAAGTGAGATACGGAACTACCGCTGCAAACTATGATGAGTAGGGCAGGAGTTTTTCGCAAGTTGCGAAAGTTTTCCGACAAAGCCGACAGTTGGTTATTCAACGAACTACCTCAGACTGAGTAAGGAAATAGATATTTTGAAGTCGCGACAAAATGTGATAACTGACATTTTGAGCGTAGTCGCAAAACGCGACAAATTGCGAATTTTTAAAACATCAATTTTTGTTGTTAAAATACAGAAAAAATAAAATTTTCCAAAGGGGAGAAAAATTTAAATTTCGGTAACTTGTGCCTGTCTGCAATATGGCTTTTAATAACGAATACTGACTGTGAACTTTTTTTTTTTTTTTTCGAAATACATTTTGGTAATCAATGACAGAAGGCTACAAATGAAAAGAAAATTTGGAAACATACAACATGCTGCACTTTGCATCAGAATAATAATTTGCAGACGACATATACAAGAAGATATTGCGCTAATGTATTGTATGTATGTGTTTTAGCATGGGTATGTGTTTTCGGTGTATAGCTAATACCATGTATGGTGTTTTGTGATGGCAATCGTGAAGATACTATGATCATGTATTTTAAGTTGTTGGACTTGTAAAAGAAAGAAGTAATTTGTTGTTAGTAACTGCATAAAGAATAACTTCATTGTCCTATGTAGTATTATTATTACTTACATTAGGCCTATATTAGAGTTCGTATAATTTATATTAGAGTTTGTAAAATAATTTGCTTAGCGACAAAATACGAAATTTTTCATTTCAAATTGCGAAAAACTCCTGCCCCTAATGATGAGACATATCCCGGGAAAGCATTACCATACAAATCGATCATTAAATATCTGTACAATAAATTCAAGAAAACTATAAGCGTGTCAAGTGTCCCCCCCCCCCAAAAAAAAAGGGATACAGACTGTTCTCACCTAGGACAAATTGATAGATATCAATACAGCAATCAAAAGTAGACAACATTAGGCTGCGTTTCTTTTTGATCACCCTGTATAATGGCCGAAGTCTGCACTTCAACTTAATTCCATTAAAGTTAAATCATAGTGACTGCAGCAATAAAATATATATCTACAAAACTACATCGGTGACTGAGACAAGAGTGATTTTTGGTGAAAGTGAATGTGGTTTTGATCCAGTGTTAAGATGTAGGTCCACGCTCTCACATAGTCCCTATGCTAAAAGAGGACAAACTCCAAACCTTTCTCTGAAGAAAGATCAGTTAATACTACTCAGATATTTTTGTAATAATCTTTACAAAATTTCAACGTATAACAGATTTTCTGAAATTACGAATCTATTAAAATCTTTTCCAATGTTGGAATTTCGGACAATAATGGCGTCACTGGTTGTAAGTAAAAACTATACAATAATAAATAACAAAGAGAAAGTCAATACAGTGCAAGTACAAATCAGCTGCCTCTCAAAAAATAAAATAAACAACTATTACGCTTTAATCTGTCTTTCTAATCGAATTGTTCCATTCAGTCTTAGCTTATTCATAATTACTTTAATATGCATACGTTTTCCTGTTCTCGTTGATAATTTCTATATCCGCAACTTCAACATTTTTTATATTCTTAGTTTTTCAATGCAACTCTCACTTCCTTCCAATCAAACCAAATTAAATCGCCGTCAACCATTTCCTCTCGATGTCTCAGCACTATAAACCTAAAAATTTCTTAAACGACTTTTCTGCTTTCTTTAGCTCACAATATATTAAATTATTATTATTATTATTATTATTATTATTATATACTTTTTAAAGAGTATTTTAACACTAATTCCTACATTTTCTTTCATTTTAGCTCAACGTGGACATGACTTCTTTTTCAATGACTTTACTTATATAGTAATGTTTTGAACTCTACTGGACTTACCTTTGTAACAAGGCCACATAAAATATTCCATTAACAGAAGGAATACTTAAAAGTTTTATACTTCTTTCAGCGCTTCAAGGTTATACTATATATATATATATATTTGCATATGGAACACAGAAAAACTTTTTTTTTTTTTTTTTTTTTTTTTTTTGTACTTTTAGCATCCCTAACTCTTTGTACTGCATGTGCCAAATATAACTGCACTAACATATCGTTTTCACTTTACTAGGTGTTTGAATGAATGAAAATGCATAAATGAGTAACTTGGAATACAGAAAACTTATTCGCTTCCTCTTTCTTCAAGACAAATCTAAACCAAATTCGTCGAGAAATGCATGATGTATGTGGCCAAAATTTTACATCCTATACTACCATTATTGCATAGTTCAGATATTATAAAAGTGGGCGCACGAGCATCACAGAATGGAAGGTCCGAGATATCCTCAACAGCAGTGAACAATAAGATGGTCAAGAAGGTTGAGAAGCAATAATCAAAACTGACCATCATATACTTACCAGAGAAATGTTCACTCGGATTAGGAATTACATTTCTGGATATTCAGCAGGTATGGATTTAAAGCCCGTCACGTAGGAGGAATAACGCCACTTGGTGATTACACGACCCGTGAAATAGGGAAGGAAACGACCTTAGACCGTTAGGACATCTGCCTGGTGTGAATGAGAAAAACTCAGGAAAACTTCACTCAGGACGGCCTGAAAATGCTTTTAGAATTTTCTGACCGAGTGTCCTTACCGGGAATCGAACTCTGGACTGCCTGCACCAGAGAAATCACCTGAATGTACGCTCCATAGAGGAAACTATCATCCATGACTAACTGCAATATTAGGAAATGTAGTGCTTAGAATTGATGGAATTAGCTAATTTGGACAAAGATTTCATTTTTCTCCCGGTTACAATGGATGAGACCTAAGTGGATCTCTCTAATCCGGAAAGCAAAGCTCAAAGTAATGGAAAAGTCCTGATTCGGCGCCACCGGAAAAAGGTAAGTCTCTGTCCAGAAATTGCTATTCGTTTATTTGGGTGAGCACGTATGAACGGTGTTATATTGACAGGTACCTTCCAAAAGAACATGCGATTTGCTGCAGACTATTACATAAACCTAGCAAAGCTGAGAAGAAGAAAGAAAAAAAAAAGGTTTGCAGATGACGAAAGTTTTTCAAATTTATAATAAAACTTCATAACAATAGACCCGTCATGTATGCCATATTGCCCTCACAAACGTCAGAGTAATTATTATTCTGCCATTCATATTCCTCAGATATTATACCTTCTGATTTCTTCCTTTTCCCAATAATAAAAATTTTTGAAGGGTAAGTGTTTCAAAGATAGCAATGACATTGTAGTAACACTTGAAAAACAGAACAGGACATTTTACAAACTTGCCATTCGCTTATGTTTGCACTAGTGCGAAAAATGTGTCGCTGTAGGTGAAGAACATATATTTTAAATAAATAAATATTATATATATATATATATATATATATATATATATATATAAACGTGGAACTAGGTAAGTATGGAAACTTTCTGGTCTCTCGTGGTTATTTACATTTTAAGTTAATTTACCTGAGAGTCTCAGTCCACATGAAGTCCAAAACATATTCTTGCTCCGAACAGAGTACCATGAATACGAAGGCATATTTGACGCAGGAGGACCCGGATTCGATTCATGTGATTCGGATGCCACATTAAGCTGTAGATCACGTCTCATATAGCCTCTTTGCTGGAAGGGAGGCTAAATTCAAATCGAACCAATGAATACGGGGGAGGAAACTACTCGAACCTTTTCCAGTTCAACCCAAAACTTTCCTAGTTCAGATAAAAAAGTGAAAATTAAAACTATGACGACTGTCGTTCAAACAAATAAAATTAACTTTACAGAGCGCAATGTCGATTACAATCAACTATCAGTTTAGAAAATATGACAGCGCACATTTATTTGAATTTTGTTCTAAATGAACATACCTGAACACATTTTGTATGCGCAGTAAATGTATATTAAGAAAAACTACATACGAGTCATGTTAATTAAAGCTGGCAGCAGATAAAAAAGCTCTTTGTATATTAAAAGTAATCTAGAAGAATTTATGTATGGATGTGTTGGATGCAGTCCAACTAAACTGACCGCCTCGATCATTTAAATTGTACGATTTAAAGAAAAATATCAGAATATTGCTATACCGCTATATCTGAAACAGAGATGGGAATATCGATGTACCTTAACCCTTTTAAATTCTGGCTTTTTGGCGTTTTTCTTGAGTCTCAGATAAGCAGCGACAGTATCATCCCTATTTACTCTAGGATATGGTTCATAGCTCGTTTTTTCAGAATGGAACAGCCTTTCAAACAGTATCACTTACATGTCCCTATGATGTACCGGAGGGAAAATATTTGAGGGAAAATCGAGATTTTTGGGATTAAAAAAAGATGTCTGGGGCCCTTTCGGCCCCACATGGGTCTACGCACAAGACTCATTTTTTTTAAAAGATACTACTTAGCGTACTTAAAAACTGTACCAAATTTTGTTCTCACAGGTTGAATGGTAAGGGATTTTTTTTTATCTCTGTGGGAAAGCATCAAAAATGGACCCAAAATAGGCCTAAAAACACAAAATTTAACTTTAAAATTTCTTGACATGTCCCTATTTACCCTAGGATCATCGTTTATAGCTCGTTCGCTTCAGAATAGAGCTGCCTCTTCAAAAGTACTATCCAAATGTCCCTATGATGCACCTGAGGGGAAACATTTGCAGAAATCCCTCAGTTTTTAAGAAATCCATCTTTTTACATTTTGGGGCCCTCTGGAGCCGCTCCTGTGTTAACGCAGACACCAGAAAGAATTCAGGAAATAGCAACTGATATAGTGAGTCCATGTACAAAATTCCAGGCTCCTATTTTGAAAAGTAAGGAAGGGATTTTTTTTTTAATTTCCCACAATGAACCATTCCACCTTAAATGACCCGGATTAAATATAAAAATTTCCTGAGACGTCCCTAATTAACCTAGGACCATGGCTCATAGCTCGTTCTCTTCAGAATGGAGCACACTTTGACATCGTATTTTTAAAATTTTCCCATCATGTACCAGGGGCGGGAAATTTGAAGGAAAAAGGAAATTTCCCTGAAAAAAATATCATTTCTCCCCTTGTCGCCCCTCTGGATTCTGCCCATGTTAAGGTACAGAGCTGAAAAAATATGGTAAATACTAGGGTATACACTAAATTTGTACAAAATTGCAATCTTCTAGATGCAAAAGTAAGCCCACCAAAAAATAATGAACTTAGATGTAACAAAAAAGTCCCCTTATGACGTCATTCAGGTATGACGTCATGACCCCGAGATGCAACCCCCTCCTGCGAAACACGTTCTGCAATGCTTCTATGCTTGAATAAACACAAAAAACCGAGATAAAAAGCTTTATTGATTCATTTTTACGCCCAAAAAGAAGACACTGTTCCATGGGAACTATCGTTCCCATAAAATTTAAAAGGATTAACCAAACCTGGAAAGACTAATATTTTTTAAACTCCTTCCTCCCCCTTCAAAAAAGCTAGGTCCTACCCCCCTTCAAAAAAGCTAGGTATCTCACGACAAAAAAGCTAGGTATCTCACGACAAAAAAGTTTCTAAATGAAGAGATGAAGCAGTTTAGTCCATTCAGATAATGATTAAAGTAAATATGAATTTTCTGTAATACATGCATTACATTTTCAAACCCGCAATTCTTTTAAGAATGCATCCTAGATTTAATTTTCACTTATATAAAAAGAATTGGATAATTTAGAAGGTAGTGTAATGACCTATGCCAACAATACCAATTCACGCTTATTCATTTACAACTATTATTTTGTCACGTGCTTACAGTTTATTCACGAAGGACGCACACACCCACATTTATCATGGCGGACATCATTATACGAGTCCGGCATTAACAATAAACCAAAGCCTCTATCCCAAGTCTGGAAATGGAAGCGTCCTATTGTTCACGCGTGAAGTAATGCTTGGTGTGATTCTTTTATTTATTTATTTTTTTTTTTTTTCATATGTACTGTTCGGGTCAATCTATCCTAACGCTTCGAGATTCATACCTTATTACTATTAGAATACTGCATGAGCATACATACATATATATAATCAAATTGTATCTGGTTGACAAATGTTCTACTTAAGTTGCAATAGCATCAACAACTTTGAGTACCTTTATGTGTGTCTTACTGTGGGCTTCGCTTCTTTACGCTTAGATATATAATCTTTAATAAGTATTGCAAGGCAAAGAATTAAGAAAGAAAGTATTTCAAGAAAAATTACATTCTGATTTTTATTCGGTCGTTTATTTGGAGATGAACGTTTCTTTTCAACAGGCTATATAAGATTTAAATATATTGCTTAAATATACGGGATCTTCACTCGAGTCTCGAGCAGAGGTTAGAACTATTATTATTGTCATGAAAAGTGAGATGTATGAATATTATTACTTTACTACAGCTATCTCTCTCCTTTGCTCAAACCAAGAGTTTGGAATTAGGTGCATTATACTGCAAAGGTCTTTGCACCCCTCAATATGTAAAACTCTGTAACAAGGCTACCACTAAAGATATAATATAGAAAACATGGTAACAGTGACAAAAGCACACGGGGAAAAATTAGCAGCACAGTGGAATATTAATCTTTTGCCGAGACTGCGCGGCAAGGGTAAAGAAAGGCCCAAGTTAGTGTGAGGGTTGTTCAATAAGTCCTTAGAAAAAGATTTTAAACAAAGCAATTTAGGTATTTTTTTTTCTTTTTATTTTTCAATATAATCTCTTTTTAGCTCGACACATTCTTCCTAGCGTTCTCCAATTTTTAACCTGTCTAAGAATTATTATTTCGGAAGGTTTTCAAAATTGGCATCTGATTGGGCGATGACCTAGATCGACGTGAATCGTTTCCTGCTGAGCCATTTTTTTTCAAGTTTGGAAATATAATGAAGTCACTGGGGGCCAAACCTTGTAAATACGGGGATGTTATAATTCTAATTCCATAATTTTCGCCATCAAAACTTGTCTTGATGGAAGAGATATTTTCTTTGCCACATGAGGACTTTTTTCTTGACTTCTCTCAACCGATGCAATAAAACTCATCATACTCTCCATTTTTCGTTTATCCTTTTTCCAAGTATTAGTAGTAGATGATTCTGCGTGGATCCCAAAAAACTGTGGCCATCACTTTGTAGGTCGATTTCACAGTCTTCGCCTTCTTCGGAGCTGGATCATCTTTAAAATCACACTTTCCTTTGTTTCTGAGTGTAGTAATGTATCAATATCTCGTCCATTGTTAAGTATCGACGAAGAAACTCGTCGGGATTGCGATGAGAAAGCGCCAAACCAGCCTCCGAATCGATCACACGATTGTGATTACTCGCCGGCATTCGTCTTGACGAGATTGTTTTCAAACCCAATTTTTTGTGCAAAACTGAATACTCTGTACCTTATGATATGCTTGTGGTCTCAAGTATTTCGCGCACTTTGCTTCGTCGATCACTCAAAAGCTGGATTTTGTCAATCACTTCGGATGAAGTCACTCCCATTGGATGTCCTGAACGATGTTCATTTGTGGATGTACGGCCACATTTGAACTCATTAATTCAATTGTAAACAGTCGCAAACACAGGTGAACTTCAACTCTGCTTTAATCTCTTTCGGTGTTAACCTTTTAAATAGAAGTTTTTAATAACCGCACAAAACTAATTTCTTTCCATTTTTCTAAATAAACACAAGTTTGTTTCTTCCATCGACTATGACAATAAAACCACGTGACGGATATAGCTGAAACTTTAACAACAATCTAGTGAGGAACAACACTAAAAGCAAACATTTTTCCATACTACAAGTGTCATCTTTCGGATTTACGGACTTTGAAGGACCCTCGTATATGTTGGGATGGTCACTTGAACTGGAAACGAAAAACACATGTAATGTCAATATCCCTTTGGGGATCTCATGGTACAATTTGTACCATACGGGGTGTTACATGGTGCATTACGTTATAACTCTCCTATTTGAGCTTTTTCGTCCGGATTTTTTTTTCAAGTGCAGAGGCATTACAGAAGACATTACGGATGGTTTCACACCTTCCTGCGTCGAGACATAGGAGGTGATGACGTCATAAGTCTAAAATTTATATTTTCGTGTAATACTTTTGGGGGGGGGGTTATGTAAAGTATTTTTGGCGGGCTTATTTTTGCACGTAGAAGATTGAAATTTTGCACAAACATGCAGTCCACCGAGTAGTATTTACCAGATTTTTTCTTAAGATTTCTGCGTTAAAACAGGGGGGATCCAAAGGATCAAAAAGTTGAAAAAGGGATATTTTTACCCAAAAATCCCGTTTTTCCTCATTTTCCCGCCTTAGATACATGGAGACAAGTGAATGGTACCGCCTGAAAGGCAGTTCTATTCTGAAGAGAATGATGTGCGACACATGGCCCTAGGGTAATTAGGGATGTCTCAGGGAATGTTTTAAAATTTCCCTCTGTATACGGGAATATGGGACATTGTCGGTATTTTTTTTTTTTTTTGGCGGGCTTACTTTTGCACCTGGAAAATTGGAATTGTGCATAAACATTCAGCCCACGGAGTAGTATTTACCAGATTTTTTTTCAGATCTGCGTTAAAAAGGGGAGGGTCCAGGGGGGCTAAAAGTTGAAAAAAGTATATTTAGACCCGAAAAATCCCATTTTTCCTCATTTTCCCGCCTTAGATACATGATGGAGACACATGAGTCATACCGCCTGAAAGGCAGTTCTATTCTGAAGAGGATGATGGGCGAAACGTGACCCTAGGGTAATTAGGGATGACTCAGGAAATTTTTTACCTGAGATCATGGTGTTTTACGGTAATTTGGGGCATGGTGGGAATTCCTGATAAAATTTCTCCCGCCCTTGGTATTTAAGATAGAAACTTGAAATTTGGCACACACATTCAGTATACAAAGTACTATTTATCAGATTTTTTTTTTAGATGGCTACGTTTACACAGGGTCGCTCCAGGGGGGCCCAAAATGCGAGAAAAAAAATTTCCCTCCGAAATTTTCCCTTTGACATTTTTCCAGCTCCTGGTATATGGTATGAGCATGAAAGTGGTATCATTTGAAAGCCAGCTCCATTCTGAAAAGAATGAGGTATGAACCATGATCCTAGGATAAATAGTGACGATGCAGTAGCTGCTTGACAAAGTCTAAAAAATAGCCCCAAAACCCCGGATCTCTTAAGGGATATACGGGGCACAAACACACAGGAAGAAGAGGGAAAGAAGTATAAACACTAGGACAATTACAATACGAGTAGGACATGGAGCTGAGATCGTTCGCTGGTCATCTCGGAGGTGTTGATAAGTCCGCTAGTTTGCTCATGCCAAGTCTATGTTGTTAGCTTACACGTCAAAACCTTTGTTTTAGAGGGAAGGATAGAATATTCGAAGAAAAAGTGTTGTCAGCTTTTATAACATCTAATCGTGAGAGACTTTTGGTCGCTTTCGTATGACTATTTTCTCGAACGGGCAACCTTTGAGCTCTGAAACAGATGCAAATATCCTCCGTCGTTCTTGATGACCGAACTGAGTGCTCTATTGCATGAAGAGTGGTACAACATTACTCTGAAAAACAAGTCCTGATATACGTCTCAATTCCACAACGAATTAGCTATTTGCAGGTTAACGGTGGCCTTACGCAATATTTACTAACGTAAGCTGCATTTTATTCAGATGCTCTCATTTTGATAATCATCTGCATATTATGTGAACAAATACACTACTGCTACAGCCCATAAAGGGATATCGGCCCCAAAGTCATTTGGTTTTATAGATCGTAGTTCATTGCCTTTCATATCCCTTTCTAGTTGCCTTATCTCACTGAATCCTGGAAACTGACCCGGATACACGCAGAATAAAATATTGTATGGCACTGAGGATGTTACAACCAAACAAAAATAAAGCAGGGAATGTATCTTTCCAATCTTTAATAATAATAATAATAATAATAATAATAATAATAATAATAAGCCATTATGATTAACATCGATTTACGCTAAGCCCTCGTTCAATTACGTACCGTAAGGTTAAGTAGATATATAAAAACATGATACGTAAATTTATCAACTACTTCTTTGGTAAAAAGTTACAAATATTTGTAGTTTATTTATGAAAAAGTCGTTAAAAAACTAATAAAAAACCATTATGATCCTACAACGCAGTGAAGGGGAGGAGACGTGATAATTAGTTTTCCATTCTGCTACATACTAATATATATATATATATATATATATATATAGGCCTTAATGTTTCATACTACAAATCTGCTGATAATATCGACCGGTCAAAGGTTACACTTAGCATTTACCTAAGGCAAGAACTGGTTTCACTACTTGCATGACGTGTATAAACGTGCCAGTGAAAAATTCGCAGTATGTCGAGGTTTCCCCATGACACAATTAATAACAAAAATAAGCAAGAACGTACTGTTAAATTCAGTTCTCGTGATACTACGTCACACATATCAGATGAAAATGAATCACATCGAGTATTCTGAGATATTCTAGATCCTCATGATTGAAACTTCGAGCAGTTCGACGATAAATCTACACGAAAAAGCATACTGACTACTCAAATGCGTTTGGCAGTTGTCACTGAAGAAAGTCCAAAATAACAGTAGCTGGTCCGAGAGAAATATGAATGCATTTCAGGGGTATAGAAGCAAAAATCTGCCAAATCCCTTTTCAATTTTGGCAGGAGACGAAACAAAAATGACTCCCTTATGATTCAGAATTGTTGAACAATTTCTTTGTTTAGTGGTCACTATTTACTGCAGATGAGTGAAATCCATCACTAAAGAAAAATAATTGTTCAACAATTCTGAATCATCATCACTTTTGTTTCGTCTCCTGACAAAATTGAAAAATGCATTTAGCAGGTTTCGCTTCTATATTCCTGATTTGATCTACTGTAGTAGCAGACAATGTTAATCATATTTAATACATTTTATTAATCTCCCACTTTGCTTGCTTCCATTAAATAAAAATTGATAGTGTGGTATGCGATTAATACATACAGATACTCTTAGGAAAAGGTTTCTTTAAAAAGTAGCATTAAATATGAAAAAACTATGGCCGAATGCATTCGGAAGAAACAGCACGGATTATCGAAAGAGAGGAGGAAATATTTCTCATTGACACTTCATCATGAAACAAACTACGCTTCTTAGAAGTTGCAGATGATTATGCAATCCCGAAGGGGAAAGGCGTGAATTACCAATGAAAGGAAGAACTTTGGAACAGAATTCTTGGGCATACGACTGGCTCAACTAGGGTTTTCTAGGATTCCCACCATCAAGCAATTTATTGTAGGGGAAAAAATAATTTCCAGTTCAGCTGTGAAGACGTCTTGTGAAGGCTGGCTCTCTCTCTCTCTCTCTCTCTCTCTCTCTGTATTGTATCTCAGAACTGTTCAAATTGAAAGTTTTTTCTTCCTACAACTATGAATTCAGAGTAAGTGCTGTCCGTTACGAAGAGGTTACCAGAACTTTGGGTGAGGGAGAGATTGTCCGTTAAAGGTTTTATGGTATTATGTTCACTAAGATCTTAATAATTGTTAATAGTCTACAAAGTTAAGAGTCTGAAACATACGACTTAACAACAAGAAAAAATATTCATAACGTCAAAAAAAAAATCTCCTTAAAATATATCTAACTACGGCAAACACTAGCACTAAACGTTACAGTGTATCTCGAAAGCATATTATACAATACTATGTGGGTAAAAGTGGGTATTTATAGTTGTTAGATCCTGGTTGACTATAAACCAGTAGTTTGCATAACTCAGTTGACACTATCAGTGATGGGAATCTCGTGTGAGGTGAAGTAGCTGTTTGTGTGAGGCCTGTTAATTAGAAAGCAATGAAATAAACCACTTATAAAACATTGTGCTTTTGTACTGCAAATGTGGTGGAAACATGACCATACTTATAATGACGTTGGATTGTTTGTGGATCGCCTTCCAAACATCGTACCGCCATCTCACGAAGGTATTCCAACACTGAATAAAAGATTTGAACAGATCGGGTCGGTAGGACAACTTCCTTCAGCAGTAGGTCAATCAGTTTACGCAGAAAAGAATTTAAATGTTGCTGAGCAATGTTTTGAAATCACCAATAAATCAACGCTTTGCATTTATCAATTTTTTTCTTTATATAAAAAAACATGTTATCTATTATTTCTGGTTTATACTTTACCCTCTTCACTAAATGCAATTTCGGCAATCTGTCTTATGGGCCACCCTATACATGTAAACAGTGGATTCTTAACTTACTTTCGAAGGTCCGAGATCTGGCTTTTAGATAATATAAGAATCCACAGACTCAGTTCTCACTTACATGACAATCCTTATCCTAGTTTTTCCATACCAGTTCCCATCTCTCCTTTATTGACTTAGGGGGAATTGGACACATTTTCCTTTGGGTCGAACATTCAGGCAAAGATTAACTAGGGATGGGCAAAACCAGTTTTTTTTTTTTTTTATAAAAACCGGAAACCGGTTTCCAGAAAAACCGACATTTCGGTTTTCTCCAAAACCGGTTTCGGTGAAAACTTTGGAAAACAAAACTATTTCTGTGGAAACGGAATCGGTTTCCGGAGAACAACGAAACACTATTCCGGTCAAAAATAGAACAAATTTTGAAAAAAACGGAACCGTTTTTCTAAAAGCCAAAAAACCGTTTTTTGTGCCCACCACTAGATTTAACCCTCTATGTTGATTAAAAAAACATTGCGACATATGGAGAAACAACTAAATGAACACTAGTCCACAACTGAGGGTAGTTTTTGTAAATTCTGTTTCCTTAAAGAAAAAAAAAAGAAAGAAAAATATCTACAAGTTTCAGCATATTACATACTGAAACATGAGTGATTCTTAAGCCTCTCACAAGAAATATTCATATATGAATGTTGTTTACATGATTAAGGAATTAAGGAAAATCTCGTTCATTATTATTATAACTTTCAAAAAGAAAGTTATGCAAAAACTGTCCTTAGTTATAATCTGGAAGCGAGTACAAAGTGCTTGAACTGTTCACTGACATATTTATGTTTCCTATATACCAAATACATAATGCAAACAAGTTAGCATTCCAATACATCTAAAATTAAGTCTTATTTTACACCGTATATACTATTCCAAGAAATTGTGACGTAAATATCTGGCAACGCTGAAACCTACGAAAAGGTTCGTTTCACATTGTATTCTACTTGATCACGCTTCGTCTTGAGTACCTCATTACATCATTCACATAGTTTTCGTCACCGAGTGATGTCATCTCACGTTACCTTGAATGCGTAACACTATTCAATTTCTTCTTTCGAATGTTGAACTGTTTCTACCCATGCTAAAAGCCACAAGGAATATGCAATGCATTTACAGTATGGGCAATCATTTTGTTAAAATGAAGGCACTATATCTGTACCGAATGTACTGTGGTCAGATGAATGTAATTTTCCCACGGAAAAGATTTATAAAATCGCCTCTTCTTTTTAAACATGTACGGAAGTTATGAAAACGGCAGGAAGAATACACACATGTATTTTACAACAACTTCAAATTTCCTTTCTTCAAATACAGCAATATTATTTTTTTTTTCTCCGTAAATGTACATAGTATCATTTTTTCGATAGAGAATTCAACTCGCAAAATTTTCTATAGAATTAGCGTACTGACACACTGATCCAGAAATTTCCAACATGCCTCTTTATATATAAAAGTGTTCACAAATTTGTGATGGACAAAAACCGTGTGTGTGTGTTTTTTCTCGGCGTTCTCCTGTTTCCTCCCACTTTATCATTCCACCATTATCACCCATCTCATCATTATTTTGCTTAGCTTCTACTTAGCTATGGGACGTTAAACTAAAAAAAAAAAGTGTTAACTGATAATTTCAAAAATTGTCTACTGTACAGAAACTGTCATGCAATCCAAATAGATGTCAAGATCATGTATTTCGAAGACAAGGTGTTATTTTTTGCTAATTTTAGGTCCTCATCGTAGTGTATGAACTGTGTAATAGGTGTTCAGAAAAGACTTCGCATTACTAGCCAGACTTAAAATATATGAGACATAACGAGAAAATAAAGTAGCAATAAAGCAATACATCAGATACAATCGCTAAAATCGCACAACAGTGATTACGTATGCATTTAAATATTTATAGATCCATATATTATTCCAATTAGAAATTTCGGTGACAACTTTAGTGCCAAGGTTGTAAAAACAAAGCTCAATCCACAATTTTTTCCACTAAATATCCCCCCCCCCCCTCTTACTGATGTTGCAGTCTGGTTGGATTTTCAACACATCTCCCTTTTAGCACCTCTTATGTACGAGACTTGCTACTTACTTAAGTTTAGAGATACTGAAGATTCTGACTTCTCACTTCCACAACCATACCATTTTGTTCCGAGTACAGAAATATGAATGTTTATCGTTTCATAAATAAAATTTATATTTAATAATACTTGATGACAAGATAAATTTCGCATGTTTCACTGAGAGTTGAGTTGATTTTGAGTTTAACGTTCCTTTCAGCAGCGAGGCTATATGAGACAGGACCCTCTGATTAATGTGAAATCCAAACCAGATGAGCTCCTGCCGGTAGTCGAACCCGGGTTTTCCACGCCAAAGGCGCGTACGCTAACCGATTAGCCACGAAAAAGCTCATGTTTCACTGAGACCTACACTTACCCTTAGTATTTTCTTAATTCTTGCTAACAAAAGACTATTTTTGTATGGAAAACTGGAGCAATGATATGAGCAAAGGAGCTCCAATAAGTCAAAATTGATTCTAACCTCAAAACAAAGCACACGAACCTGATGTTTGGTAAATGCAAAAGTATCTGCATCCATTTCACCTTTGCTAGGAGGTTGCTAGGCACATGTTTTACTTAACTCGTGCTTATCAAATTATTAACTCACCGGATAGACTTCCGCTAATTATTTTTTAAAAATAATTTATTATGTGACATTTTACACGAGTATATTTCTGCTCAAGCAAATATTATATACAACAAAACCTATCTAGAGCTTTACTTAACGGCTAGGACAACCATAAAAAAATAACAAATTATCCCTCCTAACCCCCCCCCAAAAAAAGTTGATACTTTCGTCTAAACAATAAAATCTCCAATTAACTATGCAATTCAGGAATTCGTCACCATTAAATAAAAATAATAATATGCGAAGTAAAAAAAGAATCGAGGGCCATTTTATATTAAGATTTGCTCTCAAATATATATTAACAGGACACTGAGTAAAACTACAGAAGTCTGAGTTTTCAATTAAGGGCTGGCTTGAATAGTTTTAGTCGTGTCATGTGATCAGCACATTGGTTTCCATCGCCATTATTTTGTCTTTCTAGACGGAATGCAGACATATGCAACTCGAGGTTTCCTTTCCCTCCGTGAACGGATTAAAAAATACATAAAAAGGCTGGATACAACTGCTTAACAAGTTTCTTATTTGTGTATTTTCTGCTGCTTTATTTTTTTAATAAATACAGATCAGATCAGTCAAGTTTTAATGTTAACAAAACTAATTTCAAAACACTAGCAATTCCACCTGCCCCCCCCCCCCATTAAACTCAGGAAACTTTTTACCTTAACAGAAAATATATAACGAATATATTATTCAATAATTTTCATTCACTGTGTTGAATATATACAATATTTATTTTAACACGAATGCAACAGCAGGTGAAGGTAAAGTATGTAGATATATTTTTATTATCGAACACGTTATGTGGTTCTTATAGTACTTGCTTTCTACTTCCTTTATGTCATAACCATAGCTCTCACTCTCCGCCAGTTCACTGGAATAAACTAATGCTTTTTCACACAGTTCCCACACTCATTCACATTCCCACGAAGACACACCACGCAATATGTCTATACCAAGAAGTTTGATCGACATCATTTGCAACCATAACAGAATTGGTAAAACATAACTAAACGGGAAATTTGTCGTTCCACAACATACTTATAAATTATTGCATACAATGTCCAAAAACAAGCCTATACTAGAATAATAACATGTTGATAGTTTGAAACTAACGTCTTACAATACATTGTCAAGTAATATACAATCAGTAATAATCGGTAGATATTATATATTCCCTACACGTTCTTTCAGTCGTAACTTTGAAACGAGGTAACCAATTTACTTTTAACATAGACAAAATTGTATTACGATCAATCAATTAATTCAAGTTATTAACAAACAACAAACAAAAAACAATTTCTATTCCTGTTGGTCATCAACACAATTACAATTTCTGTTAATACATAATGATTGTGTCTCAAAGTGGTTATAATTTAACATTGTCAGAGGCTATCCAAAATCTGGATTTAAGTATTTTTAGATCGACTTCATTATTCAAAGGAATTATCGAGCTGCTATAAACTTTTTTTTAAAAAAAATTCACTTCCCCACAATAGTTTAAGCAAAACTAATGTTGTAGAATACGTAAATGGACCAATGAATTAGAATAACGTAAACAGTATAATTTGGATCACTTATACAATCTTTTTTTTTTTTTCACGTTCCTGTCAGGTTTATAAACACATTTCTTTCCCATTGTCTTTGGAGAAGAGCAGTCCCACACATATGAAGTTCGATGTAATTAAGGTTGTCTCTGTTAAATCAAGTACTGCATTTTGTATACAGAATAAAAAAAGTAGTTATTTCTTCATGACTATGGTCTCAAGTCAACCGCATTAACATAGTTAACATAACATTAACAAGTTTGAATATTGTTACTATAGGTGAATTAACTTATGGAAGCTATGGTGAGGTAATTTAAGAATACAGGTTACAGATAAACGATCGACTACATTTATGTAGGAACTAATTTAAATATGAATGTCATACAGAACTAGATCTGACCCGAGCCAAAGCAGAGTAAAGAATTAATACCGAAGAATCCTAATTTCGAATTAAGATACACCAATTAGGCAAACAGTATAATCTATCAACATTATTAATACTAAAAAGACATCAACTAAAGGAAATGTGCACGATTGTAAGAAAACAATTACCCCTTACACAAGATCTCTCTTAAAAGAAGAACTTATTTAATCGAAAAGCCTTTCACGAATGGCTACATTAAGACAATGTGACGTCGGAATCAGTACAAAAGGCTCTTGCCAAATACCACTGGACACCTACTACACAATTAAGAACATTCATATTTAAAGCTCAAAGTATCACACACTATCAGCGCTGTTGTTGATGACTCATTCCACCTCCAGCTCATTAGCCCATTTCTTGAATCCATTTGTTGAAGCCAAAGAAATGGCAAGTATATGATTTTTTTTTTCCTTCCATTTGTGAGATTTCCTTCTGGCACATTCATATTAACACTATTATTTGTTGTAATTAACTACATCTTATTCAATTAAATCAACAATTTATAAGAAAAGATATACACAGCCACAAACTTTACACATGATGCAGGTAATTTTGAGAAGTAACAAGTAGGTGGTAGGACGTGACTTGAACACATTTTCCACTCGTATAATTGTAAATAGCAATTTTAGAATATTTACATAGACGAAAAAGAAACCCGGAAAAACTTAAGAACTTAGTTTTATATATATATAAATCAAATTCATATGAAAATGCAAATAGCATGAAAAAAATATTTCACGTAGATAGCGGAGAGATGTGGATTGCAGTGTTGCTAAATCTAACGTTTCTCAGATCCTATTCTTAAGTCTCTCTGAAATCTTTGTTATCCTCTAAACTAAAACGTATACCTGCACGATACAAGTCTTTTAAAAGGTGGAAACCAGTGATATATATAATGACCGTGCAACGAAAAACATGTAAAGTACACTGCCTCTACATATTGACAAACGACGTAGCCTTGCATGGGAAATTTAAAAATGTTATTAAAATAAATGATGCAATATAAATGTGTGTCTGGGGGAACACGTTAAAGCAATACAACCTCCGAAGACAATGCAGGCATGAGAACCTACTTCATAGAATTATATTCCCTTTTAGCATAACGCTTCCTCTTGGGTGTTTCACACCTCGCAGTATTGCACAACCATTCTTTTTAGCATTCGTTACGCCACCGGTTAAATGCCGGGAGAAGACGATGAGAATTTCAGTGAACATTCCTCAGGATATATAGTCTGAGAGCGCCAATAAACGAATAATTCAGAACAGAACGAATACCGAAGCAAATCTTTACGCCGTAATCTCGACTAAAATTGCTACTTTAAAGTCCGCAATGAAGTACAATACTGAATTCAGGTCCCTGTAAATGGTTAATGCTTAGAGTCGTAATAGTACCTAATATACATGTCAGTTTAAAACATAGCTGCTGTTAAATTAACTACATCATTACCAATATAGACTTAATAGTTACGCACATTAATTAAAACCTGGGAACATTATTTCAACCTTTCCTATTTACTGTTAAATAAACGTAATTTTGGTTTCCAGACATTACAAACAATAACATTCTTCTTTTTCATACAAAACATTTTTCTTTATATTCGGATACTACTACATTTCCACAATATTTTTCACCAAAAGCTGCAAAATAAGCATGACTTGCGACAACAGTGAGAAAGAATTTATCTTCAAAATGGAACAAACTTCGAAGACTATTTTTTTTTACTTCATTCAACCTGAAAAACTGAACAATTAAGAATTTCAGAATGTGCTGTGGACCATCATGCTCTTTTTCTCTTCGAAAGCAAATTTATCTTTTTAGAAGTTTTTTATAGCATAGATTCCAGAATCCGGAAAGTAAAACTGGAAAAAATCCTGATTTCGGAAAAATTACGTCAGAAAAAATCCGAAAAATAAATTATCCGGATTCCTAAAAATTTTGGCCATCCCTAGTATATAACTAGAATTCTCTTATAGCAGATAGCAGTATTTCTTTTTAAATAGTCTAAAACTATCAACAATATTTTATAATAATCTACCATGAGCTACTACAATTTGTATTATCTTTGCCTTACTAAATTATACATAATCTATATACACCTGAGACTGAACTATAATTTCTGACACGCAATTAACTTGTATTTTAATTTTCCTGATCTTTTTGGATTAATGTTCAATCTGAGAGGATAACAAGAGTAGAACCTCTAGAATCACTGTGACAAGAGGACCATACTTGAAATTGTGTTGACCGATTATTTTGCACGCTGTCTTCAAAGTTTAATACTACCAATTTTAGTTCCAGTGGAAATAAGTCATTGCGGGGTTTGATTCCCGCTGGGATCCACAATTTTGGGTAGGCTATTAACTAGCATCATGAAGCAATTCACAAGCTTCTTTAAGAGATTCATTAAAGACTGGTCTAGAAAGCGGAAGTAATACCACTGGAAGTCTACGTCCGGTTGCCATACGGCCAGAGTAAAGTATGGTTACGGAGAAAATTTGCTAGAAGGGAAGGAAAACCAATGACAAAGTGTGAAAAATGCTCGAAGTAAAGAACAATAGTGGAAACAAAGAAATAGAAACAAGCTGATCAGACTGATCACTGTTTAAGGACCTGTATGGTACGGGTCATGATAAAAGATACGTAAAAGAGTAAACTAGTGAGTGAAGGGAATGTATAGTCGATGAATAAAATTTAAAAAAAAAAAAAGAGTAATTCGTTCAGAGATCTATAGATTGATAATTGAGGACCATAACATTCAATTTGCGGAAAATCACTGACAATGATAGCAATATGCTTAAAATTGCTAGGGCGATAACTAATCAGATGAAAATTTAATAATTTGAAACTCCATCTTCTAGTTTCACTTAAATGACAAAATATTTTATTTTGAATCAAAAAATCAAATATGGGAAAAACCCAGGTAAAATAATCTTTTGAGAGTAAGCATCCTATTCAAGAACTATACAAAGATTTATATTATATATATATATATATATGATTTAAAATCTATGAATGAAGGGATTATATGAATGTATCTCACGAGTAGTCCCCCCCCTCTCACACACACACACACACACACACACACACACAACAACAACAACACTATATGCCACTATGCAGTATTTCATGCAGTGGTGTTCAAAAACTTCTGATAATGCTACCTTTCCTTTTAAACACGTCTGTATCACTCAAGAACTTCCTATCAAAGTTCTATGAATTTTATACCCAGCGCTGACTGCGCATCCCACTGTGACTATCCCTTGTCTTATTAGACAAAATCAAATGTAAACTATCCTGTATCTAGGCTAATATTACAAGAGTACCACCAAACAATAAATCAAAGCTAACATTGAGTCAATAATATATCATTCCATGCCGTCAAAAACTTCGATTGTGGAAGAGAAAAATATGTATTACATTTAAGAACGTACGTTTCTGAACTAATCAAAAGTTCAGCGAAAAAAATTAAACAGCCCAGTATAAAGAAAATTCTGATTGCTTTGAAATATATGTACACACCAAGTGACCAATTTTCACTTACATTCATTTACTCATGTTTGTAACATTGAAATGAGAAACATACATTGATAAACCTGTCCCGAATCCGCTTTCATTTTCAATCTGATGTCCAAAGCCAAGCTAGATCTTTGGAAGAAAAGGCCGGTCGGTCAATGCACCTCTGGCAGAAGCATGTAATGCTATCAAACTGACCTACATTGAACCAGGTTTGCTGCTTCAAGTTTTTTTCTCACGTGTTAGAGAAAGTTTTCCGCCTCTGCTGCTGAACGTGCGTACAGTGAAATTTCAAATACCAAGAGCTATAATAACAGCGTTTTATGGCTTCCACCAATAGAACTTTTCTTCCTGTATGCAACATTGTATAGCTTTTTTTCTCTCTCTCGGCAATGGTATGCTAACGCCAAGGGAATTTGCGGCAATTCGCCGATTCAGTTCTATTTGTTTTATTCATTGAAGAGTTTCTCATGGATTTTTGTGCGATTAGGCTAACTAACCATAACAGCCTTGACTGAAAAGGAATAAATCAACACAGCCTTTCAACATAACACTGTATCCAATACAGTTTCCACAACTGCTCCATAAAACTATCTACCAGCATATTTAAATGCAAGATTCAAGAGTCTATAAAGCAGCGTAAACAATCAGCGATGTGAATAATGTCGAGCGCAAAGAAGTCACAAATACGCATTTCGAAACTGGAATAACTAAATTCTCGAATACACATTCATAATGACAAAATATATGAATTCTGGTATGAACACCACGTCTGATTCAAATATTAAGTGCAAAAATCACACGTATTTTACAGTTGACGCGAAACGAATAGATTGGCAGATAGGAAGATATTTGAATAACGAGATACTGGACTATAAATCAAGTCAGGAATTGGGAGTTGGCCATCATCCAGACAGTCGAAATAACACCATCTGCTCGGTCACAGCTTCAGAGCTTAACGCGTAGACCGCACATTCGTTCCCGACAAATTAATTTATGGTTTTCTTAAGGCTCTTCGCTAAGTTCATACTCAGTTCCTTTGAATTTTACTGATTAACTTGAAGACAGTGAAAATCAGAAGTTTACAAAGTGAGAAAGACAATATATGCAAAATCTTATTTTATGAACTAATAATGATTTTCGCAAGACCTTTCGTTTAGTATGCCTTTCAAATGTGGACAATGACGACAAACTGCAGACCCAAATTTCTGGTCTATAAAATGACACATTGAAATAACAAACCTAACAATGAGGATACTATACAGGGTGTTTCAAAACACCGACGTTTAGGAGAAGATTCCTGATCCCAAGGAAAGATATACCAACCTGGGTGCACAAATGCTTCCTTTCAGAGTTATAGGCTACCGAAACTATGAAAAAATAAACTTGAAAGGTCAAGACTCCACATAGGAACTAATATCTGCGCTATCCAAAAATACATGTTTCAGAATCCTAAGGTTCTCAAGGAAGGGAGTTTGCCTACGGGTATTTAATTTTAAGTACTCACCAACTACCTCTGTAAAAATTGTTGCGGAAGTACCGCAGGATTCTGAAATTTGGATAGAGTACATACTAGTTCCTAAGTTAAGTCTTGACCCGACTACGGTTAGGTCCCATAATTTCGGAGCTATGGAATTTTAAATTTATTTTTTCATGTTTTCAGCAACCTATAACTCCGAAAGGAAGTACTTGTGCACCCAAGTTTGTCTTATCTTGGTGTCAGGAATCACCTCCCAAACGTTGTCGGTTTTGAAACACCCTGTATATATATTCAACTATAATGTTAATGTTAAACAACATTTATAACCACAGTAGCTTTACGAGATACGTATACCAAAGGAGACTAGAGAGTTTATAGAAAAATATTGAGCTCAATTTCCCTGAATTTTCCAGGTTTTCCAGGTATTAATTTTGCAATTTCCAGGTATAGTGGAAAGAAACAAACAGTAAGAGAACACATACATTTTAAGAATAATACATTTAAGAATGGCCACCCTTCTCCCCAATGAACGATTGCAATTAAATATTGAGTCACAAGAAAATAAATAATTACAATAAATAAAATTTAAAATTTCCAAAACTTTGTTCTATACTTGAATACATTCAATATATACAAAAATATTGAACTCAATTTTCCTGATATTTCCCGTTTTTTACTAGATATGATTGATTTTGAAAGAAAAAATCCTGGATAATTCAGGGAAATCGATTTCCCTTAGATTTCCAGGTTTTCCAGGTAGTGTATGAACCCTGAACTAATTTCTATTTAACACATTACATCGACTTTTGACTGCTTGTCTAATAAAATCAAGAAAATGACCTGTCCTTATATTCTTTGTGGACGCTCTCGCCTTATTCGAATAATGGAATTTCATATAAAGTTAATGATTTGTACAGATCACAAAAGTAAAAATTTAAACAATATATCAATTGAAATGAAGGTGGCTATAATGTATGGAATTAAGGAATTAATTGACAAACGAATAACAATGGCATACTTAAAAACTCAAAATATGATCCGTACATTTCCCAACATTCTCACATTTGTTCAACAGTTCCATTATTTGCGGCTCCACAGTAGCTGCTGAAATAGTTATCAGAAATGATCCAGATCCCGAATATCCACGCGGTTTAACTTTAAAATAGTGGCATCTTCAGATGCTGACGAAAATTCGGAAAAACCATGGTGGACGTTTGATGTTTGAGTTAAGAACGGTGGCTAGCAAAGTGTATAACAGCAACATGATGTTCTGATCCCCTATTCACTCCAAACTTTACAGTCACCCTGTATGATATATCGAAACTAGTAGATCCTACAGCATAAAATATTGTCTATAACTGTAAAGTTGGACAAAACCGGAACTAGCAACGTATCCTGGGTAACTTGCAACACTCCATTTACAACAATAAAAATAATCAATAGCTGTAGACACTTGAATGGTCTTCAACCGGGGAGAGGCATGCTATTAATTGAATGGATTCAGAAGAATTAATTCAATTTAATTAACCCCTGAACACACATCCTCTAGTTTTAAATATAAATATTTAGATGGCACCACTGGGCTTCCCTCACAAAGCTATATTTTGCATATTTCACCTCTTATTGTTACACTGGAAGAAATCTATGTAAAAAATGTTCACGAGTTTCTACAAATGAAACAATTTCTCTACGATAAAGGTAATTATGCTAATAACAGGATATTCTATAATATGACATTTTATGGAAAGAGATTGTGTGAGGTATTTATGCACGAAGAAGTAAGGTCAACGGAATCAGTGATCCACGAATTGCATAACTTAGCAACAGCCTTACAAGCATCCTCTCGTCCTTTCAGTTAATATTGACATATTTTTCTTAAAAAGAAAGAAAGGCAATTTTAAAAAATAAAACATGAATTACCAACTGTATACACAGTACATAACGTCGGTAAATCCACGTACAGGCGTATCTGCGTGTTTTTAATTTTACAGAAAAGCGATTTGAAATTCTTCGTATACCGTTATAGGACTACCCATTATAGGACTACAACACAGTGTTGCGAACATTTGTACAATCCGCGGCAAAAAACCTGCAACATGAGGATGTAAGTTTATTGTGAAACTACGCCTAAGAGCACAGGGAATGAACATAACGTCTAATTGGAACGAATCACGCCAGGATAAACTTCGGCCTCCTCCCGTGCACACTTATTTTGGAGCAAAAGACTTCGTCATTTCACAATAAACTTATATGCTCATGTTGCAGGTTTTTTGCCGCGGATTGTACCAAAAAAGCTTTGACCTTAGTGTTTCTGAAAATAAGTGTTAAAGGTACAACGTTATACGAAGTATTTCAAATCGCTTTCCTGTAAAAATTAAAAACATGCAGATACGCCTGTACGTGGATTTACCGACGATAATACAGCGTTAAGAGCCGATTGATGTCTCCGAAGTATCCCTTAGGCTCCCTTAACATCCAGACTGATGGTTAACACTTACTACAAGCATCCATTCACAGTTGAAGATTCAATACTGACCTAACGCAAAACTGTTTAATACAGTTTATGCTAAACAAGAATAAAAAGAAAAAATCTTTCTGTGCTAATCTTCCGGAGACTTAAAACTCCCAATGTAAAGGAGGAAACAATTGAACATACTGGGTTACGCTCCATTAATTTCAATAATCTAGATTTAACTTAAAATGTCTAAATAGCTGTTACTTTCATAAAATATTTCCGTTGCAAGTAATGCTAACAAGTCTAAATCTCGGTCACCTCTGTCTTTCCACTTCTTCCCTTGGACAATCAGGTCAGCTGATAATAAAGGCGTAATATTTACATTAGTTTACTTATTAACATCGCATATACTTATTACTCGTAATGCATTGCTCGTAAGTTATAAAATTTGATGTTTTACAATTGTAACACGTTCATAAGGGTATACATTTTACACCTCGTTTCACACTATATACGAACAAAGGAAATTAATATACTGATGAATATGGCTATTTAAATCACAAACGTGTTAATTTCCAGCTCTGTATTTCACATCTGGCACTTGAGCAATATGAAAGGTGGACGAAATGGATGAAGGCGTAATGTTAAATAATTCCTGAATAAATTAACATTATGAGCCTTTTTGAATGTCGATCCTATAACTACCGCAACACCTTCATTTACTGCTAAAACTTAAATTAGATGTTTGATGATGCTTTACGAAAACTTGGTATCTTTATCCATGACATGCATGCGATCTTTGCAACATTGTGATAAAATAGCTTCGTTCATGGGAATAATTCCCTCGGGGTGTGGAACTACAGTTAATACAAAGCCCATACCACATGAACTTCCACACTGAATCGGCGAGGGTGTTAACCATTTGGCTGCGGGAGATTCACCAATAGGAACGATTTCCCTCTCCCAAGGAAATTAAATTATCACCTACTGAAGCACTATGACTGATGATGCCTTATTAAATACGATTGATGCGAAACAGTTTACTTTCTGAAGTTTAGAAGTCTCTGGTCTCTGTCGTGATAGTTACAGAGAACAATGACTTTTTCCACTGTATAGATATTTCATTAACTGTTTTAACAAAGTAATGAATTATCTACTTCTGAAAAAAGTTTTCTCGTTAGTTAAAACTGATTTATTAAAGAAATAAATCTCAACCTACGTAATCAAAAACGCCCTCCGTGAACAAATATTTACAAGCAAGAATTGGCGAACAGATTTTTTGGAACCTGATTACAACTGCTTAGCTAAATGGATACCCTTTTCCATGATGGTACGGAAGGGCCGGCAAGAGCACATACTGTTTTTAGCCCACATCAAGCAGAAGTTCATCTTCATACAGTTCTGGTACTGGTAAGGCAGACATATCTCAAAACGAATAAATTACTTTCATTTAAATTCAAACCAGTCTACCGAAGATCCAGATAGCTAGAATGCACGCTTTCGTATACGTTACCCCAGCCTCCCCTGAAACTATTACCCTCTGCTGAAAAACTGACACGAAAACTAATGAACAAATGAACACCCAATTTGTCTAAGGCACTTTTTTTCCTGACCTGCAAGACACGCAGCTCTATCGTAAATGCTAATATATATATATATATATATATATATATATATATGAGCATAAAACGCAAATCTTGTTATTCTACTCTCTCGTAGTTGTGGATAACGTACGCGCCTTTTGTGAGAGAGAGAGACGTTCGATTCCCAGTGGAAGTTTGTGTGGTTCGGATCCCACGTTAAGCCGTAGCTCTACGTTTTATGTAGCATTCTGCTGAACGGGGAACTAAACTCAAATAAACTTAATTGTTATTCTACAAAACGATATAAATACTAGGGTCAGTAGTTCATTGAGAATTGTTAATTCCTCTGATACCGTCACAACTGTTAACCACACAGTAGTATTGAATATTCTCTTCCTAACTCCAAGTCTTAATCTACTGAGAATTTTATACTCTCAAAAGTAGTGATAAATCGATTTTTAAATCCATACTATTTGTCTACAATGATATATAATTTACAGGGTCCACGTCAGTTCATTATAAAGAATGATAATTTTGTACGTACAGATTAATGTCATCGCTCAACAAATACAGCTGAAAACCTGTCTTAAGGTTTACAAAGATCAAACCCAGGACGAGAATACAAACGACCCCAGGGAATAAATTCCCCCTCCGATGCAATGCCACACAGATGAGCATTAGCATCTCGGAATTATGTGCCATGAGACTCATGTAATGTAACTAGTTTAACATACATACCGTCCCTTTCGAGACAAAGGGGCGTATTTAATTTTTTTCAACTTTTCCAGGAGACAAGTTTAAAGATATCGTAAGTTTATTCTATCGTGTTCTGTCAAAATTTAATTTGATCTCGTAAGTTACATACCTGACACGAAGGATATAAAACTAAATTTTAAAAGACGATAGAATAAATAATGAGAAAAGGTTTAAAATTGTCTCCTTGAAACGTTAAGAAAATTAGATACGCCTTTTTGTCTCGAGAGGGACGATATATGAGTACAAAGCTCTTGGAAATAGTGAATTTTCAGGGGGAGGGGGAAGCAGCATTATTGTGAATATCTACCTTATAAGAACTGCCTTATCTGAACTTCATGAAAACTGCGATATTTCACTGATGCTTTATTACGAAACCGGAGACGAAATATTTTAATATAGACTCACTTTAGAATTACGCTCTATTTTGCTGATAAAGTAACCAGCCACTCCAAAATACCCAAGGCACAGTGAACGAAGACGAGCGTAATAATCACTGAACTATTAAGACTTCATTGAGAAAGCCACCCGACTGTCCACATTAAAAAATAAACAAATAAATAAATAAATAATAATAAAAGACCTGAAAAAAGAAGAAAAAAAGAACGCCTCAGTGGAAGTTAACCAGCATAAATTTCCACTAGATATAGTAACATCAAGTTACAGATGTAACTCAAAAGGTACACATTTTCCTCTTTAATACAATTAAAATGGAATACAGAAAAAATGTCAAGAATCGAAACAATTGCAAAACATTCAAAACGAACAAACAAACAAAAAAAAAAAAAAAACCTGCACATAGGTGTATATTTTCTGAGAAGTTGGCCCATTAACTATGCATTTTCTTCGACAGACAGACACACACACACACACACACAATGGCATTGTCTTGTTATTAATAAACAGCATTAAATGAAGACATCTTTCTATGTACCATGCACCCTACACCTGCTGAGACTATCAGATTTTTGAAATGTAATTCATATTAGGCACGCTATTATTATTTCGTTACTGCACTGGCTTCAGAGTACTGAGACCTCTAGGACAATACGAAGTCAAATTCTTCCAAAATTCATCAAGATCTTCACACTATCTACACAAGTTCACAAAATGCACCTTTTAGAATTCATGAACTGACACGGTCGGTGGCATGGTCCTGTAATTCAGTTTCTCTTTTAAGGCGACACAGTGTTGTGCCATATAACCTTGTATGATGGTTTGATTTGTGTCGCCACCTACCCCGGACTCAAATCCCGATCATAGTTGGGAGTCCCCGTTGATAGTAGCTAGCGTCCTTCATAACCTCTGTGCTGCAGACGCAAAACACAAAACTCAACTCAGTTAATGATCGTCTTTAGCATGCCAGATAACATTCACTGAGGTGAAAGCTGAATCAACTTCCAATGACACTGGGTCTGTCTTACCTGACGCACACAGTCCTGTACTTTTTTTAACTGAAGTCCTTTTCCAATAGTTTATGCTCAACAAACAAACAAACAAAAGAAAAAAATCTTAAAAGGGAGAAAAAAGGTACAATATAATCAGTCTTTATAGACCAAAGACTGATTTGGTTGATTTGGGCTTTATTTAACAAAATTTATAGCACTTTTCTTTGATAAATACCAAAACTTTGCTTAAATAAAGAAAATTAAATTTCTTTAACACATTCTAAAGTGTTATAAACAGAGGTACGAAGTAAAATTGTTTGCAGATGCAGGATCAAATTACGTCAGTGTTGTTCAGTAATTTTCAGCAGTAAATAACACTTTTGAAAATATAACAGAACACGCAACACTGTATTCTAGAACGTTAAGTTCTTCAAATTTTAAGTTTCGATTATTAGTCATTTTGGAACAAAGAAAAAAAATCTGCGAATTTTACTTGGACATATTTCGAACATGACGCTAAATCAGCTCTCGAAAGACACGATATTCCAAATTTTTCTTTCATTTCCATTAACCGTTGACGTCACTCCTGTATAGCTCTCCCTAGTCCGGTGGGCACCTTACCCGGCAACGGTACGTATAAATGGAATTCACCCTAACTTTCTAAAAGCGACGCCCTTTCCAAAGTACTGTAAGCTTAACGAAGTTTTGGGCATCTTATATGAAACTGATATAAAAGCCCATAATCTCATAAATGGCAACTGAAAATTGAGATACTTCTACATTATTACTTGATATTTGCATTATAGCTTGCAGGCCTACTATAAAATGTTCGCTTAGTTTTTCTCTTATATACAGTTAAGACTTACTAGTGCTGTAAAACCCATTATGTTGACAATTTTTCTGATTTAGTCGCACATTTTCAGACCAATTGTAGATTTAGCCATGTGCTATTAGGAATTTAAAACACCTGTATAACTTGGGCATATGAAAAATAAAAAGCTGCCAACCTAAGCAGCTTTCACTATATTTCCGTAATTTACTCTGCTATTCCAAACTGAAATGTATGCACGTCTTTCTGACATTCCCCACGTTTCTCTCACACGAAAAAATATAACAAATAATCAATATCTTTTAAGTTCATGCAGAAATAAGCTTTAAATCACGCTCTATGCCGAGTCTTTAAGTACTCTAACTGTACTTGCATAGCCATGTGTTGAGCAACAAATGTGTTACATACGTGCCACTTCATAACATAAACGAAGCTGTGTATTCTAAGTTTTAATCACAACCTGCGAACATACAATGCAGTCTTACAAAATAATGTCAACTAATAAAAATCAATGCTAACATAGCTTATACACCCACAATTATTACTCTCCAAAACATGGTAGGGTACAAAGGTACAGAACATCTTTGAGACCATTAAATTAATACAGTTCTTAATAAAGAACAATAAGATAATTCTTATATAATTCTTTCAGTTTTATGAATTGCGTATATCCAATGACACTTTTTTTTTTTTCAGCTATAGTATTAAAATTTCATTATTGCTAGCTTGCCAACATTATGTTTTGAAAACAATGAAGAAATGTAGGTCACAACAACGGAAAATGGGAGTGTCCCTCAAAATGGTATTGTAAACCAGCCAACGGGCCAAACATGATCAACCTTATATGGTGTACTGACGAATGACAACTTATTGTCCCTACTTGTGTCTCATACTTAAGCAGATCCACTTTCCCACATACTGTATACTACCAATGCATTAGGGTGTAACATTACTTTCAACATATCAAATCAAATCAATTAGTTTCCTTTAGTCCTTTCGGAAAATACAGTAAAACTTACTTGTTTAGATCAAAGTTTAGCATCTCTCTCAGCAGGGAGACTACATGGGACATGGACCTACAGCTTAATGTGGAATGAGAACCACATGAGCTCCCAAAGCGAGTCCCCCGCGCCAAAGGTACCCGAGTTAGGATTAAGATACGTAAAAGAAAGTTAAAAATTCATGACGAAATTGTCACTTGAACTGGAAACTAAGAACACACTTATTGATGATAAACAGAGAACAAATACAAAGGAAGTGAGAAATGCATTAAAGTATTCTAGGACAATCACAATGCGGATACGACATGAGGCTAACGAAGAAACATAATTTAAGGGTACGTTTGGTGGTCATTTCCGAGTAGTGTTGGTAAGTCTGCTGGTAAGCCAAAGTTAACTCGAAGCTGAGCATGATTAGGACAATCTATAAGCAGATGTCATATACTTTGCCTAGCTGCACAGACCGCACACACTGGTGGTCCACCAGTGGTGGATGAAGCAGAAATCCGCGCGGTAAATGTGAATGTCCAATGCGCAGTCGAGTTAGAATCAGTCCGTCCAGTTGAGCTGATGTTCCAGATGCCAAGTTCAAGTTTAATTACATTAATATATTATTGAGCTATTTGCACTACCAGCGCTGATGGAGCTGAGCAGTGAATAGTAAACGCAGGGATCTAGCTATGCGAAGACTGAGCTCTTTATTCTTGGGCAGCAACTTTCGCTGGAAGGTCTGCCTATCCACTACCAGCTATATTAACATAGCTCGGACCCAACACAGTTGGACCTTACATCCCTGCGGTAATAACTTGTTGGACAAAAGGCACTTTGTATATCAATGAGCCTACTCAGAGCACTGAGTCACAATAGGTTAAGGTCCCGCGTATATGATGACGATAGACACTGCGTTAAGGTGTATAAAATTGCAACCGGCTCAGCAGTGAACACTGAAGGAAATACGTGTAATCTAAAGCCATTAAGTATGTAAGTCAAAAAGGGCACATCCGACGAAATCAACACGTTTGAAACAGTCAGTGAAAAAAAGAAGGCTTGAAACTGGTGTAAGAGGGAGCGAAATTCTTGTTGAAATTCATGAACTGGTGCTTGGTTTCTTATATTCTACTAAATGGAAAGAGATAGTTGGACGCAGTATCTTCCATTAGAGTGTTAAAACAAAAACCTGACAAAGGGGGAACACCAAGAGCAAGGTCATTCAAGAGTTCCGAAACTGACATAAGAGAGACAATACACACCGTCAGAGTAAGCATGTTGCAGAATACATTGCGTGCAACTGAATGTAGTCCTGACATACAACCGAAGGATCATATGTGATCTATTGAAAGGTTGTTAGCTAGAACTTCAGATCTTGCTGTATCGTTTCTATTTGTAATAGCGTATACTAGCCTTCACACAATATGCATTAAAATGTTAGAGTTTCAAGGCAGACCTTTGCAGTTCTTTCCCAAGCTTAATCTTAATTCGATCTTCTCTTTCATCACTTTAAATAAGTTTATATAAATTATTGATTGTAATAGAAGAAAAATATTTTTCAATGTGATTTTACTTCTTTACCGCAATCCACAATACCGGTATAAATTCAAATTCACCAAGATGTGACTTTTTAATTTTATTTTAGTTCATCGCGTCGTGACTTTTTATTAAAATTAAAAACGGAACAAATTTAAGGCTTACATGTATTATATTTCTTCTCGGATTTGAAATGTTGAGTTGACCGTCCCTTTCAGCAGTGAGGCTATACGAGACGGGACCTACTAATTAACGTGGAATCCGAACCACATGAGCTCCCACCCGGAATCAAACCTGGCTGATTTGAAATGTAAATTACGATAAATACCAAGAATGGAATCTTAAATCTTTTACTTAAAAATTGAACTTTTGGAAAGCCTTACAATTATCACTTTATTATCACGTAAAATAAATCTCGCTGAACTCTAATATATTCTTGTTCCTAACTGAAGACATGTTTACGTCACAATTTCACGAATCTTTGGAGAAGGGGAACGGTTCTGTCCACCTTTGGTGTGAAGAGTTAAAGGTCGGATCTCATAAGTTTACAACATCGTATCCGGAATTTTCTAGGGATTCCACTACCTTGCTCTACCAACTCCATCATCGCTCATTTCGCTAAGCATCCCTCAGCCTACATATCAAAACAAGGGGCGTTAAAGTAAATATTTCATCTCTAATAATAATTTTAAAAAAAATTGAAGTCGTAGACTTGGAAGCCACTGTTCTACTGTAAATCAAAGTAGAACTTCCTGAAACCGGTACATGAAAGAATTATCTGGATATACAAGTACTAGTAACGTTCAAGGTTATGAGACCTCAATGGAATAGAGGGGGAAAATAATAATGAAACACGTTTCTTCCGTGTTGAAAGAAGCAGCAGATAAATAAACATCACGTGATGAGAACCAAGTTGCAATGTCCCTGAGGTACAAGGATTTAAGTCACCGTAACAAAATACAGATATTACCAAAGTCCCAGATGAATTTCTCTATGATTCACAAGCACAATTTAATCTCCTAAAGCTCTAAATTACGTGTAAATTTATAATTTGTTCGTATACTTATCTAATATATATATATATATATACTTAAATTCTGTAATACAGTTACTAAAATCTCAAACCCAAATACAAAAGGTAGGATTATTGCATGTAAAATCCAATTAAGTTTAGCGTGGACTACGAACTTTATTACCGTTACAAATCCAGTAGCACGCGCACTAAATTCTATCCAGGAGAGGTATCTTAAGGGAGCCTTTAGAAAAAGAAATTAAAAATAATATCCACATACACAAAGAGTGAAGAAGAAAACTGGACCGAGACTCGAACCCGGGATTTTCGGCGTATCGTGCCGATGCGTCAACCACTATGCTACCCAGTCCGCTCTCAGAACAACTACACACTCTCTTACTCCAGAAGTCTGTGTTCATTCACGCAGACTACATGATTTGTACACCTCTAATGGCTGTATTATAGTATGTTCTACAATCTCAGAGGTGTTCTGAAAATGAACACTGGATTGCCCAACCATAACAGGAAGTTGTGGTACAAACCATGTGGTCTGAGTAAAAGAACTAGAGGTCTGCACAGGCTCGGGTCGAGCCCGCGGCTTATATATCACTTCGGGCCTGGGCCGTAAATTTTTAAATATATACAACCATATTTCTCGGGCCTAACCTTGTAAATATAGTGTGCAACGATACATCACCGTTCTTTCTGGAGAACTTTTAAAGCACAACTGCAAAGTTAAACTGCTAAGTGCTGTAAATAAAAATACAATTTTGCGTTAATTATTAAGTTTCCGTAATTCGGGCTTATTTGATTATCACACGAACTCGGGCCGGGCTCGGGTCTAAATGCTAAAATATATATGTCGAACTTGGGTCGGGCCTAACATTATAAATTCACGGGCCGGGTTAAAAATTCCGACCCGTGCAGACTTCTAAAAAGAACACAGACTTGCCGATGTAGGAGTGAGTGCGTGTGAATGTGTGTATGTGTTCTGAGAACGAACTGGTCGCTAATGCATCTGCACGGTACGCCAAAGATTCTGGGTTCGAGTCCAGGTCCAGTCGTGCATTTTTCCACTTTGTGTATCATTGAATTCACATCTAAACAGGATTTGGTGTTATAAAAATTAGTCGTTTCCTTCTTTCGTTAATATATCCCCGTACCTTGTCATTGAAGTTCGACACGTAGATCACTGGATCGGATATCTTCAAATACGGATGTTTTAAGAAGTCATGAAATTAATCAGTATAGAGAACATCGTTCAATGGCAGTATTTTCGCCTTGATGAGTAAAATCCAGGTACGATTATCAGTAGAAATACATAAAATACTGACCAATGAACAACCCTGACTAGATTTAAAACTACGCGTAACTCAAATACGAATAAAATCTGACTAAACCAAACATTTATTACTACTCTGTATTATAGTTTCAGCAATATATTATTTCCTTTACCAGACACATCTGATTAAGTATGAGGACAACAATTTATTCACTTTTCACCCAATTACTACTCCAACAGAGTTTGAACTAAAATAAGTGCACACTGTCACTTGTTTCGCTCCTTGATGCCTAAAGCAGTATTCAACACAAGTTACGTAGTAGCTACAATTGACGATATGTTATTCACACTTGTTAAAGTTAAGAGTCTATTTTCAGCACCAAGGTTGAGTTGATTTTAGTTTAGAGTCTCTTTCAGCAGCGAGGCTATATGAGACGTGGACCTACTGATTAACGTGGAATCCGAACCACATGAGCTCCCGCCGGGAATCGAACCCGGGTCTCCCACGCCAAAGGCGCGTACGCTAACCGCTTAGCCACGGATGAGCTCTTCCAGCACCAAGGTTATATGAGATGGAAATATAATTTAAGATAATCAGAACCACCATGATGCGTTCAAATATTTAATACTCTATCATCGGGAATCAAACATGGGACATTATTAGACAAGCAGAAAGGGCATGTTATTCTTGAATTAATAATTAAAGGAATTTTTTTAAAAAATACTTATATAACTTAGTTATACATGAGCACGTGCAATGTTGCACAATGATTGTATGTCAAAATTACTCTCCTCATTTGAAAGGAGTGAATGATTAAATCGTGACTACGCATAGAAGAAACTTGTGCTGCCTGGATCTTCATATGCAAGGAGTACAACGTATACTAAGAAAACATCAATGGTTCTATAGTGTCTGCATTAGTATATATTTTAGATTTTTAGTTGAATTTAAATTATAATCTATTCATATGTATCCCTTTTATCCTACATTTGACATCATCCATCTCGATAATGACATACGCTGCATGGCGAAAATTTGACATTTTATTTGTAATTTTTACTGCATATGACAATCAGCTGAAAATGCACTAAATGTGAGAGATCGAATTGGTTGCACCTTCGTCTTGTAATCAAAATACAGCAGGTTCGAACTTCAAAGTACTTTCCTCAGCTTCACTACACAAGTGGCAGAACAATACTTGACTAACGAACAAACTTCTTGCCCATTCTCACAGTTTAAGACAAAGTGTAATTTCCAGCTGTGCCTTGGTAAATAATTAAACCTAAAAGTCAAGAAGTGTATAGGTTTAATATACAACGTATTCGTCTATCATGTATTACACGATATGCAAAAAGCATCGAATTCTACTTAGGAAATCAGAAAAATATTTATGTTCAACAAATAACGTGTGTACACTTCCTTACGAAGAAAGCAACGTACTTTATATACAAACTGTACATAGAATAAATCTTTCAACAACTTGTTTCCATTTTCAAAACAAATGAACACAGAAAAAAAGGTGATGTTCAACACGAAACTTTATATTCTATACAAAAATCAATCTGTTAGAAAGAAAGCAGAAAAACATGACATACATAGTCATATGGTCTCGTCTCTCAAACTGACGTAAACTTTCTACTGTGAAATACTCGCGGTGGGAAATCCCAATGTGAATGCTCAATACTGGTATTTCTCTTTCATTAGAAATTTATCATAAGAAAGATTTTTTTTTTACAGTCAATGCCTGTCAGTGGTTTCCTCAGTACCTCCTTCCTCAAGGAAGGCACTTTCTTTTAAATACGAATCGTGTTTCTTAAGTACTGTTTTGAAATAATTAAAAAAAAATCGTAACAATTCGCTTGTTACATGTACGCACTGGGACTTTTGATCCTGATTGAATTGGATTATAGTTTAGTGTCCCTTTCAGCACCAAGGCTCTAGAGACGCGGACTGCAGCAGAATGTTGGATAGGAACCAAATAAGCTACCACCAGAAATCGGAACCGCGTATTCCGCACCAAATTCGCAAATGCTAACCCTATACCCACGATGGAGCTCCACTTTTATTAGGGTCTTGTTCACTCTGGCATGTACTAATTTTATAGAAACTAATTACTATGATGTCCTTTCTTATATTGTAATACTTTGTGATATACTACAAAACTAGAAGACTGACGTTACATTATACTTGGAAGTAATGTTGGATATATACATAAAACTGAATCCAATATTGTCAAAACAGAAAATCTGCCAGTGAAACAAAGCGAATTAATAGCTACCAAAGTACATAAAAAACTAATCTTTTTAAAGTTCACATCTTGTTTCTTTAAGTGGATTGAGATACAGGAAACAGGAATTTATTACCACAACGTGGAAGTTCAACACGCTTGATAACCCCCACTCTAAATCGAACAACTAATATATCGTATCAGAAAAATTTGTTGCTGAATGCAAAAGAACAGATACATTGGTTATTTCTGCCACGTACATTCCTGCTATTAGATATTTAGGTGCAGTAAATACCCAATATTTCTCACTGTTGAACAATACTAGAAGCATCAGTAGTGGTAGTAAATAATCAATCGCTGAAAACAACAAACCCACTTTCTGGGGTAAGCAGCAGAGCTCCATGAACTTATGTCTTCTTATAACATAGGACTATTGTACAGTAAAATACAAAGTTATGACATTGTTCATGATGACGTATTGAACTTGTAAGTAGCTATACTTCAAATTTCTACTCTCTTTTAGTAAGTTTCGCACACTAGCTTTGAATTTACTCCACCCGTTATAGAAAAAAAGTATCCACAGCCATGTTCAAAATAAACACAAAGAGACTATTTTGAGTTATGAACTAGGTACCCAAGAGCACTTAGCATAGTATAACTCAACCTACCATATGTTATTTATAAAAGAGAAGAGAGAATTGCGATATTCACAATGAAAGAAATACTGAACTTGCAGAATGTTACAGAGTTATTTTTAACTACCCTAAGTGTAGAAGAGAAAAATACCTCATAAAATCAATAAAGGCTAGAAGCTTATAATCAGAAATTATACTCGCTGTTACAGAGCTTATACAACCAGCTGAAATACATGGACAGAAGGGAAGAAACCATGGCATTGATAAATTCTGCACCATTCTGACATTTTTTCTTTCTTTTTGAAAAATAATAGAAACCAAACAATAGCAACTTCTCTACCAGAGTCTACGTCTTACCCTGCCAATGCGTTAACCACTAATTTGCTCCTCGAACAGATATACGTTCTATCATTCTTGAAAGCAATGCTCAAATACTCAAACCACAACTTGATAACCCGGCCGATAACTCTCTAATCGGTGGTGTAGTAAACGCAACGAAATGAAATGAAATCTGAGTTTTACGGCCCACGGTTATGCCGGTTAGGCTAAAGGAGACAGTGATTATGAGAAATGAATGAAATGGTGGAATGAAGAAAGTGGGAGGAAACGGGAGAACCCGAGAAAACCCACGCACACGGTGTTTGTCCACCACAAAGTTCACTTGGCGGAAGCAGGGTTTGAACCCGGAACCCCAAGCACCAGAGGTGAACGCTCTACCACTGAGCCACCGCGCCCCCTAAATGCAACGACATGGTAAGCCTGAGACTTAGGCTCGAATCCTGGTTCAGTGGTGCAATTTTAAATTCTGATTCTGAAGTCACATCTATAGATTTGGTGTCATAAAATATAGTATTTCCTTCATTTATATATATAATACAAAATACCACTTTGCAAATTGACCAACTATTTTCGTTTTTGCCCAATTCTTCATCGAAGTCTCTGACGTCATAATGGTTTTGATGACCCCTTCTTTCCGAATGGAGAATATATAGAAGGCTAAAGCCTAAATTCGCCACGTAAAAGGTATCAAAAAGTTTATGAATGTTCCTTTTGTGATTTTTTTATAGCTTGTTATTATTGTTATCCAACTGCAATCAAAATTCTAAATATTGTTTCGTTTTAATAATGTTTAGTTTACTATTGATAAAATACATTGAAATGCCGTACTTTTTTTGGGGGGTGGGGGTTATACAAACTCGACGAGAGGCATTTATTGAAATCAGAAGTATCTTTGGTATCTATATATCTATAAATGGGTCAGAGTCAAAATAGACTCAAATAATTCGTATCTTTATTCACTTTTCTTACCGATATGCAAATTAAGTCGTGTTATTTCTTTAACTTGGACTAATAAAATTCATAGTGAACTAACTTGGACTGAATTAGTTCTTCTGTACTCTGCAATATTTTGAAATTGTTCATATGCAATTCTATATAATGGTTTCACTTGTGCAATTGTTTATCTTTTTGTCCTTTTGTAATGACTCTTGACAATTAGACAACTATATTAACAAGTATGTAAAGATAAGTACAATGTATTTTTATCAGGATTCCATCGTGAGTGAGTTGGCAGACGTATCGCATTTGTGGCCAATTAGTCCCGGTTTCGAGTTCAAATGGAGGACAATTTCTTTCGGATATAATTCGAGAACCGGTCTGGATTCCGCTTTAAGCTTATGTGACCCCTTTCAGCATAACCCGGTTGTTGCATAATAACACCAAGGCGAAAGAAATTATTTCTATCCATATGTGATATAAATACATAGAGCAAATTATTTAAACAAAAAAAAAAACTTTTTTTTTTTCAATAAAAACCATGGTTCTTCCCAACTCTGGTTATTTGTGCATGGCGATATTTTTACACTATGTTGGCCAACTTATCGTAATTCATGTTTTATTCAATGTGAATTAGGAATCTCGTATCTGAGGTTTGTGTATTCTTTACTTTTCGAGTTTGCAGAGACTGAGGATAAAAGCAACAGCGGCTTTGGAAAGAACTTAATTTAGTTAAAAAAAAAAAAAAAAAACACACACACACACACAGTTCTTATATTTCATTTCTACTCGTGGTTCCAACATTCTGAATATCAAGTGCTGAAACTCGTTATCAGAACTAAATATACCAGCCCTTGGTACGTCCATATTGAAGAAAAGAAAGCATCACACTACTCAAAATATACTCACAAAGCAGTCAATACTCACTATACAGGGTGGTAAGAACCTATTTGAACAAACTTCGGGAGCTGATTCCCGACACTGAAACCAGCACAAAAAAAGTCCTTTGGAACTTAAGTCAGTGAGGGATACTTTCGGCGATATAAGGTGCCGAAAGCGTGGGAAAATAAACTTCATAGGGCTCTAATTAAAAAAACAACGCAACGTAGAGAGTGCGGTTTAGAACATGACACTCGAAGCCATACCTGCTCGATTGAAAAATATGTTTCAAACCTCCGCAACATGTGTGCGAGGGATTCCCCAGAGGAACATAGGGATTACTTGCCAGGTTATAGGGAATCCATACGTTCCTTTGGGGAATCCCTCGCACGTATGTTGCGGACGTTTGAAACATACATTTTTCAATCGAGCAGGTATGGTTTCGAGTGTCATGTTCTAAACCGCACTCTCTACGTTGCGTTCTTTTTGAATTACAACCCTATGAAGTTCATTTTCCGCGCTTTCGGCATCTTATATCGCCGAAATTATCCTTCACTGACCAAAGTTCCAAGGGAGTTTTTTGCTGGTTTCGGTATCGGGAATCAGCTCCCCAAGTTTGTTCAAATAGTTTCTTACTACCCTGTATATGAACTATACCGACAAACTGTAAGCTAGGTGATATCTCACATCAAAATAAAAGAAAAAGTTTATACGGGCCTATGGCCAAAAGTGCATAATTTCAGAGCTAGGGCTGTCCAAAATCGCGAAAAAACAAATTTAAATATGCCCTATTTCGAATTCCAGGAACTGTGGATGGTGGTTCTTATCAGCGTAAAGGAAGCCACGCTGATACCATCCAAAAGTGTATTTCATCAATTGTCAATAGATGGAGAGGGTATTCCCTACAGGGTGTAATTCTCAGATATGTTTTCAATAGTTTTCAAATATTCCCTGATTTCAAGAAGGGTCCAAAGATGGCAACAGGTAAACCTTGACAACAATTATCACATAATAAATGAATTATCACTTAATAATGCATAAAGTATTTTTTATTAATATGGAACAAAATGAATAATTAAAACTATTTTTCAGTGCAAATATTTGGTACACGGAAGATGAGAGAATAGTCAAAGCATTCAAAAGTAAAAATAACCTGAGGCCAAGGTTGTGTAAACTAAATAATAACTTTTTCACAACAAGCTATAACACAACATCTAGCTGACCTCGATATGTGCTTTTGTGATCTGATCTATTGTTTGCAAAAATAAATAAATAAATTAAATTAAATTAAAACAAAATATCTGCTTATGTTTCGGTGGACAAATACACGGATTTTCCGAAACAAAAAAAATAAATAAATAAATAAATAAATAATAAATAACCAACACTTTATATTTATATACATAATCATTATTTATAAAAAGCTACTTTTGACTGGTCTAAGATTCAAAAATATAGTGCAAACTAGTTGTAACAAATAAGGACGATGGTGCGTATAAAAAGTAAAACTTCTTAAGCAAATCGATCATTCATTCGGCTTTCACCATTTTGGATTCTCTTCGTTCCGTTCAGAGCTTCGACATGAAGTTTCTGAATAGCTGTCGTCAGGACATTAAGTACAAACTCAAAAAGAAAGTATAATTAATGTATGATATAGTATAACAAGTCAAAATTATCTATTAGCAATTTGCATGCTTTTGTAGTTATTGAATGCTTTTTCTTTGAGTAATATTTTTTTATATATGTTACAATGGACATCCAACGCTTCGGAGGGAAGGCAGAAGTGTTAGAAACCGGCAGCTCCATGTTTTTTAGTGTTCGAAATAACGTGTGATTATGTATTTCATCACGGTATATTTCACGTTTTCTTCATTTATAAGAGTGAGAGAAAACATTGCAGCATGCGTTTTCCCGAGTACGAGAGCGTGCTGCTGACGATCCTTAACACTTCCGACGTCGCGCTAAAGTATGCCGTATTCAGTGCTATCCAGGCTTATCGTTTGCCTACTTTGTACCAATCATAAAGTCGGAGCATATCTCAAAATTCGGTTGATGTCATGTCTGGGAATTTCACAGTGCAGGGAATAATCTGTACACCCACTGAACATTAACGAAATATGCACTTTTGGATTGCATATGCGTGACTTTCTTTACGCTGATAAGGACCATCATCCACAGTCTCTCGAAATTTGGAATTATTTGCAATTTTGGACAGCTCTAGCTCTGAAACTATGCACTTTCCGCCATAGGTCCATATGAACTTTTTATCTTATTTTGATGTAAGGAATTACCTCTTAAAAGTTTGTCGGTATATTTCATTAACACCACCCTATTATATATATATATATATATATAGCCCCTATAGCCCTCCCCTTGGATCCGCCACTGTATATATATATATATATATATATATATATATATATATATATATATGTGTGTGTGTGTGTGTGTGTAGTGATCGACGTAGACTGTATGCGGTGGTATGCCATCATACCGCCTCTGGTTTTTCAGTGGTCAAGACACCATCACTGGAGAGTAGACGATAAATACCTTTAATAAATCTATATTTATACAAAGTAATTGACGAATAGCTTTGCACGTAAAAAGATTTTATTTCTTATGTAGTAACGATTTCTAAGTTGACAACACCGACACTTTTATCTTTTTCCTATCCTAAATGAATGTTTTAAAGCACTTGATCACGACTTTTTCAATCCATATATGTTTACATATAGAGACATACAATATAGTCATGTTTGCACCATGTGGGTATGTGATGTCATCAGTGCAAGTCTCCTGCAAAAAGATAGACGGATGAATTATTGAAGAAACCTTATTCTTGAACAAACACTTAGATGAGATATCTATAAATAACCTATTATACTAAACTAAATACGGAAACTTCTCCGGGAATATAAGCCTGAGGAGCCAATATTGAAAGAAATAGTAGGCGGTGTGACTTCTGGAACAGCATAACTCAAGGTAGAATCCACGAAGCTGGTTGCAAAGTGGCGACTCTAACACTACGATGATATATAACGAGGAAAGATGTAAAAGTGAGTGTTAATATAAATAAATACGTTTGTTACAGAAGATATAAAATATTATGAAAATTCACTTTCGACGAGTAATGGCAGAGCGAAAAGTGATTACCAAAAATGTTAATTGGCAGTGACAAACAAATAAGCTATCATAACCTAATAAATAAAAGCTAAATAATGTATAACTTTTTGAAAAAGTATTCATTAAAGTTCACCACAAGTAAAGTCATACGCACGGGTCCTTACTCAGTGACACCTAATACGCACCAAAGTTCAAACAGGGCCTATTCTTCTACTTTCCTTTCGTACTATTTAGAAAAATCAGTAACTTTACAGCAGCATCTGAAATCAACTTATAAAATACATCTTGGAGCAGACAGAGAATACAAAAGTCTCCCACATTATGGCCATAAATTCAGTTCTCTTGCAAAATTGCTCATAATTCCAAAGATGCAAGTGTTTAGTCTTCTTTCCTTTTCCTTCATTCTTCACTATACGCACTGCCAATAGATTAGCATACATAGCCATATTTTTGGATTTGGGGAGCCAGAACATTTTGCTTAAATTTCGTGCTTTCTTGCTATATTTTCTGTTTTTGATGGTTTAAGCTAGGTTAGGTTATGTTACTTAGTAATTACCCTTACGTAACAAACTCATGTCTCCTGTAAACATTGTGTCTTTTACCTGATTTTGGCCCCCCCCCCGTCCCAAAATAATCCCATATCATATTGTGGTTGTAAATACAGTAGATTTGCTTGGTGGGACCAAAATCCATGGTTCTATAAAATGAAAATCTAAAAAGTGACAATAAAAAAGTACAGTACACCGGTTAGGTTAGGTTATTAGAACCGAAATCAATTGTCATATAAAGTAGAATGCACTGTATAATGAACATCCAAACCACCACATAGTGTACTCTTTTCACCACCTGCTAAAGGAGTTGGATCCGGGGCGAGTAGCCCAAAGGTTAGAATAACGAAGGGCAGAAACGGCCACTATTAAGAACCTGACACTGACTACTGAAACTGTTATCGCCTGAAGATTGTCAGTTTTGTCCGTCAAATTTTAATTTGCGGCCTTAATATTCTCGATCCACTTGGGTGCAAATTAATACGAGAAGAAATTTAAATCAGTAAAAGAGCTATATTTCTTCCTGCAAATATTATACTCATTACTTCCTACCCTTTTGTTAGTGTGTGCAGATACAGGTACTTAGAATAGGTAAAGAAGGGCGAAACCTAATACCAGGAAGTTTCTAGTATGTCACCCCGCACATACAGGTGAAGATGGGTTCAGTAAAGTTAGTTCCTTTCTTCACCAAAGCTCAATACTCAAACCACAAAGTAATGCTGAGCAAGCAAAACCGAGTTAGTAACTAGGATGATTACTTTATTACGATTCAATGAGGAAGGCCAGTGTTCCAGTACCCCTAATATCTTCTAGACTACTAATGGCGGCTTCCACTAAGTGCATACAATTTATAATATATCTCCATACTTTACGTAATTAAAACAATTACCCACGAAAAAAAAATCACCATATTCTACATGGTCAGTACAAACAAGCAATGCATCTCAACCGGTTCAGGCCAGGGAGAAGCTGGAGAGCTTGGTAGCGCGTCCGTAGACAACAGGCGCTACAGCGATGGTGGGTATAAGCACGAAAGAAAAGTGAGAAAATACGCACCAACCTGTGCTATTTGATTATTAATAGGGAGCGCGGTGGCTCAGTGGTACTGTAGAGCGTTCACCTCCGGTGCTTGGGGTCTCTGGTTCGATCCCAGCTCGCACCGTGTAGACTTTGTGGTGGACAAACACCGTGCTCGTAGGTTTTCTCGGGGTTCTCCCGTTTCCTCCCACTTTCTTCATTCCACCATTTCACTCATCTCTCATCATCACCGTCTCCTTTAGCAAACCGGCATAACCGGCGTAAAACTCAAAGATTTCATTTCATTTTCTGATTATTAATAGCTGTATCTGAATTACAAGTGCGTAGTGAAGAACTTTTTAACGTTGTTTCTACACGTTCTTACGTCACCCCCCCCCCCCCCCACACACACACAGAAATAAGTAGCATAGCTAAATCACAGAGAAAATATAGTAGTTCCTTTGTGAACTAACAGATTTTGCTACTATTCTATTTCAGGGACGAATGAATTTGTAAAATTTAAACTTACGAAAGAAATTTGTTATTTTATTTCACAATAGCATTGTGTAAGTAATCGTAATGTACCACGACCATACCTCGAAGGTAGCTACAAGATGGAACTACGAAATTCAAAGTAAGCTCTTTAGCACGTAGCATGGGTTATATTTAGCAGAAGAACTCCAGAAGCACGTGAAAAAAACAAAATTTACAGGAGAAATGGATGATGCAAGTAAAGTTAAGTACTTAACGTAACCAAATCTAATTTAACAAACTAACCTACGCTAACCTGAACTAACCTAATATTAGTTGAAATAAACAAAATTGCAGAACAAGTGATTTTGTCATGCTGTTGACATGACACAAGGTAGGAATAAATAGGGTAGGATCGGGTTAGCTTAGGGTTAAAATGAACAGAGTGTAATTGCTCATATTACTATGTATTGTATCGGTTTCTATGAATGTTCTGCATAAAGTGCACTCTTACCAGATTTTTTTTTTTTTTGGGGGGGGAGATTACGCTGGCCCCTACATTAACACAATCTAACAAACTAACCCAACCTATTGAACTGAAATTACCAAAATTTTAACTTTTTAGAAAAAGAGCTTGACCCCTTCTGCTAAACATAGGCCCGTAACACTACGTAAGGAAGACATGAAGTGAAATCCTGTCCTTTGTGAAGGAAGTGTACGAAGTGAACATAGCAGTGTCGCAAAGCTATTCCACTAGCAAACTCCTCAGGCAGTAAGAATGCACTCCCTAAGAGAAGTCAATATCTCATGAATGTAAGCATAGCCACTTAAAACAGGATAGTACGCAATCTTATTTGTGGTTTCAAAAATATCCCTGTATTCTTAACTTGACCCTCACTTTTCCTGTGGAAGAGGGGATTGAAGAAATCTCAAGGTCACTATCTGGAACATTTATCCGGTACATTCAGTTCCTAGCATTCTCTTACACAAAGTTACAAATTAATGTCAAAACTAAACAACAGAACTTTTTGAACATAACCAGTATCTTAGACTAGCCAAGCCAACCATGGATAATTTGCATTGTTACTCATTTGCATAACGCTATCCTGTACTTCAGCACTTATATGATACTGTATTCTTTCTCTGAGATTTCTGTACAACTTCGTCGAAGTTAAATTATGTTCGATTTACATGGCAGGATAATATCATCATATAGTTTCAATTTCCTTTCCATTGTGCCTCACCACTCAAAAGGGGCGGAACATTTTCTTTCTCATGCGGCATGTTTTTGGAAGTGGTTTCCCGAAATGTACGACCAGTTTGACTACATACCAAAAAAATCTGATATGCAACTCACATTTTTAAAAGCACCCCGTTAAAACTGTTGATAATACATTACTACAATTCTCATTTTCAGTTATAATAATTGCTTTTGTGTAATCGAAGTTATGTCGGTTGTCACACCCCATACCCAACAAACTACGTTAGTCATTCTCGCAGATCTTCCTGTTCGAAAAATTGGCGCTTACCTTAATAATAAGTTCTATTTCTGACACATCTCCATGAGGAGTGCCATTTGTCATTCCATCGTCAGCCATTTTTTGCCGATTTTCTCGAATTTCGCCACTATATAACACAAAGCACTGAAAAAAAAATTCACAACGTTCACTAAGAATACCTTCAGTCACTTCACTCACTGTGAGAAAGTATGGTGGAAATCCAACGTTTAGTCATGTAGCGCCCCCGCACAATGTGACGTATAGCGAGGGAAACCGTAACCAGCCGAACATTTAAACAACGAAATGCACAGCGAAATAAAAGAGAAACGTGCACGGCGCATACTGTTAATGTAATCATGGAAGATTGGAATAAATATGATGGAAAATAATCGAATTTTTCTTTTGTTTCTCTGCTAATCTCTATATTTATTATTTGTATAAAACGAAATAATCTAAGTAAATCACGTTAACATACCAGACTGAAAGCAAACTTAGCCAAACTGAATTTATATAATTGTTGAAATATTTACAAATTTATTTTTCCCGCAACTATTAATTGTATTTTTTAAATGTATGTAATGATCGCTTACGCTTCCATAGTATATTTGAAATTATATACTGGTAACGTTTATTTATTAGGTTTCAGTAGTAGTTATAATCAGTTTTCAACTAAGCTTGTGCTTTTTTGCACGAGGATATTCATTTTTTTATACTTTAAAACGTCGTTTTTGTTATATTTCTAATAAACATGATACAAAAATAACATTAAACAAAAGTGTATTAAACTGTTATAGTGTCTAATAGTTGATCGAGTGATTCGACAGTGATTAATAAAGATTGAGAAATTTGTTAAAATAAATTAAACTATTTATTAAAATTAATGACAGAGTATGTAATTAAAGAAGTGATCGTTAGAAGGCATGCTAATCAATTCACTCGACGCATGCTAATCAACTAAAATCGTTTGTAATTTTTATCTATCCTGAAGTAGAATAATGAAAATTTGTACAAATACACAGACTTAAAGGTAGATGCTTTCAGTCCGTATGTGTTCCCAGAATCAATTTACTCGAGGTGCTAAGATTCGATAAAAAGCATGTGTAGTGTTTCAGATTTTCTAGTACTTCAGAATACAATAAAAGGATGTTCCATCGAACGTTCATTTTGTGTCTGCTAATTATTAATGAACCAGCATTGTCATTTCAGATTTCTTGGAGGGGGCAAGGTACCCCACCGATGAAAGAATTTCGAGGTTTTTTTATTACTACATTAGTATATAATTGATTAAAATATATGTGTTTCTGAAACTCAGGAGAGGCATTTCCTTCTGGTTTCTGCCCTCTCCAAATTACACTCTAGTAATTAACTCCCGTTCTATATTAAATGTCGACAGTTGGACATAGTGTACATTTGTAATAGGCATTCATTGAAATCCAGCTTTCCTAAATATCCATAGAAATAAAATGAATTTGCTTGACATGATAATAGCGTCCGGTATTGTAATAATACGTCTCTTATCCTTTATAACATGGGCAGAGCGGTGTACAAAAGTGAGTTTTAGAGTTCATGTTGCGTCCATGAGAATATTTGTCTGGGTACATTTTTTTTATTGGAAACGATACACAAAGTGATAAGTAATGCATTTTGGAGGAAGAGTGATAAATTAAGGAGGGACAGAATGGTAAATATGGAGGGAATGATAAATTGGGGGCAAGAAGGTATATTTGGTGGACAGTATGGTAAATTTGGAGGGAAATTATAAATTTGGGGCAAGAAGGTACATTTGCGGAAGAGGATGGTAAATCTGAGAGAATGATAAATTTGAGGCAGGAAGGTACATTTGTGGGACAGAATTGTAAATTTAGAGAAAGATAAATTTGGGGCAAGAAGGTACATTTGAGGAATAGAATGGTAAATCTGGGGAAAGTGATAAGTTTGGGGCAAGAAAGTGTATTTGCGGACAGAAGGGTAAAGTTGGAAGAGAATGATAAATTTGGAACAAAAGGTACATTTGCGAAATAGAATGGTAAATCTATTGGGAGGAACGTATATTTGAGGGACAGAATGGTAAATTTGGGGAAAATTATAAATTTGGTAGTGAATGGTAAATTTGGGGGAAGAAGATATGTTAAGTGGGAAAATAATAAATTTGTAAAAAGAATCATAAGTTTGGCTGTGTAGCACCCAAATTCTTAGGGGAATGAACGCCCCTATATGACCAGTAATCAAATTGGACAGTCTATGTAAAAATAAAATGAAATCTTTGTCTTACGTCCCACGGTTATACCGGCTAAGGGAGACGGTGAAATGAATAAAATGGTAGAATTAAATTGTTGGAAACGGAAGAACCCCGAAGAAAGCTACACACACGGTATATGTCCTTCACAAAACTCACTTTGTGCGAGCTGGGATCGAACCAAGGGCCCCATGCACCAGAGATGAATGCTCTACCAGCAAGCCACCCGGCGGAGGGATCGTCTATGTATTATTGGTATGAATGAGACGTAGTAGAAAGTAGAAATTTTGACTATTATTATTATTATTATTATTATTATTATTATTATTATTATTATTATTATTATTATTATTATTATTATTATTATTGGATAATAAATATAGTAGCGATTACTGCTTGGAAAATATAGGAATAAGAGTACCGTGTTAGAGTGTAAGAAGTCAGTCAACATTGGCAGCACTAAATTCAAAACGTCAAATGTTGAGAAGAAAATGTCTTATAACAGTTTAAAATGAACATATGTTGGGAGAAACAATAGAACAATTATTTTACTTAATTATATTTTTTTCCAAAGATTAAACTGTTTTAACTTCATGACAAGGGTCTTGATTTTATTATTATTATATATCTTCACAATATCTTTAGTTATAACATTTTATTCAAAGAACCAATATTTTATTTGGAAATGTGGCAATAGGTAACCAGGATATTTTACATAGAGGAAACGAAATTTTAAGCAAAGTTGACTCATTATTTAAACGATAGTTAAATGAAGCTTTAATTTCCATAGTTCTGTTAATAGTGTTTTATATTAACTGTATCTATTTTAATCTTATTTTTATGACCAGCTTTAATCTTGTAATGTGAATATATTAAATGAATTGTATAATGGTCTTAACATAGTGCTGTATTTTTGCCAATGGGCTGTTCACGGCACTGAAAAGAAAGTTATTATTATTATTATTATTATTATTATTATTATTATTATTATTATTATTATTATTATTATTATCGCCTGCTCTACTCCAGTAAGCATACGTATCTTTTATGCACGGAGACTCAGGTTCGACTCTCGGTGGGAGAGCCTTGAAAGATTTAAACGCATTACATTTGTTGGGGATTTTTTTGTAATTTCAGTTAATGGTTTTACATTGATCTGGCAACAATGTTAAATAGTAGGGATTGATCTGGCAACAGTGAAAGGTACTACCAAGAGTAAGTGTTGAAGCATTAACATGAGGAACAATTTCTATCAGGCTCATGAGAGCAATTATTTAGTGAAATGTTGAACATTTGTTACATTTGTGCAGTTTAAACATTTATAATTTAGATGTTGTAGTGCAATATAAATAAATTGAGTGTCTCATTTTCAGTGTGGATTTCAGTTCACTATTGCACGTATCAAGGCATTTACAGTTGCAGTCAGAACTTATTTCATTATTGAAAAGAGGTAATTTTAATCTTCGAAAGTAGTGTTTCAATTCAGAGGAAGTAGTGATTGCAGTATCCCCTGAACTCAGAGAAGTAAACTCACCAGTTCAGTTAACGAATGAAGAAAACATCAAAACATTAGGTTTGGCTTGGTGTCCGAAATCAGACAAACTTCTAGTACGCAACAAATTTTCAAGAAGTGATAGTGTAATAAACAAGCACGACCACACAAAACAAGTAGTAACTTCAATTGCGTCATCATTATTTGATCCACTCGGACTTATAAGCCCAGTTGTTATTACTTACAAAATGTTTTTACAAAAACTATGGAAAGAGAAACTTAGTTTTGATGACAGCATACCGACATCATTAATTACAGACTGGTTAAAGTTACTTAAATAGTTACCAGAAATGAATAACATCAGAGTTGACAGATGCGTGCTGGGACAAGGGTTTCATACAAACATTCAGTTACATGGATTCTCAGATGCTTCAGAACTTGGTTACGGAGGATGTATATATTTAAGGTCAATTACTGAAGATGGGGAAGTAACAGCTGAACTGTGTTTTAAGTCCAAGGTGATACCAATAAAAAAGATAAACATACCAAAATTGAAACTTTGTGCCGCATTGATGTTAGCAGAGTTGGTTCACAAAACGGTGCCAGTTCTAGAACTCAATAATTCAATAATAAGATTGTGGACAGATTCTTCAATCGTACTTTCCTGGTTAGCATCAACACCTAATTAATGGAAGCCATTTGTTGCAAAGAGTGTCAAGAATACAGCAAATACAGTAATCGGAATCATGTACCCTCAGCCGAAAATTCTGCAGACCTTATTTCACGCGGAATGACAGTGCATCAGTTGAAGGATTCGGAGCTATGGTGGCATGGGCCAAAATGGTTAACGAAGGAAGAAGTGTTGTGGCCAAAATAGATATCGATTCCATAGAATGTGATGCGACAGAAGAAAGGAAATCTACAGGCTGAGTAGTTACGACAAACATTTTGTTGTCAGATTTGGTTTCAAGGTATTCCAATTTAACGAAGCTTATTAATGTTTTGGGATATTGCAAACGGTTTATACACAACATGAGAAATCGTAAGTATAAAAGAACAGGAATCTCATCGGAAATGGAACGGAATTTAGCATTAAGAGATTGTACTAAGGTATCACAATCCATCGCCTACCAGCAAGAACTGCAATCTCTCAAGTAAAAGAAGTTTGTAAACAAAGTCAGCTATTCAATTTCTATCCGTTTATACATGGAGAAGATTTCCTTAGAGTTGGTGGAAGACTAGACAGAAGTAATCGTGTTTATGATGCAAAACACCAAATCATTCTACCTCCTAACCATGACTTAACCAAATTAATCGTGAGCAATGAACACAAGAGATTACTCCATGCAGGATCTTAGCTGCTAATTGCTTCACTAAAACAAAAATATTAGATTCCAAGCAAAAGACAAGTTGTTAGGCAAGCTATCTACAAGTGCTTGATATGCTTCAAATTGAACTGCTCAACAGCAGAACAACTGATGGGACAGCTACCCAAGACAAGAACACAACCTACACGCTGTTTGTAAATTGTGGCGTAGACTTTAGTGGATATTATACAGTGAAGGCTGGAGTAAACTAGAAGTAAGACCACAATCAAATGCTATGTAGCCGTATTTGTATGCTTCACTACTAGGTCTGTACATTTAGAAATAGTAAATGGTTGGACAGCTCAAGCATTTATAGCAGCCTTGAAGAGATTCTTCGTACGCAGAGGCAAATGTTTGAATCTATACAGTGACAATGCAACAAATTTCATTGGTGCAAAATCAGAATTTGCTCGTTTAAGTGAAATAATAATTTCTTCTGAATTCAACAAGCAAATCGAAGAATATGCAGCACAGGAAGGATTCAACTGGCATTTTGTACCATCGTGTTCCCCACACATGGGTGGAATCTGGGAAGCGGCAGTGAAGTCATTCAAATATCATTTCAGAAGAGTGGTTAGCAATACAATTCTTAATATTGAAGAATTCAACACTTTAATGGTGCAGATTGAGGCATGCTTAAATTCAAGGCCCATCACACTTATGTCCACTGATCTAAGAGATTTAACATACTTAACACCAGGACACTTTCCCATCGGAGGCTCATAGAGAAGCATTCCAGATCCAGACTACACTGATACAAAAGGATACCAGGTTATCAAGTTGACAAAGAATTCAGAAGATGGTTCAACAACTTTGGAAGCGGTGGCATATGGATTATCTCATCTCACTGCAGCAACGTCAAAAGTGGTCAACTTCACACAAGAATCTCAAGGTTGGAACAGTAGTTCTACTAAAGGACAATACACCACCTCTCACATGGAGATTAGGCATAATCAAACAAATGTTCTCAGGTCAAGATAACCTTATTCGAGTTGTATCAGTACGTACATCTTCAAGACTATTCAAAAGAGCTATAACCAAGATAGTTCGCTCCCTCAAGAAGACTATAACCTGTAGTATTGATTGTAGCCAATTAACGAGGGGGAGGAAGTATGTTGGGGATTTTTGCAATTTCAGTTAATGGTTTCTACATTGATCTGGCAACAATGTTAAATAATAGGGATTGATCTGGCAACAGTGAAACGTAGTAGCAAGAGTGAGTGTTGAAGCATCAACATGAGGAACAATTTCTATCAGGCTCATAGTCAATGGCAAGCACATATTTAATATCGTTTTTGGAGGGAGGGATAGGACCATAACCGCTTCGATATTTCGAGGAGGTTGTTCGGACGTCATTTTCGCAAAAAAAAAAAAAAAAAAAAAAAAGAAGTCAGCATAGAATAACAGCATTTTTTACGTTCCCCCTAGCTGCGTGACTGGTCACGGGCTACGTATTGTGTACCATACATTGTTATTTCGGAGATTTCTTTACACAGTAGGCTCTACATGCATTTGTTATAGTCCTACTAAAATTAGAGAAACTGACGGAGACCGGAAAAGTATTGGAATATGTGCCCCGTATGTTGTTGGAAAACCTGCCCCATCACTATTTTTGAACTTCAACATAACCTTCTCGAGTAATGGTATATATTATTTGCAAAACAAACACATCATTACGTAAAGGAAGAACACCATCTTTAGTACATGCAATGTCAAAGCAGTACGTTTAACACTAGTACATTTATTTTAAGTTTTAATGCAAACCTGCTACTTTACTCGTTTTCGAAAAAATGATTTCACAAGATCTCCTGCCTACGTCAACACAGCTACTCAACTGAAACTTGCGTACATGGCGTGCCAAACATTGCTGCTTCAGCCAGTCTACCTGCAGGAGCGATCTACTAGTTCCTTTCAGAACTAAAGCCAGTTGGAAAACGTGCCCCGGTCTCCCCTAGTCACCAACTACCTCTAGAAAACTTGTTAATTGAGTACTTTAGGATTCTAAAACATGGATATTTGGATAGGGCACTTACTAGTTTCTAAGTGGTCTTGACCCGGCTACAGTAGGTTGCATAGGTTTGGATCTATGGACCTTTAAAGTTCACTTTTTCATATTTTCGGCAGCCTATAAAGCAATTGTTCAAAGCAATGCTATAGGTCATCAGATGTCACCCTGTTCAACAACTCTGCCGTTTTTCGTTTCACCTCTTTCACAGGCTGAAAATGTGTTATCTTCAATTCACTTTTCACTTTTGGAAATAGATAAAAGTCGCAGGGAGTCAGGTCTGGGGAATACGGAGGATGGTCGAGTACAGGAATGCGATTGGCTTCTAAAAACTGCTTCATAGAAAGGGCATTATGAGCAGGCGCAATGTCTTGGTGGAGGATCCATGCATCGTTCTTCCACAAATCCGGCCTCCTCTTTCTTATTCTTTCCCTCAGCTTGATTAGGACTTCTTTGTAGTAGGTCTGATTCACCTTTGACCCTGAGGCACCCATTCAGTCATGATACCCCTAATATCGAAAAAACGATGAGCATTGCCTTCACTTTGGACTTGCTCATTCGTGCTTTTTCATTCTTGGCGATGTGGGAGTCTTCCAGTGCATGGATTGACGCTTAGTCTCGGGGTAATACTGGAAAATCCATGTTTCATCACATGTAATAGTGATGCCACGTGTTAGCAAGTCTGGTTCTACTTTGAGTCGTTCCATGACGTCACAGCAAATGGTCTTTTGAATGTCTTTTTGTTCCTGAGAGAGGTTTTTCGGGACAATTTTTGCATAAACTTTTGTCATGTTCAAATTGTCATGCAAAATTTGTCTTACTGTCTCTTTGTTAATGTTCGTCATGTCTGCGATCATCCAAATGCTCAGACGTCTGTCTTTCCGCACAAGTTTATTAATTTTTTGAACATTTTCGTCCGTTCTTGAACTCAAAGGGCGGCCGGGTCGTTCATCATCTTGAACCTCCTTCCTACCTTCTGAAAATCGTTTGTACCATTCGAAAACACGTGACATAACATTATCACCATACACCTCTTTTAACATTGCACAATATTCCGTTCTTTTTTTTTTTTTTTTTAATTTCACCAGAAATTTGATGTAATACTCTGCTCAAGTTTACTGTTCACCATGATTCCGGCACTACTACAGAACACTGTCCTCTTCATGCAAGCCTGCAAAGAAAGGAAAAGCTTTCAGAATCATAAAACAAACATTGGCTGCTCCTGAAGGTGAAGATCAACAACACATCATTAGCTACCCCCCCCACGATCCTACGCAACAGGAGGTGGGCAGTCTCGTTATTTAATTGCCACACCTTGTATATATATATATATATATATATATATATATATATATATATATATATATATATATATATATATATATATATATATACAAGATGGCGTAAAAGTTGGTATACATCCCTGCATTGATCTATTATAACATTCTAGTTTATAGGTTTATTTGCTTCGGCTGTTCCGAGCTTAAGATATAAGTAAAAACACATTAAGAACAAATAATAAAGAAACTATATCTACCTGATGGATAACAATAAGAAATGATATAAAATGCAATGACTTGATCAGTACGGTGCTGTATACCTACTTTTGGGCTAATATATATATATATATATATATATTATATATATATATATATATATATATATATATATATATATATATATATAACATCCAATATTATTTCTGTCTTCTACCAAAAAATGCAAATCCTCCAGGAAGGATTGAATGAATTTTGGATTGGTGACCTGCATTTTACATAAGAGTCCGCTCCACTCAAATTACTTGTTACGGTTGAGTTACTTTTAAGTTTAAGCTTCCTTTCTGCAGCGAGGCTATATGAGACGGGATCTACTGATTAACGTGAAATCCAAACCAGATGAACTCCCGCCGGGAATCGAATCCGGGTCTCGCACGCCAAAGGCGCGTACGCTAACCGCTTAGCAACGAAGGAACTCTACTTGTTATAGTGTAACAAATATAGAATTGGAAACATTGACGGTACTCATGCTCATAAGAACTTCTGTCTGCTTGCGGGAGCAAATCGACTCATCGGCTTTTCAACGATGAACAGAAGTCTGAAGTAGCATATCATAAACCATACCAGCGGTTTAAAAAAATAAATAAAAATAAAAATAAACTCTACCATATGAAAGTAATGTACAAGTGCACTCTCGTTTATACTTGACACTCTACAAAGTGAATTGAATAAAGTAAGTTTTAATGAACAATATTAACATGATTATTATTATTACACCATTTTAGCATACTGGTAGAAATTCACTTCCAATTTGACTACTGAGTATGTACGTTGCATAATTACATCATAGAGGAAAACCAAAATCATAAAAGCTGAAAACGAACTTAAATAATTCATTATGAAAGTATTGATGAAATGAGAAATTGCAGAGAATAGTAACAGCTCAAATGCAAACTCATAAATACAAAATTGTTTTTCACAAACTCATATAGCCTGACGTCAAACATAAGACAACTCGAACCAGAACTTAATTAACATGTCAACGCCTCAAAATACAACCATAATTAGATTATCTACTGTCATTTGTTTTCTTCGTATTGGACAACTGAGCAAAACTTTTACCTCTAGGAATTACAGATGAAACGTAGATAAAATGGATTCATATTTACACTTCACTAGACTGACAAGAGTCCTTTAATAATCTCTAATGTCACTTTCGCCTTGTTTTTTATGTCATATTTCTTCTGATATTAAAAAAAAGAACATAAAAAGTATTTGCTACTATAAATGTTAAAGAAATCGCTTACTAAATAACAAGGTTGCCAAACTATGCATCACACTATCCTATATACACATCATGTTATATTTGATTGATCACTCTTACATGCTTCAATCTTAATTGAAATTAAGAATTTCACATAATATTCTACGGTAACCTTATCTTGTTCAATCTTGATTAATTTTGCTTCATTGGCAAACAATTGCGCTGATTGATATTTGATTAATGTTGTCATGATTTATTTTATGCCATTAAAATATCCGAATGTAACTCTGAATTTGTTGTATGACTATGGATGATGGGCACTGGACTATCACAGAACTACACACTTATTGACGGTGTATGTACGAATATTAATTCAATAAAACACAAAAGTGAAAAAAAAAATCGATTTAACGAATATGACAATTTTTGGGAGATTTGCGCTTAAAGAGAGGGCAGTTGAGAGAGAGAATCCATTATATACTGCCAAGAACATGAAAAATGAATTTTAAATTTCAATAGCTCCAAAACTATGGGAGCTACCGTAGTCAGGTCAAGACTTCACTTAGGAGCTAATATGTGCACTAGCCAAAAATACACGTTTCAGAATTCTAAGGTACTCATGCAACAATTTTTATAGAGGGAGTTTGGCTGCGGGCATGTAATTTGAAATATTCACCAATACCTCTATAAAAATTGTTGCGAAAGTAAAGCAGGATTCTGAAACATGGCTTTTTAGATAGGGCACCTATTAGTTCCTTAGTGAAGTCTTAACCCAACTACAGTAAGTCCCATAGTTTTGGAGCTATGGACCTTTAAAGTTCATATTTTCATGTTTTCGGCAGTCTATAACTCTGAAAGAAACATTTCCGTACCGAGGTTGGTCTATATTTTTGTCTTATCTTAGTGTAAGGAATCACCTCTCAAACGTTGTCGGTGTTGTTTTGAAACACCCTGTTTATGTTCCTCAACTATAATGCTACAATGTTAAACAACATTTATAACCACAACAACCCCACGGGGCACGATTAATTTTTATTCAACACTTTATATCAGCTTATACGCAGATTGTTTTCTGTTTTTTGGAATGTACGATGTGAAATGATCACTCCCTTTACATTTTATTGTTTTCAACGGAGAGAAGAAGTAAAATATTTTTGATTTGTTTCAGTATTTGCTTTGCTTTCAGCAGCGAGGCTATATGAGACATGAACATAGGGATTAACGTGGAATCCGAACCACGTGAGCTCGAACCTGGAATTGAACCCTGGTCTTCCACACCATAAGTCACGTAAGCTAATCCTTAGCCACAAGGGAGCTATAAGAATCACAATATAGTTTTAGAACGAACATTACACACCAAACTCTTTATCGTAAACTTTTTGCATGTTCGTATGTTTGTATGTTCAACTAAGAGATTTGTACTTCAGGCGTTCAAGAATTATTCGTAGTTGCCATTGCACAAAAAAAAAAAAAGATAAATAATGTTTGATAAACTAACTAACTAAAACTAACTCTATGGCCTATGGAACCCGGAGGTTCAGTGCCGCGTTCACAAAAGCTCTCCACTGACTTCTATCCTTAGCTAATTGGATCCAGTTTCTACTTTGTATTCCTATCTCTGCGAGATCCATCTTAATATTGTCCTCCCATCTGCGCCTAGGTCTTCCTAATGGTCGTTTTCCTATGGGTCTACCAGTCAAGACTTTGAAAGCGTTTCTACTTTCTTCCATTCTAGCTACATGACCTGCCCACCTAAGCCTCCTAGACTTGACGACCCTAACAATGTTGGGTAAACCGTATAAACTATGTAGTTCCTCGTTATGAAGCTTCCGCCATTCCCCATTCTCGTTCCTCTTGGGTCCGAATATTCGTCTCAGGATCCTGTTCTCAAATACTTTCAGTCTATGTTCTTCCCTCAGAGTAAGCGACCATGTTTCGCAACCATACAGAACAACAGGCATGATTATCGTTTTATATATTTTAAGCTTCAAATTCCTCGACAGAATTCGCGACGACAAGAGATTTTGAACCGAATAGTAACACGAATTCCCTGCTTTTAGTCGACATTTAATTTCTTCGTGAATATGATTTTCGTCTGTTAATATTGATCCTAAATATTTGAAAGTATCTACTTTATCAAAAGTATTATTTAATATTTTAACGCCTCCACAATTTGCCGTATTACGGTCCCGACGCACTTCCATGTATTTAGTTTTCTCTGCATTTACTTCTAAACCCATGTCCCTGCAAGCGTTTAATAATATCTCTGCATTTATTTCTACTGTTCTCCTATCATCCCCTATTAAATTTACATCATCAGCATATGCCATAACCTGGTGAATGCCGTTCAACTCTAGGCCCTGGTTGCTATCTTTGATTTTCCTTATGGCGTATTCCAGCACAAAGTTAAATAATAATGGCGACAACGCATCTCCTTGTTGCAACACAAGGCATTTATCGAACTGTACTATTAAAAAAAAAAAAAAAATAGTAACAACATGATCACTGCTGATCAGGGAAACAAGACTTCGAGTAAGGGGCATGCCTCCCCTTCCCCCAGCAAGCCGGTAGCCAGCCCAAAAATGTAAGGGGGGCCGGCTGAACTTAGGGGGTGCCGGATCCAACCATATTCCAGTTCATCACCATAGTATAGTTCATTTACAAGCCTACCGTGAAAATTTTATGGGGACCAGCAAAAATTTAGGGGGGCCCGACCCCTTCCCCCCAGGTAGTCTATAGCTCCGCCACTCTTCCAAAAACATTATGTTCCTTCGATGAGCTTCTTGCAGATTGAAACCAAAATCCTCATGAGAAGTAAATACAAAAGCTCACCACTAGGTGGTGGTAATGCAACAACAATCCAAGTCATCTAGCGGCAACATTTTAAACTACATGATTGAAATTGTTTTTCGAAGTTTTGTGCCGTGTATTAGCTCTGACAATGTGAGAAAATAAAAGTTTTTCTTGGGATAGTATCTTTTGCCTTTTACTATGAGAATTAAATCCTTACGCATGCCTTGCTACCACATCACGATTTAATTAAAGGTTTTAAAGGCTTAATTCCCAACAAAATCAATTAATGCAATATAATTCTCTTTGCAGTTCACACAAGACAGACGACACTATAGAAATATCATAAACTTAATAAAAATAAGAAAATAAAATGACGTTCTTTCACAACTAGAAACTTACAAATATTACGTAGGGTTTACATATTGAGAAAATATAAGAATAATGCTAAATGTTGTTTCTTGACTCATTGTATCCATACAGAGTTCCCACACAAACAACTGGTGTCGGTTCCTGGCCGCGTCTTATAATAATAATAATAATAATAATAATAATAATAATAATAATAATTATTATTATTATTATTATTATTATTATTATTATTATTATTATTATTATTATTATTATTATTATTATTATTATTATTATTATTATTATTATAATTATTATTATTATGAAATAAATAGGAAAAAATCTTTTATTATTTTGTGTGTGTTTCCATCCTAACTTGCAATTGAATGTATTTAATGAATTTTTTGAGGCCTTTTCTAATAAAATAGATATTCTACATTATGACATTTTAATGGTTTGTGATTATAATGTACTTAAAGTGGATTGGGCTAAGAAACAATTTTTAACAGGTATTCATTATTATGCTAAATGTAAAGCTAAAATTTTATTTACATTTCTGGATGATCTCAATCTCAATGTTGATTATAATGTATCTGACTTAGATTTGGTAATTTCTAATTTTAATTTATGTGCTTCCAAGAATGTCCAACCGATTGTGGTGCCTGATAACTTTCATTATCCTATTGAAATTAAGTTTCCTTTTTATTTCAATACTCCCTTTGTTGGTAATTCTTCTCATTATGCTTATCATAAGGGCGATTATTTAACCCTTTATCAACAACTTCTTGAAGCTGACTGGACTAATATTCTGTTGAATCCAGACCTTAATACTGCTGTTATTGCTTTAGAAAATTTAATAAAATCCAGTATGAAAAAGAACATACAGTACCTCTAAATAGACCTAAATCTAAAAAATAACCTTCTTGGTACTCTAGGAATCTGATTTCATTAATTAAAGCGAAAGAAAACCCTCATAAGAGATTTAAACTTACTGGTTCAAATGAAGATTATAATGTTTTTGCTTACATATGGAAACAATATTTAAAGAAAGGTTAAGGTTGGTCAAGCTTGCTTATATACATAATATATAAGTAATTCAAAAGTTTTGGAAGTTTGTTAATAAAAATAAAAGCCAAATAAACCAAGCCGCTGGACTTACTCGTATGGTTGATATGTATGTGTCTAATCCTAAAACTTTAGCTAATTCATGGGCTCAATTATTTTAAGACTATATATCAAAGGCGTCCTTTTTTACATAATATTGACTTATCGGATTTGGCGGGTAAAGATTCTTTTTATCCTATTATTACAACTGACCAAGTAACTAAGGCTATAAACAATCTTAATAGCAAATCTTCTTCTGGCTTAGACGATACACCTACTTTTATACTGAAGGACATTGTATCCATCATTGCGCCTGTCTTAACATCTTTGTTCAACTGGAGTTTACTTACTTCTGTTTATCCTGAACATTGGAAGATGGTCGTTGTTGTTCCTATCCCCAAGACTAATGGTAAAAATTTATCCGATTATAAACCTATTTCTCTGTTGAGTATCATACCCAATGTTTTTGATAAGTTAATATATAATTATTTGTATAATCATGTTTATTCCAGTTTTACGATCTATCAACATGGCTTTATGAAAAATAGGTCAACTACAATTAACTTAACATGTCTTTATGGCTGACACTCTTCCTATCTTTAAAAGTAATGGTCAAATCGATGTAATTTATTTCGACTTCTCTAAAGCCTTTGATAAGTTACCACATGACATCTTAATTTACAAATTGAAACATTATGATCTCTCCATTGTATTTATTACTTTGTTAGTATCATACTTGTCCGAAAGAAAGTTTGTGGTTAGGTATAAGGGTAATCTTTCAGACGTATATAACATATACTCCGGTGTTCCGCAAGGATCAAATCTCGGACCACTTCTATTTCTTATGTTTATTAATGATATAACTGAAAATTTGGATTGTAAATGTTTGATGTATGCAAATGACCTCAAAATCTACAAAACTATTGTAAATTTGGATAATTGTTTGGTGCTCCAAAATAATATTAATAAAATACTACTTTGATCTCAAAACAAGTACTATAGTACGCGACAAAACATAACCAATTTTTTCCTCGAAGGTCAGGATCTAAGGGTTTACTTGTCCCTACCATAAATCCTTCATTGTAACTAGGTTTCGGCGTTGCCGGTCCAACTCAGGTCGAACTGTATAAAGCTCTCAGTATGGCTAACCCCATTACGGTTATCATAGTAGCATCGTACAGTGTTTGTTCTGTCTGGCTTCTGTATTTTTTACAGCGTGATTGAAGAACATACATTTCGGTAGCTAGGCTTTGCAATCAGCCCACGTCGTGTGATAATATATGAAAGCTATTTTATTCTATTTTGTACAGCTTAAAACACAAATTACTTTGATGTTTATTATGTCGGGAAGTATGTAAATGTTATTGAATAGAGCAAATCTTCTTTAAATTTTACTCCTGATCCAAGCCTTTGCATTATGTTTTTTCCATAAATGACGTAAAAGCAATGCTCTAAATAGAAGAGGGGGAGTATGCGGGGTATACTTTCTTAGATCTTCCACTTCGAGCACTACATAAAGGAATAGCAACACAGTTTAAAAACCGAGATCTTGCTATCTTGAATATTTTCAGTGCGTTGCTGATGCTTGTTGTACTGCGACATTGGGTAGGCACTGTCCCTCATGGACCGTAGCTCCAGGGAGTCAGTTTAGTATATTTCCTAGCTAATTTTCTCACTATTTCAATAAGCATTTATTATTTCATTACCAACGTCCCAGCCCCATGAAATCAGCGAAGTCAAGCAGTCCTGGGTCTGGTCAGAGGAGAGATAGGTGTGACTATTCGTACTTACCAGACGGTGTTGGCGCTGCGGCGTCCACCCAGCGTCGTGAGGACAATTGGAAGCTACTTGAAAGAAAAAAGTAGCGAACTGCAGTCCAGAAAGCAAGCATTAATAATGAGGGTAGCCGATTCACTGACAACACAGCACCCCATAGGAATGAGTGCCGTAAGTCCAGGCCATCTAAGGGCTGTTGCGCCAGGAATTTAGTTATCATTAGGCCTATTATTATTATTGCTAATAATAATAATATTAGTAATAGGCTTAATAAAGATACTGTCTGTTTGTCTGCTTTGCTCGAAAGTACATTATTTCTAACATTATGATATAGTTAGACAAGCCAATAATTGATCAGTTTCTTTCTAATGTGATTCGTCACGTTACTGGACGATAAAAACTGGACAAGCCACAAATTAGGATACTATACACAGAAAATTAATGATGATAGCTTTATTACTCAGATATTAACCTGCATACATTAATAAATATGAGGATCTAGGTACTTAATAGAATGCTTTTTAATCATTTCTTTTTTAAAGAAAAAAGTTTTAAATTGTTATTACAGACAGATGGCCTGTCGAATAATAATAATAATAATAATAATAATAATAATAATAATAATAATAATAATAATAATAATAATAATAATAATAATAATAATAATAATAATAATAATAATAATAAGTTTTCCCAGGACATTGTACAAAGTTATCTTGTCTTGCAAAATGTATTTGATGAAGACAAAAATCATGTTGCCATCGAGATAGATCAATCGTCCTCAGAAAGTGAGGATAACGAAAACGAGGACATGTTTTAAACTCTTGAAGTGTCAAGATCCAATTGTTTATTTTTATCTATTTATGTGAGAATTTTCAAAATAATATTCAATCAGGTCTGATATAGTGCTTTATGTGAGATTGATTCTAAGTTGCATGAAGGGCAAGAAACAAGAAATAATAATAATAATAATAATAATAATAATAATAATAATAATAATAATAATAATAATAATAATAATAATAATAATAATAATGCTATTTATAAAAGACTAACATTAGTGCATCACGCTAACTCCTAATAGTAAATCACGTTCTGCTCATTGCAATAATATAATGCAATAATTTAGATTTGAGCATTTATAGGGCCTATTTATGTATCCGCAAGTTCGTTGGTCGGCTAACTAAACAAAAAAAAAAAAAAGTGTATGCAAACAATTAGAGCTCTTAAGATTGAATTTAACCTATAATTAGTGCTTGAACTTTTCAGGGAAACAGTATACACCCAATAACCATTGCGTTTGGTTTACTCGATCGTTAGACCTGATAAACCCGTTTGACCCGTGTTTCGCCTGTTTGGGCCGTTTGACCCGATAGACTCGTTATGAGTTCCTACGTGATAATTAGAATAATTTGTGTTACTATAATAAAGTGAAACAACACACTATTTACAATCATGACAGACTAAGCTTGTTTTCATAAAAATGGGGTTATCAGGCCAACTCTATTCATACGGTTCAATCGGGCAAACCCGATTCATACTGGTAAAAATACAATATCGGTCCAATGGGCGGTCCAGGATCGATTCTATTTTCCGAGCATTAGCGAAAATGCTCAGTAGCTCGAAACGGCTCGGACGTAAAAACTATCATATTATTATTATTATTATTATTATTATTATTATTATTATTATTATTATTATTATTATTATTATTATTATTTAAAAGGAGAGAAAATCACTTGTCGAATGACCTGTATGTATTTTATTCCTATTTTATTATTGTTTTATTTATCTGCTTATTGGTTTGCAACACTCAGAAAGAATAGTTCCAGACTTCATTGTTTACCCTAGCGACGGGAAGAGCGGCTAAGCTTTTGTAATACCGGCAACATCCAACTGGTTGACAAACCGCACGTGGCCGCTAAAAACTATATGACAGTTTTATTGCTGATAAGACAAGTTGGTTTAACTTTGAAAACCACTATACCTTTAAATTGTAACAAAACCTTTTCAATGAAATAAACAAATCCATTTTTTCACCTATAACATAAATGATACTCCAATTAGAATTGTAGATACTATTAAAGATTAAGGCATTGTTTTTGACATCAAATTGCTTTTCAAACAAAATCTTGAGAATATAACTTCCAAAGCGAGAAGGAATCTTGGAATTCTTAAATGGATGTCCAAAGATTTTAAGTTAAGTCTGTTAAAATATGTCTTATTCTTTGTTATTCCAATGTTAGATGTCATCTTGAATATTGTTCAATCATATGGAATAGAAATATAGGGCCTAGATTATATCTACTACTCTGGAGACAATTCAAAATCTTTTTCTTGCTTGGTTACGCTGGAAGTTTATGTGTTATGAAGGTATGTCGTTGGATGAAGTTAGGATGTCCTTAGGTATGTTAAGGTTGTCTGAAAGAAGGATTATTTTGGTAATGCTACATTCAATTCTTCACGGTAATTTGAATTTGTTATCAGTAATAACTCTGTATACAACCAGTTATCATATACGAGGGTCACTACGAAAGTTTTGAGATGTGAAATAACTCACATACTTAAAATTAATTTAACACATTTTCTCAAAATATTCACCATTACACTGTACACACTTTTGCATCCTCGAAAACCACTTTTGGAAGCAGTGTTGCCAGTATTTTTCTTCAAGAGTTGAAAGTTCATTCTTGTAAGCCACTACAGCTTCTTCAGGGCTGCAAAATCTCTTCCCACGCATGCGATCTTTGATCCTGGGGAACAGAAAAAAATCACACGGTTTCAGGACAGGGTTATACGGCGGATGAGTCATAAGTTTGACCTCCGTAGATTCTAAAAACTGAATTGTGATGTTGGCTATGTGTGCGGACGCGTTGTCATGATGAAACAGGATCCCACGCAATCCAGTTCTTTGACACCGTTCCCGAAGCTTCTGGAACACTTTTGTTAGGCAAACAGTTTTGTACCTCTGAGCAGTAACAGTCCTTTGTTCTTCAAGTGGAACAGTTGCAACATGGTACGATTTGGTGAAGAAAGTTGCGACCATCTTCTTCCCCACACTTCGCGGTCGCTTCACTTTCGAGGGTGGATTTTCGTCTGGAAAGATCCAAACTGTAGACTGGCGTTTATTTTCAGGGTCAAATTGATAGATCCAAATCTCATCACCAGTAACAATGTCAGAGACGCGTCGAGAATTGCCTCCATCAAGTCTTGCAAGCATTTCTTCACACCATTCCACATGCATGCGCTTCTGCTGTTCAGTCAAAGTGTGAGGCACCCAACGAGATGAAACCTTCCTGAGCCGAAGATGATCATGAAGAATTTTTATTACTGCTGGCGATCCAATGTTCACTGTAGATTCAATGTCCTTGAAAGTTGTTCGAGGATTTTCTCGAATCATTTCTTCCACAGCTGTTGCCGGACGTCCAGCTCTCTCTTCATCTTTAACCGATGTCCGACCTCTTCTGAATTCACCAAACCACCGAAAAATTGTAGCACGGGAAGGAGCAAGGTCCCCAAATGCCCCTACAAACGGTCGAGGCTTTGTGTCTCGTTCAAACTACTTTGAAATCATAAAGAATCATTGCCCGAAAATGTTCCCTTTCGAGCTCCATTCTAGACAGCCGAATACTGCTCACATCAACAAACAAGTGAAGGCAATACGACCACGCCGATATGAAAGTTTGATCCTATTTTGTTTATTTGTCTCCCTTTTGTTGCAGATAGATCATGGCCGCTCCATTAGAAATTTGCACCAAAGAGGAAATAACGGACATAATACGGTTTTTATGGTCGGAAGGTGTATCAGGGGCCGCAGTCCATCAGACTTTACGGGAACAGTGCCTTGCCGCAACGGAGAGTACGATTGAATTGAAAAATTAAAAAATGATCGCACAAGTGCTACGCACGAGGAAGAAGCCGGACGACCATCTACAGCCACAAATGATGACAACTTTGAGCGTACACGTGACATGGTTCTGTTAGACAGACGAGTGACTATTGATGAAGTGGTGCATCCTCTTTGATGGACTGCGGACGCTGAGACACTTTCCGACCACAAAAACCAGATCACTGCTCGTTGTTCGTCTTTGGTGCAAACTTCTAATGGAGCAGCCATGATCTATCTGCAACAAAAGGAAGACAAAGGGTGAAATTAGAATGGAACTTTCATAGCATGACCACAACAGCATAACAATAAAATAAACAAGGACAAAAATCAGTATGAACAATGCAAGAAGAGTTACGTCAAAGTTGCAGATAATTTTTGACTTACCCTCGTATTTAAATTGAGTGCAAGTAAGCACAAGACAGTTATCAGCAGCTCTAGCAGTTGTTTAACGTAGAACACTATTACGTTAATTTCACTTTATCGGCAACTTCAACTGATTTTTGAACTTCTCTGGAATTTCCCAAGTGCCAATTTTTTATCCACACAACTCTGGAGATCTCGTTATTGGCCCAACTGTCCTGGTGTTTAGTGATAGCAAATCGAAGAGGCTGGAAGTAGTGATATGTGTTTATTTGTTTTGTGTTTACTGCATTCATATTTTAATAATTTACAACAAAATAACAACGACGGGGAAATTATATATCCTTGGCCATTAAAAAATGTTCAATTATAATTCATGGCTTTGGATTAATTGTTTTAACAAAAGAGAGACTGACCAAAGCTTAAGTAAGAATTAACGTAATAGTGTTCTACGTTAAACAACTGCTAGAGCTGCTGATAACTGTCTTGTGCTTACTTGCACTCAATTTAAATACGAGGGTAAGTCAAAAATCATTAAGCTTTGGTCAGTGTCTCTTTTGTTAAATCAATTATAAATTTAAAACTTAAGTGTACAGCTTATGATTTATAATGTCGAACATCATTCTTTTCATGGAAAGTAGAACTGAACTTAAGTAGCATGGGTTCATCATTATACAATTAGTTAACTTACTTTGCATAACTGACTTTTTTGACACATAAATATCGTCACCAAAATTCATATTATAGAACAATTAGGGTGTATATACTAATATCTTCTAGAAAATACTGTATTAACTTGTTTAAGGAAATTTTTTATTTGTATTATAAAATAGTAAAGTAAGCCCAGTCTAATTATTGTGTAGCACCTTATATGTGTTCCTAATGAATTATTAGATTGGTATGTTCCATAAGTAATGTTAGTTTTATTATTAGAATATCCTCGATAAAGGCGATCAGTGTTATTTTGTGTGAGTGTGGTAGTTTCGATAGTGATAGTTGCGATTCCTTCACATTTGGGCTGGTACATTTCGGCCCTTTATGTATATGAAAAAATCGTAGACGAGTTTGAAATAGGGCTTGCATTGTGCACTAAATATATTTGGTCTAGGAATTAATTCGTGCGGTTGGTACGCACACATTGAAGCTGTAGTACAAACACAAAATACATAAATACCTTAAGAAAAATATTGTCCATCGCTAGCCACCACTTTCGCCCATCTGTCAGGCAATGTACGGATTCCGTGGCGAAAGAAGTCCTCATCCTTGGAAGCGATCCAGTCAGAGACCCATGTTTCGATATCTTCTGAAGAAGTAAACCGCTGTCCAACCAAATCGTTGTTCATGCAATCGAACAAGTAGTAGTCCGAAGGAGCAACGTCTGGTGAATACGGCGGGTGGGGTAAAACTTCCCATCCGACATTTTCTAAATAGGTTTTGACCGGTTTTGCGACATGTGGGCGAGCGTTATCATGTTGAACAATAAGTTTATCATGTCTGTTCTCCCATTCTGGTCATGTTCTGTTGCTTCAAACGCATTAATTGTCGTCGATAACGTTCTCCATTCATAGTTTCACCCGGTTGCAGCAGCTCATAGTACACCACACCTTTCATATCCCACCATATGCACAGCATAACCTTTGCACAGTGAATATCTCGTTTTGGTTGTGATGGACCTGGTTCACCTGGTTTCACCCAGGCCTTTTTTCGTTTAGGGTTCTCGTAATGGATCCACTTCTCATCACCCGTAATAATTCGATGCAGAAACCCCTTTCTGCTCTGTCGTTGAAGCAGCAATTCGCAAATGGTTTTTCGTCTTTCAACGTCTCTGTCTTTCAATTCATGTGGAACCCAATGTGACATCTTTTGAATCATTCCCATGGCTTTCAAGCGTTTGGAGACTGTTGTTTGATCAACGCCTAATGCTGCTGCAAGTTGTTCCTGCGTTTGACACGAATCCTGCTCGAGCAATGCTGTCAATTCTTCGTCTTGAAATTTTTTTGGCTGTCCAGCTCGCTCTTGGTCTGCCAAGCCGAAATCACCACTTCTAAACCGTGCAAACCACTTCTGACACGTTCGCTCAGCTAGAGCATGGTCACCATACACTTCCACCAAAATACGATGACTTTCAGTCGCACTTTTCTGCATGTTAAAGTAATGCAGCAGGACACCCCGCAAAAACACTTTATCAGGCACAAATTGCGCGATGTTCACTTAACTACAAACTGGTGTTGTTGACGCTTTAATCCACTGCCCTATACTACGAACGATACGCGATGACAGGGGTTTGCAACACATGTGTGGATACACGGAACTGTGGGACGCTCCGTTCGTTGCGCCATCTCTTGTCCACCCGCACGAATTAATTCCTAGACCAAATATATTGCACACAATAAGAGTGTAATAATTCAACTTTGTAGCAATTAATTTAACTAGTGTGACTTTTTTTTTTTTTTTTTTTTTTTGCATCAACGCAATTGACTCAAATTCTAGCGTGAAAAAATAAAGAAAAAGGTGAAACATAATGAGTGAAGTTGCTCTGGTTTTCAGATTTATTTTTTAATTTTTACAGGTGAAAATCGTGCTGGAAACAGTAAATAAATTTTTAACTTCTTTTCTTTAAAAAGTACTCAAAGTAGAAAAATGAGGCATAAATTTAGTTACATAATATACATATTATGTACGTGCAATAATTTAAAGGCGCTTTGCCCATGCTCTTCATTATCTAGTTTTGACACAGTGGCTTGAGAAAGGTTTCAAACGGACGCATAATATGTGCCTGTCTTAACGGGGAACACTGGCATATAGTAATAATAACTTTAAAATAATTACAGTTGTACAAGGGTATACACTTTCTGAAAGAGAGGTATGTGTGCAGGTTTTTCTGAATATAAGTTTCCATCCAGAGTACGAGCATGAGTTACTCTTGTAGAATTTATGTGCACTATGAAGCATTGGTTAGCATTGGTTGAAGTTGGCTTGCCTTGCGTTTATATTCCGTTTGTAAGACTGTAAGTATTAAGAGTTTTTGGCGTCTTTTTCAAGATGAAGATCCTAGTTGTCATCTACATTTTGTCATATTCTTCCATCTGTTCTGAATTATTTTTCTCTAACTTGCACTGTAACAGTGTCACACTAAAATATTACCCCAGATTTACTAAGCCCGTATCTGTTATGTCTAGTGCCAAGGGGAAGGGGTCAAATTTGCCAGCGCTTTTTTCAAATGATTGTTACACTATATCTATTGAATTTATTTTAACATTTTATACTAAACTAGTAACAGAAAACTTTGAAATACTTCTACTGTACATTTATCGTAAATGGTTATATACAGTGGCGGATCCAGGATATGATCAAGGGAGGGGCTAAACCATAGTTTGCCGTTTTATCCAGTGTAAAGCAGGATTGAAGCCCATTTTATCCAGTGTAAACCTGAGCGTCAAGGGGGGGCTATAGCCCCCCTTGGATCCGCCACTGGTTATATATATATATATATATATATATATATATATATATATATATATATATATATATATATATATATATATATAACAAAGTTTACATTATTAAAGCACCGGCATGTGTTGCGTAACAACCTGAACTTCGGTTTTGTCGTAGCGATATATGTATGTATTTACGTCCGGTTTCAGAATAAAATAATGTAAGCTTGTAAGCTTCAATGTCTGAACAAGAGAGAGAAAAGTAATACTTTTTAAAAACACGGTTAGGGTTTGGAATAAAAATGAATTTTGGCGAAACAAGAATGAGTTACAACACCTAGGACCAGTGGCGGCGGTTGGACGTTAAAAGTGAGGGGGCAAGATATGATCTGAATATTTGTATATAAATGTTAGTTTTCCTGGTTGTTTCTAACATTTTGTTTGACGAAATGTTGTATAACTAATAGGATACTATATTTTCAGTTAAAATACCGTATATCGTATATAATAGTTTATTAAGTAAATTGAGAAGAACAACGCAAGTAGATACTAGCCCTTTGTACTCTTAAACAACGAAAGTGTAAGAAGAGATTTGATTTCTTGCTCATGAACATCTTAAAATTCTGTCTGGAAAATTGTGTGATCAGATTATTTAATAAATTTGCAAAACAAATAAATAGAAAGGATAATATTAATCATAGTAATGAATAATGATGCTTGTTTTGCAAAAGTTATATTGAAACTGAGGATTAATGAAAAACTTAATATTTAATCCCACACATGCTATTAAATGTATGTTATTACTCTTATAAAATGAAAGACAGTAAATACTACAAGCATATGCTACGACATTTAAAGAAATATTTGATTTTGCAACTTCTTGAAATATGTTCGTTGCCATTAGGTGCAGATTTCACTTTCTTGGAACACATCAAAACACAACAATACTTACAATCCACACTTCAGTTATACAAAATAAACTTAAAACCTAGAATTATGTTCAATTTACTAAATTTTATTGTATATACACTCGTACATCCTTAAACACAACACTTCACTCGTATATTACACTACAAAACAATGGAAAAGGTAGAAGTTGTTTCTTATCACGCTCTTTTTAATCGATATTCCTTACTTTAGAAAGAAGAAAAGACATTTTAGGAACTGTCAATTTTTGTGCAATTAAAGAATAACTTGTGAAATAGGCCCTACTTTTTTGCATAATGTTCTTTCGATTAGCTTCAAAGCGGCTCACTAACATATCGAGCCCTTGTAAGAAGAAATGAAAGTATGCTGAAATTGTGCTCCAATAGGTTATTTTTTGGGGTTATTTTCTGTGGCGATTAAAACGCAATTACTGTAGCTTTCTTTACTCCACGGGAAGACAACCAATACGTATTCACGCAACAGCAAATATTATATGGCAGCATTTTTTCCTATTAATCAGTAACACATACAAAATCGTTACATTTCCAAATGAAACTATATACATTAATTGGTTACTTAAAAAAAGTGCGGGGGCAACTGCCCCCCCTAATCGCCGCCCATGCCTAGGACCAACGGAAGATCAAATCTGCCCGCAGTAAATTTATCTTTCAATATATACACAGTATGTATAAAAATAATACTGTGTATATAATATAAAAATAACGAAAGTGAACATTACATTCAAGCGAACAATGTAAAAAATTACGAGCTCTTAGAAATCACTTTAACCTGCAGAGAATTAAAAAACCTGAGCGTGGGCAAAATTGATCCTTGCTCCTCCTACCTCCCAAATGGTATATCTGAGGTAAGGATTATATATACTGGTTCTTCTACATATCCTATCAAAAAATATATGAAATTGAAAAATGTAGATTGATTTATTAACAAACAGCTAGTAAATCCTAAAATAAAGACTACGAGATCTAATCACCAGACCAAACTGAAATTAGTTTAGTGAGTCTTACACGTTATATACTGTAAATGTAGTAAGCTTTACAAAATGTATGTTTTGATAAAACTTGTATTTTTGTTTGTTCTTTTCAGCCATACACGCCGTCAGGACAGACGCCGTTTATGACACCTTATCAAACACCCCATACTTCCCAGACTCCACGGTATGGACAACAGACGCCCAATCCTCACAATCCTCATCACGGGTTCTTACATCCGGGTAATTTGACTCCAGCGCACAGGGCACCTTCTCATAGGGTTCCAACACATGCTCCGCCTACACCTCAAAGGTAAGTAACATTCTTGAAGTGATACAGTGATTCAATACAGATTTCCATAGAATTTTTGCTGAATTATTTGTATCATATGTAAGTGATAAATGTTCTCTTAACGTATGATTTTTTAATATATGATAAATGCTAGAAGTTGTGTCTGTGCAAAGTATGCTTTGATTGATTCATTGTATATCTGTAATATCTTTCGAGTTTTTCTGATATTTCTGTAAACTAATACTTTGCTTTTATTTTGTATTCGTTCACTACTGACATTTTGTCTTCTTGTGTACTGACGGTTAAGACAATCGAAATATTTCAATGAATTATTTTATATACGAGGGTCATTTAGTAAATTACCGAAAAAGATATATAACAATCTAAAATAGGACATGATTGTTAGATGTTGGTTATTTTGTGATGAGATCCTAGAGCTATTCATAATTGGGGCTGGCACGTATGGGTTGTGCAAAAGACGCTGGAAAATAGTTACACAAGCTAGCGGGACCTTAACAGGATTGCTCAAAGATGGAGCAGCAAAATATATTTCAGTTGAATGAGGCGTGAGACCGACAGAAACTTATCGCCAACAAAGTTACTAATGGGCTGAGTTCAAACAAGGTATAACCAGAGAGAAAATACAAGACAGGGATGTAACGTAAACAGTCAAACGTCTACGTGATTTAGCAAGGGATTGCAGCAATAGAGCACTAGATGGCTCTGGCAGTATTTTGAAATGATTCATTATTTCACGAATTTCAGTTTTGTGGAGCGTAACTTTTGTTTAATTGTTTCCTTCAACAGGTGTTCTCAATACATGGACAGTGGATTGTCCAAGCACAGCAGCTAGACTTTGGTACAAGCCATGTGTTTAAAGGGAGATCACCAACTTTAGCAGTGACAAAGTGTATGGCTGTTCTGAGAAGCGGGTTGGGTGGCGTAGTGGTTAACGTAGATCCCGGGATCGAGTCCCGGTTCAGCTTTGAAATCTTAAGTATTTTTCCGAATGCAACTAAGTTGTTTTATTTCTCGTTATGCTGTTTATATATACAGGATGGAAGGTAACAGCACCGAAAAGATTTGGGAGGTGATTTCGTATATGAAATGAAAGAAAAAAGTTCTAATAAGCATGGGTCGAAAAACGTCTCCTTTCTGAGTTATGAACAGCCGAATATTCGAAAAATCACGTTTCAGAACGCCCTGGCTTAAAAACCAGAGCCTATCTCAAGCAGTTTAAGAAATTACACAGGAACTAGTATGCGTTGTTTCTAAATATCCATGTTTCAGAATTCACCGGTACCAGCGAAACGAACACATAATTAGTACTTGAAGGGGTGTCCCTATATCTAAATTTCCTTTTTACAGTTCGTTTCGCCGATAACAGAGGATGGTAAAACACGAATATTTAGATAGAGCGCATACTAGTTCCTGTGTAAATCCTTGAACCGCTTGGGATAGGTCCTATAGTTTCTAAGTCAGGGCGTTTTGAAACGTGATTTTTCGAATTTTCGGTAGTTCTTAACTCTGAAAGTAGACATTTTTCCACCCGTGTTTATTAGAACAAGGAATCACCTCCCAAAGTTTTTCGGTGTTTTTACCGTCCACCCTGTACGTATATATATATATATATATATATATATATATATATATATATATATATATATATATATATATATGCCCAATAAACGTAGAGTAGAAAATCTTTAATTGCAATACATACATTTGGTTTTTGTGAAACATTTTGTTACCTTATCAACCTATATGTATTTACAGTGGATCTACTCCTCGATTTGACGATGTCCGGAAAGTTCCCCGACATCCAGAAGAATCGATGCGAGGCACTCCCCGCAGTTACATGGACCCTAGTCGACGAAGACTGCCGTATCTTGGCATGCAGAAGTCCCCGAGGAGTACCCCACGTTCCGGAGGCTCCGGCTCCGGAAGGGATAGTGTACGCTCTACACCCCGAACTAACACTAGTCCCCACTCAATGGTAGAGAGTTCTTTCAGTGGAGATGCTACGCCGTTGTACGATGAAAATTAAATAATGCTCATGGACGATTTTCAGGACATAGTAATAAAAATCAAGTGATTGTTTGATAATTTATAGCTTGACTTACGTTGTGAAATATTTATATAAGTTTACAAGATATATGTTGATTGCTGACAGCACGTTTTAAGACTAAGCAGCGTCAAAGTTGCAATGTAAATATTTTCCAAAATTTCTTTGTATGTGAAAGTAGATTATCTTTGACTTCAATTTACTGGTGGTCCGTCAACGTGATAACATTACTTTGCATTATCTATAGATATAGATATCTGTTATATTTACAGGTTCATGTAGATAATTGTTGGAGTCAGTGTGTGATTATTACTTTTTTTTTTGTCATGATAAATCTGATACTTTCTACTTATGCATATATCTATTTCTTCTTAATATATAAATAAATATTATATATATATATATCCGAGAGCATCCCAGGCATGTTCGATGGAATTAGATCCGGAGATGCCACTCCACACGTTTGATGTAGTTATTCTTCAGTGCCTCTCTTGTACGGATCCTTGTGGGTGCTGTCATCCATGTAAACAAAGTGAGTGCCCAGAGCAACACACAAAAGTCAAAACATATATTTTCAGGACCATGAATACTGCCCCAACTTTTGAGGGTGGCTGTACTTCCGCCGTACAAGCGAGCGACGTTAAGAGCGGTATCGTAAAGGCTATGAGAGTGTTGCACAAGGTAGGCAAGTCACCAGGGAAGATTTTCAGAACCCCCCCAGAATTATAGTAAAAAATTCGTTAACCGCACTATCCAGCGCCTTGTTGAAATAGGAACTATGAAAATTTGCCCGCAGCAAGGAAAATCACGCGCAGTACGAACACCGAACGTGTGAAAGCAGTGGCACCGCGTGTCCGACGAAATCCAGTTAGAAAACAGTCAGTTATGGCTAGTGGGTTAAAGATATCGAAAATGGCTATGTCTCACAAGTTAAGCAGTGACCTAGGACTACATGCTTACAAACAACGCAAAGGACATCTCCTGACAAATGAACTGAAGTGCAGAGGCTCCTAAAAGCATTACGCAGCAAATGGACATTGTCGAATCCTTTTCACCGATGAAAAGATTTTCAGTGTTGAGGAGACTTTCAATGCCCAGAATGACAGGATATATGCCACATCCTCTAGAGAAGCTGGTGAAAAGGCTCCAAGGATCCAGACGGTCAGCATCCCACCCCATCATGGTATGGTGGGGTGGGAGCTACGAGGGCACAAGGGAACTACATTTCTGTTTTTTTTTTTTTTAAAAAAAGTCAAAACGTCTGTGTACCAGGAGACAGTGCTTGAAAGACTAGTCAAGAGTCTCACCAACACCCTCTTCCATAGACAGAACTGGAGCTTCCAGCACACAAGGCACGGAAGGCAAGTGACTGGAGGCAAATGCTTCGGACTTCATTTCCACTTCAGATTGGCCTTCTGCTAGTCCGGACCTAAACACTTTGGACTACAAATTGTGATCCAAGCTTCAGGAGATGGCTTGCAAGAAGAGACATCCTAATATTGAAAGTTCAAAGCGGTCTCTTCGGAAGGCAGCTGTAGATTTGCCAGTTGATGTGTTGCGTAATGCAATTGACTGTTAACCACAAAGACGTAATGATTGTGCCAATGGTGACTATTTTGAGTAATTATTTGTGATTTTGGTTCATGATTCATTCATGTGACTCATGTTATTAGAATATTAAAACATGTCTAACCATTTTGTGTCAATGTACAAATGTACTTAAATACTTTGCGACAGTATTTATCGTAAGACTAGGTAGGTACCATTCTCTAGTAACAGATCCTGCGTCGAAGATGTGCAATGGTGTTCTTCATACTTAAAGGACATAATTGTGTGACGTTAAACTGAAAGATTTCCTTTTACCCGCCAGTACTACAACTCAGGACTCCATACATTTCATATTCACAGATGAGCTGTAGATGATAACGTGTTCCCTGTTCTCTCTACACTGAGAGAGTCCAAGAATCACTTGTCGAACAAAACCATCATTTTTCTGCGAACATATTGAACCATTTTCCTTGATCCTAGTCACCATGATCCCTACAGTGTTTGTAACATGGTACAACGACGGGCGGGAGATTATGGAACATATTTCACTGGCTTCCGGGTACATCCAAACACTGTTTAGCTGTCGCGAAATGACACTAGGGAGGACACATGGACGTCAGAAGCATCACGAAATGCGTAAGCAATATGGAGTGAAGTGGCAGATGGGTCAATTTGGTTTATGCGCCGATCTTGTCGAAGTTTTGTACATCATCTACCATCTTGACCATGCACACGCATACACCAATCACACGTACTCGCTTGTATCTGCGTCAAGCTGACCAACAGCTCTCCCATTATAATTAGATGACCCGTCTCATCATCCTCCAACGTACTATTTATTTTGCACAATAGTATCGCACTTGGTATGACTTCTAACGTATTTCATTATATCTCGTGAATACCACTTCACTCACAATTGCATTTTCTTCGTGATAATGTACTGATGGACACAACGATTGATTAATGCCATCTACTGGTATATTTATAACGATACACAGACACGGAGCGTGTGAACAAAAGTTATGCTCAATACAATGGTGTGTCAAAAAGCTTCGGTACTAGCTCTGTTGGAGCTCAAAAAAAAAAAAAATACGTATCTAAGTTTGAACTGCATCTCCTTTGAAGTAGGCACCCTGTGCAAAATTCTTACCTGGAAGTCACTTCGCGTAAATGAATCTATGATCTTGCACGATTCGCTCTGAATCTCGGCAACGGCGTGAAAACTATGATCTTTCAGCTACGTTTTCATTTTCGGGAAAAAGTAGTTGGTACAGAAGAGGCAAGTTGTGGTTGAACTCACGAACAGAGAGTGCTCAGTGAGACATTGCATTGTCATCGTGGAGAATACAATTCTTCGTGCGCCCCAGATTCGGTCTCTCTTATATAATGTTCTCCATGGACGCCGCACCGACGTTCCATTAGTCATAGGAAATGAAATGACGCACAGGAGTTAGTCTAACCGTTGACCTTCAGTAATACAGGCACGTTACGTTCATACAGCAGTCATAGCTCGTCTAGTAAACAGAAATGGAGATATCGAAACATCTTGTTCGCATGTATTTGTTGTATGATTGTAAAGTGGGCCTGTCAGCTGGCGCATCAAGTCGTCGCATATGCTAGGCATTTGAAGAGAGTGCCGTGATCATCGCACCACGAGGCATTGGTTTCAGAAATTCCGTTCGGAGATGTGAGCCTTTCGGGTGAACCTCGCAATGGACGGTCACATGTTTTGGATGGCGAGGCCCTGAAAGCAGCCATCGAGGAGGATAGTGATCTAATGTGTGATGTACCTGTAAAAAGGTTCTATGTTTCCGCTGAAACAGTCAGACTGCACCTGCATGGGATAGGAAAGTCATACAAGTTAAGCAAGTGGGTATCCCACACATTGTCTGCAGCCAACAAGGAACAACAACTGCATATTTGTCCTTGCTTACTCAGCACCTAAACACACCCATCTTTGATCACGTGCTCAGCGGTGACGAAAAGTGGGTCCTCTATGGCACTCCCAAGCATATTAGAAATTGGTTGTCACCTGCTCCTCACACCTCAAGACCACCTCTGCACCCACGAAATGTTCTGGCCTCTGTATGGTGGAATTGTCGGCAAGTGGTGCATTGCGAGCTTCTTCCACCTGGTCAGACCCTCACTGCTGACAACTCTTGGCAGTTGCAAAGGGTCCACCGTGCATTGGGGCAGAAGGAGCCGGCATTTGTGAATCGCAAAGGTTTGATGGTCCTGCACGACAATACCAAGCCACATATGTCAAAGAGGACTCGGGAAGCCCTTCAGCAACTTTACTGGGTGATACTCTGTACCATGCACTATATTCACCAGACCCTGCGCAAACAGATTACGACTTGTTTCATCCCCTCAACAACCACCTCCGTGGGAGATCCTTAGCAAATGAGAGATGTGCGGAACGCACACGGATTTCTTTGCATCCACGACCGTGGAGTTCTAGCATCAGGGTGTTCTGAGCTGCAGGAACGTTAGCAAAAGGTGTCGGATGCTGATGTAGATTACTTCGAAGCCTAAAGGTACGTACCGTTCACTGTATTGTTCTTTGTTTATCGCTGCTCTAGAACGGCAAGAACTTTGTTGGTTACCTTGTACACTGCTTCATCTCGCAGCAGTGTGCAGAACCATAACAGTCACTCCGTTTGTCAATGTCGGATGACCACGTACGGCATGTGATGCTGTATGAATTTTACCAGAGACATTCAGCCAGTTCAGAAGCACGAAACATCAATGCCGTACATGGTCATTCTGTTGTGTATAAGCGCAAGTGCCAGAGGTTTCACTCTAGGGACACCAGCCTCATCGATAAGCCACGGAAAGGGAGATCTATGTGGCTGAACAACGAAGCCCTGCGAGCAGCAGTGAAGGCAAATCAAATGCAAATTGTTGAAGAACTGACCAGCGAACTCCAGTGTTACCCATTCGACCGTTTAGTGTCATCAACTTGACCTTGGGTCGTGTCCAAACTCGGTAAATTGGTATCCCATGCGTTAGCGCCTCAACATAAGCAGCAACGAGTGAATATCTTCAGAACCGTGTTCACTTGTCACAGATATGCGCCATTTTGGACAGAAATCTGACAGGGTCCTCCACTACTACATTACACGCCAACGCCAACCTAAAGAAGAAGGCCGCATGAACTGTGCCGAAGCAGGACCTCCACCCCCTGCAAAATACTAATGAATGTTTGGTTAGATATCCATGGGATGATCTTTTTGAGCTCTTGCCACTCAATTACCCAGTGCAGCTGTCAGCACCTTGAACTCCTATGGACTGCATTGTTGGAGAAACATCCTGCTCTAGTTCATCGCAAGGGTGTGCTCATCCGCAGTGATAACTCGCGCCCACAAATTGCAAAAAGGGTCTGTGCTAAGGTCGAGAAATGTGGCTCGGAGAAAATCTCCCACCTGGCGTTTATACCAGATCTTGCACCAACAGACTACCACCTTTTTCGCAGCCTGCAAAACCACTTTGTAAGGTGCGGATGACGCGACGATTACTGAAGCTGAATTGTTAGCGCACATGAGTTCGGAGTGCGTGGCACATTACTTCGGCTTGATTCATCATGAGGTAATTGGCAATATGTGAATTAAGAAGTAGTGAGCTGTAGTCCAGAAAGCCAGAAATAATGGTACCTGACCATGTATTAATCATGTTTACTCTTAGAAGCCGAGGTGGCTTAGTGGTAGAACATTCACCTCTGCTACATGGGATCGCTGGTTCGATCCCAGTTCGCGCCAAGTGAACTTCGTGGTGAACAAATATTTTGTGTGTGTGTTTCCTCCGGTTCTCCCGTTTCCTTCCACTTTCTTCATTTTACATCATCTCCTTTAGCCTAGCCGTGGGACGTAAAACAACTGAAAATACGCACACCAATTCCATGTTTAACAGATATGTCAATTAACACCTTTTCTGTTGTGATTTTTATCTTAAATCATATGTGTAGAGTTATAATTAAAATTGCTAAAATACGGACACACTTCCATCTGGTTAATTTGTTATATAAAGCTTGTGTTTGTATTAATTGCTGTAGTGCTGTAAACGCGTAAAAACGTAAACAAAATAAAAATACTTGATTTAAAAAAATACGAAATCATGCACAGATATAATAGTTCATTATTTACTATGCCAATGTGTAAGTTTGGCAGTAAAGTTATATTTAATACGAGAAAAGGCATAGGATTTAAAATTATTTGCAAGATGCGAAAGATTTCGATGATTCAGTAGCATGGTAGACGTATACGATGGAGAATCGGTACGTTGAATATGCTCTTTCCACATTGAGTTTTACAGAATTATATAAGAATAACGAAGAGAATTTATTAAATTTTTATGAGAACTGGTTCCAGTCACTGTTCTAGTCTAACTAAAGTCTTATCGGGTGACCTAACAACTTTTAATGTTTTAAATGCTTTTTTGAAGGTTTGAAACGGGAGAGGCACCTCTAAACTTAAGCTGTCAAATCTTAGAATTAAATCATTGAAATCCATGGATGTATTCAGCTCAGAGCAGATAGCTAGTTCTATCGATTATCACTGATTGTAGCTTGGCTTTTATTCTCGTGAGCTTTCTGTAGAGCAGCGACTGTCATGGACAGGGTAATCCTTAAGGTAGCTGATTGATATTTGGTAAAAGTGTTGTGAGGACTACACAGTGTCTTGTTGAATACACGTTGTATAAGGCAGGATCACTCAAAAAAGAGAAGGGAAATTTCTAGTACAACGAATTAATTTATTAGGGAAATTTCTAGTACAAAGAATTAATTTATTCTGTAACGTATATATAAGGGAGAGAAGGAGCCCAATGGTCTGAGAAGAATGCTCTTGGAAAGAAGAATGATTTAACACACATACATAGCCATGAGAGTTCAGTCGGACAGTGTTTAGCAAAAGGGATTCAGCTATTTTTCTAAAATAGGTTATAATTTCGGTATTTTCTGTTCACATTAGGTTAGCGTAAGTTAGGTTAGTTTAGGCTAGATTTGGTTAGATTATATTAGTGTAGGGATACAGCATAATTTTTTGAAAAAAATGACATTTCGCTTACTTCTATTAATATAGATTAGTACTTGCATCTTCAATTTCTCGTGTGAATTTCGTATTTTTTACGTACGTCTGGACCCTTTCTGCTAAACATTTACCGTTCAGTCTTCAGCAGAAGACTATCTTTAGCGAAAGGTTGATTTCAAGTTTTTTTTTTTTTTTTTTTAATGAAAAATTCACTAACGTAAGAAGTTTCACCTCACGTTAAATTGAACAGATATTTGCGTTCCACTTTAAAGGATTTTCGAGTGAATCATAGCTACAACGTGACGCAAATTTTAACACAAAGATAAAATCTGGAGTCAGACTAAAACCTACAAATAACTATCCCCAAAGAATATGCTATTCTTACGTCTGATATTTCAAGGGTTAGGCATTAATTATTCTAATCAGTGGCGGCGGTTGGACGTTAAAAGTGAGGGGGCAAGACATGATCTGAATATTTGTATATAAATGTTAGTTTTCCTGGTTGTTTCTAACATTTTGTTTGACGAAAGGTTGTATAACTAATAGGATACTATATTTTCAGTTAAAATACCGTATATCGTATATAATAGTTTATTAAGTAAATTGAGAAGAACAACGCAAGTAGATACTAGCCCTTTGTACTCTTAAACAACGAAAGTGTAAGAAGAGATTTGATTCCTTGCTCATGAACATCTTAAAATTCTGTCTGGAAAATTGTGTGATCAGATTATTTAATAAATTTGCAAAACAAATAAATAGAAAGGATAATATTAATCATAGTAATGAATAATGATGCTTGTTTTGCAAAAGTTATATTGAAACTGAGGATTAATGAAAAACTTAATATTTAATTCCACACATGCTATTAAATGTATGTTATTACTCTTAGAAAATGAAAGACAGTAAATACTATAAGCATATGCTACGACATTTAAAGAAATATTTGCTTTTGCAACTTCTTGAAATATGTTCGTTGCCATTAGGTGCAGATTTCACTTTCTTGGAACACATCAAAACACAACAATACTTACAATCCACACTTCAGTTATACAAAATAAACTTAAAACCTAGAATTATGTTCAATTTACTAAATTTCATTGTATATACACTCGTACATCCTTAAACACAACACTTCACTCGTATATTACACTACAAAACAATGGAAAAGGTAGAAGTTGTTTCTTATCACGCTCTTTTTAATCGATATTCCTTACTTTAGAAAGAAGAAAAGACATTTTAGGAACTGTCAATTTTTGTGCAATTAAAGAATAACTTGTGAAATAGGCCCTACTTTTTTGCATAATGTTCGTTCGATTAGCTTCAAAGCGGCTCACTAACATATCGAGCCCTTGTAAGAAGAAATGAAAGTATGCTGAAATTGTGCTCCAATAGGTTATTTTTTGGGGTTATTTTCTGTGGCGATTAAAACGCAATTACTGTAGCTTTCTTTACTCCGCGGGAAGACAACCAATACGTATTCACGCAACAGCAAATATTATATGGCAGCATTTTTTCCTATTAATCAGTAACACATACAAAATCGTTACATTTCCAAATAAAACTATATACATTAATTGGTTACTTAAAAAAGTGAGGGGGCAACTGCCCCCCCTAATCGCCGCCCATGATTCTAATATATGTGGATTATAACTATGACAATTATTTAGTAAACTAAATAAAACGATCTTGTGGACTTGTGGTTAATTAATACGTTAGAGCATTTGGAGTTTAAATTTTTATAGAATATTTCATAGCACTTTCAATATACTATATTACATTTATGAAACCATGGAACAGACGAAACACAATTAGTGATCTGCAGTGTGAACTATTTTTATAATTTTTATTTTTATATTTTCTTCAGCTATTTATAGCACTCTTGAAAGAAAACTATTATTATTCATTTACAAAATAATTTCAGATTTCATGGCTTTATTACCAGTGTCGTATTATGATACAATATTCTGTGGTTTGGTTAGATATATTTTGAAATGAAAACGGATCACCTCACTCCGTCAAGAATTAAAGAAAAAAGATTTCAAACGAGTGTTCCTTTTAAAGTTATTCCCATGCGACTTGAGTTTACTGAGCGTCACTGCTGCTTCAGCTTCGGCTGCTAGAGCTTCTGCTGCTTCTTCTTCGGCTGCTGGGACTGCTTCTGCTGCTGCTTCTACTGGATCTGCTGGATCTACCAGATCGACTCCTACTAGATCGGCTGGAACTTGAGCTTCTTTCTGCAAGCGAGCCAATATCAAGCAGATCCGCATCCCTGCTGCTGCTTCTGCTAGAGCTGCTTCTGCTTCGGCTGCTGGAGCTTCTACTACTGGGACTGCTCCTGCTGCTTCTACTCCTGCTGCTTCTTCTCCTACTGGATCTGCTGGATCTACCAGATCGACTCCTACTAGATCGGCTGGAACTTGAGCTTCTTTCTGCAAGCGAACCAAGAATCTTCATGACGTCTGCATCACTGCTGCTGCTTCTGCTAGAGCTGCTTCTGCTTCGACTGCTGGAGCTTCTACTGCTGGGACTGCTCCTACTGCTTCTACTTCTGCTGCTGCTTCTACTGGATCTACCAGATCGACTCCTACTAGATCGGCTGGAACTTGAGCTTCTTTCTGCAAGCGAACCAAGAATCTTCATGACGTCTGCGTCACTGCTCCTGCTTCTGCTTCGACTGCTGGAGCTTCTACTACTGGGACTGCTTCTGCTGCTGCTCCTCCTCCTAGATCTGCTGGATCTACCAGATCGACTCCTACTAGATCGGCTGGAACTTGAGCTTCTTTCTACAAGCCAGCCAAGATCTTCCTTCACGAAGTCCGCGTTACCGCTTATGTTTCTACTCGATCTGCTTCTACTGCTGCTTCTTCTTCTGCTGTTGCTCCTGCTCCTGTTAGATCCTGTGGTTCTCCCAGATCGACGACTTCTAGTGCTTGCTCTTTCTCTTATGTCTCCACGGCTAAAGTTTTTGTTTTCTTCAAGCTCCTTAAGGTTTATACTCGGTGGATTCCATTTCAAATTAAATCTTCCATCTTTAGTTTTCTCCAGGAGACCAACGTTTACAGCACGCTTTAAAGCATTTCGTACTTCGCGAGATGAAGGGTTATCGCCCATCTGACTTCTTATAAAATCTGTGATGCTCTTCACGTCACTTCCTCCTTTAACATTAATGTTTTTAATCGCTGATACAATCATACTTGTTACTCTGTCTGAATTTTTCGACATATTTAAACGTTATTTGTGACGGAAGCTATAGGAGTGAGGTGAGTGACAGAACTGATAGGGACGAAATTCAGAAAAAACTGTGGCAAATGTGAATTGAGAGCACTATTTATATAATATAAGCGCGGACGTCTCAGAAAACAATGTGGTCCAACCAAGGGAAACTGGAATTTTCTAGATATTTTAAACAATTTGGAATATTTTATGTAGGGGGGGCCAATCAATATTGTAAAATAATAATGCAGATATTTCGAAGTTAATAACATGTTTACAATGTTTTTTCTCCTCTAAAGCAATTGTGTTTTCTCTGTTTTACATTTTAAGTACAATAATGCAAGCAAATCGTAGTCCTAAATGTAAGATACAAGTAAGTAGGGTATTGATATTGCCGTTTGTGTTCAAGGTTGAACACATGATAGAAGTTTATATGCATAACATTCATTTATTAAAAATCATGATCGTTATATTAAAGATGTAGGAGTATAAGACAACACTTTTTTTAAGGTTAGAATCGAAGCTGTATAATATAGAAGGTTGTAATGTAGGCTAACTTATTTTTAGTTAGGTATAAGCAAAATATCTTCTTTCACTTTGCACGTACTGACTACGAATTATTTATGAATATTTCTAAATGCATTTTGAAAGGAGTTACAATTGCTCTTATTAGTTATAATTGCAAATTTAATGATAATATTTTATTTAGTAATTTATTAGTTACAGCGACCGTTTTTAACATTTAATATTCAAATTAGACGAGATGAACAGGTATTTGGTAGTATAAGTTTGTGTTAGGCTATGTTTAGTTGTACTAGAGTACAGCTTTACGTTTGGCACACCACTCGAAATTTGAAAAAATATAATTCTTTCCCTAATTTCCTTTTTATTGTCCCCTAGAAGATTTCCGCTAGGCGATGTCTCATTTGATATAGGTAACGTTCAAGGGAACCACCAAAAATATTGTTGAAAAATTACAATTTTTACCATATTTTTTGAATTGGGGGATCAGAATATTTTGCTTCAATTTCGTGCTTGCTATATTTTCTTTTTTTTTTTTATGGTTTAGGTTAACTTAAGTCAGTTTAGGTGAGGTTAGGTTAGGATTTTTGGATTTGAGCAGAATTTTTTGCTTAAAATTCGTACTTACTTTCTTATTTTTTTTTTTTTTGTTGGTTTAGGCTAGGTTAGGTCAGATTATTATTATGATTTAGTATGTATTATCAACTATACATTGCACAAGATTGGCACAAATGAATATGGATACATAAAAACTACATTAATTTTGTTCTAAATTGAAAACAATGGATCCAAATGTGCAAAAAATTGAATTATGTAACCTCATTTACTAAATGGAAATCCATATCGTCGTCGTCCTCTGGTGCATCACCATTTTCTCGGTTTTCTATTCCTCAAAAACCTCTTTGTAAAACGTGAGCTTTGAGCTGCTTTCAATCGTACTACAAGCGGAGTTAATTATATCTATCCGTATACATTTCTAAACTGAATGACTATATTTTGGAAGAGTTTGTAACTTTTATGGACTAACATAGGATGAATATTAATTTGCCAATTATCCCAATATATGAATTTGAAATATAGCAAAATATAATGTGCAAATGTTGAGTTTGAGCAAAACAGTGGCAGAAAGAGAAATGGTAAATAAGTGGCAATTTTTTTTAATATGTTGTACTGTATGGGGCGGAAACGTGGACATTACGTAAAGGTGATGAAAATCGACTGGAAGCCTTCGAAATGTGGGTGTGGAGAAGAATGGAAAGAATTACTTGGGTCGAGCGGAAAACGAATGAAAGAGTGTTAGAAATGGTGGGTGAGAAAAGAACACTTTTAAATATTATTAGGAAGAGGAAGAGAAACTGGTTGGGACATTGCCTAAGAAGAGATTGTATCATGAGGGACGTCCTAGAGGGTATGGTGGTGGGAAAGAGAGGGAGGGGGCGAAGGAGACTACAATTAATGGATGATATTAAAACAGAAAGATCATACGCGAAGACGAAAAGGTTAGCGGAGGACCGTGGAGCACGGAAGCTTTCAGCTGCAGCAAGTGACCTGCCAATAAAGGCAGAATACCTATGATGATGATGTACCAGAAGCATGTTATAATTTTGAATGATAATTGACACGAGACATTTTAAGAAAGAGGTTCTGCTGAAGCTGAAGAGATCGTTAGAGAAGAACCTAATCCAACAATGTTCTTTTCAAAGTAAAGATTTACCCTGAAATACAAAACAAACGACTTTAACCATAGATAGTCCACTCACCTTGTCTTTTTGGCTACATTTCGTTTCCAGTTTTTCATGTGTCTTGTACGTTTTCTAGACAATTTTGGTGTTGTCTGATAAAATTATGATCATCACTGCTTAGAGTATCGTTTTCTTTCGATTTTGCGTGCATTTGTCTAGTAATTATTAAAGAAAAGCAAATAAGCACAGAAAAGTTTCACGAACAGTTATGTTAAGACGTATAGTGTCTCCATTTTCAGTCCAGGGTGCGCGGTGGCTCAGTAGTAGAGCGTTCACCTCTGGTGCTTGGGGTCCCTGGTTCGATCCCAGCTCGCGCTATGTGGACTTTGTGGTGGACAAACACCGTGCTCGTGGGTTTTCTCGGGGTTCTCCCGTTTCCTCCCACTTTCTTCATTCCACCATTTCATTCATTTCTCATCATCACCGTCTCCTTTATCCTAACCGGCATAACCGTGGGACGTAAAACTAAAGGTTTCATTTTCTTTTTTTTTTAATTTTCAGTCCAAAAACAAAAAAAATGAAAGCACACACTTTAAATTCTGCCAAATAAAATTTCAAATGATTTGCGAAGAGTTGCAATAAATATTCAAATTACTAAACTAATCCTATACAGTACGAAACCTCAAATTGTTTGAAATATGGAATTAACCGGGTTTGATTCTGTTTTTCTCATTAGGTTATTTGCAGGCTTGGGATTTAACAGTTTATGAAACTGAATATGGAAGAGGGATTTAACTGGTTTTGCATCTGTATTTCTCAGTTCTTCACATAGTAGGGAATATTTTTTTTTTCGAAAAATTTCCCTCCAGTTTTATCTCCACGATTTTTTTATAGACCACCATTTTAGGCAAAACGAGGATTAGGCCAAACGAGTATCCTTATTTCGCCTAAAATGGCGGACATAAAGCTTATCGTTTATGTCATAAAAGTGTCAGGTAATTGGTTAGGCGAAACGAGGATTAGGCCAAACGATGCAAGATCATGTTGAAGTGATGTGAAAAAAAAAATAACAAAAAAACTGAAGTAAACAAAAAATCCAAATAAGGAAAAGAAACAAGAATACTCACTCACTGTAGATAGATTGAAGAAACCTATCAGCAAGCCGGCTCCGGCATTACCGGCTGCGTGTGCATCCACGCATAAAGCATTGCCGCCGACAAAACCGGAGCCGGAGCCGACACCGACATTGTCGGCGGCTAGGCCGACTGCATTTGCCGGTTCCGGGAGTTCCACCGGCTTTTTTACAGGGTCGGAAAGCGTGTGCAAGCTACCATTTGATTACATAGCCACCGATTCCATCGCCTGCATTGTCGGAACCTGAACCGGCATTGCCGGGGACGTGTGCAAACGCTGTTAGGATACGAATGTGAATGCGAAAAAAACGCGATATTAATTTGTAATATCAATTCGTAATCGTAATATTAATCGCAAATTAAAAAAAAAAATCTGATAAAGAACTTTTCCCTTACTGTCAGTCGACTGCAACTTAATGCGGCACTCTGAGCGACTTTACTGCTATTTCGAAAGTAGTTTGTGTGTAATTATGTAGATGGCGGGAATGTACAACCATTTGTATCTTCATTGCGGCAAAGATACGAGGGGCATTAAGAAAGTAATGCCTTCAAGCCCACTACTTGGTCAATAGTACCGCAAACATTCTGAACTGTTTATCTTTAATGCACTGATGTTTAAGTTGTAGAATGTCACTTGTTTCACCTTCCTATCTCTTTTCGTTCCAGAGTAATGGAGCAATCCATGGCATCCAGTTGAAACAGCGCGCTGTCATTGAATTTCTGACTGCGGAAGGTTGTGTGCCCAGAAATTCAGATCGCTACGTTGAAACCCTAAAGCTACTGCGGGTCAGATTGCAACGCATTCGCAAAGATAAACAGGCAATTTTGCACTACGACAATGCTCGTCCGCACACAAGCCACAAAACTCACGAAGCACTGCAGCGCCTGAGGTTTACGGACATTCTGCCTCATCCTGCCCAGATCTTGCGCCCTGCAACTTTTGTCTCTTCTCCAAACTTAAGGATCACCTTAAGGGCCAACGCTACAGTTGTGACGCAGGTGGAAGCAGCAGTTCGGCAATTATGTCGCCAGGAGCTACCACAATTATTCGCCGACGGCATGAGAAACCTTGTTTCGCGTTGGCGTAAGTGTGTTGCCCGTAATGGGGACCATGTTGAAAAATAATGACATCATCTGTAGCTGACATTGCAAGCTTTTCATTGATACCTGTATCAGTGCTATCTGTCAAATACAAACAAAGGCATCGCGTTGGAGGCATTACTTTCTGAATCATCCTTGTAAGAACTGTGTTTTCACCTAAATTTACGGCGACATAGTGGGTGCTTAACCGAGTTGAGTTGAGTTTAACGTCCCTTTCAGCAGCGAGGCCATATGAGACGTGGACCTACTGATTAACGTGGAAACCCGAACCACATGAGCTCCTGCCGGGAATCGAACGCGGGTATCCCACGCCAAAGGCGCGTACGCTAACCGCTTAGCCACGGAGGAGCTCCGAGTGCTTAACCGAGTCTATACAATATTAACATTGGTTTCACCTCATGGGATTACCTTTGATAGTTGTTTCATACATGTATCATCAGAGAGCGACACACAAAAATAGATGCAAACCCAAGCTATACATCAAATACTATATTACTTTTGTTCTGCACCCTTGAATAATATGGTTTCTAGTAACTAAACCGTATTTATATCAAACATATGCAATTAGGTTATTTGGTGACCAAACGAGCGGTCACACAAATATGCTCCAACCCAAATATGGTTATGACAATAGGTGCCAAATAGATGTGTGTTCAGGGGCTCAAGCACCCATTGGAAATTTTTAATGGGAGTTCAGCATCTGTAGCATCTGTGGAATTTTATGTTGGAATTCGTTGCAAATTATATATTCATGCCATGGAAAAAAGTTGAACCATACATAACGCTACAGTATGATACGGGAAACACGTGATTACAAGAACAAAAATACCAGTTTTATACAGAGGCAATAAGTTACACTGCGATTCATAATGTCCCCTCCCTCCTTAATATTAGAGAAGAAGTGAAATACTCCTGAAGAATGTACATGATCACCACTGACAGCGATGCATGCTTCTTACAAAGTTGCTGATAAGTTGTTTTGGTATACAGTTCCATTACTCCACTAGCTCTGCTCAAAACTGCTGGATAGTCCTTGGTGCATCTGGACGTGCTGCAAGATTTCTCCTCAAATGTGCTCGATGGGATTTAAACCGGGAAAACAGGTAGGCCAATCAGGGGTGGACTGGCCATAATCAACTACCGGCCCGATGGCCGCTGCGCCCTCCTCACATCAGTGCCTTTGCGCTCTCCTCGGGAGGCTCACAGTTTCCTCTCTGAACACAATTAAAAAAAAAAAAAGCTACATAATTACTTTATAAATTCGCTAGCCTTTGGCCAGCTAGGGCTCCACCCCAGACCCCGGTATTTGCTCGACCCGGCCTCGCTCTTTCTGTTTTCGGCGTGGAAATGCTATTAATGATATTAGATTTATCCCTAAATATATAGATTTGACTCTAATATCGGTCATTTTGGACGATTTTTACATATCACCCTTACCAACCCCACACTCCGCCCCAAATCGCAGTATTTGCTCGGCCTGCGGCCTCGCTCTTTCTGTTTTTGGCTTTGGGAATGTCATTATAATGATCTTAGGGACCCTGAAATTTATAGATTTGACTCTAATATCGGTCATTTTGGATCATTTTTATATATCAACCCTCCCACTCCCACTGCTCCGCCCCCAGATCCCGTCTTTACTCGGCCTACGGCCTTGCCCTTTCTGTTTTAGTCTTTGGTGGTACCATTAATTCTCTCTCGACTTCGAAATATATTGATTTGACTCTAATCTCGGTCATTTTGGATCATTTTTACATGTCTCTCCCTCCCACTCCCGCCATTAGAGGTGCTAGTGGCGTTACATAAAAACAAGACTCCGTTCAAGACTTACAGATGAACATCTGGAATCATTGTTCTTGATGAACTCAGAAAGAGACATTCTGACAAAAATAGACAAAAATCTTATTATTGACAAAATGTGTGAAAAAAGCAAGGCGAAGGCTCCTTCAAGCATAAAGCAGTGACTTTACTTTCATTTTCCGGTTTTGTTTTTGAATTTCTTTTTTCGCTAGGTAGGTATATAATTCTAAATTTACTTTTGTTAATTTGTAGTAAATGTTTCATGTATACTTTTTAATTAACGGTTTTAAAAATAGATGAAAAACAAGTTAATGTTATGATGAACATAGCTTTAAAAGGATAGAAGTATGAAAAATAGCATAAGCCCCAAACTTAACTCAAATCTTCAGTTATAATTAGGCTGTTAACAAATGTAGCCGAAGAATTTAAACAACTGGTGTGATTTTTGTAGTCTCAGTTAAAGTGTGCAGATTTATATAGGCCTAATATACGAGGCGTGTTTTTTAAGTAAGGCCGTTTGAACATAAGTACACAACGAAAGGTTATTTCAAAAAAGTAAATTATTCACGAACGAAAGGTTATTTTCAGAAAGTACATACTTTACTCTATTTTTCGACATAGTTGTCAAGTTTGTTCAAACACTTATCATACCTCTCAACCAATTTCAAAATACCCTCTTCATAAAAACTTGCCACCTGCTCCGATAACCAAGAGTTCACTGCCGTTTTCACATCGTCGTCATCATTGTAACGGTTGCAACTGAGGTGTTGTTTGAGATGGAGAAACAGATGGTAATCGCTCGGCGCAAGATCAGGACTGTAGGATGGGTGGTCAAACATCCCAGCCAAAACTGTCCAACAAATCGCGAGTCTGACCTGCAGTGTGAGGTCTTGCATTGTCATGGGGAAGAACAATGCCCTTTGTCAGCATGCCGCGTCGTTTGTTTTGAATCGCTCTGCGTAGCTTTGACAGGGTTTGGCAGTATGCTTCTGCATTGATAGTGGTTCTTCGCTGCATGAAGTCGACCAACAAAACACCATGCCTATCCCAAAACACCGACCCATGATTTTGTGCTGGGACAGAGTCTGTTTGGCCTTCACTTTTACAGGCGAGTGTGTGTGTGTCTCCATTCCATGCTCTGTTGCTTCGATTCGGGAGTGATATGCGAAACGCATGTTTCGTCTCCAGTTACGATCTGACTCAAGAAGGCGTCACTTTCTTCGTAATAACGAGTCAAGAACTTCATGGCACACTCAAATCTTTGGTTTTTGTGGTTCTTTCTAGGAGTTTCGGGACCCAACGGGAGCACAGTTTCCTAAACTTTAGGTGTTCAGAAACAATTTTGTAAAGCACTGATCTCGACACGTCAGGAAATTTGTTTGAGAGATGTGTTATTGTGAAGCGCCTGTTCTCACGAACCCTCGCTTCAACTGAAGCCACCAAATCGTCTGTAATCGAAGAAGGGCGACCAGAGCAGTCTTCATCATGGACGTTGCCACGGCAATTTTTTAATTCTCGTACCCACTTACGCACTTTGCTTGCACTCATAACAGTATCACCGTACACTTCGCAAATCTGTCGATGAATTTCTGCAGCAGACAGGTTTCTTGCTGACAAAAGCCGTATCACTGAGCGAACTTCACACGCGGCGGGCGACTTGATAGTCTTAAACATTGTGAAAGCACAGAACGCAACCGTACAGGTCAGCTACAGAGTTGAAACTGAGCACAGTTGTTCCCGAGGCATGCTGGTACACGACGCACACGTTAGTTGCGGTATGCGCGCGAACTACGAGTTTCTACAACAAAACTGACCTTACTTAAAAAACACGCCTCGTATTTAGTACTCAAAGTCTCTTTGTTTGTTTATGAAAATATTGAATTTGTATAATTCTATCGTGACTAACTGCAATACCTACTTAATCTTTTGTTGTTTTTTGTGTACTATTTTTCCGGGGAAAGCCCCTGGCACTTTCTTTTATTAGGAGGGGGTATTCCATACAAGCGAAAGCCTCAGATGGACGGCGCCCTCCCAGAGTATGTGACCGCGCCCTTTTTACATAGCCAGTCCAGCCCTGAGGCCAATCCATTTGTCGAATATCTTCTCGTTTCAAGAGCCCCGCTAACAGCGCTCTTCGATGCAGTTGCACATTATCATCCATAAAAAGTTGCAGCTGACTGCAGCCTGAAAAGTCTCACCTGGAAATAGAGTACAGTGTCACAATAACGTTAAGCACTGAGTACACCGTGTTCAAAAAATCGGAACTTGATATACCCATGCAACATTATGCCTTCGCACATAAGAACAACGGACCACCAAAATTATCATATTCGACAATGTTCCTATCTCCCTCCAGATGAACGTATATCCGGAATCACTATTCAGATTGAATCTGTTATCATCAGATTTGATTTGATTTTTGAATTTAACGTCTCGTTCAGCAGCGAGGTAATATGAGACGTGGACCTACTGATTAACGTGGAATCCGAACCACTTGAGCACCCGCCGGGAATCGAACCCGGGTCTCCCGCGCCAAAGGCACATATGCTAACCGCTTAGCCATGAAGGAGCTATGTTATCATCAGAGAAGAGAACGTAACACCATTCGTTCTTGGTACAGTTCTGATCTTTCGATTGAGTTTAACGTTCCACGATTATGCACCAGGCTAAGGGTGACGGCGATGATGAGATGGATGATAATGGTGAAATGAGGAAAGTGGAAGCAAACGAGAGAGTCCCAAGAACACCCACACAGTGTGTTTGTCCACCAGTAAGCTCATTTGGTGGAAGCTGGGATTGAACCAGGGACCTCTCATGCCAGAAGAGAGCGCTCTACCACTGAGCTACAGCGGCAATTCGAACGTTCTTGGCACCACCGCAAACAATGTACGAGTGTCAAAGAATACAACATACAGTAATGATCGTCGTGCAAATTGGTTAAGTTGCAATTGCACCCGCTGTTTGACGTTGGTCCTTCTTGCCTGTATCACAATGTAGCGGTCGGCCTCTGCTGTATCGTGGTCAACCCTCACCCTCCCTTTGCACAGCATTGCGTATGGCTCAGGGTACTCCTCACACACTTGAAACAGTTTTGTGCACAATACAAAAACCCTGGGCCACACTTCGTTCATCTTCCAGTTTCCCGAGGATTCTTCCCCGTGTACACTTACCCAAATATTGTCTCTGGACCATATTGCTGTAGCACCACAACAATACACCTTAACAGCTCTTCTACTGATACACACTGTCCCGTTCATTTAACTGCTTCGTGTTAGGGAAGGAGACTTATTCGGCACTCCATTTACGCTGAAGCGACTTATGCAACATTTTGTTCGTTATGCATGTGTGAGAAACCTCTGGCAATGATGCGGACCTTTAATTCATTCCCATCGACTACACAGTATGTCATTACTTTATCTATGTCGTCCTTAAGTTTTGCACTCCAGTGTATTTAATTACTAGATAAAATCTTATTAGGTTAAGTTAAAACATTGGCCAATATCGCTAAACACAATTGAAAAACAAAATCTTAGCGTTTAGTTTGAAATGAAATTTCTATTTTGAGCCTCCTATGGCCCTTTAGGTCTGCATACAGTACATTTCCGTCGTCCCTGGGGTCTATTCGACCCCAATTACTTAATATATGTTACAACAGTATGCAAAGGATAGTCTGCAACGTTGTTAATATAATCTTTTTAAATTATCTAATTTACAACAATAATAATTATTATTATTAAAATATATAAGTGTTTGAAGTACAATAGTCAGCTTCAATTTTAGCAGTTCTTCTACCAGAATGCAACCAGGAACAAGTTACAGGTAATGATTCCTCCTCTAATGTTTCAAATTTTCTAAGATATTCTTGAAATATTTACTATAAATTTCCTGCATTAGATGTGCATTGTAAAATAATATTGAGGAACAGAATATATTCCTAGTAGTTGAATATAAAATTACGGGGATTTTAACAAGTCAAGAAATAAAAATTCTTAAGGGTGTTTGTCTTATAATTGAAATATTTTTCTTCTTATTTTCTTTCTTAGGCTCTTAAACCATTTACATGGTGAAAAATTACAAGAGCTTTAAGATTTCATAATTATTAGGTGCTAATATTAAGTTCATGCTGAATGATCTATAGCCCAAAAATTGTGCTAAAAATTTGAACAGTTGTATGTGACTGGTTACTAAGTGGTTAAGAGTGAAAATTTTTCATTGCATCAACATTACTCGCTATCTTTATGTTTTATTGTAAATAACATTTTTGGAGTTAAAACTATGTTAATCCTTAATCTAAAGAACGTAACTATTTGACCTCTAGGCCCATCTCATATTATTGCAGGAATTTTATTTCTTGATGTGACAAAATTTCAGTAAAATTTTTCTGGCCCTTTCCTACTCTAAGTTTACAGATAGTCAGGGTGTCTCAAAAGTCCCTTACCACCCCTATTAAAATCCAAATGGATGTACTTTCAGCGAATTTGATGTGGTAGGTGAACTTGAGGGTTAGGGGAACACTTTCTGGCGTAGGTTACACGGACGGCCGCCATCTTGAATTTAACTTTTTTATTACAAACGCTACGTGGGTCATGTGATACATGACCGTAGGCTTGAATTTCACCAGAAAACCGAATCTGAAGTCAAAATGCATTTATCTTTATGTGGTAAACAGTTATCCGCAATTGAAGTTGTGAATTTGACTTTTGTGTTGCAGGTTGTGAATCCGTTAACGAGGGACGAACGCATCCAGATCATCAAAATATGGGGCGGGAGAAGTGCCCGCGCAGTGGCTGACGATTTCAATGCGCGTCATCCACAACGAGCACCTGTATCGCATGTTGCATTGGCACGGTTATTGACCAAATTCGAGGAAACGGGAACATACTCCGTAGTGGACGGCCAAGGACAGCCACGGACAAAGAAACAGCTACTGCCGTGTTGGCTTCCTTCTCGAAGTCGCCGCAGTGAAGCACACGTCGTTTAGCAATGCAGTGTGCCGTGAGTCACAGTTCAGTGCACAGGGTGCTCCAAAGGTATAAGTGGCATCCATATAAGATGCAATTGCAGCATCATTTGTCGGAGGACAATCCCGATCGTCGCGTCCAGTTTTGCGAGTAGGCTATTGTGCAATTGAGGGTAAATCCGCAGTTCGCTATGCAATTCTTTTTTCGGATAAAAGCCCATTTCTATGTAAATGGTGAGGTCAATAGGCAAAACATGCGCTATTGGTCCCGTGACAACCCCGCTTGGACAGATCCCTCGAAAATGTCCGGTGCAGGGAAAACTATGGTATGGGCAGGCATATGGGGAACAAAGATCGTCGGTCCGTTTTTCATTCCACGAACGTTAAATGCAGACCGATACCTCGCGTTGTTGCAGGAAAACATAATGCCGGCTCTGATGTCCGAGGATGGTACCTCCCCAGGTTCTTCCAACAAGATGGTGCACCTCTCCATTATGGCATCCAGGTGTGTCAGTTCCTGGATGAACAATTCCCTGGGACGTGGATTGGTCGACGTGGACCAGTGGAATGGCCTGCCCGATCACCAGACTTAACCCCCTTGACTTCTACCTGTGGGGACATGTGAAGGCTATGGTGTATGCTGTGAAAATTCGTGATGTTTACCATCTGGAACAACGTATCATGGCTGCCTGTGAACAAATATCCCCAGAAACCTTAATACGTGTCCATAGCAACTGGGAGAAGCGTCTGAACACGTGCATTGCCCAGCACGGACAACATGTAGAGCACATTATGTAATACGAAAGTTACACCTGCAATTGTGGATAAGTGTTTACCACATAAAGGTAAATGCATTTTGACTTCAGATTCGGTTTTCTGGTGAAATTCAATCCTATGATCATGTATCACATGACCCACATAGCGTTTGTAATAAAAAAGTTAAATTCAAGATGGCGGCCGTCCGCGTACCCTACACCAGAAAGTGTCCCCCTAACCCTCAAATTCACCTTCCACATCAAATTTGCTGAAAGTACGTCCATTTGGATTTTAATAGGGGTGGTAAAGGACTTTTGAGACACCCTGTAGTTTCTTTACATTGTCATTTTTCAGCTGAAGAAAATTAGAAGTAGTAACTTTATTGATTCATGAGACCCCCTCGTTGCGTGCAGACTTAACAAAGCGGTTGCAGGCTTCATGATTTTTAATTCCAACTTGCGACAGAGTATATATAAATGCTATTGGATAATTAAAATTTCTTACTTTTTAATGAAAAGATTTTATGGCAAATAACATCCAAGATGAATTTTCCCAATTAATTGTAGACAGAGCTTTTAAAACACGAAGAGAGATTGTACATATGCAAGATGTTCTGATTTTATTTTATTTTATTTTATTAAAATAAGTGCTTGGTGAATTAAAAAAGCTTCTCCCTTAAGTATTGATACTAGATTCGGGAATTTATATTGCTTAATATTTCAATGAAGGAATCTGAATTGTTGCTTCAACATGTTTGTTTTATAATCAAAGACGGAACAAGGTTAGAGAGAGCTTTCAATATTTTGTTTCGTAAGTCTTAATTTTGCATAGGCTTATCGTAGAGAGTCGCGACTTGATTTATCTTCTTTTATTTAACACCAACTTTCATACGATATGCAAGTTGATCCCACTTTCCATTTAAAAATTTTAAGTTGGACCCCGTCTGGGACCCTGGGGCAATTTATTTTACTTTGATACGTTATACTTTTGAAATGATGAAAGACATGTTTTTTCTGTTTTCATATCTGTCTCACCGTTTTAGATTTTTCGGGGTTGCAACGGACTTGACACGCTTAACGATGTTAATAAAAATGAGTAACGTCCTGCCCTCAAAGGGAATGCTTGAAACCTCCCCAATTTTGGTAACCGGTTTTGATCTTACCTTGACCCAAGCTTTCAGGAAATATATACATCACCCCTTTGTTGGTTCAGGTTCAAGTACATCCCGTGTTAGAAAAATAAAATTACTGCTATAAAGTATTTTCGCTTCTATAGTTTGTTTTACACTATTTCTTAAAAGCCTGACATACAAAAAATAATATAAAATCTACCATTTTACTTTTGCTTGTTTTTCATAAGTGAAAGAATGAAATGCAACTTACCACAATCATAGATAATGTTATTCTACAACAGAAAATATGAACTTGAAGAATTTTCCGTGTTGCTATCCGTAGATATTACAGTGTTACCAGAATAACAATACTCCTAAAATCTAAGTTAAGGCAGCTACTAGAGAGCGAACTCAACTGCATTTGATTGCGTATCATATTGTTTTGGTATCCTGAGAGCTACTTTTTAAATAACATTATTATTTAATTTTAATAACTGTAAGTTAAAACTATTTTATTTATTAGAAACTAAATACAACTATTATTTAACAATTAATTCGCAGGATTCCAAGACAATATGATACATAATTAAATGCAGTTGAGTTCGTTCCGTTAGTCGCTGTCTTAATTTAGATTTTGGAGGAAATGTTATTCTGGCAACACTAGAGATGCAAGGGCTCGGAAAAAAACCGGCTTTTTTGGGAAAAAACTCGGTTTGTTCTGCTTCGCTTTTTTGCTTGGGAAATTTTGGGCTTTTTTGAAAATTTTGCTTTAAACTGATAAAGCAGACTTTGTTTCGCTTCTCTACAACAACAACAACAAGAAAAAAAAAAACATTTAAGTAGTGGTTGATGCAGATAATAATATGAAACCTCGAAAATAAACCATGAATTTCAAAAAGATTTTTTAAATTCTTAACATATTTACATTATGAATTCCAAAGGATTAACCAATATATGTAATACTATTTTAACCTCTTATATACAATAAGTACTTTTAAAAAATGATACACAAATAACTAGCAAAATTGTATGTAGTATTTTTACTTCAAAATATCACATACCCTCTTTTTGAAGCAAAATAAAGAAAAACATGAGAGAAATCTGCACATCAAGAGCTTCGTTTCGGGTGGTTCTGTACATTCTTGAAATTTTTCAGTTAAGTTTTAACTTTCACATACATTGTATGAATATTTCGAACAATTTTTTCACTGATTGATCACATACGTAATAATATGTTACCGCCTATCAGCTGCTTCGGATCTGCAAAATCGGTAAAGCTCCAAATTCTGTAATGCACTGACTGCTCCTTAAGCTTGTTCAGAATTGGATAAGGACAAAAGTCAATGGAGAGCTTTCGTGGTCACAGAGAAAGAGAGAGAGAGAATACATTTAAGTTAAGCACAACTGCACAACAAACATGAGTGAGTGGTTAGCTTTCGCGCTTCTATCGTGAAGTCCGGGATTCAACCCCGCATTCGACCATTTTGACAACAGTTTTTCTTAATTCCATCTGTGAATGTAGAGATAGTGCGTGTACTGTGAGTCCTGGCCGACTTACTTTCTAATCGTTTTTAAATCTTTGTTATTATTAATTACCAGTAGTGATGGGTTTGCGAAGAGGGTTAGGGTGGGGATGTCTTTCGGATTGAAGCCTCTACCCCGAAATTAGGGAATTTCTAAAACAAACTAAAAATTAGTTTTGCCTTTACTCATAAACTTCCAGCTGTCCTACAAAAAAAAAAAAAAAAAAAAAAACAGCATTAATAAGAAAAGCCCCTCCCAAAATACTTTTCTAAATCCGCCACTGATTAGCAGTATAAAATGGTCTTCAAGGTTGTATCTGGAAGATTATAGCTCAATATCCGAAACGAAATATTTGTTATGCCTGTACTCATAAACTTAAGCTCCTCTTAAATAAAAGTTAGAGATTTTTAGAAAAAACAAACATTACTCAGAAAAAACCCTCCCAAATATTTTTCTAAAATCCGGTACTGATTATTTCTATCAAATGGTATTCAAGGTTGTGTCCGAAAGATTATTTTTAAATCATTGCATAGCTATAGTATAACGGAAATGTGGAAGTACGCTCTGACAGACATATTGAAAAACGTACACTCTGATGGATATATTGAAAAACATAAGTTTAATCATGTGCTAGAAGCTAGAGTACTAAACTCTAAGAAGTGAAACACGGATGACTAAAAAGAAATGATCTAGAGAAGAAAAAAATGTCGATAATTCAGAAGTTAAAATAAAGTTACCGGTAAATAGCTTCTAAAATTGCCCTCAAATACTACGTACTTTGTTTACTTTAATTCATAAACCATGTGCTCCATCCATCATGATGGTGAATTCCAGAGCGAAATATGGCATTCAGGTCATGGAATCTTATTTAACTTTAGAGTATATTATAAGAAAACTAAACAGAAAAATCATGAAAATGAAAAAAAGCCAAAATTACCAAAATTCTCGTTTTTTTTCCCAAAAAAGCCGGCTTTTTATGTGCAAAAAACCATCGATTCAAAAAAGCCGGCTTTTTTGCATCTCTAGTTCAATACTAATCAATTTAGCTATATCCCGTACACAGAGGAAACTAAGAGAAACAAGGTATCCGATCTCATCATTTATGAAGTCATAAAACTCCTTTAAAGCTGTCTCGACAATAATTATCTAATTTGAAGAATATATTCACAACCAAAAAGATCTTGAAATAGGAAACCCATTTTCCCCTCTACTTAACTATATAGTTATGGATAATTCGAAAAGAAAATTCTTAGCAATGCGAAATACAAATTCCCGAAATATTTTTGGTACATACACTATCTTCCAAAAAGTCACCGGTCACCCCACAACTTTCGGAATGAAGCAAATCGTGACTCACCTAATATTGGGTAGGGCCTGGATCACAGCATGTATCCTCCGAGGAAGATTTTCCATTAGTTGTTGATAGGTATCAGATGAAATAGCAGCCCACTCCTCCTGCAAGGCGGTTCCAAGTACGGCAGGTGAATTTCGACGAGTTGGTCTGGACCTTAAACGACGCTCCAATTCATCCCACAGATGTTCCACAGCGATTGAGCAGGCCACTGGAGTTTTGTGGCCCCTCACATTGTTCCCGTAATACCATGACGTAACATTGGCAGCTTTATGGCAAGGGGCATTATCATTCTGATAGTAACATGGTGCATTCCAAAGAATTTCCACAATGTGAGAAGCACTGAATTGTCCAAAACGTCCAAATAATTTGCACTCTTCGTCTTACCACGCACAACAAGCGGGCCTAGGCCGAACCAACAAAATGCACCCCACACCATTGCACCATCACCACCAAATTTCACTGTTGACACAATGCAGTCTGGTAAGAAGCGTTCCCCGGGCTATAGTCACACCCATATCCGACTATCTGACATGAAACACGTGTGGCGTGATTCATCACTCCATAACACATGTTTCCATTGGTCTAGGATCCAATTTCGGTTAGCCTTACACTATGCCAACGTCCTGGCTTGGTTCGTTGGAGTGATGTGTGGCTTGTTGGCAGCTGCTCTACCATGGAAACCAAGTGCATGCAGTTCTGTCCTGACAGTGCTCAGTGAAACTAATGTGCCCGATGCAGCGTGAAACTCTTGCTACATGGAAGATTCAGTTTGACGGTGATTGCTAGATACCACTCGTTTCATCACTCTCCGGTCCCTGTTCGTCAATTTCTTGGGTCGGCCGGGCCGTTTAGGAACACTGGTGACACCGTGACGTTTCCATTTCATGATTACATCTCTCACCGTTGGTTTTGGGTGGCCAAATTGAGCACTAATAGCACGATTCGACAAACCCGCAATATGACAGCCGATGATGACTACCCTATCGAACTCACTAAGTTCTTGTCTGTGCGCCATTCTCAGTCAAATTAACTGCTCGCCTGACGCACCTTCTGCACCGAAACAAATGACTAGCGTCCTGCAGGTTGCTCTGGATTTCTTACGGCAATGTCCTAGCAGACTGACAGGTGGCTTTTGGTAGATAGTGTATGTTGATAATTTTTTGATCATCTACAAAGATCAGAACACCTTCTCAGACCTAGTTAAAGAATTCAAGAGCATTCGCAATAGTATAAAATTCATCACAGAAGAAAAGTCAAAAAACAGCATTAATTTTCTGGACATCCACATTTATAGGAAGCACAACAAATTTTTCACTTCGGTCTACGAAAAAATAAAATCCTAAGATTTTTTCCACAAAGAATCGGCACATTCCGACCCCATCAAAGAGATTATTTGGAAAAAACTTCTTTCGAGAGTCTTCAAGTATTCTACAAAAGAACAGAACTCAATAAAAACATCGAAACACTGTTTGTTTAAGGAAGAAAAATGGAAAAGTTCAGCATGGGAATATTATTTAAAAAAAAAAGAAAGAAAAAAGAAAAGAAAAGAAGAACTACGAAAGTTGACAAAACATGGGTTCCTTATCCCTCTGGCCAGTCCTTTCAGAAAGGTTAAAGAAAGTAGGCAATGCCTTTGGAATTAATTTCTCGTAAAATCTGGTACCACTTTCGAAAGTTTCTCATCAACATACAAAAATCATTTTAAAGATGTTTTGGTTTCAGAGATCTACAATATTTCGTGCGAATGTAATGAATCCTATATTGGTATCTTTCCATTTTATACAACTTCTCCGTTAAGATTCAGTCTTATCAAGGAACCTAAACAGGATCTCAATAGATGTTTTCTGAGGATATTTTACATTGCTTCAAACATTGGAGCTGGATACATTGCCTGCCTTCACTTGGAGTTGAATCGTCAATTGAAAATTATTTCACAAATTCACACTTTTGATGCCAACAAAAATTTAAACTAGCTTTCAGAATAAATCTAGTTGACAAACTACACAAGCCACAATAAGTGTTCAATATTATTTTTTAAATCATTGTATTATTAATTGTAGCGTCTCTCTTGTAATTATTATTTTTATTAATTGTAATAGTAACTGTATCTCTTGACGAAGCCATGAACGCTAAGTTCTTACGGCGGAAAATGAAATAAATAAATAAATTCACTAAATTGCGAAATGTTAAATCTGCCAGTGGAATTAGTGTTTACAACAGCCAAAAATGAATTGAGGAACATCCACATTGAGCATAAATTAAAGACATTGTGGAAGTTCGCTGTTAATGTAAATGGTATTTTTTATAAACATAGAGAATTGACGTGAAATACACAATTACTAACGATAATCAAAAATCACAATTAAGTCATTGAATAGTTTGCACTAATCATTAATTAAAGAAAACAAGATTTACAATAGGAAATGTACGACGTTGGTTCAGCATGCTCCGCTCCTGACCCGTCTCTAGTGACAGTAGAGACTTGTAATTTTATACATAATATTGAGCATAATTTAGACTAATATCTACAAAGTTTCAACAATTTCTCTTTTTGTTACAGGCTGGTGATCAGTAAAAAGTGTAGCCACATTTGAAGAAATGGAAAAATCAGAGGTCCGAGGAGTGACAAAATATTTGCTCAAGAAAAATGTAACACCGAACGACATCCACGCAGATAAGATGGGAACTCTTGGAAACTCTAGCACTACATATGACCTAGTGAAGAAATGGTGCCATGAATTTAAATGTGGTCGGTAGACCTGTAAAGATGAGCATGGTAGTGACCACATCAGAAATGATTACAAAAGTGCATGACATGATTTTAACAGAACGGTGAGTGACTGTCTGCCATACTCATGTGACATCTCAACTGGCAGTGTGCATTCCATTCTACATAAACATTTGTTAATGAAAAAGATCTCTGCACATTTAGGTCCAGCGAATGCTGACGGCCGACGAAAAGAGGACATATTGTATGACAAGTCAGAACCTGTTATGGACAATAAAGGCTGACAAGCCAAAGTTTCTAAGAGATTTGTTGCAATGGATGAAACGTGGGTTCATGACTTCGATCCCGAATGTAAACGCCAAAGTATGCAATGGAAACACCCCTCCACCACCAAAGAAATTCAAGGTTCAACCATCAAAGGGAAAAGTCATGGCATCTGTTTTCTGGGATACAGTAGAAGGAATTCTTTTGATAGATTATCTCCAATAGGGAAAGACAATCACAGGTATTTATTTTGCAAACTTAATTGCACAATTACATGTTGCATCAAGGAAAAACGCCACGGAATGTTAGCCCATTGCGAAAATGCTTCCGCCCACACCTCCCAAGTTACGGTAGCTGTAATTCATTCAGCAGGGTCTCTCATTGTCTCAGCATTGTCTCTCATGCCCATTATTCTCCAGACCTGGCCCCAAGTGACTTCCACCTGTACCCGAACATGAAGAAACGTATTCATGGAAAACATTTTGCCAGTGATTCAGAAGTGACGGATGTTGTGAATGAGTGATTACAGGACCAATCAAAAGTTTTTTTTTCCCCGCTGGAATTGAAGCACTGGAAAGCTGATTGGAAACATGTGTTCATGTTCCAGGGGACTACGTTGAAAAATAAATGTGGTTTGGTTTTCCGACGGGGGTTCCTTCTATGTCAGAGGCGGAGCATGCTGAACCACCCTCGTAAAAGTAAGGACCGGTTATACAATAATAAAAATGGTGCTGATATTCTCTGAGAAAAAGAAACTATTCCATTCTAGTAATAAGCACAGAGGCAGAAGGTGAGCCACTTTTCTTATCAAATAGGCTATTTTTTTTCCTCAAGAGACAAACGGAAAATCTAGAGCGTAATATCAAAATAACGATATTATTTTTTAATGACTGAATTAAACTGTAATTTTAGGTTAAAGTGCTACAATTCAAAACTCAAATTCTTTAGTAAGTTTTACATATAAATATATCTACCTATATATATCACAAGTAGAAGTTGATTTTACAGATTACAATATCCTGGGTTCGATTCGATTCTTGACTGAAGGATTCATATTTATAATATAAGTTACAATAGTGGAAAGCCACGCGAAACATGAGGTAATCTGTAGGTAAAAGCTACTTAAGACGAGTATACCTTTAATAATATTAAATATTAACATTGTCATTTATCTTGAATGCATAGTTTTCTTTATACGCAACTTACTATCCGTTATCACACTATTTTGTAGGCATCGTCATGCTAGTATAAGGACGAAACATGGCTGAGTATTTAAAATAACTACGCAGTCAACGTAAATAACAATTTTATTATGAATATTTTAATTTTCTATACCTTTACTGATTTTAGGCTCAACTTACACAATCATGGTCCTCTTCGTAAAATTTGACTCCAGGCGCTGTTGAATCTTCCTCCAGGTGAAGTTGGCCGTACATTTTCCCTCCTGCTTTTGCAACCGGGCTGGGGACCGGCTTAGGCGAGTTAAAAATGTACTGCAGCCACCTCTGCAGTTTTCCTTAAAAATAAAACATACATTAACTAAACACTAAATCACAGAAGTCACAAAAGAATATTATATATATTTCATTTATATGTATTTTTTATTCATAGTTTATGTGTTTGTTTGTTTGTGTTTCGACTCTTAAGTTGTTTTCGGTGTATGTAATTTCATGTTCGATTTCCAGTTGAAAATGTATTCTCTATTCTGTAGCACATAACTAGACTAAATCTTGCAAAATGAATTCAGATTAAAGAACATTAACTATTCATTCCTGTTACTGAATTAGTTTCATTGACTAATACTAAGAAAGTGAAATATTAATAAGATACAAGATCGGAAATCTTAATAATAATTCATTAATTCATGCTCTCAATGCTAGTACCGTACAACCGATCATATTCTTTTGTAACATCTATTTACCTTATAGACATAATGTACTACATACTACGTATTATGTAATAATAATAATAATAATAATAATAATAATAATAATAATAATAATAAATAAGAGCTGAACTGAAAACTCTAAGACGACGACCGCGGAGATTTTTTAATTTAAAATTATGAAATATAACAGAGGTTTTCAATATATACACAGAGATCGGCGTATATTTTTAAGATTCTTTTCCTTACTTGGGAAATTCAACTTCAAATAAAGATAAAAAATATCGTATCCTTGCTTATATTTATGGTGTCTAACTATTTGAAAGCAAGGGGCAAGCGTATGGCTAGATGGAAAGAAAATCGAAGACGTTAAGACGTTCTCCTATTTAGGAAGTATATAATCCTCGAATGGAAGAAATGAAAAAGACGTAAATTCCAGAAAAGCGCGGGCTAAACAAACATTCAATATAAAAAGAGGACTGCTAACATCAAGAAATGTGTCGTTGAATGTTCGAAAACGATTTATTGAGACTCTGGTATGGAGCGTGACGCTTTACGAACCAGAGACGTGAACATTGGGAAAAGCTGAAATATCCAAGTTGGAAGCATTTAAAATGTGATGTTGGCGCAGAATACTGCGAATATCACGGACCGAAAGGAAAAGGAATGAAGACATACTAAAGGAAGCTAATGAAGGACGACAGATCTTGAAGATAATAGGAAAAAAAAAAGAAACAGCATGCTTGGCCATCTTATTCGGCACTCCGATTGGATCACTGTGTTGATAACGGGAAAGGCAGAAGGAAAACCAGGAAGAGGAAGAGCAGGGATAGACTAGATGCTCTTACGAAGAAAGCACCTTATCAAAGTATAAAACAGCTCTCCCAAGTGAGAGAAAAGCTTTAAAATTTCCATGTTGCCCAATAATCTATGACTGAGGACAGAAAGAAGAATTATTTGAAGCACATATTGGAACCAATCACCAATCCTCAATCGTTTATTAGACACCTTCATTGGCTAGTGGCTAGAGCGCACACCTTTGGTACACGTGGTCTCGGGTTCGATTCTCCGTGGAAGAGCTTTGAAATTTGAGCGTTTTACGGAAATTTGTATTGCACCTTTAACTACAGGTCTACATCTCATACAGGGGCGGATCCAGGGGGGGGGGGCGATCGGGGCGTTCGCCCCCCCCCCCTCAGAAGAGGAAGCTTTCTTATTTAATATAGTCTATATAAATAAAACCCATCCCAAAATTTAGAGCCCTTAAAAGTAGCAGTATGACAACCCACCGCCCCCCCAGAAGTCGGTCCTGGATCCGCCCCTGATCTCATATAGCCCTGGTGCTGAAAATGGATGCTGAACCAAGAAATCAACTGTTTATTAACTCGGAAATTACTAGAAAATGTGAGTTATAGTTTTACCTCGGGTCACAAAGAACCTAGGTAATAGCTATTTATTATTATAATTATTATTAAATTTAATCTATTACCAGGTTAAACATTTCTCTTCTTTTTCCTATACACTAAATAAATGCTATGATAATAACTTCCTTTTTTTACGGTCCTGGAAAAGCCACAAAGCACAAACATGAAATAAGAATAACAAAAAGATCCAAGCAAAATAACGCTTAAGAAAACGTTTGGTAAGAATTTCGGCTAAACTACTAGTTTTAAATATAGTTTTAATACAGTCTTTTAACTATAGTACCTTAATAACTATTTGATAAGTAGTGAGTTGTTGCACAAGTAATGCAGGATTTGGGGTACCTCAATTTAAAACATGACTGTGGTCCTAGTGATGTTATCTATATATACCGTGTTATATATCATTCAACAGCTTATGTGTTACTTATTTTAGATATACACCTCGTAGAAAGTATGGATTGTGTTTCCATTTTGTGTATTGAAACCATTCCTGTCGAATCTACCTCCACGAATTTAAACTTCAGTGTAGCATGCATAAATAACTGAGCAGCATGTCAGCTCTGTCATTAGTATTTCAGGCTGAAGCTAAAGTAAGTCCCCGAACATCGGTTTATTGCTGATTACAAATTAAAGGACATCCAGACCCGGGGACAACGATGCGAGAAGTTGTACGGGATTTTCGTCGCACGGCATTGGAGAAATTATGAAATGTGTGAAAGATGGACACATTCGTAGCACAAGAATGTACAAAGAATTGAACAAATTGGTACTTTTAATTAAGAAAAAAAAGGAAGATTGGAGGCTTTCTAAATATAGCTGTGAAGAACAGTAGAGAAACTTACCTAGGTTGAATGGGAAACGAATTAGAAAGTATTAGAAATAGTGGACGAGAAAAGTACAATTTAGAGAAAGAGAAACTGCTTGGGACATTCGCTGAGAAGGCATTATCATGAAGGACATGATAGAAGCTAAGGTGAAGTGGAAAAGGGAGAGCGAAAGAGCCTACAGCTGATGGACGGTATTAAAAAAGAAAATTAATACATCAAGACGAAGAGATTAGCTGAAGAACGTGATGCATGGAAGCTTCTTTGTTGCAGCAAACTACCTGCAATAATGGCAGAATATCTATGATTATGAAATAAAATGAATGAAATGATATCTTTTAGTTTTACGTCCCACGGATATGCCGGCGAGGCTAAAGGAGACTGTGATGAGAGAAATGAATGGAATGGTGGAATGAAGAGTGGGAGGAAACGGGAGAATCGCACACGGGTTTGTCCACCATAAACTTCACTTGGCGTGAGCTAGGATCGAACCAGGGACCCCTTGCACCAGAGGTCAACGCTCTACCACTGAATCTATGATAACGATGGTAAACGCTGCTCCTGCACAATAAAACAGATTCGGTTTTAGAACGCGTTGAAGATCTTCGCGCGAAAGCTAAATTGCGTTTCTGCTTCTAAACACTTTCTAATACAACAGTTATACCCGAAGATCATGACAACTATGTAGTGATCTTTAGATGGAGTGAACCCCTCAATCCGCGCAAATCCATCACGATTGAAAATTATCAGGAAATTGACCTAATGCACCAAATGTTCAACGCCTATGGCCAGCATTGTTGAACATAAAAGGCTCAATCATGTTAGCAACAATAGTGCCGAACACTTATTAGGATACGAAACTCAACATATCGTCCAACATATTCGTCAGACCTCTCGCCCACTATCACCTTTTTCTACACTTGGACTGCTTCTTGCACGAACACGTCTTCAATAACCAAATCAAGAATGCGTTATGAGATTTTATCAGTTGTACAACTACAGATATTGGCAGAACTATATTGATGATGTTAGTTTTTACTTCAATTAATTTCATTTAGTTTCATGTAAGTTATGGCCATTTGAACCTGTGAACCAAGATTCTGCATTACTGTGCACCAATCTAGTAGGAAATTAAAGAAGATCAGAATACTTACGATATCAGTCATCAATAAATATACCTTTTAAATAGCTTCTTCCTATGAAGAACTCCAGAACAAACTGAAAAATTAGTCTCAGCGAAAAAAAAATTAATTATTTAAATAGCCAAGGAGTAAAGCAAGATTATTTGAAGACAGAAAGGGAACAAAATGAGACCTATAATACACAATACGTCAACTGAAAGTTTTACTGAACAAATACACAGAATATATAATGACGAACATAGACGGACTCTCAACATGCGGCGACTAACACCTTATGCAAGCTGGGCAAACCCCAAAAGACTAGATTGAAGATACACAAAACACATTTGAATTTACACACCACAGATCAAAGATACAAGGCAGATGCAAGGGTTTCTATTTGACAGCATAAGAGTATTGTATAAACTCAATACAATGGATTAAGAAGTGACAAAATTTACTAACTAAATTCTTTTAAAAGTAGCATATAGGGACATTACTTTTATGGTATTATTTAGATAATTTAAGCAATATGAATAGAACCAGATTATTACTTATGATGTTGAAAACTTTCTACGTAAAAAATTACTTTCATTACAACCTTATGTATATATAATGACCTCATCAATATTGGACACTAACGAAATATAAACATAATTTAAAAAGGAAAATTTTTCGCTGTAATGAAAAACTTGTACAACTTATCTTTCATCAAAACAACACATGTAACCTTATTTATTGATATTCAATATATGTGAAATTTGAATAACAAAATTACCTGTAAATTACCAGTCTGCTAAAATGAAATTAAAATTTAGTTAAACAAGCTTATTATATTATTTTTCAATAGAAAGAGAGAGAGAGAGAGAGAATATAATTTTTCGTAGAAAGCGATGAAGTAGCTACTTATTTACCATTTAATCTTACTTAAAACACACATACACTAACTTGTTAGTATTCTTAAGTAAACTACCACGTCATATACAATTTAACCTACTTAACATTAAAAAAAAAAAAAAAAAAAAAAAAAAAAAACTCTTTTACAACACGAAATGAAAAACAGCATATACCTGGAAATAATTGCGATTTGCTCTAATTCTACAACCCTATGAATGCAAAAAGGAAAATCCAGTTCATTCATTCACAAGATTACTTTTTTAATACTAATTTTAAAAGTGCGCCAAACAGCATTATACCAAATAACTCAATTTTACATTAACATATTTTTATATCTGCTCTAATGTTACTGCATACTTTTTTCATTTACAAGCATTGTGTGCCTCTATAATTTCAACATTATGTCCTTTTTTAGTCCAAGTAACCGATTCTTATAATGACCTCTACATCTATCTACCTACCTACCTCTACACTACATCCTATTTTAGCCCGAGTGAACGACTCTTAGGATTTAAGACTGCCTCTATATCTACCTACCTACCAACACACTTACACACTATATGTACGGTATATCTTATTTTGACCCTAATGAACTATTCTTATATCTATAGTTGTCTATTTTTTCAACCTCTAGGTTAATAGTTTTGGACTATCAAACGTAGAAACATCAAGTGTAATCGTAGAGCTCACAAAGTGTGATCTAATGCTGTAAATCGCTTTCTCTAGGCTTCAGCTACAATTTGTCATCGAATGAATGATCTCTACAGCGAGAACTTTATGAGTGATAGTTGTGTGTACGAGAGCAAACAAAGTTTTAAAAGGGACGTACCAAGGTGAATGGCAATGGTAGTCACGGGCGGAAATCTGTGACGATGTGGTTGATTAAAGACATAGATTTTCGTCTTCTGAAATGTCTCCTGTCTTCCCTGAAATTTCAAGATCAGTTCTCTATGGCATTTTGACTATAATGCTTGAGTACAAGAAACTTGGTCCACTGTGAGTTCCAAAATTGACTACTGATCACCACAAGTCTCAGCAAATAGACTCGGCCTTGAAATTTTTGGAACGCTACGACGCGAAAGGAGAGGGTTTCCTGGACAAAACTGTTATGAGAGATAAGACATGTGAGCGGTTCAAAATTATAGAGATGAAAATGCATCCCAAAGCTAACAAAGGCTTATGGTGGCCATAGCTAAGTGATCAGGAAGAAATCTACTTCGGTATAAGGTAACTCTTGCCAAGGTATGATTAATACTTTAATCACAACGACAGCTATGTAGAAATAGCATAGGATTGCTCCTATGTAATATATCAGAGTGTGGTGTCTTGAATCAGCAACATTAGGACAATGTTTAGCAAGTGAAAAATAAAGTGTTGTTCGAAGATTTATAATTTTGTTAAGTATAATATTTAAATTTGGAGCACAGATATGTATCTTGGACGGCATTGTCACAATTTTTAGTTGAGTATCAGCAAAAATGAAAACAATACAGACTTTAGAAGTGCGTCAAAATGATTCAGTGGAATATTCGTACCGGTTCTTTATAGCAAGTTAGATGAATTGACGAATGTGCTGAGGATTCTTATGTGAGATGCAGGGTCCCATTGAACTGAAAAGAAATTTTGGAATTCAGGTAAGATGGACAAACAAAACAGATTTAAGAAGTAAACGACCCGTGATTCAGTGGGGAATCCATACTAGTTTTTTTAATCTTTTATATCGAGTAAAGCGGTATTAACAAGGTAGCATTGTATAGATATATAGCTCACATACATCTTTTACCTGACAAGGAAATTTAAAGGCAGTAATTCAAAATTTATTAACATTATTTCTACAACAGATCACAATATGTAGTTCCACAAGCAGTATGATGTCTAAAGAAACGTGTACTGAGGATGACCAAAGTTGGTCGTTGAAACATTTATGTCCAGTTGTTTAATGACTATTTTGATGAATACATTTATTCTTATTAATTTATATATTCATGTTTTTATTTGTACTTTACTAGAGACTGAGAAAATAGCCCTCGTGTATGCTTATATAGTAATAACACAACATCAACAAGTTACAAAACAAAGTACAATATCTTGTTAAGATATTGTTTACATCTTTGTATGTACAATGTTTGTTTTTCTTTCCAACAGAAAGTTTATCACAGACTATCCTGCTTTGCCAGCTTAATTACTTACTTTACAAAATTCACTGTTAAGGTACATTCAAATATTTAAAAGCAGGAGTAAACATTTGAGTTGAGTACAAAACTATATTAGTAATAATTACTAAAGTTAACAAAGAAGTTAGTTAGACAAAAACATTGATATATACAAAATGAAATTGTAAAAAATATGAACAAACAAAACAATACATTTAAATATACAATTACGCAGTATCGTAATCATATGAACATTTCATAATTATCTATTCATAGAACATACACAGATTAATATTTAGAATAAATTCTAACATAAAAATACGCACACATATATATATATATATCAAAATATTTTCAATGAAATTACAAAGATAATTGAAAACATGACATACAATTATTTTGTCGTTTTTATGGATATTTCAAAAATATTACTCTTACGCTTACATAAAAAAATAAAAAAATTACACTATACTAAACTCATACAATGCTTATGAACTAAACTTAGTTAAAAAATATACTAATTATAACTATACTGATTACCTCTTACCTCTAGTGGGCCCTTCGCCCCAGGGATAGCGTCATCATATGAAGAGGAGCTATTCCTGGACACCCCCTTCGCCAAGAGACACTGCACAACTATTATTAAGCAACAGCCAAAAGATAGTAGTAGAATATACTAATTTATCTTTTTTACGAAATAATATCTATCAGATTACTTTTTGATGTTATACGTGTGAATGCAAACTGGAGAATAAATTCGTTTTTGTTGTCCAAAGGAAACCACTATCTGGTTATTGGTTTTCTTTGTTTACTTCTAAATAACTGCACAAACTGCCTCGCTGCAACATATTTCTACTGAACACAATTCAGTAGATATAATTTTGCACGTGTAGGCGTCCCACAGGAAGGGGATTTTATTTATTTAAAAAATATATAATAAATATGTACATTTATATGCCACTGCTTGACAAAATTAATGTGTTAATAAATGGAGTGAAATTATGTTTTTTTTTTTTTTTTCATTCATGCTATTATTTATCTTTGTATTGTTGACTTTCTCATTAACTGTTTATTTTGGATTTGTGAAAATTAAGATATGTAATGCATCATTGGTGCTATAGTAATTAAGATTCAAATCGAAAAATGAAGAGATTTTCAGGCGTTTGAAGACACTTTATGTATCAATATGAGTTAAGAGGACATACGAGAACTTATGCAACCACTTGAAGACAAAGAAATAGCTGAAAGAAGACATGTAAAGATAACCAAAGCTATTAGAAGAAGGAAGAAGAGGATATGAAGATTATAATATTTACTAGAGATTTTTTTAGAAGAAAGAATCATACAAGTACTACCAGAGAATGAGAATGTGTGTATAATTTATCGCTCAGGGTTGTAATGAAAGAGAATTGTAAAACTCAAATTTCACCGAGATTTGATGTATATTTCAGAACATGACTGTTTGGAGGAAGAACAAACCTAACAGAAGTAATTCTGACACTCATACAGGGTTCCCATTGAAACTAAATAATCGAATGCAGCGCTTTTGCGTGTTTTTATGGTCCAAGATTTACGGTAGGGAAGTTTATAAAATCAACTTTTACTGACCGCACGACTATGAAAATCGTCTGAAGGTTGGCATGTAGCAGTGGAATAACTAAACTTGTCTTCGTTAAGCCTTATGATGTCAACTGTACATACAAGAAACAGAAAAATACTAAAAAGAAAATATCATTTCTTTCGACCTTTACTTTCTTCTGATAAGCTAGTCTTATTCATCTGAAAACTTTCTACATTTTTGAAGTTTGATAACGAAATTCACGGTTCCACGGTTAAGTGAGCACCCTGTCATATGGAGATTGGTAAAATGTCTAACATAAGAAGAAGAAGAAATCTCAGCGAATGAAAATGATTAATGATTAATTACGAATTTTAACATCTCTCTGGTCGACAATTGATTGAAAATCAACATCCCTTTTCAGCATCTGGACAATACGAGACAGGTATCCGAACAACTACTCAGGGTCGAACCCGATATTAGGCGCAATGAAAGAACATGCGTTAGCCACTCAGCCACGAAATGGTGCTATAGACTATAAGAGTCACATTTGATGTGAATTGTAGTCCTTTCCTCGTAAAAAGTACTCGATCATACTTTAAGTAATGTTTCCACGGATTATAAGGAAATAACTTAAAAATATGTAACGCCATAGCCAACAAGGATATGTTCGCTTTTATTGAGAATAACATTGTTAACTAAACCAAGTTCGAGTAATACGCATAGGAATATGTGTAAGTGAGCTAAGCTCAATGATGTACTACAGATGCACTGATTTTTCTTTTTTTATTTGGTTCTTTATATAATGTTTAAGTAGAGTCAAAAGATGCATGACGAAAGGGAACTATTTCGTCTATTGTGTATAAATTTTTGATCCGTTATGTTTCAGTAATTAATTTTATGTTTCTTTTTCTTTATTTTATTTTGTTTATTTATTATTTATTTATATTATTGTTATTATTATTTACAAATAAGTATTTTAATGGAAAAATCCGTGAAGAAACATAGTTATTTCACCTATTGTGCATAAATCTTTTATTGTGATGGTGATTCCGAAACTATTATTGCAAGAAAACTTGCAATAGTTATTGGCACTCATCAGTTTCTCTGAAAGAATCTAGGATATTTAACAAGTAATAAAAACACTTTTTAGTGTTATCAGAAACTATTCGTAAATGGACTTTCTAGAAAATTCTAGCTGTTACATGCTTCTTGTCATTTTAGTAAAAATTGTATGTACATTGTCCTTAAAAAAAAAAAAAAAAAAGTGTATGCTGTCATATTAGAGATTATTGAAAAAGCGACTAAGTTACAGCTCAGAACTAACAATTCAATTTATCAAATGTAGATCAGATACTTTGTTTTCTTACGTATTATCACACAGAACAATCGGTTGCTCTTTATTGGATAAAAAATCATGGATCTTAGGAAATGTTTGTATCGACAGAGTAATAGGAATTCAAGTTCGTACCAATATTAGGCTTGGGAGACACACATTCCTGAATATTTGAAATTAACAGAACTGTTCTTTAAGGACATGCTGTTACTGTGCTATTAAAGAGTACATTGTGAAACACTAGAAAATTTACGACAAATTGAAAAATCATGGTCTAAAGTTGAAACAAACTCAAATAAACTAAAATGAACATTGGAAATTGAAAAGTAAAGCATAGTGACTTATCTGAAGTATTACCTCATTATAAACATTATAAAAAGTTAGTGCAAAGGCTACATGAGACATTTTATACATAGCTATTATCCCAGACTTTCAAACTTGAAATATTAAGTGGAAAAACATGCAAAATGAAGATAAATAAGAAGAAAACCAAAGTGTTAAAGTGCACAAGAGCACGAGAGGAAGGGGCAAACCTATGGCTAGATGGAGACAAAATCGAAGGGTTCCCTTATTTAGGAAGTCTAATATCCTCGGACGGAAGAAGTGAAATGCACATAAGTTTCAGAATAGCACAGGCTAAACAAGCATTCATTAGAAAAAGAGAACTGATAACATCAAGAAATGTGTCGTTGGATATTCGAAAATGATTTATTAAGGCTCTGGTATGGAGCGTGGTGCTTTACGGATCAGAAACGTGGACACTGAGAAAATCTGAAATATCCAAGCTCGAAGCATTTGAAATGTGGTATTGGTGCAGAATGCTGCACATATCATGGACCGAAAGGAAAAGGAATGAAGACGTACTAAAGGAAGCTGATGAAGGACGACAGATCATGAAGATAATAGGAAAAAGAAGAAACAGCATGCTTGGCCATCTTATTCAGCACTGCAATTGCATCACCGTGTTGATAGAGGGGAAGGCAGAAGGAAAACCAGGAAGAGGAAGACCAAGGATAGACTATCTACATGCCTTTACGAAGAAGAGACCTTATCAAAGTATAAAACAGCTCTCCCAAGTGAGAGAAAAGCTTTAAAATTTGCATGTTGCCCAGCAACCTATGCTTGAGGTGAACAAGATCATCCCAGAAAGAATGGAAGATTGACTGATAAACATCGAGTGATTGAAATATATTTAGCAAAGGAAGCTGCAACGAAAATTCACATTTTGGTATGAAGCAAGATTGTCTGAAATCATTGTGCACCTATTTTGATCGCACAGCTTTGATTAATTTGAGGATTGAACTTGCACGTAAGTTAGTCTCGGTGAAAATTATTTTCAAGTTCAATTTTATTATTGTTTGGCCACGAAGTCGTCTTAGAGGAATATATGAAGGTATTGCCGACATGAATGTTCTGTTTATAAAGTTACGTAAGAAAAATTGGATTCCCCGTGGAGTAAAGGCTAAACGTTTCATAACTGTCAAAGAATATTAGATGTAAGTCTTCCCTCTTCTTGCTGATGCTAGATGGGATAAATTGTGAGAGTGATTTTACACAAACAACAAAGAACTCGTGATAAATAAAAGATAGAAGGAACCATGAAAATTGAAATAAAGGAAACTCTCCAAAAATATGCAAATTAATTTTAGTTAACTTTTTTTTAAGTTTGTCAAACAGTGTACATTATTAAAATTGTTAGATTTACCAAATGTGTCGTCTATTTTTATTCCAAGCGTAAAGACTTCTATTTTTCAACCAATCTAATATTCATTTGATTACAACAAATACTTGAAATTTATTTTTTTCTCTTAATAAACTAATATTGATATGAAATCTACACTATACTATACTTCTACAATCTAATTCTAATGCTTTTTTGGAAATTAACCCTAGAGTACAATGAACTTGACAGCGTCTTTTTCTGCCAAAAACATATCCGTCTAATGCTCTAATCTATCATTCAAAGAGCGCCATAAAACACGTGAACTTTCTCATGGAAGCTCTTGGTCGATCTGGATTTGTTATCAATGCCCAGACGTACCTGGTACAGTGCATTAAAAATAGGCTAACACCGTACATACATGCAAACTATGAACCAGGGACATATGTGTTGTAGCCTGATCTAGCATCCGCGCACTACGCCAAAGTTGTGACTGAACATCTCAAAGCAGTAAAATATTGAATTTGTACGGAAACAAGATAACCAAGCTAATGTTCCAGAAATTCGACCCATCGAAAATTTCTAGGCAATTTTGAAGGCTCATGTCAGTGCTAAGGAATGGCATGCTACACACCCGGATCAGCTCATTCGACGGATCCGTTACTGCCTGAAGAACATCGATCTATTTGTTCCACAAAACCTTGCAAGATCTACTAGATGTCGTATCGACAATGTGCGTCGTGAGGGACGAATTTCAGGAAGACGAAGTACAAATCTGCTTGTCTGTTGAAGTAAATTGAAAAAGAAATTTCTTATTGTGCAATGCTTCATAAAAATGTAGCTAGCATATTTCCGTGCTTGTTGTGTAATAATATGAAATGTGTTTTCTAACCTTTAAATGACATATTATTTTGATAGTTATTGATCTCTAATAAATGTGATATTTTAAATGGCTATGTTAACGAATAAAATATGGGCTCCGAGAATTCTTTTGAGTATATGCAAAGGCACACTCTCATAACTTATATATGTGATTTAATTTTCAGTTGTATGTTCAAGAAATCCAGTTGTCGAAAAGGAGCAAAATTGATGTTATGACGCTTAGTAAATGACTTGCACTTAGGGTTAATCTTTTTCTTTTCTTTTTTTTCTTTTCTTTTCTTTTCTTTTTTTTTTTTTTTTTACTTCTCTTGGAATCTATTTTACTTTTGATTTCCATTTGTTTTCTCAGATTTCTGCATTACTCAATATATTTTCTATTTCTATATTATATATACCTGTTCTACGGTACTACTACACTACGTTTTACTTCCTACACAATTATTCTACTTTAACACTACTTTCTACCTACTTCATATTTCTATTTTTTAATTATTTTATTTTTTATTTTTTTTTACTTTTTATATTTTTAAAACTTTTTTTTATTATTTTTTATTTTTTTTTTTTACTGATTTCTATATTGAGTCTATAACAGTGCATATGTATTGTGAAAAGAAACAGTTGGAATATTTAAATGAAAATGATGTAAATGGCAAGGTAGAGCTTCTTACTCTTAGGTTATCCTCAAACTGAGTGATAGCATTCTCAACTTTCGATCACTAAATCTGAGGCTTGAAATTCGTAACCACCCATAACTTTTTAAAATAAATGAAATTTGTTTGGTGAGTATAGCACCATTGATGTGACTTTTTAATACTATGTACTTGATAATTTTATAGTCCTCTCCTGTACTTAAAATATACAGTCACTGAAATATTTACTTAATGTGACTCACAGTCATTAGAGACTAGACTGAAACATACGTTCATCCTTTATTTATGAGGGTTGAAAAGTAACCCATCATTCGATTAATATAGGTATTTATAATAAGTGTTAGAACGTATATGATTCTTAGAGGTCACCATAAACATTCAGACACTTGTCCAATTGTGATACCGTTTAAATCCCTCCACACAGAATTCGGGAAGGTGGTCTTTGAACCACTGTTGTACGGTGGCCTTCATTTCATCATATGTGAAATGTCATCTCATCAAAACCTGCCACATTAGCGGCTTCTTCAGCAGACCGAAGATGTGAAGGTCACAGCGTGACAGGCCAGTGATATAGGAAGGATGGCTCAACATTTTTCACTTGAATCGTTGGAACAAGTCCTGTACTACTGGTGCTATATGAAACTTATATGAAACAATTTGAAACATTCTTTGATCTTCTGAGGTTAAGTAACGATGATTTTTGTTTTCTTGAAGAATAAAAGTGTAACAATAATCATTAAATACTGTTATAAACTCAATACAATATAAACTTCATGCAGAAATCTTCCTACTACAGTGATACCTTTGAATAACGGGCATTGATAGCACATAGCTATTTGTCTGTAAATGAAAGTTGTCAGTTACAGAGAGGACATGTTCAAATTGTTGAGGGAGTAAAGTAGGAATTCGTTTTGTAAACAAATAAAAGTATTATTGAAGAGATGTGTTTATGTGGGGTTGCAGGGGAAGATGCAAGTACCAAGGGAAACAGAAGTAGTAACATTTTCAGGGAAGAAAAGAAACTTCGCGTAGAATTCTTGGCCTTATAATTGGTTCTCCACCATAGAAAGTGTTGAAGGAGTAACGCCAGGAAGCAATTTAGTTTGGATAGATGTACAGGAAAATTAAGAATGTTATGTGTAGTGGTTCACCAATTTATTGAGATTGAATTTGAAAGATGTTTTGTAGGGAAGAGAATTTCTGTTTACTGTAGTGTGACCAAGTTTTATTTTTAAATTGAAGGAATCATTTTTTTTTTTTTTTTTTTTTTTTGTGCTGAATATGTATAAACTGAGAACAAAAAGCTTACTAAAGCATTAGGGGAAAAGAAGACTGTTGAGGCTCCTGTCCTATTATGATACAAACAGTTTTAACGGGATTAAAAAAAATCTGTCCGTATTGTGGAGGTGTCCGTTATTGTGAGGTTTCACTGTATTAGATTCTACAAAACGACTTGTCGTTGAGAATTAGCAAAAGCTTACTATTGAATTTTGAATAACTACAATTACTACATAGATTATATACACATGTATACATATCATCCTTTGGTCTAATGGATGTAATTTAAAGAGGAACTGGAATATTCTGAGGTAAAACGATAGGTAGTTGGAATTTAATCTTCTTAACATAATACTTAAGCCTTCCGCAAAATGACAACCTAAAGGATTGAAAAAGATGAATTAAAAGTCGCCGAGTTGAGAGTCCGTCAAATTACCCGAAATCATAACTGCAGAAATGAATACAGAAAATCCGAGACACAGACGTCAAAGAGAAATATCGAAGACTTACAAATACATAAAACAGATAAGGACATTAAAGTGAATTGATAAAACGAAAGATATATTATGTTGAGAGATTCTTATCTTTTTACCTCAATTCCTCTTTAGAGGAAGCACTCTCGCTCACTGTCGCACCAAGGAATGCAGCAGCAGCAGCAACAAACATATTCCTTGAAGTAATAGCAACACTGAGATTTATGGCGCAGTTGAAGTAACGCTTGAGGAAGATCCCTAGTTCCAAATTGTCTTTCCCACTTTCTTCTTCTTTCCTCTCTCAAATCTGAAACGAACAAAAATATAAAAATAATGAGGATTTGAATTATTATATTTTATACAATTAAAATAGCATTATTTCTAATTTCTCTCTTTGTACTTGGATTCATTTGGGAACTATTAGTACTCGTGGGGACTAATGATATTTAGAGGGAGGTTACACGTTGAATACAGTATTATATAAGGAAGTCTACAATACAGTAGGCTTTTTGCGTACGAAATGGGACTAGTGTCTCAAGTCTCTGGGTATATAAGTCGCAGCGTGTCCGGTCTAAGGTCATTTCACAGTTGACAGTTAAAGCTAGTAGATGTATAAGTGATGGGATTCTTACAATTAGACTTAAGGGGATACTTTCAAATATCTAGGATCAATATTAATAAACGGAAACCATATTCACGAAAAAATTAAATGTCGACTAAAAGCAGGGAATTCCTACTTATTCAATTCAAAATCTATATTTATTTATTATTCAGCTCAAAATCTCTTGTCGTCGCGAATTCTGTTAAGGAATTTGAAGCTTAAAATATATAAAGCGATAATCATGCCTGTCATGCTGTATGGTTGCGAAACATGGTCGCTTACTCTGAGGGAAGAACGTAAATTGAAAGTATTTCAGAACAAGATCCTGACACGAATATTCGGACCGAAGAGGAACGGGAAAGGGGAATGGCGGAAACTTCATAACGAGGAACTACATAATTTATGCGGTTTACCAAACATTGTTAGGGTCATCAAATCTAAGAAGGTAATGTGGACAGGTCATATAGCCAGGCTGGAAGGAAGTAGAAACGCTTTCAAAGTCTTGACTGGAAGATCAATCGGAAAACGACCATTAGGAAGACCTAGGCGTAGATAGGAGGGCAATATTAAAATGGATCTCGCAGAAATAGGAATACAAAACAGAAACTGGATCTAGTTGGCTAAGGATAGAAGTCAGTGCAAAGTTTTTGTGAACGCGGTATTGAACCTTCGGGTTCCATAGGCCATGAAGTTAGTTAGACGTAAGGTATTGCGACGTGAAGATAAGTGAACTTCCCGCAAAACTGCGCTACATTTTACAATTTTATTTCAGTAAAGGCGTAAATATTGCACAGACCTGTTAAGAAATTTGTGCTGTTTACGGGCAAGATAAGATATCAGTCGCCCTCGTTCTGGAAATTTTTATATCCAAGATGCTCCTCACAGTAGGCGTCCAATCACACAAGAAATGGGTGATATTCGGGCAAAAGTCGAGCAAGACCGACATATAAGTAGTCATGGCTTCTCTAATGACCTAAACATTCACAATCAAACTACCGTGTTCACTTGCGTAATAGTAGCACTTTTTGTATCATTTTTTTAAAATGCGAAAATCCAACTGCGACTATTAAACGAGGGAAAATGCCATTTATTATCGCTATGATAAATACAATTTAGAATTTTGATACATACAACATTGTGTCAACAAAAAATGTAGGGTGGAAGAAGTAGGTTGCTTGATCTCTGTTGACAAATGGGTCACGATGTTACGTGTCAGTAAATATGAAAAATTTGCAATTTCGAAGGAAGTCTCGTTTACAAAGAGAAAACTTAAATGATTAGTATATATATATAATTTGAAGTATATATATATAATTTGAAGTATATATATATAATTTGAATATATATAATTTGAAATAAATAAATATAGACAACTAGACTTGTTTACCACAAAAAGTTGCAATCTACTGGACTAGGTATGAATTAGTCGCATTTCAGTTCAACGGATAGCATCAGTGCTATAAGATGGTTTCACCGTGTAACCAAGTAAACATTTGTATACTGGTACATAAAAGATTAACTCATAAAGATTAATGATCATAACTCTTATAGTGATAACACTAATTTGTACAGATTAAAATATCAAAATAACTTACACCAATTGAAGCATGGGTCCGCTTCCAAGCACAAACAAGCCGAAAACGGGGCAACAACTAAGCTAGCTGCACAACTAATCACACACAGAAGTCTACTTCGCCAAGATAAAGGATACGGATACGGCGGCTCCTGTAATAAAAATATGTTCTGTGAATAAATCTATAAACATTTTAGAATTGTATCAATCTTTCAAATATACAAATAATGAATATACAAACAATATATGTATATGTAAGTCACAATTTACCTGCACTGGGTGTTCACTTGAGCTATCATCATGGACTTCCCGCTGCTGTTCTCGCGGTGACCTCTCGGTGACCTCTTGCCGCTGTTTTCTCGGTCTTGGTTCCTGTCGCCGTTCGTGCTATAATAAAACAATAGAAATTTAATGAGAATAGAGAAGCATTATTTATTATTCTTGAAATTTCATATAGAAAACTATATATAATGATAATTCTAAGCTATTTAAGTTTCGGAAAAAAAAATCAGTATCAGTGATGTCATTCAGCTAGTTCGCACTGATTCGCCCGAACTGGTTGTCAAAATCGCCTCTCCACCTCTAGAGCTAATAGAGGAGCACTTATGAAAAAGAAAGAAAAAATTAGTATTGTTCTTGAGAATCTAATATATTTATTTTCCTTTCCTTTGCAGCTTTCAAAGAGATTATTAACACCACATTAAAAAATTTTCAAGTGTTTGTAGATAGTCAAGGTTTTCCTAAAGCAGAAATTCATCAAATCATCAAGGAGGCAAGAAAAATAATTAAAGTTATTGCTGAGAGTTCCGCAAAGTCAGAAGGCATTCAGTTTAATAAACAACGTAACTACAGATAAAAGAAACTCCCTCCTTGCTGAAACTCGTATCTCACCTCTGAGAATAACTTCTTGTAGGAAAGCCTTTAGAAGAATGCGATGCAACGCACTGGTAAAAACGTGGTTACACCAAGGGTATTATACACATGCCAATTGTTGGGTTAAAAAGAAAGTAACATCCGAGTATTCTAAACATCGACTTTAATTCTAGGCTTATCTCAACACCGGCGAGTTTTGCAAACTAAATATTAAAATAAGCATTTGCATGACTTCAATCTAATACTGTTATTAGTATCATTGGAATCAATCAATAAATAAATAATAAATCAGCTTACCTCCTTGATCTCCTCCACGAAAACTTCTTTGACCATCGTCTCACGCTCCATCTGCGAGGTCCCAGGAGGAGAGATGGGATGACTTCGTTCCTCAGTTGGTGGTGGAGTGGTCCGTCTTCGTGTTGCTTCCTTCTACGAAATATAAATCAAGTTATTTTAGTTCCAGTTCAAATCTGTTTCATCAATGACTCATCTTACTTGTAACAATACCCCTGTACTTTTATTTTCTATGTAATATCTCTAGTTGCATATAAATAGCATTAACAGCTGGGAATTTAGTAGTGCATGCGTAAACAGTGTTGTGTCAACAATAAGTACAATCTACTTCAAGTGAATTTTGCCACATGTGTCGTGTGTTTTCTTGCAACATATTAAAAACAATCATTTATTATTGGTAAAGAACGAAACACTTCTTAGCGCCACAAAAGTTAGTATCTTCCTTTTTTTCGATTTTCCCAAAAATTAAGCATAAGAATTAAGCTTAAAGCATATTATTTCGTTCATTTCCAAGGGATCTATCGATTTATGTATGTCTTATCCATCGGCGCACATCTGTCTTCAACATTGGGAGGCGGGCAATTTGAGGCTTATTCTGGAAAGGTAGGGTGGGGGACATTAGACTCATATTACCGTAGATGAATTTGATTTCCGAGGTGAACCTGTTGTATATTATACAGCAAGGGACATCAATTTAATCTCTCTTTCCTTTGTAGCTGTCGGACACAAATAATATCACATTTCTCCTCCCCCCAAAAAAACATTTCAAATCGGATTATTGGGGGGACATTCCCCCAGCTCCAAGATTGAGGGGATTTGCGCCAATTGTCTTACTTTTTGACAATATTTTAGTTAAATAAAAATAAAAAATTAAGAGTTCATGATAATTTTGGGCTATATCTCATTAACAATCTATGTCTTAATGAAAAGCTTAATGAAGGATTATTTTAACGTTTTATCTCAATAAGTTCTCGTACTGGATAAATTATTTAAGTTTATAAATTAATTATTTTTTCCCTTCCATTTTCTCAAAAACTACGCATGACCTTTTACAGTCGCACATATCATTTTGTTCTATCGATTGGTGTATTTCTCATCTGTGAACTTTTTTTTTTTTTCATTAAACGCTACGAGTATTCTAGAATTGGGTTAAGGTACGTTTCATTAGTGGATTTCGCTTTATTTCTGTAATAAAAGATCGAAACTATAAGTATGGGTGACAATTTCACTTCTTCCTCTTCAGAGAGGTAGCAGCGAAGGAAAAAAAAAAACTGAGTTAAACTATATCCTAACCAACTATTAAATTAAACTCCGGAATGCGTCTAAATACCAGTTGTCAATACCGAAATTTTCAATGGGAACCTTTATCTTCTTCAGAAGGTTATTTATTTACAAAAACACATTGCTCGTTTCAATCACATTTTATGTTTCCATCACATAATTAAAAAAAGTATTTCAGGTATGGTTAAGCTTACATCTAACATTGGATAGCTTGTAGCAAATATGGTAATTTATAATACATTAATGTTTTTGTTTCAATTAACTATTGGGGTTTCATCTGTGTTGTGAGAATTTTTTTCTTTTTTCCTGTGGAGTTATGCTTCCTGGTAATATGGTGAAAAATAAAAATAAAATCAATTAGCTCAGTAAATAGTTTGTATTAACTAATAAAGCTCAGCTGATAATATCATTTTCCCTGATCGCTCGAAATAATATAAATATGATTTGCTTCAAACTTTTCAATCTACAAAGAATATTTGGGTCGTGGTTCTCTTGATGCAATGATCCATTATACACTGAAGAAGATGGTGACTTGCATTGAATTTTTCAGCATTAACGAATAGTTAGACGCATTCCTGAATTTAAATTAAGAATTGTGAGCGCCAGTTTAGTTTCTTCAGAAGTTATATCTTAATATCTTCATACCCACAATTTATACCTTTTGTCAGAATTTTTACACTTAGCGTTAGTACAAATAGAAAAAAAAAAAATTTATAAACTTCATAAATATAAATAAAATAAGAAACTACTGATTAAAAATTAATTTCTATTTTGTTGTCTTACCGTTCCGCTTTGTCTCCGCCGGAAGATTAAGCTTCTTATCCTTTTGAACCTAGATAAACTAAGATAAAAAAGAAATTAGAATTCGGGTGAACATAAATTCAATTTAGTGCACTAACAAATAATAAAATAAATTTATTTATTGTAAATAATTTCAATTAAGTTTTTGAGTCTTATTACATCATTAATATAATTCTCAGGCCTCTAACAAGCTGGGCCTGAGAAATACTACGGTCGCTAAAAGTGCATAACCCACAATCATTTTCAGAATAATATATATGAATAAATAAGACTTTGAAGTATTACCTGGCAGGGTTGGCTGGTTTAAACCAAGGTGGTTTAAACCATGGTTTAAACCAAAAAACAAAAAAATATTCGTAAAAGTGTAAGTGTTTGTAAAATCTTGATAAACACACATTTGTGGGTTATCACGTTTCACTCCCGTATATTATTCGTATTATATTCAGACCTAAATTCCCCATTCATTACTCAAAAAGATTATACTACAAAAGCAACTTTTTTTTTTTATAAGTTTATAAATGTTTATTTTGTGATTTTTTGTAGTTTTTATTATTGTTATGTAATTGCAATCGAAGAAAAATTCTAAATATTGTTGCGTTTCAATGTTTACTATTGATAAAATACATCGAAAATGCCGTACTTTTTGTGTGTGTGGGGGGGGGTCATACAGACCCCACGAGAGGCATTTAGTGAAATAAGTATCTTTGGTATCTATTTATGTATAAATGAGTCTGAGCCAAAGTGGACTCAAATAATTCGTATCTTTATTCACTTTTCTTATTGATATGCAGATTAAGTCGGTGTATTTCTTTAATTTGGACCAATAAAAGTCGTTGTTAACTAACTTGAACTAAATTAGTTCTTCTGTACTCCGTAGTACTTTGAAATTGTTCATATGTAATTCTGTGTAATGGTTTCACTTGTGCAATGTTTATCTTTTTGTCCTTCTGAAATGACTCTTGACAGGTATATTAAGAAGCATGTAAAGATCAGTACAACGCATCTTTTTATCAGGATTCCTTCGTGAGTGAGTCGGCAGACATATCGCATTTGTGGCCAATTAGTCCTGGTTCCGAGTTCAAATGGAGGACAATTTCTCTCGGATGTAACTCGAGAAGCGGTTTTTATTCCGCTTTAAGCTTATGTGACCCCTTCCAGCATAACCCGGTTGTTGCATAATAACATCAAGGCGAAACAAACTTATTTCTGTCCATATATGATATGAATATATAGAGCAAATTATTTAAACCATAAAAACCTGGTTTAAACCAAAATAAACCGTTTTTTTTTTTTTTTAAATAAAAACCATGGTTTTTGCCAACCCTGTTACCTGGAACGGGGAGGTGGTCGAACAACTGGGCCATACACACGCTTAGGCCTCTCTTCATCACTAGCTTCTTCCTCTCTGTGGCTGCCAATCTCTTCGTGATCATTAGAGTGTGATCCTTCCTCTTCTTCCACTTGCACTTCAACCTCAGCTTCACCTGGTTGAACCTCTACTTCTGGAAGTGCAATTACTGGGGTTCCCCACCTCTGGAACTGAAGGAATCGCCACAAGCAATATAGACTTCTAAAGAAGTTAGTCATAGGAGAGTCTTCTCGAGGAATGCCACTGACATCGTAATCGGGCAAGTCCACGATTTGCCATGGCATTCCAATTCGAATCCTCTCACAACTTATGATGTAAGATAAGGACACTCCAAGGACCGAAGTCTCTGGTCACATAAAACAGAGGTAAGTCACATAAAATGGACAACCATCAACAATACATTACTTTAAACACATTAGCAATTCTTGAGAAACCTAGTTGGAGCGCAATTATGAGTAGTCGCCTCAGCCCATGAGCTGTTACCAGCCTGATAGCTTGAGCATGGTTTGGGCATCGGCTTCCGATGTGATTTTTTCGGAGATTGGAACCTCGTAATTCAAGTGACTCCCCAAATGTCTCACGATGCTATATCAAAACCGAAAAACATGTACTTCCACCATAAATAGTAAATTTTAATTTTTCCGTAATATCTTGCTCAAGATGGGGGTTAAACCTCGAACTTTTCCCTTCATATATATATAAATATATATAGAGTGTTTCAATAAACAACACTTACAACGTTTGGGAGGTGATTCCCGAGACTAAAACAAAGAAAATTCATATGGACCTATGGAGAAAAGTCTTAGTTTTACAGCTAAAGCTGCCCAAAAGTATGGAAAAGCTACATTGCAACACTCATTATTTCGAACACGAGAGACCGTGGAGTGGTGGTTCATACCAGTGTAAAGGAAGTCATGCATATGCCATCCAAAAATACATTATTTCAGTAATGTACAATGTGTGCGCACGGGATTCCCTCATGGCCTAAATTCCAGACATGCTACCACCAGAATTTTTAGATATACTGTGACTTAAAAGGTGAATCTACGTAGACAAAAGATAAGCTTTGACAACAGTAAATACGGAATGCGTAAGCGGGACATCTGACGTATTAGGGAACGCCAGCTCTATGGTTACTCGTGTTGAGATTAACGTACGCTGGGATGTGATATGCCACAGTATATTTCACGTATTTTAATACGTAAAAGCGTCAAATGATATACTGTATCACTTTACGAACGTTGATGGTGGTGTTTTGCGCACCCTATATACAGGTTATTTCAAAACAACACCGACAATGTTTGGGAGGTGATTCCTGACACGAAGATAAGACAAAAAGTATATATCAACCTGGGTGCACAAATGCTTTCTTTCGGAGTTATAAGCTGCCGAAAACGTGAAAAAATGAACTTCAAAGGTCCATAGCTCTATCGGGTCAAGACTTTATTTAGAAACTAGTATGTGCTCTACCCAAATATCCAAGTTTCAGAATCGTGCGGTACTTCTGCAACAATTTTTATAGGGGTAGTTGGTGAGTACTTCAAATTATATGCCGGTAGCTAAACTCCCTCTATGAAAATAGTTGCGTGAGTATCTTTGGATTCTGAAACATGTATTTTTGAATAGCGCACATATTAGTTCCTAAGTGAAGTCTTGATCCGACTACAGTAGGTCCAATAGTTTTGGAGCTATGGATCTTTAAAGTTCATTCTTTTCACGTTTTCGGCAACTTATAACTCCAAAAGGAAGCATTTGTTCATCCAGATTGGTCTATACTTTTTCTTATTTTGGTGTCAGGAATCACCTCCCAAACGTTGTCGGTGTTGTTTTGAAACATCCTGTGTATAGAAATCAAGCTAGTCCTGAAAGTATATGAAATAAATTCCTTGAAGCCCCCTTCTCCCCTTTGATTTTATTCTGCGTATACCACTGGAAAAATATATTTAACAACTATACAGAATATAATAAATAAAATGTTTAAATAAGAATTAAATATTCATATTAAATACAGTGAACCCTTGGGTCCTGAATTTAATCCGTTTCGTAAGCTGTTTAAGAACTAAAATTATTTTTGCCATTTAAATTAATGTAAATATACACAATTGATCTGTTCAGGCCACAGAAACGTGTTTTTGTTTTTATCTTTTTAAGTGTTTTTTTGTGATGAAGGATATAAATGAAAATATTCTTAGTTATCCTAAATTAGATATAATGAAGGCTAATATAATACAAACAAGTACAAATAAATTTTTGAACACAACACCCTGACAAATAATGTTTATGACAAATGCTTGAAAATACTGATAGCGTGGATACAAGTGTGTTTTTGTGTGTACGTTCATAGCCCCAAATATCATTCGTGAACCGATATGTGGACGAATAGAGGGAGTCGTGAACTGTGGTCCACTGTATTAAATAAACGAAATATTATTAAACAAACAAGTTTCGTGTGAAACTACGGTAGACTTCCAAATTATACAAATTTAATACTTAAACTTGAAGTAGTAAATCTATAACAACAGGTTGCAATAGAGGAATAAGATGAAAGATAAGACCTGTTCCTCGGACGCTGAATCCATATCAAAAAGCCATTATTTGCTATCTCTTACTGTTTTTGTTCTATGGAGAGTCGTATTAAAACCGGAAGTACTTGTAAATTTCAACCACTCTCGGTTTTCGTAGTGTGTTGTTAGTAGTGATGGTATATCCCCTTGAGACAATGAATCGATTACAAAAAACAACGTTTGTCGCTATCTATTATTGTTTTGCTTCTATGGTGATCAGCGTTGAAACCGGAAATAGTTGATTTTTTCCACTTCCGATTTGAATAGAGAATTAACAGAGGTGATGGTACCTATTCTTGCACGCTGAAGCGATTGCAAAAAAACATCTTTTTATCTTTTATTGTTTTTGCTCTATTGAAGTCAGTATTAAGACCGGAAGTACTAGTAATTTCAACCACTTGTGGTTTTGGTAGAGTGTTGTAAGTTGTGACGGTATGTTCTCTTAAGACGATGATCGATTACAGAAAACCGCTTGTTGCTGTCTATTAACGTTTTTGATCTATAGCAACCAACGTTGAAACAGGAAATGGTTAATTTGAACCTCTTCCGGGTTGAACAAATAGTTAAGGGAGGAGACAGAACGTATTCTTGGGACGCTGAAATGATTGGGAAAAACTGCTTCTTGATATCTCTTACTGTTTTTGTTCTGATATCTTTCGACAGACGGACGGAAAGAACTGTTGTATAAGACTCCGACATTTATGCACAGCATAGTATGGAAGTCTGATAATTCGTTCATATAGAGCTACCTTTATTTTCGTAAATATTAAGATAAAAATTACAAGGTACTAAAGTAGTAGAAACTGATGCAGACATACCTCAGAAACAGTACTCCAGCTACTGGTACTACTACTAGAGTACCGTCTGTCTCCAGTGATACCTTCCTCAAGGTCTTCTGTCAAATCCGGTTTTTGTTTTCTATCGTCATATCCAGGTAATCAATTGAGTAGAAACTCTCCGTTGAATCTGAACTATTCTCCTAAAATAATAATAATAATGTAGAAAATTAATAATAATGTAAATATATATATATCTATATATTTAAAATTCTACAGTGTTAACGTCTACTCAAAGTGTATACTCATTTTTTTTAAGTTAATCTGTATTTATTTAAGATTTAAGTACGAGGTATCCCTATAAACTTTAACAAATACAGCTGCCTCCGTTTAAAAAATCACCATAGTATAACAACACTGGAAACACCTTTGTCTAAGCTTCCTGTTAGTGTCTGTTTTAAGCTGGTTTGATGCAGTCTGTATCTGGATAAGCCTTCGACAAATGTATGTAGTGTGAAGTCATCGTACGAAACACGTGTAACGAAATAGAGCAATATTCTAACACTACGCTTTGTTACAAATTGGATAAATCTTTTATCTAAACGTTGCAGATATGGATGCAAAAGTGTTGAGGACGATACAAGGTCACAACTCCATTGAACGTAAAGGAATGAGGCAAATATGGAAAAATATCGTTGAAATTTGATAAACAAATAATTCTACAGCAATTGTCAACCATGTTCGAGATAAACAAAGAAAAGTTTTGGTTAATTTTAAGCAAGGACCTGAAAATGAGGAAGGTGTGAGTTTGTTTTGCAAATGTCTCTGATTTTTTAACAGAACAGTAAAAAAAAAAAAAAAAAGCCAATAAGAAAGAATAATATGAGGATTCGGTGGCTACTGCAATACAGGACATCTTCTTTCTAAAGTACATTGTGGTGGGCGATCAAACCTGACGTTCAAGACTTTCGTACAACGACATCACACTATGTGCATTTGTCGGACGTTTACTCAAATACAAATTGCATAAAACTGGTTTAAACAGGCACAAAAAAAAATCTTAGACAAAAGTATTTCCAGTGTTATCATTTTACTTTTTTTTTTAGGTTCAATTGAGTTGATTTTGAGTTTAACGATCCTTCCAGCAGCGAGGTTATATGAGACGGGACCTACTGATTAACGTGGAATCCGAACCACATGAGCTTCCGGCGGAAATCGAACTCGGGTCTCTCTTGCTTAAGTTCGAGTACCTTTATAGGCGCATCTCGTAATATTAAACCTTAGCCGTACCAATCACTTACATCCCTAATAAAGAACTTGGATATTTTACAAATGCGAGTAACTTAAAATAAATTTAAAAAACCTGACAATGAAACTTATCATATAATTACCTCTGTATAAACATCTATAAATTTTATTTTGTTTGTGGGGCCGCGGTGGCTCAGTGGTAGAGCGTTCATTTCTGGTGCTTGGGGTCCCGGGTTTGATCCCAGCTACCGTGTGGGTGAGTTTCATCCGGGTTCTCCCATTTCCTCTCACTTTCTTCATTCCACCATTTTTATTCGTTTCTCATCATCACCGTCTCCTTTAGCCTAATCGGCATACCGTGAGACGTAAAACTCAAATATTTCATTTCATTTTTTTTTATTTTATTAATATTTTTACAATTATAAATAAATAAAAATATATATTAATTAATCTTTAAGGTGACATAGAAGAAAGAAATACAAGTGGCAACATTGAAGAAATTTAACAATTTTGTTTTAAGTGCCTATGTTCAAATATATCAGAGAAAGAATTCATCTATATTTCTGCAGATACTCGTACACGAATTTTTAAATATTTGAATAGTAAATTAATATTCTAGAGCTCAGTGATAGAACGCTCACCTCTGGTGAGACGAGACCCTGATTTGATCACAGACTGTGTGAATTTATGGTGGACAGCATCGTGTCCGTAGAGTTTCATGATGTTCTTCCGCATTTTCATTCCACCAGTATTTTCATATTCATTTAGTTTCACTAATGATCCGTTTCCTTTAGCCTAAAGGGCATAATCATGGGACGTAAATTTAATTTAATTTTCTATAATAATAATAATAATAATAATAATAATAATAATAATAATAATAATAATAATAATAATAATAATAATAATAATCCATTCTAAATTGAATAAGCAAAGACATGTATTTTTTAATAATTGGTTCATATGAAAGAAATCATTCCTAAATATTAAACCAAATTTAATTTATTTTCGTATCAAAATTTACAAGCTACCAAGGCAATAGAAACGTTGTGATAGGCAACAAAATCTTACAGAAAGAGTATCCAAATTAATGGAGTCATGAATTAAGTTACGGGTATATGTATAATACGGATATCAGGGAAATTTTAGGTCTTCAGATTAACAATCGAGTTACACAGGCAAGCTGAGTTGAGTTGATTTTGAGTTTAACGTCCCTTTCAGCAGCGAGGCTATATGAGACGGGACCTACTGATTAACGTGGAATCCGAACCACATGAGCTCCCGCCGGGAACCGAACAAGGGTCTCCCACGCCAAAGGCGCGTACGCTAACCGCTTAGCCACGAAGGAGCTCAAGCAGACAAGTTGAATAGTATGTATCATTTATTAAAAATAATAAAAAATGTATCACGAAAATCTACTTGACGATTCTAATTGATGTTTTAATTCTTAATATGCTATTAATTTATTTAAAGAATATCACAATAGTTAAGTTCATATATGTTTAACTATTGTAATAATCGTCACACAAACACACACACACACACAAATGACCATATAAAGCAATTCTAAAGAAAGTTAAAATATCGCTTTCTACATTTCACCTTATTACTGTCATTAAATCACATACATTTATTTTTTATGATGAGAAACATGAGGTTATTATCCAGACAAGAAGACTAATTTCTAATGCAACAATATCATACAATGTTGAACAATTCAAGTATACTGACCTCGTGTTCACTGGTTCTGCGACAACTTACAGTAGCAAGCTGGAGATCCAGAACAGAGGAACTGATCTCAATCCTCGCTCTTCTTATCGTTTCCATGAGACGTTCCTCTTCTGTGGCCAATCTCTACTCCAAGTCCATTCCTCGGTTGACGAATTCGTCGATCTGAAAAAAGAAATAAATACACAATGTAAAGCTTTTTGTTTATAAAGTATAATATGGGGTGTCAGCTCGTAAACTATTCAAGATAGAGATATGCGGTTTTCTGCAATATATTCTATAAAAGTAACCAAGAAAGTTCTGTTGCTTTTCATGGAGGTCTGTGTTCCATGGCCCTCACACCGTGAGTTGAATGTCAATGGAGATAAGGAGAAGGTCAGTTGTTGGTGTGGGTATATACAACATAATACCTGGTTGTGGCTGTTCAGTACACCGTGAACTTGCGTAGGAACAGAGTGAACATGGAACCTCCACATTGCGTCATAAGGACGTGTATGCTGTACGAGTTTAAACTGGGGTCAAACGCCGCTGCAGCGGGGCGGAAGATATGCCAGGCCTTTGGTAAGGGTGTCGTGTTTACGCTGACAGTGCAGCGGTGGTTTAACAAGTTTAAGGACGGTGATGAAACACTCGAAGACGCACCACGTGCCAGAAGACCAACACATGTACAAAATTAAGATCTTTAGGCAGCAATTGAGGCGAAAAATGGTCAGACATGTGAGGAACTGGGACTACAAATCAGTGTGAGTGGAGAAATCATTCGGCAGCACCTCCTTCACTACACGGTGGCACTACAAGGTGGGTCCATGGGTCCCATATGATTTGACTCCAGGCCAGACAGCAACTCGAGTAGACACTTGTGTTTCTTTGCTGTCTCGTCTGAGAAAGAAAAATTTCTGGACAGGGTATTGATATGTGATGAGAAGTGGGTCTTGTACAAAGCTCCACGGCGCCGTCATTATTGGTTAGTATCCCATGAACCGGTTCCAAACCAGCCGAAACCAGCACTGCACCAGAAATAGGTCTTCCTGTGTGTTTATTGGACTGCTTGCGGCATCGTGCATCGGGAACTGCTACCAGCTGGTCAGAGATCAATGTAACTGTGTACTGTTAGCAGTTGAGCCCCGTTCAAGAAAAACCAAACTCTGGAGCCAACACTTCTGAATCGCAAACGGGTCCTCTTGTTACTGGACAACGCTAAGCCTCACGTGGCTAGGATGACCCGGGACACCATTCTACGCCTTGGATGGGAAACACTATTGCATCTGCCATACTCCTCGAACATTGCACCGTCCGATTATCACCTGTTCCATTCCTTGGACAATCACCTTAGAATCACCTCAGAGGACGCCAGTTCAAATCCCTAGTAGAGATGCAAAATGCACTTGATACCTTCTTCGCTTCACGGCCTACCAAATTCTACCCCGATGGTATCCATGGCCTTCCAGATAGCTAGCAGAAGGTCGTCGATGCTGATGGGGACTATTTTTGATCTTGCAGGTACGTCTTAGGTAACATATCGATGTTCGAAAGTGGTGAGTGAAAAAGCGACAGAACTTCCTAGGTTACCTTTATACACCTCTCAAAATTTTATTGTCAATTACACTACTTCTACATGTGCTAATCTAGTTTCCCTCAGGATATCGAGACGATATTCAAGCTCTATTCATATGCGCTACAACATAGCAGCATCAACAAGTCAGTTAAGTTTTCGAGAACCGCAACAATCTGTGTACGAAATGCGGCAAGATCTGGAACAGGGGTTTCGTAGGCACTAACCTTGACCACCAGAATCCGTCTCTCAGGGAAACGTCATTTCAAAAGGTTCCTAACATCTCGAGACCAATAAGGAAGTACTCCATCGTTTTGGAAGGTTATGTTTGGCCTTCAGTTCCAACATCTGAGAGAGTGGGTGCTCATGAAACATGTCGCAGTAAGCTGCCCCAGTAACCGTGTTCTCAGCAAAGAAAAAATGGACCGATTACTCTACCATACATAAGAGCACACCAAACGTTAAATTTTGGGCTAACACGAACATGTTCAGGAATGACGTACTAATGTTCAGAGCCTCATATCCGAACGACCAGAGCTAACATGTAACTCGAAAATTGAAAACATGGGCAAACGGCACGTAATATTGGTATACATCTCGTATTGTAAAAGGGAAGACAGATGTATGGTTTATCCCTATAAATGAATGATTTAATTATTGTCAGAGAAAATTGAACATGGAACGGGAGAAATGATTGCCAGAGTTCAGAAAGAGGTTCCATGAAACCACAATCAGTCAATAGATGACGTGACAAACATGCTTGGATTCTCATAAGGATTAGTTGACGCTATCTATATATATAATCGGTATACGCGATACGGAATTATACGTGAACATTCACACGGTACTAACACTATCAGCTCTGAAGGTGTTGACCAGTCCAACTCCAAAGACTCATTAGATGATGAAAAGATTTATATGAAATCTGTGAGAAAGTATATTCTTTAAAACTAAAAAAGAATAATCAAAATCAGTACATCTGTGCTTAAGTTATGCATGAGCATGCACACAGTGAAGTCGATTAATTACGATATTAACACTATCCGTTGAGAAGTTTCATGGTTTAGCTCCGATGATTATCATCAAATCCTAATAAAAATTGATATAAAATAACCATGAGAACATACTTTTTTAACCAAAAAGTAAATCAATAAAATAGGTGCATCTATGTCGAATTTATGCGTGATCATACACACAATTATGGTACGAAAACTATCAGCCATTGAAAAGCTTCATGGTCTAGCTCCGAAGACTACGGTTAGATCCTCATGAAATGTATGTGGAACACCCGGGAAAGAATACTCTTTCAAACAAACAGACAAAAACATTAGTCAGTGCATATGTGTCGAATAATTATGCTTGATTATGCGCACAACACATATATATATAAACACGTTGAATGAGAACATCACTTTATTTTGAAGTTGGCTATAAGGACATATGTATCTCAGCTCAGAAGATCAGAGACGCCACACTTGGTCTACATTAAGGCATTCAAGATGCTGTAGTTCAACTGATTTCAAAGTTAAGAACTTAACCACAAATCATGACACAACATACCTTGATATAACTTGATGCATCTGTGACTTATAATTCAATATTGTTATGTTGCATGATCTCTAATTCCCAAATAATCTTATTACTTCAAAGTTACCTTCATTACTGAGAATGACTACTTGGTTTCCCTGACATTTAAGAACTTTTCAATAATTTGTTTCACATTAAAGAACTTCTCAATAATTTTCCTGATTTTCCCAATCAAAAATCAAATTCCCTGACATTCCCTGGTTTTCAGGGTCAGTGGGAACCCTGTTATATATAGAAAGATTACTTCCATTACCTCTGTCGTGCGGGCATCCAACATCATTTTTTTAAAGTTACGAAGTATTGCTTAATTTGTTAGGCTTTGTTAAATTTATCAAAGACGTAATCCCTTCCTACACCAACCCTAGGAAGTGCTAGTAGTGTGTTACCCCCACAGTAATTTTTTCAAGTTGTAAGGCATATGTGTAGATATATTTGTACATGACAGTTTTTTCAATTTTTTTTCTGATACTATTCTGTAAATAAGCTGACGAAAATTAATTATACTGCGAATCAGCTAAGTCATTAAATGGATTCTAACCTGGCCTTGGACATTTCTTCTGCCTTCTTCTGGTTCTTGTAAAGCATCCTGGAGTCTTCTTCCTTCCGCTAGCAATGTGCGGATAGACTCCTTTATATGTCTGCGAGTAGACGCAAGAATCCTTATATACTCATACATTGTCCTATCTGTAAAGAAAGGTGATAACACGTTAGTTAGGAAAATTTTGTTCATTCTCGAACAACTTAGGAACGCAAATTAGATTTATATTTTGCGCGAGTAAAAGCCATGCAATCCAATGGATCGTGTTAATTAAAAAAAAACTATCGGAATCTTATTTGCGCTCCTATGCTGAGTCTTATTTCTAGAGAAGTCTACCAGTATCTACAACATCCGTTAATAACTTTTTTGATTTTGCGTTATACCTTTGTTATAGCAGTCACTTTTTGTACAATACAACTGCTTGACTGATGTCTCAAATGTTAATTTCATGTTGGTTTCATGACTCACCTTAAAGGTACAGCAATATACTTTAACGTTTCAAAAAATATCTGCTATTTGACTGTCCTTTTCGTTCTAAGAAATATTTACGAATAATTTAGTTTTGTTTTGAGATTATATACATTGTTTATTATTATTATTAATTATTATTATTTAAATATAAAATAAAGGTATACTATTCCAGAAATAAATGAAAAATAAAATAAAATAAAATAAATAAATAAATACATAAATAAAGATAACCTGTCTTTACTTCTCTTTTAGAAATAACAGATTAAAATGTTACAATGAAGTTAATTGAAATGATGAATTGAATTATAAAACTCTTTAAACTTACTATTTAAATTTTTATGGATACTAGCAAATTGGAGGGCATAATTTTATAGTTGGGGTGTGTGTATTAGAAGTGTTGCCACCAATATATATATGTATGTGTCTGTCTGTCTTTATGTATTTCATAGTTTTTTTCTTCTTCTTCTTTTCCTCGTGGAATACCGGAGGCCATCCGGCCATATAGGCTGGTCTCTAAACTAAGTTTTTTGTATAGGCCTGGATAATAGGTCTCTGGAGTTCCGGAGAATTTCCGGCCTAAGAATATAGATATACTATTTCTGTGTGAAGTGTGTGTGTCCAGTATGTCTGTATTGTTATTTGTACTTGTATAAATAAAATAAATAATAGCTGAATTGTTAACAGTTTCTGTAGGATAACCTTTTATTTATTTAGCAATTGTTATTAGTTGATAATCGATTACGTTTTATTCATTTAGCAACTGTTATTATAATTAGATCAACTTGATCAGTAACGGAATGTTTACTACATCTACTTTCTTCATCATTTTGGTTTGTTGGGCTACATCCATAATCAACTATTTACTACTCACAATCTACGTTCGTATCTAATGGATGTATGCCCTCTAGAACCTGCATTATCTACAGTACCATGAACCACTTTACTTGTCAATTTATTTTAATGCAGGCTTTGCAACGTTATCTACTTCACTCACAATGTACAACGAATTCAAGTCAAGAAACAATGTCAGAAAACTGTCTTTATATTAGTTGTTTGTTCCGAAGCTATATGTTTCATTTTAGTTGTAAGGCTATATATAGTTTAAGTAGGATCCGAACCACATGCATTAGTACACAGGAAAACGAAGTTAGGTCTTCCAACTAAAACCGAAAACGCTAATTATTTCGTCAAGAAGCACTTTTAATGGACTGCGGTTGCACACTGGTAGACTTATTGGTATGGTGGACAAACATCGTGTCATGGACTTTCTAGGAGTTCTCCCGTTTCCTCTTACTTTCTTCATTCCACCATCTCGTCCATTATTATCATCATCGTCTAACTTAGTCTTGGAAATAATCCTGGGACATTAAATTACAAAAAAAAAAAAAAAAAAAGTAACGAAGTACCTCTAGTATCCTTCCTCAAAAATTACATTAGAATATATTTCCAGTAGAAGTTACATAAAATACTACTGTTTTCATATTGGAAACATAATTCTTTGTTTGTAATTTTGTTTCCAAAGGGGAAAAGTGCACCTAAAAAATCTTCAGAGTGAAAACAATTTGCAAGTACATTAAAAAGAAGTTTTGGTAACTTTTAGAGTTGTACATGTAAAATGCATAAATCGGCTTTTGACAAATTTAATGCATTTATTTTATTTATTTAATTATGTATTTTGGAAATTAAGTTTTAAGAGCGAACATTAACCCAAGAAAGAGGGATAAAATATTCGTGGCTAAGCGGTTAGCGTAGGCGCTTTTGGCGTGAGACCCGGGTTCGATTCCCGGCGGGAGCTCATGTGGTTGGGATTCCACGTTAATCAGTAGGTCCACGTCTCATATACCCTCGCTGCTGAATGGGACGTTACTCAAAATCGACTCAACTCAACCAAAAACTATCTATATTTCGACAGTAGTTTTTAAAAATTTTATATTTATTACAATTATATTTATTATTTATTATATTTATTATTTCATTATTATATTTAATATTTATTATTAAATTTATTATTTTATACTATTTTATAAAAACAAGAAGTTTGACTTGAATTAACTGCACATGTAAGTCTACTGAATTCTAACTACGCTACTTGGCCAAAATGAAATATGTGGAAAGTCTGGAGTACATACAGCAGATGGCACAGTGCTAAGATGGACCAGCACTTCAGGACTTAAGATTCGGATGGAAATCTGAGAACTGGAACAGCTTATTTCACTGAAAGCATTGATGGTTTGATTCAAATATCAGCGTGGACTTGTACAGAGACATTGGCTATCGAAGGCGATGAACTGGAACAGAGGCAGTAGTTTTCGACGTTTGTGATAAATACCCCCCTCCCAGCTTTCGACGATCTTAAAATGTAGCACCCTTCCGAACTTTCGACGATCGCGACAATTACCCCCCTCCCATCGTTATATTTCGTTTAGATAATTAATTAGAATTAAACTTAGTAATTAGAATTAAGCATAGTAACTTATCATATTTTAAAAATAGTAAACAACGAAATGCAATATAAAAATCAGACTATAAATAAAAACATTATACAAAATTTAAAATATCTAAAAATAACATTATGTAATAAACAATATGTAAATTGTAAAATATGAAAAAAGTATTAGCAAAATTATTATAAAGAATAAGTAGTCAAAAAATATATAATACAGAAATGATTAAAACATCATTCCAAACACAGGTAAATACACACAAAAAGTAATCACAAACATATAAATAAATGAATAAAAATTATATATAAGATGAAAAAGTAAATATCATAACAGTATCATAAAGAAATATCAAAATTGGAAACACATATAATTCTTTTAAAAAAAGCTGCTAAGAAACATGGAGATTTCATGACTATAAAACACAATCATCGACGAAAGAAAATAACATGTTTCATAGGAAAATTGTATACACATACAAATATTTTAAAACACACAAAGAGAGTAATACGTACGTACATAAAATATAAAATTTGAAAATATATCTGAAAAAAAAAGATTGTAAAAAAAAAGAAATATTGTAAAACAAAAATTGTATACAAAATTCAAAATTCAAAAGAATAATAGTTAAGAATATGGTTTAAAATTTAAAAAAAAAACGTAAAATCATGAATATACAAGTGTATAGGAATAGTATAATCAAAATATATTAAAAATTTAATTATAAAAATGTTATAAAATAGGTAAAAGGTACCAAAATAATGGCAATAAACATAAAAGAGATTGAAATGTAAATATATATACATGTAAAAGAAATAAAAACTAAAACAATAACTGAAAAGAAACTGAGAAAGGTATGTATCATACATGAAAATACACAACTTGAGAGAAATAAGTTATAATAAGAAGATTCAAGGGTATATCACTACAAAAATTAAATTTAGAAACAAATAAGAAATCATCAGTTTTTCAAATTATTACTAAGGAACCCGTATTGAAATGGAACCTTACTCCAATAAGACAGAGTACAAAGTTTTAGTAAAGTGAGTTATCTGAAACGCTGAAAAGAAACCTCTCCTGAACAGTGAACCACTTTGAATAAATATTCATAATAAATACAGTTATGCATATTTGTAACTTAAATTTAACGTGGTGTTTTAGTGATTACAGAATATAAAAATAAGATAGAAATATAATGCAAATACAATAACAAGAAATGGAAATAAAGAAAAAATACTGTAAATGATTTAACGTAGAAAAATGGACAGTACGAAAAATTTCTAAATTTGGATACCAACATATCGAAGCCTAACTAAAAGAGTAACAGACAGAAAAAGAAGAACAATATTACCAGACAACATTACAATGAATTTGGAAATGAAATATATACATAATCCGTTAATAATAGGCACTAAAGAAATCACACTTCATAAATACTTATTAAAGTAAGTGTATACAGAAAATTAAAGCAACAACTGGAAAGAGACAAAAAATAACTCAATTATGTTCATAACAAAAGCAATATAAGTCTAATATACTTCCTTACTCGTAGTATCTATGAATATTAAAAAGGTAGATATTCATACCATGTTCTAAGTATTCATAGGCATGAAGTGACCGGAGGACATTATTCATATAATGCCCTTCAATGGGGTCAGAATTTATTGTTTATACAATGTAAACAGAAATGATGTTTACATTATGCATAGTTATCAAAAAAGAAAATAGTATCTTACATACAGGCTGTATGTAAACTATTATATTTTCTTCTGTTTTACACTAGAAAACACAGAACTCAAATTATAGGCGTGGTCATGGAATCAAGAGGAAGAAAGAGCCAAATTGTATTGTACACAATGAAATAAGACATAAAAATCATATAATATATAAAAACAATATAAAAATTATCTATAAGTCACGTTATGTAATAAATAATACAGAAATTTTAAAATATCTACCTAAAAGCATTTAAAAAGTATTTTTCTTTTTAAAGATTTTATTACTTCTAGATTATTTCATTGCCAACCTATTTTTATTGGACACTACAGCTCGAAGATGAACCCCATTTTCATATTCTTAACTTTGTACCAAAGGAAGATGTTTTTCCGTCATATCACGATATCGTGTCGTATCTAACTTTCCTTCAGTCATTTTATAATTCTTCCTACTATCTTTAGAAGCAGTAACAGATATAAAAGAATCGGTCAAATGAAAGAAGAGTTTCTTAGAAACACATCACAATTAGGATATGGAAAAGCTGAATAAAATAAGATATCAACGATAACTTATAGGAATTCACTTGGGCAGGTGTACCTCACGTTACATAGACAGAAAGCCCTAACCGCAATAGAGGAGACGCCAGTTATGTTGCTATTCAATGGAGAACTGGCAGCGGTCTTGGAACTTATGAAGGTGCCACAATATTCTAAAATGGCAAACATAATGCTGCAATACGACATACAACACTGATCAACTCTCATCTAAGACTGGTTATTCTGTATGAAAAGACAGTGTCACAGAAAACTGTTTCAAGTAAGTCATGAAAACTCGTCGGATGACACACAACCCGATCGGGCATACACTTCATTGTTCTCCCTAACACCTTGCGTGGACTAAAGAACACGTGCAGGAATATTGATAAGTAAGCTTTAAATTATAGAAGTAGGAGGGGAGAAAATAGAACAGGTGACTAGTTTTCGATATCTGGGTAGTATTATTAGTAATTATATGAAATATGAACGTGAAATAAAAGCAATAATATGAATGGCAAAAGAAACCTTTAGGAGGAAGGAAGTACTATTTTGTAAGACCTTGAATAAAGAGTTGAGAAAGACTCATAAAATGCTTCGTGTCGAGTATTGTAGTGTATGGTTCAGAAACATGAACATTACGCAAAAATGATGAAAAACTACTGGAAGCTTTCGAAATGTGGGTGTGGAGAATAACGGAGAGAATTAGCTGCATCGAGCGGAAAACAAAAGAGAGGGTGTTAGAAATGGTAAGGGAGAAAAGAACACTTTTAGATATTATTAAGAAGAAGAAGAAGAAAAATGGTTGGGACAATAGAGGGTATGGTGGCAGGAAAGAGAGGAGGGGCGATGGAGACTACAATTAATGGACGACCTCAAAACAGACAAATCGTACGTGAAGACGAAGAGGTTAGCGAAAGAGCATGAAGCATGGAAGCTTCTCAGTTGCAGCAAGTGACCTGCCAATAATAGCAGAATGCCTATGATGATGATGATGATGACGACGATTTAAATTATAGATATCATCCTATACAGCCTCGCTGCTAATAAAAGACATAAATCAATCGAATCATTGTATGTATCGAGGACACCTACGACCCATCAGATTGACATTTTAGCATGAGAAACAAACCAAAGTTGGTAGCTAGTAAGTTGGAATTCAAAAAAGCAGGTTAGGACTTGCTTAGACCATTATTATCTTCCGTTCTATTTTCTATAATCTCATTTAAAATCCTACATTACTTAAGTTTACAAGAATAACGGATGAAATGAACAATTATACAATAATGCCAGAAAGTGAAATGTTCACGTTGTGTTTGTTAGAATTAATTCTGAATACATCGTTTGTTAAGTATACCGGAAATTTTAATGTTTACTGTCAAAGAATCCTTGAAAGAAATAAATAGTTCACAACGTGTTGTTATACAATAAACGGGACACTTAACTTCAAACGAACTTGAATGACTTAAATCTAAACTGGATCTAGACCACTCAACAATGATTAATACGAAAAAAAAAAGTTAATCTGGGAAGTCTTATAACTGCATGTTATTTATTTATTTTTAATTTGGGAAAAAATCTAAAGTTTTCGTGTAATGAAGGATCTATTATTCAACACTAATGCTCGAAATAATTTTTCTAAAATATTAACAAGAGCACCGCTAAAATACGAAAATTTCACATTTTTTAACTTTAAAATTATCTAATTTTATTATTTATGAGTACAAGTGTGAATTCTTTTCTATAGATAAAAGCATGTTGTTATTGTTTCTGAAATACTTAAGCTAGTTTTTACCTCTCCCTTCAATTTTCCAATTTCAGAAACGTGCATACGCCTTTTGATTCATATTACATACAGATCGAATACTATGCCTTGATTTCTGATATACTCAAATCAAGGAAATTTATAAGCTTTTGTTATGAGCTAACGTCGCTTGATCGAGAATAAATAACAATTCCTGGTACTGTCTTATTAACTTGGTTTGTAACAGTTTGCTATGATATTTCAGGTATAATTCGTACCTTTTTCAGTAACCAAGATACTACGACTGGGCTGCATAAAATGGAAATTTATTTTAAAGAGATGATTATTCAAGACTACACAATATAGGAGAATTAAAATTTATCAAACAATAAGATGTATAAAAATATTTGAAAATAAACTAGAAATATATTACAATATATCAAATTTACGATATATAACAAGTAAAGAAGAGAATGAAATTGCAGGCTATATTCTAACACCAATCAACCTGTGGATAAACTACTATAAAATGAAAATAAATAAATAAATAAATAAATAAATAAATAACTTATTGAAAAAAATCAAACATAATTTATACACACTGGAAATTGAAAACTTTAAGTTACAAGTCACATCCAATCTGTCTGGTAGTGTCTATACCTAAAGGAACAAAACACGGAGCAAAATTTCAAAGGCAGACGCACTCACCAATCCAAAAATGATGGTCGTCAGTATCTTTCACGTACAAATTATGAGAGGTCCCCCTCCTCGACGGCCTTTGGATTATTATCAGGCCATAATATTTCAAAACCAGACAATTAGATTCAGGATAATCAATTTTGAACTGGGCAATTCACATACATGTTGAAAAATGTCTTACCTTAAGACTTCACGTTTGTGTAACGCTCTCTCTCTGCACTGAAGTACCAGTTGTCGATTGCAGTGATAATGGTATCCCACGCAAATATCTAGTATTTAAGAATATTTTATATATTTATTTTGCTACTTATTTATTTATTTATTTATTTATTTATTTTGCTATTTATTTATTTATTTATCACTGCCATCGTGACGTGATTGGTTGATGTATTCTAGGTACTGGGCTGTCCCTGCAGCTGTTCTAGCTTCAAACAGTGGGGAAAACTATCTCTCGCGTTGACGTACCAGGAGGCAAACCTTTGATTGAGGGTGGGAAAGGAGGGGCAAACTACAACGTTGTAAAGACTTCACTTTCCATGTCCGTTGTGAACACTTCATATTTCCTGTTTTCTCTCACTCAGTGACAATTATTTTCTGCGCAGCCCTGCGAGTTTAGGCAGAAATCATTCCTACTGAATGCTGATCGCCAGCTCTAAATTCCTAGTCACCAATGGCGATCTGGGGACCGGAAAGTTTGCGCCCCGAACAAAGTTAATACTATCACGGAGAGGAATGTGGATTTTTGTTTCCTGGTTTCCTGGATTTTTTTAAAAAATTGCGATATTTACCATTATTTAACGTAAAGATATTAAAGCAGTAGAGCCCTTACGGAATCACAGGGCTGTGGGAAACATATTTTGAGAATTGACTCCTATGAACAGACTTAAGAAGTAGTTGCAAATTCGAAAAACACCTATATACTTGTGCATAAGTTCAGTGTGTGCCCTGGTTGTTTGTTATAAAGGGAAAAGTCTATTACATTTTGTTTTATGTAACAGCATTTAAATGTTGGTAGCGTCGTCAAACGTATTTCAAAGGACAGTAGTTTCCAAGTAGTACAACCAAGGACGATCTATGCTACTACCTTTGTGGATAATCGTTATTCCGAGCGTTTGCAAGTATAATAATACTAATAGGGTTGAAAATGAAGTCCGTCGAAGGCGTTGTCTGCTACAGTCTATCTCGAAATTGATTCTAATTGGATCATTAAATTCTAAAACTTCATGACACACACAATGGGATTGCGCGACAGACCGATTGGGAACCACTGCACTATACAATGAATTGGATAACGCTAAGATTACCTATTGTATTACTGTCCATCTTATCCACCGGATACGTATGCACATAATGTGTATACATATACATAATAAACAGATATAACACTTTTACTTGCTCCTAGGATCATTGTAAAACCGAAGTTGTACATTGTTAGCACAACAATCATTTAATATTTCATTGGAGAAGTACACACTGTCCACCACGCACCAAACACACAAGGAAGTCAATTAAGTGTAGGTATGCATAGTCGCTATATAATCAAATACAGTCGCTTGGGACCTATTACAAAATCTACATCGTTCAGGCTTTTCTTGGTGAAGTTTTAAAATGATTATCCTTCATCCGCTATTTAACTGAAACGCCACTCGCAACTTCTAATGTTACCTAATTAATTCTACTATCACCCTACATTTATAAAAACTGGAATACGTGACACCAACAATACTGATATATGTACACTACACGGAAAGGGGCCGCGATGGCTCATGCTGTGTGGTTCGGTGAATCACATTCGTGCTCGTGCCTTGGAGCAGCTAAGGTCGCAAAGCCTGCTGGGAGCATAATTCATACGATTTTCACACATTGGTAGTGTGGTGAACTTAGTGGCACCTTTTTGCCTATTTAAGCTAGTACGTTTGATATTTGTGGTGATTCCAAATCCTGTGTCTATAAAATTTGAGTGTCATGTCTTATAAGAAAGAATTACAATACAAATTCATGTTTGATAAGCGTTATCGAAGTTCTCGACCTAATTCAAGTCAAGTTTACCAATGGTTCTTGGAGAAGTTTCCTCGCCTGTTTGATCAGATTTGTGCTCTTCAACTTCATGAAGAAACTTTTAGTATTTATATTAAGTTTAAATCACTCAAAGATTATAAACAGTTTGCCTCGACAGTGCCTGAGACTGTGACCTTTAATCACATGGACGGTAACGTAAGTACAGTAAGAATTTTACCGGATGAGGATCCTGTAAAATTGGTGAGAGTTTATGATTTTCCATTGGAAGCTCCAGTGCAATTATTGGAAGAACATTTTCGTGCCTATGGATTGGTAAGGCGAGTAGAAAGACAATTTTGGGCGGCCCCGTTTCCTACAGGCATTGATAGTGGTGTGCGGGTCATACATATTGAGCTAACTAAGCATATTCCGTCTAGATTGATCGTTCAAGGTTACAAAGTGAATGTTTCATATGATGGTCAGCCAATTACTTTTTTTTTTTGCCAGAGCACGTCACATACCGTGTCTAATTGTCATTTAAAGAAGAAGAATAGTGCTATGGGGGGAAACCGCCCACCCCGCCAGTGATTATGACTGAATTGGGGAAGGTATAGCGCTCTAGTCCGCTTCCGGCTTCTTCCGATCACGTAAGTGACGAACCAAGTTTATCTAAGACTGGGTTTGCAAAGGATAACAGTGTTCCCGACGAATCTCAGTTTCCTGCTTTACCAACGGGATCCGTCGCGCCTTTACCATTACCAACCATGTCGTCAGTATTGGAGGAGAAAAAAATCTTGGTGTCTGAGCAACAGCCTTCCGAGTCGCCTCTGGTCTCTACGATACATTCGGAGAATCTGAAGAATGCAGATGTGACAATGTGTCCGAGTGAACCCCCCCCCTCCTAGGGTCTTGATCCTCTTAGCAATTCTGTTATATCACCCAGTGCTACGATGATTGCCGTTGACCCGGCTTCCCAACAAAAACGCCGAAGGGTATCTAGATCGACTACAAAAAAGAAAGAACATACAGCTGTTGTTGGTGGTTCTCAAGGTGCGATACAGTCCAAGTCACGTGACCACAGCCTCAAAGGGCGTGCTACGTCTGATTCCGAGATATAGCGTGCCTGCATTGTGTGTTTGTTTTTTTCTTTTTTGCGCCTTCAGTTCACGAGTGTTTTTCAGTTTCATTGAGTTGTGTGTTTAGCAAAAGTGAAGATTTCTTTTTCAAGTTTGTATGTGTCATACATTTATTGTCTACTGCAGTTTTTTCTATGGGCGCTACAAGTAAGTTTTTGTTTGTACTGCTGTTAGTGTTTTTGTGTGGGAGTATGGCGCAGATCAATGCTTTTACTTTAATTACTCTCAACATTAATAGAATTAGTTCTGCACAGAATTTAGCGTTATTACAACAATTTATTGAACGGAATCGTGCAGATGTTTATTGTTTAACTGAAGTCACTTTCCATACATTTGACTTTCTCACTGACTATAATGCTATAGTGAATTCTGAAAACACCACTGGTGTAGCGTTGTTAGTACGAAAGGGTCTACATTATGACAAGGTTATGCTATCTCCGGATGGGAGAGCCATCCGTTGCTATATTCACGGTTTATGTATTATATGCTTATATGCCCCTAGTGGATTTCTTTAAACACGAGAGAGGGAAGATTTTTTTCCAGTGTCATTCCATCGTTATTACCCCCAGGTCTTACTTATTGTTTATTAGCCGGCGATTATAATGCGGTGATCGACGCCCGTGATTCGCTCACACCATCACCTCCCTGTCATGCCTTAGTTGAGTTGGTGAGAGTTCTTCAGCTCCATGATGCTCTTCTAGCATCTCACTCTAAGCATGCAATGACGTACACCTGTACTACGACACAGAGTCGCTTGGATAGGATTTACGTCGATGCTAGCTTAAGTAAGGCTGTCCACGCTGTCCATACACGGCCTTTATCGTTCTCAAATCATGCAGCTGTATTAGTTCATTTTAAGCTGCCTTTTTTTCTTCCGGCGGGAAGGGGACGTTCCTTCTGGAAGATCAACAACGAAGTGATGTTAAGAGACGACACTGTTGAAGAGTTTACCGAGCGTTTTAAGTACTGGCGTTTTATTTTCCAACGGATGTTGCGTGGTGGACTACTTATTGTAAACCCAAATTCCGTAGTTTCTTTCAATGGAGAGGGAAATTGTCCCAACAGCACGATCGTCAGCTATATGAGTTTTATTATAGGGCACTATGTGACCTCTGGGCTGCACAGTCTTCTCTACTTAATCTGGCTTGTATTAACGATATTAAACGTAGAATGCGTCAAATCGATTCTCGAGTATCGTTGCAGGCGTATTTTTCGGAAGATCTATATCATTGTTTTCCGGAAGAATCGTCTTCCTTGTATCATGTGGATCTCCTGTTTCGACAGCGACGAGCTACATGTATTGAATCGTTAGTATTGGCCAACGGCGATACCATTTCTGACCCTTTACAGATCTTACAAGAATTTACGCAACACTATATCGCCTTTACGAGCGCATCGAATTCGGATTTTCTTTTTGCTCCCGAGTTTCTATCAGCCCTTCCCCAGCGGCTGCCTGCAGACGCTTGTCAGGCTTTAATGCGCCCTATTACTGCTGACGACATCTTGGCGGTTCTCAATAAGTCTAAGGGACGTAGTTCTCCCGGCATAGATGGCTTGAGTGTAGCTTTTTACCGTCATTACTGGCCTATTCTTCGTGGTACCCTTGTGACACTTTTTAATTCCTTGTTGTCTAATGTGCCCTTTCATTCTAATACTGCGGTTGTTGCACTTATACCCAAATTGTCCAAGGCGAAGGTTGTGGCTGATTACCGCCCTATCTCTTTATTGCCAGTTGATTTGAAATTATTTACTAAAGTTCTTACAGCCCGATTACGACCTATCATACAGAAACTTATCAGTCCGTATCAAGCAGCCCTGCACGAATCGAATAACATTCAATACACCCTTCGTACTCTTCGAGATCTCTTTGCATACTTTCAGTCTCACGGTGTCCCAGCAGGAGCGTTAGCAGTAGACCTAGAGAAGGCTTATGATAGTGTCGATCACAATTTCCTTCGTCTAACCCTAGTAGCTTGGGGTTTTCCCGCAGCTTTCTGTCAAGTAATTTCGAATTTATACGCCACCGCCACGTTTCGTCTCCAAATTAATGGACATCTATCTGACCTCATTCCCTTAAAGCGAGGTTTGCGCCAGGGCTGTAGTTTAAGCTCTGTTTTATTTTCTTAAGTTATAGACCCTCTCCTCTATCGTTTGGCGCTTGTGTCTCCCCCAGGCCCTACCCTCTTTACTTGTCAAAACATCTATTGTTTCGCTGATGATCTATCACAGGGGTCGACGCGGTTGCTCTTCAGGGTGTCTTTCCAGTTCTCAAACGATTCTCGCGTTGCTCTGGCCTTCAGTTTAATGAAAAGAAAACTCAAGTGTTACAATTTCACGGATTCCAGTTACCCTCTCCTAACCCAGGTACGCAGCCTATACCGCATGTTACACCCTTAACTATTTTAGGCATTCCATTCACGTCACTTCCCACTCCCAATTATGAAGAAGTTTGGCAACCTCTCCTTAAGCAAATTCGTGGGTTGTTCTTCACCCTCCGCTTTCGTCGACTTCATTTATGGCATCACATTCAATTTATCAATATCTACGTGGCATCTAAGTTGTGGTATAGGGCTCGGGTATTTCCCCTCCCTGAGATTTACGCCAAAAGATTTGAATCTCTGTTTCTTTGGCATATATGGCGGGGTTACTATTTTCGCATTCCCAGAAATGCCATTTACCTCTCACGTTCCCGCGGTGATCTAGGTTTAGTTCATATCCGTCTCAAATGTCAAACTCTCTTCATGGCAGATTCCTACGTGGGTCTTTCATCCGTCGACTCTATTACGAACCATTGGTTTAGTTGTTTTTGGCCGGAGTACGCTCACCCTGTCAATCCCCCTTTTATTCAATTTGCCGAGCAGTGTCCGAAATATGTTTTGATCTTTATTCGATATTGGATTTATGCCGGGGTGCCTTTGGTCCCTCAGCAGCACAATGCTCGCTCATTATATTCTGTTCTCTTCACATTGTCCTCTCAGCCGACTCAGTTACGAGTAGTACAACAGTTTCCACACATAGAGTGGCAGCAAGTGTGGGCTAACATTTGGAACCCAATTTTACCTTCCTATATGCAAGTGTTATGGTTTCAAGTAGTCCATCAACTTATCTCAACACGTGCGCTGCTTTATGCAATACAACGAGCACCAGATGCTTTGTGTACTATATGTCGTTCTGAGGACACTTTGGCTCATCGGTTTACAACATGTGAGGGAGCGCCAGTGATATGGAACGCCTTGCAGGTGGTGGTGGGTCGTATCACTCGTCGTCCGAGTGCACAGTTTCACATTGATCATATGCTTCTGCCGGACTTTCATTCCCCTCCCCCCACTAAGCACCGAACAGTGCTTTTCCTGCTAGCCAGCACTTTACTATATTTCCAGCGGCATATCACGTTACTGGATGCACGCACTTATTTTGATTTTCTTCAACGTACACGCCGGAAATGTTATTCTCCGCAGCAGGAAAGGATTTCTTTTAGTAGGTTTTTAGAAGTGCTTTTGTCATGAACTAAAGTTCCTCTCTCGTGTTTTTTTTTTAATATGCTTTTATATGCATTTATTTATTTCTAGTTCTCTGCACTTATAGTTGTAAACCCAGAATTGGAATTTTTTATTTTTATGTCTAGTGCTTTTCTTGTATAGACTCAGCTAGTTGAGTCCATTTTGTATTTTTCAAGAAGGTAATAATAAAACTGATGGCTCAGAGGTAGAGCGTTCATCTCTGGTGCATAAGGTCATTGGTTCGATCCCAGCTCGCGTCAAGTGAATTTTGTGGTATACTAAAAACCTGATAGTGGGTTTTCTCGGGATTCTCCCGTTTCATCCCACTTTCTTCATACCACCATTTCATTCATTTCTCATCATCACCGTCTCCTTCAGCCTAGCCGCTATAACTGTGGGACGTAAAACTTACGGATTTCATTTTCATTTTTCACTTGTTGGGGAAACAATAAAGTATACACTTTGCTTTTGAAATGAGCTTTCAAATCTGCAATTGAGGAGGGCAAGAAGAAATAGTAGTGATATTGTTTCACGTCACACACTTTATTACTCACAAATTGCGAGGCGTACATTTTCCGTCAGTACTGCTTTTATATTTTTACGAAAATCAAGCATGAATATTGATTTATTTGGCGTAATTATGAAAAGGAGGAAAACGATTGAAGAGTAAACTAACACCATCGACTATGCGGTGGGGTGCTGATTGCCACGACTGGCGCTGATTGCTAATATCAAGGTGCTGACTGCCACGATGGCGTGCTGACTGCCACGAGCCTGAGAGAAAGTTGCTAGACGTAACATGATGCCAAGACGCCAAGAAGCATGAAAGAAACTAGATGATCCTTAGGATCGTGTTGTTCAGACCAACACCTAACAAAGGTAAACAGGCCTTTGTATGTACACTCATGTCCAAAATTATTGTTACATGATTATAAATATGTTGTTCTAGTAATATAATTTAACCACTAATCCCCTAAATTTAACCACCGCGATTGACCACTTAAACAGTGACATTGAAAGTATCTGCACATGGGCACGTAAAAATGGACTGCAAGTAAACCCAACCAAATCAAAATATATCATGCTTGGTTCTCGTAAACTACTCTCCACAATCAATATTACAAGCCTACCGAATGTTCTTGTAAACAATGTAGCCATTCCTGTAAGCGATAGCGTCAATAGCCTAGGACTCCAGATCGATAAATTCCTAAATTGGACAGACCATATTAATAGAGTATGCAAGAAAGCTTACGGCTCCCTCCATTCTCTTCAGCGTTTAAAAAACCTTCTTCCGGAATCCATTAAAGCGTCCCTGGTTCAGTCATTAGTAATCTCTCATTTAGATTATTGTGATGCAGCATATGTTGATTTAACCGAAGATCTGGCAAAACGTTTGCAGCGCATTCAGAATGCCTGCGTTCGATTCATATTTAATAAAAAGCGCTTCGACCACATCTCCCATTGTTATCAGAAACTAGGATGGTGCAATCTAAATACCCGCCGCCGCATTCATTCTCTAACACTTTTATATAAAATAATTAATAGTAAGAAACCTACTTATCTATCCTCTAAATTTAAATTTCTCGGCGATACTCACCCACTAAATACCCGTTCTAAAGGAAATACAACACTCGCCCTTCAAACGCACAAATCTAATTTCTTTTCCAAATATTTCACACTATTTGTCACCAAAGCTTGGAATGACACCCCTGAAAGCATCAGAAACTCTGGTTCAGTGTTGACTTTTAAACGACGGCTTAAAGAATATCTTTCTAATGATGTTATATGTAATCAAGATTGGCGTATTTGTTTCTCCTTGTATAGTTTAACATGTCTTTAGCATGTCTCTTGTTTGTTTTAGTGTTTATTTTATATGTAATAAGTTTCATTTTCATTTTTCATGTTTTATTTTCTGTATTGTTATGTATGTCGGTAACTCTTCAACGTGCCTAACTGTATGTCATTTTTATTCTCGTCGTAAAAAAAAAAAAAAAAAAAAAAAAGATCCGACTGTAAAGAAAAATGTAAATGGTTGAGTGGAAGAAAAGGTTATGCCTTAACTCCGCCATTTTAAATAAGAGATAAATAAATAAATAATTTGATAACGAATTCGCCCGGTATTTTTTATAATGTTAGTATGTGTATAATCGGCAAAGACAAGTATGTGGTAAATTTCATGTCAAAAGAGCAGTAAATAAGAACAATAAAACGAAAATAAAATTTTCTTATCCATTTAGTTACATTTTATTTTACTCATTATGATTTTCGTATTTATAATTATTTTTCTATGAAATTTATCACAAATATAAATTTCCTAATTATACACATAATATAAGTATTAAAAGTACTCTGCAAAATTATCAAATTATATTCTTACAAGAAGACAGTTATAGATATGCGACAATAATTTTGGACATGAGTGTACTTTTAGTTTTGTCAGGGAGCGGTGCGTACAAAATTGGTAAGATTTTTGTATTCTCACTTGAACTCCCTATGTCAGCATGAACTGTGTACAGCTGTGCAAATTGTTTCGAGCAGCTCTTGAAAGTTCCATCAAAAAAGCACTGCTGGCTGTACCTCACAAGGGAAGTTCAGAAGAAAGCACTCGCCTGCATAGAAATTAAGCATGCCATTTAAAGTCCCAATTCATGCTGATTATAACAAGTTAATAAAATTTCTGTACGGTTGAGAACGGTTCGAGATATTCAACTTGGAAGTTTATATGAGAAAATGAGGATATACGCATTTATACGCGTTAAGTACAACATAATTAGTTACGAATATTGACATACGAATTGAAAGCTATCGGAAGTAACAGAAAAAAAGTGTTTCGCAATAACTAACGGGTTTGTTAGATACAATTAGTCATTACATTGTTCACAATAATCATAGGTTAGAGATGAAAATTGATCACTGTTGTTCTTCTGTTTTATGAAGAAATGACGCAGGCAAAATACTCCCTTGCACCATGAACATTTTATATGTGCAATTGTGTTGCATCCGTCAAGAGAACAGTTCGCAGAACCAAAGCAAAAAGCAAATTCGACAAGGGATTCAAAAGTTGTAGGCCTATAATTTGTTCGTAACCTGTCTTGCAGAACGCAAACTGAAACAATCCAATGTATCGCGGTGATCGGAATTGGTTCGTATGGACACGAACTTTATTTGATTGTTTCGTTGGTACATTATAACTTTGGTCTTCATTATTTCAGATGAAGAAGATTCATTCTATGTACAAATCTCCTGCCATAATCTTTGATTGATCGGAATCAAAACACATCAAATGGTTGCACAAATCGTGTGCAATTCTTTGGTATCTTCTCAACCATTAGGTCTTTGCCATCCGTCATGCAACTTGTAATGGACAATTTGTCTGTGAATGGACCCCAGTGATCAAGCAATAGCAAGTTCAAACCATCAGGCATCGCCATGGATGAGAATACTTAACGCATTGAAACGTGCATCCACTCATTTTCTCATATAAATTTCCAAGCTGAATATCTCGAACAGTTCTCAACGTACAGGAGTTTTATTACCTGTAATAATCAGCATGAATTGGTCCTTCAAATGACATGCTTATTTCTCTGCAGGCGAGTGCTTCTCCCAAACTTCCCTTGTCAGCGGCTTCAGACCATCATATCCATTAAATAATACAATAAAACAATTAATATAAACAATGAAATGTGCAAATTGTACATATCACAGAAAAGACAATCCCTTTATAAACATCCAAGTGTATGCCGTTCCACTCAGTGAGCAACTTTGTAACTTATAGGATGCCACATAGATTTGCTGTGATGATTACTAAATTAATCCCTACTAAATTAATTAATAATCATAAATTTAGTATGAGGGATTAATTCCTCTCTTTCCAAATACAATTTCTCCCAGGCTCGTGGCAGTCAGCACCTTCATATTTGCAATCAGCGACAGTCGTGGCAGTCAGCACCAATAATTGGCTGTGGCAGTCAGCACCCGTGGCAATCAGCACCTATCCGACTATGCAACCTTTCCTTAAATTTAACATTACGTTCCCTTTGCAAGGATCCTTCTATCTGGAAATCACTGGAAATTTCCCAGTGTTTCGGAGACAGTTTCACCTTGTCCACCGAGAACAATAAATCAACATTATAAACAAGAGAAAATAATTTTATAACTAATCATTAAGATCACTAACATTTTCTTTGATCTACAGGATTACCTTATGGAAAGAAACATGAAACTAATTGAACTATAAACATACTGGCTACTTAACAGTTGTCTATCCAACAGCAAAGGAACTACAGACATCTACAACTTCAATAATCCTAATTTATACAAATAATGTATATATAAGTTAAAGCTTGTAACATACACCTTGATGGTTGAGCACCAAAAGGGCGTAACTGCCTAATTTTCATATTTTGAGTTAATGCTATGAGGACATGTATAATGGATTGAATTTTCTTGTGCCAAGACGCCTTAATGAAAATCTCTATCGTTGGAACGTTATTTGAAAATGATATAAAGGTATAACTGAGTTATTAGCATTTGGTTGTGTGCCAGAGAGGCACATATCACTTAAGCCTTTTTGGCTCACAGTATAAAATAATTATTCTTCAAAGTATTGTGTGCAAAAGGGAGCTAAATTAATTTCCAACACTCAACAATGCTGTCTAATGTTGTCTTCATTGTTAAGAAAATTTAGTTATACAGTAGTACCGATAGTTAGAGTACAGTTGCACTTGTGCAGTGTGTTTTTGGTCGCCGAGGAGCAAACACGACAAAAAATAATGTCCCTATCAGACAAACCTATTTTAACAGAAGTTGATATAGCTGAGATTTTGGAAGAATCAGACGATTCTGTTAAGGATCCAAATTATGTATTAACTGGTAAGTAAAGTTTTAAAAATATATTTTAATTTCTGTTTCACATGAAGCAGTTACAAACAAGGATATATTATCGATTTTTATGTCCGATCTAAAATGATGATGTTCATGTTTGTTCTGCCCTAAGGCTAGTCTTTGACCCGAAGGTCTCTGGGCAGGATAAATCCATGGCGGTTTGCCATTGTCTTGTATTGGATAATAATGATGTTCTAAGCGGGGGGGGCTACAGTTTACCCGGAAATTGAACCCGGGACCCCTTGATTACAAGGCGACGAGCTTAACTACTCATCCAAAGGAAAATGAGTACGTTCTTTTGGCATTTTCTGTGACAATTGATTTCTGAAATCTATATAGGATGATATACATGCATATACGCATATCTTGAAAATTGAAATAAATGTTAGCAAATATTGCAACTCCCTATTGTTTTTCTAAAGGAAACTTAAAGTAATTGTTATTTACATTGTTGGAAAAATTGGTCTCTTATTTAATCGAGAATCCATAATATATTCAAATGTTCTAATATTAGCTATATATATGATATCAGGGCCGTAGCAATAGGACTCGTTGGGCTTACGTTAGCCCTATCTAAAACTGACAGAGTTCAACTTGTTGACATTCTCATTGTACTGAATATTTAATAACAGATTCAATAAAGGAAAGGATTTGCACGGAATCGACCTCAACCTTATTAAATGAAGCCTAGCCACGGCTATTAATTTACTGTTGAAATTGGTGAAAAATCAAATCGGAGACGCTGGGACAAATGATCACAAGCTAGAAAAAATATTAGATATTGCTTTCAAATAATAATGAAAATGTCAGATGGAAACCTGGGCCCTGTGTCTTAGATAGCTTGATGCAAATTGCAACCCATGAAGCTTCTTCACAAAGCTGCAAATTAAGAGTTCTTGCATGTTCTGAAATTCAAGGGTACAACTCACATTTTGCGCATGAAAGAAACTTAGTTACCTGAAATCAAAAATTTACGAGCATGTAACAGATCTTTCTCCGAAAGCAAGAGTATTTGAGTTCTAGAAGTTGCCCGTGTTAGTTGAAATTAGGTTTGTTTAAGTTTGTAGTGACGTTTGATGTGGAAATGGGATTTGTTCCATTGTGCTTCTGAATATGCAATAACTATTGCTTGGGAACATTAAGAAGCTCTAGGGTTGAGATTTGCATGTACATACCTGAAATACGGGTCCAGGAGGAGAGGAATAGTTATTGAGTTATCTTCACCTGAGAAGAAGAAAGCAAAATATTGAAAAATGAACTGCGGGACTTTTTATAGATTCCGTTATCTTAAACGTTTTTCTGTTTTATTTTCAGATGAAGGTGAGTCATCCAAGGAGTCTGATGAGCTTGATGAGTCTTCCAATAAGTTGATGAGTAGCAAAATTCTTCCAGAACATGCCTCTCGATTAAGAGAAGAAACTAATAAATCACCAGAGAAACAAAAGGACAAAAAGCCAAGAAAACGAAAGGCAAATCCTCAGATGTGGAAGAAGAATGTAAGAAAGAGTAAGCAGGACAGAGGATTGTCGTATGTGAGTTTTTCGGGAATACTTGTTTCTGCGAGAGAACCTCGTTTTATTGTTTGTAAACATACAAATAAGTGTTCAGACAAAATAGCCCGTGAACAACAGAGTGACTTATGCAGAATTTTTTGGTAAAGTTTGGCATCTGATGTTAGACGTCGTGACTTTATATCATCGATGGTGTTACAGAATGAGACTAGAAAGAGGCCTGGAAATAAAGGAAAACGTACACAGTCATTACAGTATTTTTTGACTGTAGACAATAATCGAATTAGAGTATGTAAAGCGTTCTTTATGGCAACACTTGCTTGTTCAGATAAGTTTATCCGCAATTCAGTGAACATGCGCAATGACATGGGCATCACCGGTTTTACAGATCAACGTGGCAAACATAAGCCATGGAACGCAACTGATGAAACTGAAAAAGAAAGAGTGAAGAAACACGTTAGCAATTTTCCAAGAATGGGACCTCATTATGTTAGAAAACAATCTTCACGCGAATACCTTGAATCAGGATTAAACATAAGACGTATGTACAATTTGTACAAGGAATATTGCCAGGAAATGGGTGAATGGGTTTATCGTAACATTTTCAACAGTGAGTTTAATCTTGGATTTCACCAACCCAGAAAGGATCAGTATGTAATTTGTACAAAGTTTGAGGCATCAAAAGGTGAAGAAAACACACAGATGAAATCACAATATGAGGAACACATGCAAAGGAAGACATGTGCACAGAATGAAAAGGCTAAAGATAAGGAAGCTGCAACCAAGGATTCTTCGTTCGAGTCCTTCACAATCAGTGGCGGCGGTTGGAAATTAAAAGTGCGGTGGCAAGACATGATCTGAATATTTGCATATAAATGTGAGTTTTTCTGCTTCTTTCTAATATTTTGTTTGACAGAAGGTTGTATTTGGTCTAGGAATTAATTCGTGCGGTTGGTACGCACACATTGAAGCTGTAGTACAAACACAAAATACATAAATACCTTAAGAAAAATATTGTCCATCGCTAGCCACCACTTTCGCCCATCTGGCAGGCAATGTACGGATTCCGTTGCGAAAGAAGTCCTCATCCTTGGAAGCGATCCAGTCAGAGACCCATGTTTCGATATCTTCTGAAGAAGTAAACCGCTGTCCAATCAAATCGTTGTTCATGCAATCGAACAAGTAGTAGTCCGAAGGAGCAACGTCTGGTGAATACGGCGGGTGGGGTAAAACTTCCCATCCGACATTTTCTAAATAGGTTTTGACCGGTTTTGCGACATGTGGGCGAGCGTTATCATGTTGAACAATAAGTTTATCATGTCTGTTCTCCCATTCTGGTCGTGTTCTGGCCAGAGCTTGCTTCAAACGCATTAATTGTCGTCGATAACGTTCTCCATTCATAGTTTCACCCGGTTGCAGCAGCTCATAGTACACCACACCTTTCATATCCCACCATATGCACAGCATAACCTTTGCACAGTGAATATCTCGTTTTGGTTGTGATGGACCTGGTTCACCTGGTTTCACCCAGGCCTTTTCTCGTTTAGGGTTCTCGTAATGGATCCACTTCTCATCACCCGTAATAATTCGATGCAGAAACCCCTTTCTGCTCTGTCGTTGAAGCAGCAATTCGCGAATGGTTTTTCGTCTTTCAACGTCTCTGTCTTTCAATTCATGTGGAACCCAATGTGACATCTTTTGAATCATTCCCATGGCTTTCAAGCGTTTGGAGATTGTTGTTTGATCAACGCCTAATGCTGCTGCAAGTTGTTCCTGCGTTTGACACGAATCCTGCTCGAGCAATGCTGTCAATTCTTCGTCTTGAAATTTTTTTGGCTGTCCAACTCGCTCTTGGTCTGCCAAGCCGAAATCACCACTTCTAAACCGTGCAAACCACTTCTGACACGTTCGCTCAGCTAGAGCATGGTCACCATACACTTCCACCAAAACGATGACTTTCAGTAGCACTTTTCTGCATGTTAAAGTAATGCAGCAGGACACCCCGCAAAAACACTTTATCAGGCACAAATTGCGCCATGTTCACTTAACTACAAACTGGTGTTGTTGACGCTTTAATCGACTGCCCTATACTACGAACGATACGCGATGACAGGGGTTTGCAACACATGTGTGGATACACGGAACTGTGGGACGCTCCGTTCGTTGCGCCATCTCTTGTCCACCCGCACGAATTAATTCCTAGACCAAATATAACTAATAGGATACTATCTTTTTTCAGTTAAAATACCGTATATAGTATTTCATATTTTATTAAGTAAATTGGCAAGAGCAAAACCAACGCCAGTAGGTATTGTGCTGCCAAAATGTCTTGAGCCGTGGCAAAAATGCGAACTAAAGCTCACCCTCGACACACCCACACGTTGAGCCAATAAGGGTTCAGCTGTTGCTAAGCGAGAGAGCTTTGGCGAAAGGGAGTGGAATTCCTTCAGCCGATAGCAGCGCCTGGAACAGAAGACTACAGGTGTCAAGTCAATGTGGTATATCTTTAGTAGCCCTTTGTACTCTTAAAAACAAAAGTGTAAGAAGAGATTTGATTTCTTGCTCATGAGCATCTTAAAATTCTTTCTGGAAAACTATGTGATCAGATTATTGAATAACAAATTTGCAAAACAAATAAAGAGAAAGGATAATATTAATCATAGTAATAAATAATTATGCTTGTTTTGCAAAAGTCATATTCAAACAGGGATTAATTTTTTTAATTTTACACATGCTATTAAATGTATGTTATTACTCTTAGAAAATGAAAGACAGTAAATGCTACAAGCATATGCTACGACATTTAAAGAAATATTTACTTTTGCAACTTTCCGAAACATGTTCGTTGTCGTTAGGAGCAGTTTTCACTTCAAAACACGACAATACTTAGAATCACTCCATACTCCAGTTATACAAAATAACACTAAAACCTAGAATTATGTTGAATTCACTAAATTTAATTATATATACACTCGTACATTCCTAACACCCCACTTCACTCATATATTGCACTACAAAACAATGTAAAAGATAGAAGTTGTTTCTTATTACGCTTTTTTCCCTTACTTTAGAAAGAAGAAAAGTCATTTTAGGAACTGCCAATTTTTGTGCAATTAAAAAATAACTTGTTAAGGACTTTTTTTTCTCTCTTTCGCGAAATGCTCTCTGAATTAGTTTCAAAGCGGCTGACTAATATGTCGAGTCCTTGTAAGAATTGAAAGTATGCTGAAATTGTTGTGCTCCAATAGGATAATTTTGGGGTTATTTTCTGTGGCACTTGAACGCAATTTCTGTAGTTTTCTTTACTACACGGGAAGACAACCAATACATAGACCTACTCATGGAACGGCAAATATAGGCACCATTTTTTCTATGAACCAGTAAATACATATAAAAACTTTACTTTTCTAAATAAAAGTATATACATTAATGGGTTACTTCAAAAAAGTGCGGGGGGCAACTGCCCCCCTTTGCCCCCCTAATCGCCGCCCATGTTCACAATGGATATGCAGTCTGTACTGTATACTCTGTGTTCTGAAGTTAGTGTTTTATACTACAAGCGTATTTTCAACTTTACAGTATACCAACAAAGCCCTCCTAATGATGCATATTGTTTATTGTGGCCTGAGTTTGAAGGTCGAAGAGGTTCAAATGAAATAGGAACGTGTTTGTGGAAGCTGCTTGGACTCATGCCTGAAAACGTGCTTGATGTTTCACTCCGATGGATGTTGTGGACAAAACAGGAATCAGTACATAACGTCTCTACTCTACGTCAGTTCACAGCAAATTCAAAATAAATTCAATAGAACAGAAATTTCTTGAAAAGGGGCATACTTACATGGAGTGCGATGCTATGCATGCTGCTATTGAACATGCAAAGAAAACTGTTAAGATATATTCCATACATGAGTGGGAAAACGTTATTGCAATGGCCAGGTAGAGAAATCCCTTTAAAGTGATTGAACTTTGCCATACAGATTTCATAGACACTAAACACCTGGCTTCCTCTGTGTCAAGTCATCTTTGGCGAACTGAAGACGGTGATAAGGTAAAGTGGCAAAAAGTGGTATGTATAAAAGTTTCGAAGAAACACGAAAAATGCTTTTTCCTTAAGTATGGTTACCACAGTGAATACTTACGAGTGGATATCCCTCAGCGACGAGGGCAAACATTGAACATGGAAAAGCCTGCATATTCAAGTAAGTTTCCTATTTCTCAAACCAAGAAAAGTGATCCTGTTCGGTTATGCAAAGATGGTGTAATTCCGTCCATGTATCAGCAGTATTACTTATCACTACCTACATCGCCATCGATCAAGGATCGTCTCCCAGAACCAGATATTGACGAATCTGATGAATCTGATTGTATTGAGTGAAGAACAGGACTATGACAGTGACAATATTATAAGTTTTGTGGTTTGTTATACTCTGTTCACTATCCTCTTATACAGTTTCAGAAACTCAAAGGTCCCTTTCCCCCAAAAACCGCAAAACAGCACTCAAATAACTTCAGTGGACAACTCTCCCGCTGGCAAAGCCGATCCATCAATGCTTGTACGACGTTGCCTTATGTCTTTTCAAATTGTCAAGAAAGGGATGGTCAGTGACTATCTTTCCTTCTTCCTTTTTCCTTTTTTTTTTTTTTTGTCATTTTTTTAAATTCACAAAACACTTTTCATTTACTTTCCCGTAACTCAGATAAAGTAAACATTTTCCTGGAAACTAGAGCAATGTAAGACAATAAGCATAAACGTTTCCCTTGAACACTGATTAAATATTTTAACAATAGAATATAAGCGTTATATAAATAGTAACTACTGACGGTAGCAAAACCTAAGGAACGTACTGTAATAGACGCACTCTCCAATTTTGATAAACACTGAAGCCTTTTGTGTAACACAGTTCGAATACTATTACCAATATAATAAGAAATACGTCTGATATAGTGGTGTTCACGAGTCGACACGAGAAATAGGGTTTCCTTATCTAAATTTTGTAAGTCACATCTCGTCTCTCTTCTCGAAGAATTTTTTTCTCTAGTTTCGATTATCGAAAAAGATATCCTCGTCTCGTTTCATTTTGTAAATTCACATACAAAATTTATGACCTGATTTTTTTAGATTTTCAAACTGTGCTATGCATAAGTGTCGGAAGTCTTACAGAACGGGTTTGTCCGTCCGTTCGTCTGTCGTCAGTTATCACAGCCAAAACAATAGGAGATATCGAGATGTGGATTTTGCAATCGATTCACCCCAGAAACAGGTTCTGTCTTCTCCATTAACCTTCTATTCAAACCAGAAGTAATTAAAAATATTCATTTCGGGTTTCAATATTTATCGCCATAGAACAAAAGTAGTAATAGAGAGCGAGAAACATTTTTCTGCAATCGATTCATGGTCTCAGGAGTATTATATATATATATATATATATATATATATATATATATATATATATATATATATATATATATATATATATATATATATATATATATATATATATATAATCACAACCTGCAACAATCTATCGAAACCGGAAATATTTCAATCTATAGTACTTCTGGTCTCAATACTGATTTTCATAGAGCAAGAACTGGAAAATATATTGAGAAGCACTTCTTTTGCAATTTATTCAGCGTCCCAAGAATAGATTCTATACCCTCCCTTAATCCTCTATTCAAACTGGGAATGATCCAAATTAACGATTTTTGGTTTCAACATTTCGACACTGAACAAAACAGTGAGGAATAGCGAGAAATGTATTATATATATGGATTCAGGAACAGTTCTTTCTTTGATATTATTCCTCTATTAATCCAGTAGTTGTAGATGTATCCGACTACTTCGGAGTTTTAAGTATTGTATTCGGATGGTTTGGAAGTATTACACAGTTTCAATTGTGAAACAACATTCACTTGTCTTAATTTCATCTAGAAGTTACCAGAATCCTTAAGCGTAACGAGAAGTTCATGAAGGGAATAATATAACACTCAAACCATATTTATCATTGGAGTATATGGCGTAAGACTTGCGTATCTTTATAAAAATGATAAATGTTCTACACTGTGTTCGTACAATCATTCTATCAACTTATGATGATTCGTGTAGCCTATCAATAAAACAAAGTTTGAGAACTAAGACAGGGATAAACTAGAGTTACCCACCAGACTCGTGAAATTTATCGTCTCGTCTCGATTCTAGTGTCGAAAATGAGACGAAAATGCTCATTTTTCTAATCTCGTCTCGAATTTGAAAGATATTTCTCATCTCGGGAGCAACACTATTCTAATACTATATATCCTAACAATAAATTACGCTTAATTAGCCGTGTAGGAAAGACGTAGAATTAAAGCAACACTAGGAAAAATTCTAGGAACTAGTAAAAAAATATAAAATAAAAAAAGTTCCATTAGCATTTGGCTGAAATATATATTACTATCCATTTCATAAAGATAGGCCCCTGACTTCGCTGTGCTGCCGTGACGTCCAGTCAAAACTTATATTTCATTGTCGTACCTCGTTGGAATTGCTAGAATGTTGTCTTTTCAATACTTAAGACATAAAAATTTTCTTTGTACTATGTAGTGGGAAAAAAATAAAAATTAATGAAATAGTGCGTATTTTTTCGTACTTTTTTGGTAGATCAATGTTTATAGAGCTATATCTCAGAAAAGAGATCACGTGAAATAATTTCCTGTGTACAACGTGTAGATGCATCCATTAACTGTAAGTTGTGAAAAGTTCAATTTTCATCACTTGATATATTTTGTGTAATTAAAACAAATGTACGACACTCTGATCTCCTTTACCATGGTAAGTAGAGAAACGTACAAAACACTGTTCGAAAATTTGGAAGTCTAGTGTTCCAAATATTTGGAACTATTAACAAAAAAGGGTTTAGTTGGTAGAGTATTTATTTTTAAAAAAAATGTTTACTTCAACATATTCTCTGCGTTAAGCGGTGAGCCATGTTGCAGCCCAATCTTTAAATTCCCCGCGCTTATATGAAGAAACAGCATACAATAAATGGAAGTGCGGCAACGCTGTCGTGCAGTGTTGTCGCGTTCAGGAAGCTTGTAGCGCGAAGCCTACTTCATTAGAATGAAATAGGAAAAAGTATTTATTATAACCTTTCACAACATCATAAAAATATTAATGATGTACACTCATGTCCAAAATTATTGTCGCATGTCTATAAATGTTATTGTAGGAATATAATTTGATAACGAATTCGCCTGGTATTTCTTATAATGTTAGTATGTGTATAATCGGCAAAGACATGTAAGCTATGTGGCAAATTTCATGTCAAAAGAGCAGTAAATAAGAACAATAAAACGAAACTAAAATTTTCTTATCCATTTAGCAACATTTTGTTTTACTCATGCTAATTTTCGTATTCTTTTCCTGTGAAATTTATTACAAACATACATTTCCCGACTCTACATATAGTATCAGTATTAAAAGCACCCTGCAAAATCATTATCAAATTATATTCTTACAAGAAGACAGTTATAGATATGCGACAATAATTTTAAACATGAGTGTACACATCTCAATGTAATCGAAATAAAACGTTGAAGTAACACAGCCAAAAACTCATCTCTTAATCTATTTACTTCATTCACTTTCGTCATGGCTTTGTTGACTCTTCGCTGCTCCTGCTATCTTCCCTAATATTTATAAACAATGGCTCCATTTCTACCACAAGATCTATCAGTATACACACTCTCCAGCTTGCGAACATGTTAAAGATTAAAAAGAAATGTACTGTAGCCTTGGCAATCATGTGTTCACCCAAGTTCTGCGATCAATTCCCCTGCCGAATGGGGTAACACAGAATGTGTCCTTTGTTTTCTTTCAACGAAAGTAAACAATGCAATGAGTACGTGACGAGGGCTGTATTTGCGTCTAATCACGTCGCACTGATTAAGTCTTCAACACTTCCCTTCGGTTCGAAGGCGTCAAAATCTTACACACACAATCACATCATATGGGTTCATTGCAATGAGACGGATGAATGGGCATTTATATTTTCGTGAGTATATCTTGTGCTTTTTGATTGAAAAAAAAATGGATATTCCTTCACGAGCGGCGGTATTACAAAAAGAAGAGGCAAAATGTTTAGCGATAATGAAATTGCAGAACTGATGAATGACTCCGACTCAGACGGTTATGAGTTAGTAATTAATTGATTGTTCAGTGGCGTATCCGGGAGTGAACAAGATAGTAACTGTTACAAGTAAACCTGAGGCTGCGCAAAAAAAAAAAACGCGTTATTCCTATTCAAAGGCAGATTATAATGTAGCTTGGAGCTCTTAGATCTGAAAACAGATTTTCTGTGAAGTGTAAACTCAATATTACGTATCAACTGAGGTTGTATCATATAATAAACTTTGTGCGTGTTTTTGGTTCTGTGCAATTGTATTTTGTACTGCGTGCAATAAGTGAAAAACTGACAAAAAGCAACAAATTTTCGAGGACCATCACATGCAAATCCAAACAAGATAAGAGTTCGCTTTTCTAATTTTGAACACTTGGTACATTTACTGCATATCCTGCTAATTTCTAAGAAATTGGTTTAAAATCTGTGGAGACATTACATTTTTAAAATATCTCTAAAAAGTGCTGGATAGTGTGCGTGACAAGTTTAAATACCCGTCCGGCTGAGAGTGTATACGCGCCAGGAAAATGTGGCAACGTAGCACTCCGTATAAACTGCGATAGCGAAGGGCGCAAAGCAGAGAAAATCATAATGTCATATTTGTGATTGTTTATCTTTTAAAACAAGTCAAAACAGTTTGGTTGAAAAAGCTGCTTTAAGATCTTTCTAAAAGTTTTTTTTTTTTTCAGATTGTTAATACACCGCAGCAATTCAGAGATAATGATGTCTCACTTTTTACTGAATAACAAGAAAATTACTACGTGTTGAGTAATGAAATTTTCAGAACTTACAGGTAATAGATGCACCTACATATCGTGTACAGGAAATTATTTCATGTTATCTCCTTTCCGAGATATAGTCCTATAAACATTGATTTACCAAAAAAGTACGACAAAATACGCACTTTTTCATTAATTTCTATTTTTTTTCTCACTATACAGTACAAAGAAAATTTGTATGTCTTAAGTATTGAAAAGACAACATTCCAACAATTCCAACGAGGTACGACAATGCAGTATAAGTTTTGACTGGACGTCACGGCAGCACCGCAAAATCAGGGCCCTATCTTTATGAAATGGATAGTAAGTAATGTGTCTTTTTATTATGGAAATACTCCATTTGTACAGATTGTCTTTATTGTCTATTAATCAAAACGATCACTGCAGCATCGGAAATAGACGATTGTATAAAACACTTGAAACGCTTCAGGCATACTTTTGAGATGTCAAAGCTTTTTTGTGTTTCCTGCCACTTTACCCCTATACAAAGGTGCCCAAACTCATGAGGTCGGCGCTCATGAGTTCGGATTTCTCGCTCACCCTCACGACGTGAGTATGAGGTTGAGTGAGCGCGAGTTTTAAATCATGATGTGAGCGTGAGGTTGAGTGAGCATGATGTCAAATGGATGTGAGCATGAGGTCGAGCGAGCGTGATTCAAAATGATATTAAGAGCGTGAGGTCGAGTGTTCGTGATGTCGAATGGATGTTGTGAAAGTGAGGTCGAGTTAGTGTGATGTCGAATGGATATTGTGAGCCTGAGGTCGAATGGTTGTTGTGAGCGTGAGGTTGGAAGAATGTTGTGAGCGTGAGGTCGAATAAGCGTGATGTCTAAAAGATGTGAGCGTGAAGTCGAAAGGATCTTGTAAGTGTGAGGTCAAAAAGATGTTGTGAGCGTGAGTTTGAGTGAGGTTAGGCCAAATTGGGCACCTTTGCACATGCTTCGTCTTCCGGTAAAAGCATTTCATTACTTCCTTTCTTTTCTCCTCTTTTGCTTAATTTAAATCAAACTTATCCCTTTTCCTTTTAGGCTCATATTTATTACCTTTTGAAAAATATATTCTTTCTTTAGGTACAGACATTAGATACTTTAAGCAGCGAATAACACAATAAGAAAATAAAATACAGTGAAGTTACAATTACAAAAGTTTACTTTTAGGTAATAAAAATACAGCCAATTTTTCTCTCTACAAACGACGCACACGCGCCAGTAACCGAATCAGGAAAGGCAAACTTGTCGAGTGAAAAAAGGGAGAACATTCCTAAGATGCGTCTTTCGTCCACTCAACAATTAAGCCAACAATCGAACAATAATGCTGGATAAGATATCCCTTAATTTGGCCACACATACAGCGAATTACTTGCCTAGTGACACGCATTTTGATCGATAGGTGATCAAATTTCCGGTCGGAAGAAGTTTCCTAGACCCAGTAATCAAGTAGGCTCCTCAATTGTCAACAACAACAACAACAACAACAAAAAGTACTCAAAGACGTCTGCTACTGCATGGAGTATGTTGCTTCGTCTGCTTCGTGCGTACACAAATCCTCAGTGGTCGCCCGATATCTTTCATTGCCGTGATATATAACACTTTTTAGCCAATCTCATCGCCGAGCGATGGCCAGCTCGCTACGCAACCTGGTCGATCGAGTGAACTTATAATTGGATCAAACCATTTCTAGGTGAAGATGACATTGTCAACAATCTAGTCGAAAGGGTCACATACATGGGGTGATGTTAGTGCAATCCAATTGCCCATCGACCAAATTCCGGTAACTAGGCAACCAACTCGCCACATGTATGGCAACCTTTACTATCATTAGATGAATCTACTGTTATAGTGTAATGCTCCTTTCGGTATGGACATTACAATCTTGTTATTATTCTGAAATATTTAATGAAGTTCATGTTAATTTTATTGAAGATAACTTGTTCTCAATTTAGTTACAGAAGCTGCGTTAAGGGAACTTGGAATATGGTCTATACCATAACAGAAATCAATGTTGATAGAAGAAAAAAAACACAATATTTTAATAAATTTTATATAAGAACTTCCTGTGATATAGGTTTTTGAAGAAGAAGATTATGGCGGCGGATGGACAGCAACTTATGTCGCTTAATATTACACTTATTAATTAATCATTGTGTTCAAGATATTATAAACTCAATCTTATATCGAGTGTTAAAACTAGTGCTGAAAATCATAAATAGTGGAAAAATAACAGAAGAAAAACCATCGAAACTAACTCACAGACAATTAAAACATTACGTGTTTAGTGAGGTCGGTGGATTTCTCTAGACTGTTCCAGATCAATTCAGTATTGGTGAGAACGTTCTTATATTTTATGTAATAAGTGTTTGAATTAATTAACATTAACAATTTTCATTTGTGTATATAGGTTTTTATTTTAAAGTGGTTACATTATGTTATGTTGTATATATAAAACTTAAAACAGAAATAGAAAATGATTAACGAAACGGAAGTTGAATGCGAAGAAGCTACAATACAATCAGATAATAATATTATGCACATGGAACAAAGTTCCAATACAGAAACAAATACTAACAATGAACAAACAAAAAGTTTGATGTCATCTTCCGTACATGGCATCCAAACTATAGGTAACAAAGTAGAAAAACCTACAAAAACTCAAAATAATTTTACGGAAATAAGTAAGACAAAATATAAACCGCATCATCTTGCGCCATATTTTGTTTTCGTGAAGTCAACCATTGAGGAATTAGGAAAAAAACACATCATGTCTATAAGTAGAAAACTATTTCTTGCGGAAATTCCAGGAATCGAAACAGTAGATAAAATAGGTAGAAACCTATTAAAAATTAAATGCAGGTCAGGTGAGGAAGCTAATAAATTCCTAGAGCATCCCATTCTTGATCAAAATAAATGGGAAGCATACATACCCCACCATTTAATATACACCACTGGTGTAGTACATGGAATAGAAACGGAAATAGAAATGAATGATCTCCTAAATGACATTAAAAGTGACTTTCCTGTCATTTCTGCCAGAAGAATATAAAAAAAATGAAAAAAGTGAAATTCAACCAACCGCTACTGTTATATTAACGTTTGACTCACAACAGTTACCAACAGATATTAAGTTATATTACATAAAACGCACTGTCCATACATATATACCAGCTGTAAGACAATGCATCATGGGATGCAATAAATATGGTCATCGAAAAAACAATTGCCGCTTAAATAAAGTGCTATGTATTAAATGTGGATTACCACATTCAGCTGATCAATGTACTAACCCCCTTCATTGTATAAATTGCGGAGGAAAACACGCAGCGAACTATTCACAATGTCCAGAACGAATTAGGTAAAATAAATTGATGGAACTCATGGCTAGGGAGAAGATATCATTTAATGAAGCTAATGCTCTTCTGAAACATTCTAATAGCGTGACAAATAATTCAAATCAAGATAATGACAAACATAATAACAATTATAGGCCGACATCTAAAAATAATTCAGTGTTACAACAAAAAACGTTCGTGTCAGCTCTCAATTATGATAATATGCCACCTTTAGTAACTCCCCTATCTCCTCCAATAAATCGTATGTCTACTTGGGTACAATCCATGAAAGATATTTCAGGCTCACCACCTGAAAAACGACGCAGAGGACATGTGGAAAGTAATGCATGGAAAACACACAATACAGCTACATACCGAGAATATACAAAAATTGGTAACAAAAATAACAAACATGCCCAACCTTCTACATCCTTTGACTTTAATAATAAAATCCTAGAATCACAAAGGGAAACTGGATTAGTTAAAAACATTAGTGAGAAACAAAATACAGAAAACTCATATCCAGTTAAAAACAAATCCTTATTATTGCAACAAAATACTCAGAATAAAAAGGAATTACAAAACGCATACTTAAAGGGACCAATTAACAACGACAATTCAACTTTCACTAATAAGTCAGGATGGAATCACTCATCACAGAATCAGGATCAATGGATGGGTATAAATTCATCATCAAACGTGACCTTAAATATTCAAGATCAACAAAAAATACGAGAAGGCATTAAAAAAATTTTATATACGTATGCCACATCTAAAGAGGATACTTTCTCGCAAAATCAATTCGATGCAACTTTAAATAATGTATATACATTATTAAAATTGTAAAGTATTATCTTATATGGCCATTTGCAAGAAAGAAAGACTAACCATAATACAATGGAATGCACAGAGCATATATGGCAAATTACAATATTTAAAAATATTAGTGTCTATTTTTTTCCTGATATTATTTTATTACAAGAAACTTGGTGTATACCAAGAATTCCTCTAAAACTCAAAGGATATCAATGTATTAATCAGATTCGGCATGATGCTCACGAAGGAATTGCCATTTGTGTTAAAAATCATTTAAGTTTTAAAAATTTAAATTTTAGTTTACAAAATATACATCCACATATACAAGTGCTTGGTATAATGATTGAGAACCTAAAAATAATTAATATTTATATACCTCCAAAAATAATTGTGGATCATAACTTTTGGAAACAATTATTTGCCAACAATGATATTGATTATATAGGTGGAGATTTTAATATTCATTCTAAATTATGGGGATCAAATAGAACTGATTCAGGTGGTAGGAGTTTTCTTAAAGAATTGTTAAATTCATCTTATATATATCTCAATAATGGATCTACTACTAGAATACAAAATAATATATTAAGTGCTCCAGATTTAACACTAACGAAGAGCTCACATTATATAGAAACAGAATGGCAAACGTATTTTCATACTTTCACCAGCGATCATTTTCCTATTATTTTCAAAACTCACTTTATCTCAACAGGACTTACTCATAATGACAGGAAAAATATTACCTTTAAATCAAAATTACAACATGTGACCACGAACATATCATGGACAGATTATCAACATATAATTCAAAATAAAATCACTCAAGACCAGAATACTTCAGAAATATTTAAATTGATAAAAACTACAATTTCTATTTTGAATAATGAAACTAAAAATTCAGAAAAAAAATTTAGACAATCATCCGAGAGGAAACATCAAAAACCCACCTGGTGGAATACACTATGTCAAAAATATGTGAATCAAACTATTCAAACCTTCAAAATTTTCATATCGACACGCACACCAAAAGCTTTCTTCAAATATCAACAACAAAGAGCTCAAACGAAAAGAATCATTAACCAAACTAAACGCTCAAAATGGCAAGAGTTCTGTAATACTTTATCTGATCGTACTCCACCTTATAAAATATGGAATTTCTGGAAAAAACTTCAACAATATCACTCCAAACATGATAATCAAATTTATCTGCATGATTTAGAATGGATACCTAATTTTCATTTAAAATTAACACCATGCACCGTTAATAATGATCGGCGTTTACTATCCAAATTTTTATTTTCTAATACGAATTTCGAACTGGATAAGAACTTCACCATGGCTGAATTAGAAACTGTATTAAAAATATACGTAAAAATACCACTCCGGGAATAGACGGTATTAGTTATCTACACTATAAAAATCTACCAACTAAAGGATTACAGATGTTATTAAATTACTACAACCACATTTGGAATACAGGACAAATACCATTAAACTGGAAAAAAGTGTTAATATTACCTATCCCAAAAAATACTACAGATCCAAATGCAGCAAACAACTTCCGACCAATTTCTTTATTATCTTGTTCATACAAAATTTTCAAAAATTTAGTATTAAACAGACTAAATTGGTTTTTAGAAAACTCACAAACCTTCTCCTTCAATATAACTGGTTTTAGAAAAAAAATTTCAACATATGATGCATTAACGATATTAATACTTGATATTTATAAAGCTTTTATTTCAAAAGGAGCTCTATTGGTTACATCATTTGATATAAAAGGAGCATATGATCATGTGATATTAGATATCCTTGTGGAAAAAATGTATAAACTTCATATTCCTGGAAAGATGATTAGAATCATACATAATACTTTGATTAACAGACAAGTATTTATAAAAGTGAAGAATTCATATTCAGCACCGAGGATAACTTCATTAGGCTTATTACAAGGGAGTAAATTAAGTCCGATTTTATTTAATATTTATATTGCTGATTTAATAAATTTAACATTGGATAATACCAGCATTACTTGTTTTGCTGATGATCTTCAGATACGATCTTATTCAACACAAGTTGAACGTTCAATACCAAACATGGAGAAAAACTTAGACATAATTAATAAATGGATGAATAATAATGGACTAGAACTAAACTGGAATAAAACAAAATTCATTATTTTTTCCAGGAATAGGAGTTTACAACAATATCAATTGACCTACCATGATAATAAATTGAAATCAGAAAAACATATAAAATATTTGGGTATATTATTAGATCGGAAATTAAATTGGAAATTACAACTACAATCACTGAGTAAAGAACATATAAAATATTTAAGTTTAATTAAATGTCTATCCTCAAAGCGATGGGGAATCAACCCATTTACGTTATTACCAATACTACATCAAGGGTATATTTCGAAAATTTCATATGGTAGTATATTTTATAATAAGTCTGGTTTATATTATAAATGCTTAGAACAATCAATATATAATTTAACAAAAATAATATTCTCACAACCGTCATTCTGCCCAAAAATGGCCTTATTAAAGGAATCAGAATATACTCCATTACCTATATTATTTTCTATGTTGGCATCAAAATTTCTATTAAAAGCATTTGGTAAATCAAAATCACCTATTATTACCAAACTTCAACAGTTAGAAATATTACTTAAGAAACGAAATCTTCCTTATACTCGTAATTATCCATGGATAATTCAAGCTTATCTCCATTTTAAAATATTAAACACGAGGGTACATAAAGTTCCATCTCTTCCATGCTTTGTCTGGAAGTATAAGGTTAATACGACACAAATAGCAGTGATGAAACCTACTTATATCTCGGTATCAAACGAAGATCTAAAAGAAAAAAATTATCAACATTTATGGAAAGAATTTAAACAAAAGTTTGATGAAGATGCTACATTCATCTATACAGACGCATCAAAATACAATAATATCTATGTAGGAGCAGCAATATATATACCATCTAGTACAACAACACTTAAGTATAAGTTACCCATTAATACAACAATATTTGAAGGAGAAGCATTTGCCATCCGGCAAGCATTATTATACATCAAAAAATATAAAATAGAAAAATCTGTTATCTGCTCAGATTCGTTAAGTGTGCTAACAGCATTAAACTCTATTCACTGGAACAACTCTACAACCTGGAGCATCCTGAATATTAAATATTTATATCTTAACATGACTGAAAATAATTATAAAATTTATTTCACTTTTATTAAGGCTCATGTTAATATTGAAGTAAATTGTAATATTATAGATAAAGCGGCGAAAACAGCATGTATAGAAGGACAACCAACGGATATAAAATTATCATCCAGAAATTATTTTAATCTTATCAAAGAATATCATAAGGATGAGTTAAATAAATGGTATGACAAACAACAACCACTGCCTGGTGAATTTTATTGGTTAATTACTACTCCTCTTCAAAATTCAATGAAACAAAATATTAAAACATGGACTCGCCGAGAAATTATAATTTACTACCGCCTTATTTTTGGAACAGCGTTATCATCTCTAAAATTATATCAAATAAGAAAAAAACCCACATATCATTGTTGGTGTGATAAAGGAATAGGAACTATTAATCATATTATTTTTGAGTGTGAATTGTTTCAATCTCTACGTCCCCAGCTATTAAAGCAGTTATATTCTTATCTTGGATATGCACCTTTCTCCTATAAATACATATTGGCAACTAACAACTGGCTACCAATCAAAGCACTAGTACATTTTTTTGTAAAATCTGATATAAATATTTAAAAAAAATCACTACATAATAATACTAATGGATCATATGAAATACAGTGAAGCAATATGCAACAATAAGAATACTAGAAAATCTTTTTATTCATCTTTTTACTAAACCAGATATCAATTAAGACACAGGAAAACCTGATAAACATTGCACTCATAGTGAAAATAGATCAATAGAAACAGCAAGTCAAAATGAGAAATATATTACTTTATTGGAAATTTATAATATTTGTTGTTTATATATTCTTTTTGGAAAATGAATAACGAATTTATTCCACATTTATAGCACATACTGGTGAAAAACCTGGTGCGCCCATAAAAACACTGATAATAGTGAGACAAGACAAGTCCTGTGATATAATTGTGTGTATTATTCTGTTAATTTCATGACGGAGAGAAAATACCAGCAGATTGTGTCTGTAAAAGTAAGTTTAGGGGCTCCATCCCCCTTTCTCTAATATTCCGGGATAACGACAAAACACCAAATTCATGTAGCATTTTATATTTATATTTAAATCTCAAAGTTAATGGTAACTTCAAATAACCTGCTTGATTCGCTGATTTTCCATTTTGTGGTTAAAGTGTCAACTAGTTGGTTCAGTAAACCTTCATATTACTTACATGTATATACAATAAGAAAATTTATTCTAACACTATAGTAACATATGAAAATAAAGAGCAAAGTAGTCTTTAATGTTGTTAGATGTATACAAGTAAGGTACGATGATTTGGTATGTCATTTCTGGAACAGCTGACGCATGATAACATGAACGTAAGGAACTAGAATTAGTATGTACCGGTAAAAGGAATTGTAGCTCTTCGAAAGTAAAGTCCAGTGGAACGATTTGTGTAAAGTGTATTAGTTATTGTTATTATTAATGAGAATAAGTGATGATGAATTAATCTATATGAAAATAGTACGAATGTTGTTAAAAGTAAATAATGCTACGCGCAATATATAAGCAATTTAATTTACCTGGTCACATTTAATTCGTTTCAAGGATGATCTGTTCCACCGTCATCTTGTAATAAACAAATACTAAATACTATTGTACTTACGTTAAGATGAAATACGACGTTTTATCATTAACCTACTTCTATCTAACATATATCTAGCAAGATCTTCTGATTCCAATTAGGTCACGGTTCAAAGATTTCACCACCGTACGTTGTGATATACTTAGATTTCATCATCCTCTCTAGAATTCAAGGACTTGGATGCAATATCGGATGCGTTATCACATTTAAAGGATACACCTCTATGGCGACCATGGGCCTACAGTTTCGCGGCGCATGCCCATGTCGCCCGTTACGAGACTGTATCAAAGTAAATTTGTTGCGCAATAGGAAGAGAGAAAGAAATCCGTAAACAGAGTTGTAACAAAATGGCGACTTCCAGCGACAGGATTGGAAGTTGAAGTTAGTGAATCCAAGTGAATTTGATTTGTAATAAAGTGGCTTCAACGTCAGAATTTTAGAGTTGTGTGTGGTGAAAATGTTGGTTATTGATCAAAGATATTCAAGGAAAAGCAGCGTTAGTGTAATAATTAAAAAAAGAAGTTTTAGAAGATATGTCCCGGAGATAGAGAAGGGAAGGAAACCCCTAAGTGAACATAAGTAATCAAAGTTCAGATGATAGAAAAACAAAGTAGTACTATGGACAGTACTCGTAAGGTGATGAATGCGAATAGGTATGGTTGTTGTAGCGATTATATGATGTTCATGGTAAAGTCTAGAAGAATAGTAGGCTCTATTATATGTTCCAATTGTAATTTGTCGTATCATTGGAAGTGTCTTAAGATCGATATGTACGATATTTTAAGTATGTCCAACACATCTTGGATTTGTGGGAATTGTTTTACAAGAGAAAATGGTGAAGAACGAAATGAATCAAAACAAAATAGTGAAGTACAAAAGGAAGTGAAACAAAATGGCGAAAAACACAATGTTGGAGAACAAAATGAAGAGAGAGAAAATAGAAAAGGACAAGCTGGAGGTGGACAAAAAGGTAAAAGACAAGCTAAAGAAGGACAAGGTGTAAAAGAAGAAATGTTTGAAACAGATGTGATCCCGGAAGTGACACTTATTGGAGATAGTGAAACCAGGTGTGGAAAAGCGAACCAAACTGCGTATCAATCGGATACGAATCTATATTTGAGAATGAAAGAAACGGAGAAAGATATGATCGTGTTCACGACCCGAACTGAGAAAAATCAGAAAATTATGGAAGAAATTGATAAGCAAGGCAATGACCATAATGAACAACCTGGCACCAAAGTCAAGGAAAGTGAAGCCGAGTTTGAAGAAAAAGGTGACAGGAAGACAGAAGTTAAAATTGGTGTTGAAGATGAGAAGTGTGACACAAAACTGAATTTCGACGACGGAGGAAGAAACTTTACAAAGAAAAAGACACCTGATTTAGTTAATATAACTAATATGACGACAGAAGAATTATTTCAGTGCATAATACAAGAATTTTCTCAATTTAGAATAGACATACAGAATATTCTATCCAATACTGCGAATAATAAATCTACCACAGTACAAGCAATACATAATGATTTAAAGGAGACATCTAAGATCACACGGGAGAACCAGAATAGTATGCTTCGGAGACAAGATAAGGTAAGTCAGAAAGATGACACTCAAAATGTCAATACCGAAATAACAACGACAGATGACACTGGACACGCAAACACATATTTGGGCTCTGGTTCTACAGTTGAGAATATGAATTTCAATCATGAAACTGAAGGTATTGAGGAAGTGAATGAAAATGATTCAGTATATGAAAAACAGGAAGTCTGCAAATACCATAAAAACAGCTATATCAATTCGAACGAAGAAATACCATCCTGGAAAGATGTTCCTAAGCTTGAGACTATTCAGAAAGGAAGACACAGCGAGAAGAGGAACAGTAAATACATAGCTCGGAGAAACATTTGTTCTGAGAGATCTGTAGAAATCGGTAAGAAGAAGACTAGAAGGTCCAATTGTAAGGCGGAAAAACTGAAAAGAATGGTAAAATGAATTTTGCAAAGAGAAAGGAAACTACTACTCGGAAGAAGATTGATTATCACTATCTATGTTCAAAATCAAAGCAGAAAACGATGAAATATGAAAGACACTACCAAGGAAAGCAACATTATAGTGTTGATGACTACACTATCAAGAACAGAGATCATTTCCGAACACAGTATAGGAACTATTGGACAATAATCAGAAGGAAAAAGATTAACGAAAGATGGAAGAATACTATTTTGAGAAGGAAAATAAGAAAACCAAAGGAACGAGGAAATCGAAAGACAGAGTTGATGTACTGGAAAAGAAGAAAATTGAAATGTATGGCGTTTCTGATCTATGCAAACAAGATGAGAAAAAGTCAAAGACAAAGGAAGAAGAGAAGAAACTTAAGAAAGCCTAAAGGAAAAGGAATGAAAATGAAAGCAAAACGATGTCACAAGAAGAGAAAAAAGAAGACGTCAAAGCTGACAGATAAAGTGAAGTGCAAATATCGATTAAAAAATAAGTATATGATGACATATGTAAAGAAAGAAACCAGAAGAAAAGCAGAATCCATAAAATGCTGGATATGCAAAAAGAAGACGAGGATTAAAGATTATTTGCATTGGAGACTCTGTAGGGGGAGAGAATTCGGATTCGACACTGGGTAAAACGTATTACATTGCTAAAGTTTCATTTAGATTAATGTTTCAATGAGTTGTGTTTGTTGATTTATTGTGTTCTATGAGTTCTTCCTTAGAGTGGAATTTTGATCTGGTATTCCGTGAAACTCACAATGAATTGTGCCATGTTAAATTAATAGACCTGGAAAGGAAATGTTGTGGCGAATTTCCTTAGCAGATATTCTCACTAAGGTACAGACGATATCAAGTATTATCTCATGAGCAGACAAAGTAACCGAAAATCATCAGGATAATGAAAAATTTGTTTTAGAATAAAAATTTTAACTGAAGTAAAATGTTTTCTTGCTGACGGGAGAAATTGTAATGCTCCTTTCGGTATGGGAATTACAATCTTGTTATTATTCTGAAATATTTAATGAAGTTCATGTTAATTTTGTTGAAGATAACTTGTTCTCAATTTAGTTACAGAAGCTGCGTTAAGGGAACTTGGAATATGGTTTGGACCATAACAGAAATCAATGTTGATAGAAGAAAAAACACAGTATTTTAATAGATTTTATATAAGAACTTCCTGTGATTTAATTGTGTGTATTATTCTGTTAATTTCATGAGGGAAAGAAAATACCAGCAGATTATGTGTCTGTAAAAGTAAGTTTAGGGGCTCCGTCCCCCTTTCTCTAATAATCCGGGATAACGACAGAACACCAAATTCATGTAGCATTTTATATCTACATTTAAATCTCAAAATTAATGGTAACTTCAAATAACCTGCTTGATTCGCTGATTTTCCATTTTGTGGTTAAAGTGTCAACTAGTTGGTTCAGTAAACCTTCATATTACTTACATGTATATACAATAAGAAAATTTATTCTAACACTATAGTAACATATGAGAATAAAGAGCAAAGTAGTCTTTAATGTTGTTAGATGTATACAAGTAAGGTTCAAAGATTTGATATGTCATTTCTGGAACAGCTGACGCATGATAATATGAACGTAAGAAACTAGAATTAGTATGTACCGGTAAAAGGAATTGTAGCTCTTCGAAAGTAAAGTCCAGTGAAACAATTTATGTAAAGTGTATTAGTCATTGTTATTATTAATGAGAATAAGTGATGATGAATTAATCTATATGAAAATAGTATGAATGTTGTTAAAAGTAAATAATGCTACGCGCAATATATAAGCAATTTAATTTACCTGGTCACATTTAATTCGTTTCAAGGATGATCTGTTCCACCGTCATCTTGTAATAAACAAATACTAAATACTATTGTACTTACGTTAAGATGAAATACGACGTTCTTATCATTAACATACTTCTATCTAACATATATCTAGCAAGATCTTCTGATTCCAATTAGGTCACGGTTCAAAGATTTCACCACCGTACGTTGTGATATACTTAGATTTCATCATGCCTCTCTAGAATTCAAGGACTTGGATGCAATATCGGATGCGTTATCACATTTAAAGGATACACCTCTATGGCGACCATGGGCCTACCGTTTCGCGGCGCATGCCCATGTCGCCCGTTACGAGACTGTATCAAAGTAAATTTGTTGCGCAATAGGAAGAGAGAAAGGAATCCGTAAACAGAGCTATCACAATAGTACAAAATGGCTATATCAACTATTTTTCATAATTTTTGGAATATTCTATTTCAAATGAACAATTTAATTTAAAACACGAATAAAGAAAAAAGGAAACAAAAATCTCATCTAAAAGCTTTATTTTTGGGCCATTACTTGTTCAACTACATAGTTTCATTAAATAAGCCGGAAGAAAAGATTAATTGCTTCTTCTTCAAAATCCGTTGCGATTGAATTTTGTTTGGTTCCATCTACCTCTCTCATTTATACCAATAGTGAACTATGTAGTTGCAATAAATATACCAAATGAAAGGTTTAATCGCATAATCAAAAATCCATTGCGACCAAATTTTGTTGGATTTCCTCCTACTTTCTCATGCATGAAATATTCTTGTTCAACTACTTAGTTTCATTAAATAAGCCGGAAGAAAAGGTTAATCGCTTCTTCTTCAAAATCCGTTGCAATTAAATTTTGTATGCTTCCATCTACCTCTCTCATGCATACCAATAGTGAACTATGTAGTTGCAATAAATATACCAAATGAAAGGTTTAATCGCATAATCAAAAATCCATTGCGACCAAATTTTGTTGGATTTCCTCCTACTTTCTCATGCATGAAATATTCTTGTTCAACTACTTAGTTTCATTAAATAAGCCGGAAGAAAAGGTTAATCGCTTCTTCTTCAAAATCCGTTGCAATTAAATTTTGTATGCTTCCATCTACCTCTCTCATGCATACCAATAGTGAACTATGTAGTTGCAATAAATATACCAAATGCAAGGTTGAATCGCATTATCAAAAATCCATTGCGAATAAATTTTGTTGGATTTCCTCCTACTTTCTCATGCAAGAAATATTCTTGTTCAACTACTTAGTTTCATTAAATAAGCCGGAAGAAAAGGTTAATCGCTTCTTCTTCAAAATCCGTTGCGATTAAATTTTGTATGCTTCTATCTACCTCTCCCATGCATACCAATAGTGAACTATGTAGTTGGAATAAATATACCAAATGAAAGGTTTAATCGCATAATCAAAAATCCATTGCGACCAAATTTTGTTGGATTTCCTCCTACTTTCTCATGCAAGAAATATTCTTGTTCAACTACTTAGTTTCATTAAATAAGCCGGAAGAAAAGGTTAATCGCTTCTTCTTCAAAATCCGTTCCGATTAAATTTTGTTTGGTTCCATCTACCTCTCTCATGCATACCAATAGTGAACTATGTAGTTGCAATGAATATACCAAATGAAAGGTTGAATCGTATTCTCAAAAATCCATTGCGACCAAATTGTGTTGGATTTCCTCCTATTTCTCATGCATGAGATATTCTTGTTCAGCTATTTAGTTTCATTAAATAAGGCGGAAGAAAAGGTTAATCGCTTCTTCTTCAAGATCCGTTGCGATTAAATTTTGTATGCTTTTATCTACTTTTCTCATGCATACCAATAGTGAACTATGTAGTTGCAATAAATATGCCAAATGAAAGGTTTAATCGCATAATCAAAAATCCATTGCGACCAAATATTGTTGAATTTCCTCCTACTTTCTCATGCAAGAAATATTCTTGTTCAACTACTTAGTTTCATTAAATAAGCCGGAAGAAAAGATTAATCGCTTCTTTTTCAAAATCCGTTATGAGTAAATTTTCTTTGGTTCCATCTACCTCCCTCATGCATACCAATAGTGAACTATGTAGTTGCAATAAATATACCAAATGAAAGGTTGAATCGCATTATCAAAAATCCATTGCGACCAAATTTTGTTGGATTTCCTCCTACTTTCTCATGCATGAAATATTCTTGTTCAACTACTTAGTTTCATTAAATAAGCCGGAAGAAAAGGTTAATCGCTTCTTCTTCAAAATCCGTTGCGATTAAATTTTGTTTGGTTCCATCTACCTCTCTCATGCATACCAATAGTGAACTATGTAGTTGCAATAAATATATCAAATGAAAGGTTTAATCGCATTTTCAAAAATCCATTGCGACCAAATTTTGTTGCATTTCCTCCTACTTCCTCATGCATGAAATATTCTTGTTCAATTACTTAGGTTCATTAAGTAAGCCGGAAGAAAAGGTTAATCGCTTCTTCTTCAAAATCCACGCGACCAAATTTTGTTGCATATTGTCCTCCTTTTGGATGCGTTGAAGTTGGAAGTTGGCAACTGAAACACCAAAGACGGTGGTAAATACATAATTAAAATTTTAGTTTTAAGAAAGAGACATTAAGAGATATAAGATCATAAAGTGAACTATGTGTCTCGAAATTTTTTACTGATACAATCAATAGTAAAATGTATACTGTTTATACACACACACACACACACACACATATATATATATATATATATATATATATATATATATATATATATATATATATATATATATATATATATATATATATATATATATATATATATATACTATGTGATCAAAAGTATCTGAACACCTGGCTGAAAATGACTTACAAGTTTGTGGAACCGTCCATCGGTACTGCTGGAATTCAATATGGTGTTTTCCTACCCTTAGCCTTTATGACAACTTCCACTCTCGCAGGCATACTTTCAATCAGGTGCTTGGAAGGTTTCTTGGGGAATGGCAGCACATTCTTCACGGAGTGCTGAACTGAGGAGAGGTATCGATGTAGGTCGGTGAGGCCTGGCAAGAGGTCGACGTTCCAAAACATCCCAAAGTGTTCTGTAGGATTTAATTCAGGACTCTGTGTAGGCTAGTCCATTACAGGGATGCTGTGGTCGTGTAACCACTCCGCCACCGGCGTGCAGTATGAACAGCAGCTCGATCGTATTGGAAGATGCATTCACCATCTCCGCATTGCTCTTCAACAGTGGGAAGCAAATAGGTGCTTGAAACATCAATGTAGGCCTGCTCTGTGAGAGTGCCACGCAAAACAACAAGGGGTGCAAGCCCCCTCCAAGAAAAACCCGACTAAACCATAACACTACCAGCTCCGAAATTTAATGTTGGCACTACACACGCTGACAAATGACGTTCACCGAGCATTCGCCATACCCACACCCTGCCATCGGATCGCACCATTTTGTACCGTGATTCGTCGCTCCACACAACGTTTTTCCACTGTTCAATCGTCCAATGTTTACGCTTCTTACACCAAACGAGGCGTCGTTTGGTATTTACCTGCGTGATGTGTGGCTTATGAGCAGCCGCACGACCATGAAATCCAAGTTTTCTCACCTCACGCCTAACTGTCATAGTACTTGGAGTGGATCCTGATGCAGTTTGGAATTCCTGTGTGATGGGCTGGATAGATGTCCGCCTATTACACTTTACGACCCTCTTCAACTGTCGGCAGTCTTTGTCAGTCAACAGACGAGGTCGGCCTGTACGCTTTTGTGTTGTACATGTCCTTTCACGTTACCACTTCACTATCACATCAGACACAGTGGACTTCTGGATGTTTAGGAGTGTGGAAATCTCGCGTACAGACTTCTGACACAAGTGACACCCAATCACCTGACCATGTTCGAAGTCCGCGAGTTCCGCGGAGCGCCTAATTTCTCACGATGTCTAATTACTACTGAGGTCGCTGATAATGAGTACCTGGCAGTAGGTGGCAGCACAATGCATCTAATACGAAAAACGTATGTCTTTGGGGGTGTCGGGATACTTTTAATCACATAGTATATATAGAGACAGTGGCGGATCCAGGATATGATGAAGGGAGGGGCTAAACCGTAGTTTGCCGCTTTATCCAGTGTAAAACAGGATTGAAGGCCATTTTATCCAGTGTACACCTGAGGGTCAAGGGGGGGCTATAGACCCCTTTGGATCTGCCCTTATGTATATATAAAGGTGTATATATAATGGTGACTCTTACCGTGTGAGAATATTGACGACGTGAAAACTGACTTTGAACGAATAAAAGAATGGTCTGGTATCATACGAGTAAGTGTGTTGGATGAAGTTGTGCAAGCACTTGTTGATAGCGGTGCGGAGGTGACGTTGTGTAGTCTAGAGTTGTGGAGAAAGGTTACGAAGATTATATCACATCCGAAATTGAAACCAGCACCCCACGTAGTTCTTGTCGATTATAGTGGAACCAGGAAGAAAATGGTGAAAGGAGAAGTATATCTTCCTGTGACAATTAAGGGAATACAGACGGATGTTCGAGCCTTTGTGGTCGACGGGCTCAACCAAGATCTTCTACTGGGTCGTGATTACATGAGCAAGTTTCAAGTCAGAATGAATTTTTGAAATGGCATGGTAACCATTCAAACTGGGGAACAAGAAGTCGTAGTACCCATGGTTCAAGCGACGGAGGAAGAAAATACCTGTAATAATATGATTAATGAGTTGAGTGTGGATTACCATCTCCCTGTAAACGTCGTAGAAGAATGGAGTGAATGCGAATGCCATCCAGAGGAAGTATGCAGCTCACAGGTATGTGGATGCGATCATGAAGATCTGAAAGAAGTTTTAAATCAGTGGAACAGCGTATTGATACAAGAAGATTCGTATGATGAAGCTAGTTCAAGACAAAGAGATGATTGCAACCTGAGACGAATTACGCTGGCACAAATAAGGGATCAAGCTCTTGTGGAATCTTTGTATGACCCACTTGTTCAGGAGATTCAATGTTCGGCTTGCTGTTCAAAGAGAGTGGAAGTCATGGAAGTCAGGGAGAAAGCGACTGAAAAGAGTCTGTACGCTACCCAAGAAGAAGTGAGAGAAGTGGTGGAGAAAACTCCTATTGCTCCGGAGCACAAGGAAATGTTGTTCAATGTGCTGATGAAGAGAAGAAAAGTTTTCGCCCATTTCCCAGGAAAATGTAACAAGTTTAAGTATACTATCCAGGTTACCACTGAAGATCCAATTGTGAAACGACTTTACCCAATTCCACTGTGTTATCGAGATAAGGCGAGGGAGCAGATCCAAAAATGGTTGCGTCAAGGCATCATTGAGACTGCAGTGTCAAAACATCATCATCCCCTGGTAATAGTCAGAAAGAAGAACTCGGATGAGGTTAGAGTATGTCTTGATTTGGTCCAACTTAATAAATTCGTATCTTTGACAAATCTGAAGGTCGAACGCCTTGATGACCTCTTTGCAAGATTTAATGGGATGACCTGTGCAACGTCCCTTGACCTGGTGCATTCCTACTGCCAGATCGAGTTAACTGAAGATTGTAGGGATCTTGTAGCATTCTCTTTTGAAGGTCAGATGTACCGGCATTGCAGAGTACCCTTTGGTTACAAGAATGGTGGAGCTTGTTTAATGGCAGCGTTGCAGAGAGTGTTGGGAGCTGCTATTCTTGAAAAGATCTTACTGTATATAGATGATATTTTAATTCCAGGGACTGATCCAGTAGCTCATATCGAGTTGTTAGATCAAGTATTGTATAAGTTGGAGGAAGCAAATATGACAGTCAATTTAAAGAAATGTACATTTATGGTATCTGAGGCAAATTTCTTAGGTTTTGTGGTAACACCGGTAGAAATAGCGAAAAATCCAGAGTACGTGGATCTAGTAAAGTCATTGCCAAGGCCAACAACTATAAAAACATTGCAAAGGGTATTAGGATTTTTTCAGTGGTGCTCCAAGTTTATACATGACGTTGCTCGTAAGTCAGCACCTTTATACCAGCTGTTTAAACAAGGGAAGAAATGGACCTGGTTGCCTGAACATGCGAATTGTTTCGAGGAAATAAAACATGAGATCTGTAAAAATATACTTTTGGTGCATCCAGATATGTCAAAAGACTTCATTATCATAGTCGACGGCTCGACTATTGGGACTGCTGCTATTTTGACACAAGAGTATGAAGATGGAAAACGAGTTATTGGTTTCACTGGACACATACTTAAGCCTTGCGAATCTCGCTATACCATTACCGAAATAGAGATGTTGGGTGTTGTGAAAGCTATAAGAAAATGGCGTAATCTCTTGATAGGGCATCACGTAATCGTACAAACTGACCATCAAGCTTTAGTGCATTTTAAGAGCATAAAATATTGGAATACCAGGCTGTATCGGTGGTGTATTGAAATGCAAGATGTGGAGTTGGAAATCCAATACATACCTGGAGTAACCAATGTAGCAGCGGATACTTTGTCTCGTATTACCGTATGCCAATCACCTAGAATTGTTACAATTTTGAATTTTCATGTTCTTCCAGGAGATTTAGCAAATATGACCTGTGAGGATTGGAAGCAATACCAGCGTGAAGATCCACAATTAATGAAGTATATTGATGCTCTGGAGCAAGATCGAACCAATGTGCCCGAAATAACCCACCCAACACAAGTACATACTGATCATGTGTAAAGAATGTTCCTCGAGGTACATTGGAATGTACATGATAGGTACGTGAATAGAGCAATCATGTGAAATACACATGTAAGGAATAAGGTTACTTCCGCCCAAAAGTACGTGCATGACACATACCGAGGAATGTATCTATTATGTGTATATCACGTACCGTGTATGTACTTGACACATTTACTTGGCATTGGCATGTGCCAGGAATGTACTAGGCATGTCAGTAATGTTCCTTAGGGCAGTGCTATGCAACTGGGGGTGCGAGTACTTAAATACTAAAACCTTAACGCTTCATTTTTACGTTCGCATTTAGAAGCTTGTACTTTTAAAAAAAGCCAAGCAACTAACTCTGAAAATATATGCCCTCCTCCGGCATCTGTGTGGCAATTTAACTATCTATTAAAATACTACAGTAACATTTACGAGCGACCGAGCTCTAACCTATAATCTTAGCATTCAAACCTTTGATTTACGGTTATTTGTGATTTCACGTTTATAACAAAGACAAATATTTTTAAAAGAGTGTAGTTTAAATAAATTACCGAAATAAATATTTTCACAAAGTTTATCCTTTTAAATTATTGTTCAAAGGCCTTTGCCTTTAGTAAGCCTTCTCCGAAATACATGCAAATGAATTGTGCTGCCATCTTTGGAGCTCTTTTAAAATACACCTATATATGTTTCTCGACAATGAGATCTCAGAAACTACAGGCTCTAGAAAGATGACGTTTTCACTGATCGATTGCAAATTTCATGTAGATTGTCCAGTTCTAATTGAATATTTAAACAACATGGGCACTATTTCTTTAGTACATTTTTACGGGTACATTGGAAGTGTTGAACTTTCAAAAAAATAAAATAAAACATCACATCCTAATCATTACACATTCCAACACCACACTGTTGTATATAGCGGTTGTATATGTCTCCGGCATTTGTTTCATAGCCAAATAATAATGGAAAAGGAAGGATAACCATTTCTCCAGTCTAAGATGAACTTTTTTGGGGAGTGTTTTTCCCAATAAGCACCATATATAACTGACAATATATTAATTTTGTATGTAATGTATTTGCTTATTACATACTGCATGCAAGAAGAAAGAAAACACTGCAGAAAATTGCAAAATGACACACACAATATATTACAATGTGGCTAAACTCAGAAAGTGGCTATAGAAGTGAAAAGCATATGGCTAAAAAGCCACTATTGGCTCTTTGGAAATTATGTGACTAACGACGTTCTCAAAATGGCCAGATCTCGTCACAAAGTGGCTAAATTGGCAACCCTAGTCGCAATACGAAGCAACTTACGCACAACCATGCCATGGTACATGGGGTATGTGCCATTCACATTCCTCACATTCCAGTGAAGCATGTACAAGTACCTTTCAAGTGTCAGAAATTCCTCGAAAGGCACGTACCTAGCGACACGTGCTATGCATATGAAATGAACATTTTTCAAGTACCAGGTACGTAAACGGTACATATGGAACTTAAATGGCACGTTCCTAGAATGTACCTGGTTGGGTGGGAAGTTGGGGTAAATCAGTACGGCTGTATTATAAGATCCAACAAGGTGTGCTGTTAAAACGTGATTTTCATTTGAAAGATAAATGGAGGATAGTTGTACCCAAAAGTTTTGTAAAGAGAGTACTGAGATGTTACCATGATGACAGGGGTCATTTTGGCTATGCAAAGACACACGATGCTTCTAGAAAATTTCGTTTGGGAAGACATGTATACTGATGTGCGACAATACATCCGCAATTGTGTATTGTGTATGAGACACAAAGCTGATCCTCATCCTCTCTCAAGGAAGCTACAGTCAGTCACCGCTTCGAGAGTCCGAGAGTTACTGTCAGTTGATGTGGTAGAGAAGCTTCCAACCAGCAAGTCAAACATGGCATATGTATGCACGTGCATGGATGTGTTTACCAGGCATCTAGTAGCGTACCCAATGAGACGAGCTACAACTGCTGCAATTCTGAGGTGCCTGGATTTGTATTTTATGCATTTAGGTATTCCGGACGCCATTATATGTGACAACGGTCCATGTTTTGTATCTAGTAAGTTCCTAGGATCAATTGCTAGTAAAGGAGTTAAAGTGTATCACACCACACCATACCATCCTCAAGCAAATCCCGTGGAGAGGATGCATAGAGAAATGAATAGGCTTTGGAGGTTGTATTGTGCTGGATAACATGTGGATTGGAGGAAGCACTTGTGGAATATCGTTATGTTACTGAATTATACTATTGTGGAGAATCTGAACGTTGCCCCAGTCCAAGCACATCTAAACGTGAAGGATGTAACGCCTGTGATGAAACGACTGTTCCAAGAGGAGTCTGATGAAGACGGGAATTCGTGAGACAACCGGCTACTTATGATTGCACACCGTAAGAAGTCTCAGATGGCGAAGAAGAATCAACGTACCAACGAAAAAATGGCATCGGATCGACATGCTAATGTAGGCGATCTTATATACCTAAGGGCACATCTCATCAGTGATGCAGCAGCACAGCAGATAAAAAAGATGTTCGATCTATACTCAGGACCATACTTATGTGTTCATAAGCCAAGTCTTAAGGTTGTAGAGCTGATTGATCCGAACAATGGAAAATCTATAGGACACCGATCCGAACATCAGTGTAAATTGTGGAAGCCCATAAGGAAGAATACTGGAAATGGCGGAAGAAGGCAGAGGAACATTGTGCCAGTCAACTTTTGAAGGACTTGCCTGATGAATACTGCGAATAGATTGCGGGCTGTACATATTTCGAAATATTGTGTATATATGTATATAAGTGTATCTGTCAGGTTTCATTTGTTTGTGTATTATCTTACTCCTATAAGTATCTGTGGAACTAAGTGAAAGTTAATCTGTGAATGCTTAGTGACGGCGCAGGGATCAACCTATTCGGACGCCATATGTGACAGGACACGCTGCCCCATCAGCATTTGTGCACCCGTTGTTTTCGCGAGTTTTGCGTTTCGCTCACTTCGAGCGGTGTGACTGAGCGCTCCGCTCAGTAACCTTCTGAACACCACCAATGTTGTCTAAACTTGACTGGCAACATTGTCAACACATGATCATCAGCAGCAGTGTAAAAAAGAAAGAACAAGTGGGAACGTATACAGAGAAGAATAAAATAAAAATGCAACTATGAAGAATTATTTGCAAGTGAATCAATTATAGAACAAGATACTTTTAAGGACTTGTTTTGTGTTAACCTGCCAGTCAAGGTAAGAAAAACTGAATATGTTTAAAGATAACAAGTAAGCCGTATTTGTGAAGAAGACACTGCAAGTAAACATCGCACATTTCTATTGAGCTTCGTCGTATTAAAAACACTTACATTATATAGTTTGTTTGCATTCGTCATAGTAAAAAAGATATATATATTCAAGCAATTGAATTTAGCACGGATTCACGTACTAATGTTAACGAAAAGGATTGAAAGAAGTGATATGTGTATACGGTATACGACACACTAAAGCATGCTTAGCGTTCGTAAGATTATAGAACTCTTTTGATATTACCGTAAAAACATATGCGCATATAAAAAGTAAATCTACAATATTGATACATTATTTATGTAAGCGAATATAATATTTATTTCAAATACTTCATTCATAACTTAACCTATTTTATTGGATACTGCATATCAGTGTTACAAAAAGTAAATATAAAGTTTCTTGCGCCAGTCAATATTAGTAGAAGTTAATAATTTGTATACACTCTAGAGGATCAGTAAATATAGAACGTCATGTATATAATGAGCGCATTACTTTGTATTGAATTCTTTCAACCTTAAGCTCAAGTTTGAAACATATATCCACTAAAAGCGCTTGAAAGAAAATTAATCTATATTTGATATAGGCCTATATAATAGCGGAATATTCAAATTATAGCTATAGAAATATCTAACAACCACTGTAGTAATATACCACTGTTACATAACTGTATTATTTCTGAAAACTGTGCTAGCTAACATATTTATCTGTGAAGAATGTTTGAAATATCAGTAATGAGTTGAATTCAATTTAAATAAAAGTTCGCCAGTCACGACTATCAAGTGTCAGTTAGTTAGTCACCTTGCATTCAAATTAGTATTTCACTAGTGAATCATCTGTTCGGGCAAAGACAGAGCGGAAGATAGAAACAATTATATCAAGTGGCAAGTATATTATAATAGTTCAGTGCATCCGTAAAAAGGAAATAATTAAAAATAATAAATGAATAATAAATACAAATATAAATAAGAGATCAAACTTCTTTCTAGACATTTCAAATAATATAATTTGCTACTGTCGTCTGGACTTGCATTTCTTCTGAAAAGACTAAATAGTAGAAAAACCTTATTGCATGTATTATTATTATTTTTGTTGTATATAGTATTTTGTATGTTTCCTTGTTTGATATATCTTATTTCCTTTAATTACTTGTCAATCCCAGTTTTATGTTGAACGGTATCAATAATTAAAGTGAGTGACGTTATCAAGTCATTATTGAAGTGACTGTTTACGTCAAAATATTGTTCATTTGTGGTGAGCATTTTCTGTTGTGTATATGAATACTATTTTGTGATAGAACGTGGTATTATAGAAACAAATATAGTAAATAAATACGTATGGTTTTTAATAAGTATACGCAAGTGTATTTTGAAACTTTTGAGTCTAGATTGCATCATCTCTCTACGTCCACAATACGTCTGACAACTTCGTGAATCACAACATTGTGGAGATTTATATTGAAGGCTCGAATGGTAAGTTGTCGATTACGACCCAAAAGTGTTATAGTATTAATATTGGTATTCTTATTTGAGTTCATTATTTCTTGATACACTGTTTTCGGAGCGTGCGCTCCTGCTACCGAGATTCCGGATAACGGGAGGTTATTAAAATTTTGTTTCATATTTTAACCATTAATATCCTCCACCGTTACCGTCACCGTTACATTAACTTACCATTCGAGCCTTCAATATAAATCTCCACACTGATGTTATTCACGAAGTTGTAAGACGTAGCATGGACGTATAGTGATGATGCAATCTGTACTCAGAATACTCACAAGTAAACCTTACGTTTGGGTGAATCGAGTTGCTGACTGAGACACATATGAGAAAGTAGTACTAAATGTGTTCAGTATTTCAGTGAAGTTGTAGGTGCGAAGCTCCAGGGGTTTAGGAGATACAGCTACCAGAATATCACATGGAAGTACAGAATAGTCTTCATACAGTTGGAGGTGAAAGCTCTGTAAGACCTCTTGTAACGACAAAAGATGAATAACAAATATATGGGTACATATTAGGACTAGGGGGAAGTCACATAGTAAGAGTATACCTGACGGCGGCCATCTTGAAATCCGCCATTTTGAATTAAGGTTAAGTTTTTAAAATAGAAATAGGGTCATGTGATACATGATTTAAGGCGCAAATTTAATCAGAAGAACAATGGTGACGTTAATTTTGATTTACGCGCAATTGGTAAAAAGTTACAGGGAAATTAAATATTGTTGCAGCATATATATCAGTCCTTTACCCCACCTTGTAAATTTTGTGTTAATGATGATAATTAAATAAAAAGCAGGTGGATAAATATTAGGTCTATGGTAAGAGTTGCCTTGATGGCGGCCATGTTCAAATCCGCCATTTTGAATCAGACAAAAGTTTTAAACAAAACGCATAACATTGTCACCTTATTAATAGCAAATTTGACCATAAATCCAATGGTATAACAATTTTTGCTTTATCACTAAAGCATTTGTTATCGCATAAACAAGTTGCTAATTTAAGGAAAAATGACCAAAGTGGAATTGAGTCATAATTGAACTTGGGTCTTTCTTCCAGAAAAGTCCTCAATTAGTACAATGAATATGTAGTTCAGAAAAGAGTGCATGACTTGCACAAATGCTCTGCTCACAGTGAGCACACCTGACAAAGGTAATCGAGTTACACTTGACACATTTGTCGTTAACAATTCCGTCAAAGCAGTAATCGTAAGGAGCGATCCAACGTCCAGGTTCTTCATTCAAATATCCAGCCTGCTCGAAAGCGAATCGATATATACATATGCTGCAACAATATTTAATTTCCCTGTAACTTTTTACCAATTGCGCGTAAATCAAAATTAATGTCACCATTGCTCTTCTGATTAAATTTGCGCCTTAAATCATGTATCACATGACCCTATTCCTATTTTAAAAACTTAACCTTAATTCAAAATGGCGGATTTCAAGATGGCCGCCGTCAGGTATATCCTTACTATATGACTTCCCCCTAGTCCTAATATGTAATATTTTGTCGTTACAAGAGGTCTTACAGAGCTTTTACCTCCAACTGTATGAAGACTTTTCTGTACTTCCATGTGATGTTCTGGTAGGTGTATCTCCTAAACCTCTGGAGCTTCGCACCTACAACTTCACTGAAATACTGAACACATTTAGTACTACTTTCTCATATGTGTCTCAGTCAGCAACTCGATTCACCCAAACGTAAGGTTTACTTGTCAGAATACAATTGCGTAAACTTGCTATTAAAACCCATATGTGTTTATTTACTATATTTGTTTCTATAATACCACATTCTATCACAAAATAGTATTCATATACACAACAGATAATGCTCACCACAAATGAACAATCTTTTAACGTAAATAGTAGCTACAATAATGACTCGGTAACGTCACTCACTTTAATTATTGATACCGTTCAACATAACACTGAAATTGACAAGTAATTAAAAGAAACATGATATTTAGAACAATGAAACACACAAAATACTATATACAACAAAAATAATAATAATACATGCAATAAGATTTCTCTACTATATAGTCTTTTCAGAATAAATGACAGTCTAGACGACAGTAGCAAATTATATTATTTGAAATGTCTAGAAAGAAGTTTGATCTCTTATTTATATATGTATTTATTATTCATTTATTATTTTTAATTATTTCCTTTTTACGGATGCACTGAACTATTATAATATACTTGCCACTTGATATAATTGTTTCTATCTTCCGTTCTGTCTTTGCCCGAACAGATGATTCACTAGTGAAATACTAATTTGAATGCAAAGTGACTAACTAACTGACACTTGATAGTCGTGACTGGCGAACTTTTATTTAAATTGAATTCAACTCATTACTGATATTTCAAACATTCTTCACAGATAAATATGTTAGCTAGCACAGTTTTCAGAAATAATAGTTACGTAACAATGTTATATTACTACTGTGGTTGTTAGATATTTTTATGGCTATAATTTGAAGTAATATTCCGCTATTATATAGGCCTATATCAAATATAGATTGATTTTCTTTCAAGCGCTTTTAGTGGATATATGTTTCAAACTTGAGCTTAAGGTTGAAAAAATTCAATACAAAGTAATGCGTTCGTATTGTGCGCTCATTATATACATGACGTTCTATATTTACTAATCCTCTAGAGCAGCCCTGCCCACGGCGAGCAGATAGTGGAAACTCTCCTCGTGAACGCTCACGAGCATTCTACGGGCAAATACCATTGTTCGTGCTTCGTGGATCTTCGGGTTTCGTCCTTAGAGGAGCGGAAGTGTTGTCAACCTTGGCGGTAATCACTAGCTTACCAAAAAAAAAGTATGTATGGTAACTGATTGCCATTTAGTGTAAAGTGTTTTTTTACAATGTGGTAACCGTTAACTATAGACAATACAAACTTGTAACAGCAATCAAATGATAAACTATGTACGTTCTTTTTCTCCTTTTTTCTTTCCTTTTGTTAAAGAAGGATGAGGGTTTGTTATATCCGAGTGTGGGTTTGTTATATTATGTTGTTTCGCTTTTTAGGAAAAGAGATAATCTGTTGATACGAAAAAAAACTGTAGCACTTGTTTGTAATTATCTAAGTATTATCTCCAGAAAATTAGCTTATGCATGTATGTGTGTACGAATAGGCTTAGCAAGGGGTTGGTTGTGGAGATTAGAAGCCACTATTACACTATCAATAGGAAGAATAGTATTTCTTACTCCACTTTTAAAGTTACTTTGATCGCAAAGAATCAAACAAAATATTAAGAGATTTTCCATTTTTAAGAGTGACCGTTAGTGACTGCAATTATTTTTTTTTTTTTTTTTAACAAGGAGTGTCTTTTTAATAAGGAAAAATGTATTGTCCCTGGCTGGTTGCTTGCCGGTGGCTTGTTAAAAGTGAAAAAGAATATTAAATCATTTCAACGACTGAAGCTACACGCTTGTCTTTCTTCGATAGTTACTGACTGATTTTGAAAGTCACAATGTTGTAGGCCTACTGTAATAGCGTAGGCCTACTGTAATAGCGTAGGCCTACTGTAATAGCGTAGGTCTACTGTAATAGCGTAAATTCGGAAGGAAACGTTCCAACTGAATGATACGAACAATTATTCTCAATGTCTTGAACATGAAACGTGGGTTGCACGGATAACGCTTAAAGTAGGCTGGACTGCACTGGAATTTCCTTCCGGCAAATTAGTGTTTGGTCGGAACTCAGTTCTTCTGTGTAATTGTCTCTTAACAACATTTGAACATTTCTTTTAGATAATAATAACTAACTCTATGGCCTATGGAACCCGAAGGTTCAATGCCGCGTTTACAAAATATTTCCACTAACTTCTGTCCTTAGCCAACTGGATCCAGTTTCTACTCTGTACTCTTATTTCTGCAAGATCCATCTTAATATTGTCTTCTCATCTACGCCTAGGTCTTCCTAGTGGTCTTCTTCCAATTGGGTTTTCAGTTAAAATTATGAAAGTGTTTCTAATTTCTTCCATTCTGGCTAGAAATACATGGCCTGCCCACCTGAGCCTTCTACACTTAATAACCCTAATAATGTTAGGTGAGCGGTATAAACTATGCAATTTCTAGTTATAAATTTCCTCCATTTTCATCCCTCTTTGGTCCGAATAATAATAATAATAATAATAATAATAATAATAATAATAATAATAATAATAATAATAATAAGCATTATTATTATTATTATTATTATTATTATTATCAACCTCCCGTCGTTCTCCTATCAATCTAGCAACGAAAGGCGTTTACAACTTAGCAAACGTGAAGCGAGTGACAAGTTACAGACCGAGTGCTAATGTAATACAACGTCACGAATTGCGTAAGCAAGCTAAAAAGGTCTGAAACAATTCGTTTCCGATTTTTGCAGTCGTTTTTACGTCTGTAAGATGACAGGTTTAATATTAGTTTCTTTCTTTCTTTCTTTCTTGTTCATTTGTTAGTTACTTCAACGCTAACTGTAACCTCTATCATGCGTCTTCCTCGACCAAAAAACGTACCAATTTTATTTCCTGCAATGTTTTTGCGTCACTGCTTTCGAAATGGGGAGGGGGAGAGCACACCTGCACATTTCACGCTTGCGTCTGCTCAATGCTTATCATCGTGCGAATTTCTGGCCAGGCTTGGCCATAGGTTTTTTGCCATCATGTGTGGTTGGCAACACTTATCGGATGCAGTGGAAGAAGCGAAGCTAGCAGCACCTGTGCTCACTTGTTCTTATCTTCGCTCGTGCTCGCTCACGCTTTGGCTCCGGGAGCCAATTCATGGACAGGCCTGCTCTAGAGTGTATACAAATTATTAACTTCTACTAATATTGACTGGCGCAAGAAACTTTATATTTACTTTTTGTAGCACTGATATGCAGTATCCAATAAAATAGATTAGGTCATGAATGAAGTATTTGAAATGGATATTATTATGTCGGCTTATATAAATAATGTATCAATATTTTAGATTTACTTTTTATATGCGCATATGTTTTCACGGTAATATCAAAAGAATTCTATAAGGTTACGAGTGCAAAGCATGCTTTAATGTGTCGTATACCGTATACACATATCACTTGTTTCAATCCTTTTCGTTGTCATTAGTACGTGACATGCGATGTTTACTTGCAGTGGCTGGCTTCTTCACGAATACGGCTTACTTGTTAGTTTCTTACCTTGACTGATAGGTTAACACAAAACAAGTCCTTAAACAATTCTTGTTTTATTAATTCACTTACAAATAATTCTTCATAGTTGCATTTTTATCTTATTCTTTTCTTTATGCTTTCCCACTTGTTCTTATTACACTGCTTTTCTCTTCTTCTGTCTACCTGCAACCTGAGCCTCCTGCTGTCGATTCACCCTGCTGCTCCCTGATCATGTGTTGTCAATGTTGCCAGTCAAGTTTAGACAGCTAAGGTAGAGTTCAGAAGGTTGCTGAGCGGAGCGCTCAATCACACCGCTTGAAGTGAGCGAAACGCAAAACTCGCGAAAACAACGGGTGCACAAATTCTGATGGGGCAGCGTGTCCTGTCACAGATCTAAAGGTGTATCTCTCCTCCAATGCTTTGCCTCATTCTAGCAGTGGCCACGTGACTGTTAACCAAATTATTGGAAAACGTTGTAATAGTAGTCGGTAAATACTTTTTGCTATGAAATACTGAAAACTAATTTTTAGTCCAATCGCAAATATGTATAATCTGTAAATACCAACTTTCGAGTTGAGCACTGGAAAAATAATAAATGTAATGCAATTATCTAATTTGTTATAAGTGAATTTATTATAAGTGAGCGTAATGTTCATTATAAAACTATATTGCGATCTTTTAGTTGTATATCTATTTTCATTTCTATTTATATATTATTTCTCTTCGTTTAATAATGACGTAAAGGTAGCAATCGTTTCAAATTTTATATTGCACTGAAGAAAGAAAACTGACTGTATATAACTGATTTCCGTTACCAAATCCTCAAAACCTAGCCTAGGATCACCTCAAGTAGAGTGATTACCAGGTTTAGAGCTAAGAACCTGCATAATGCTGTCAACAAAATACTAACTAGACCACGGTGCCGATATGTATATAGGGTGTTACAAAACTGTGTGACAATAGTTTGTTATCAGATTCCTCACATCAAAATAAGAAAATGAAATGAAATGAAATCTTTTAGTTTCACGTCCCACGGGTATGCCGGTTAGGCTAAAGGAGACGGTGATGATGAGAGATGAGTGAAATGGTGGAATGAAGAAAGTGGGAGGAAACGGGAGAACCCCGAGAAAACCCACGAGCACGGTGTTTGTCCACCACACATCAAAATAAGAATAAAAGTTCATATGAACCTGTGCTCAAAAGTGGATAGTTTTGGAGTTACACTACTATGAAACCTATCGTAGTGGGTTCAAGACATCACTAAGGAACTGGTGTGTGAACTATCCAAACATCCATGTTTAAGAATGGTCCACTACTTGCACGCCATTTTTAAAGATGTAGGTGGAAAGTGATCGAGTACTCCAAACAGTCTCTCTTAAAATGATTGTGCATGTACCGGAGGTTTTCAAATATGGTTATTTGGATAGTTCACATACTAGTTCCTCAGTGATGTCTTGACCCGACTACTATCTGTCATATAGTAGTGGAACTATGGACCTTTCATTTTTTCACGTTTTCGGTAACCTCGAAACTATGTACTTCCGACCACAGGTCCATATGAACTTTTTTCTTATGTCGATGTAAGGAATCTACTCACAAAATATTGTGACAAATTTTTGTATATATACGAGGGCCATCCGGAAAGTGGTACCCGTTTGCGCTGCATGAAGCGCTGACGATTCGGGGAGCCGCTGGGTAAGGTCAGACCGCGTCAGCGGTTTGTCTGCCTGCTCTGTACGAGGTTGCGTGACGCTAGCAGTGCCTGTGTTGTGTCTGTGCTCGTTTATAATGATTAAACGAATTGAGAACAGTTGTGAAGTGAAGGCCGTGATTAAATTTCTTAATGCACTAAACGTTCGACCTTGTGAAATTCATCGCCAATTAAAGGAGGTGTATGGAAGCAATGTGATGGACGAGTCGTCTGTTCGGCGCTGGTGTCGCAACTTCAACCTGGGGAGGGGGAGTACACACGACGAGGAGCGTTCAGGGAGACCATCTGTCATTACAGACGAACTGCTGAGGTCAGTAGACGAATGCGTGAGGAACGATCGGTGCGTCACAATTGATGAACTCTGTGAACATTTTCCTAATGTGTTTCGAACAGTTGTTCATGAAATTGTCAAAGACCATCTGCATTATTCAAAAATCTGTGCAAGGTGGGTCCTTCGCATGCTCACAGATGAGCACAAAACCAAGCGTATGGCTGCAGCACTGACGTTTCTGGGACGTTATTCCGATGAAGGAGACTCTTTCCTGAATCGCATCATTACAGGGGACGAAACATGGGTTTGTTATGCATCACTTGAAAGTAAACGACCGTCCATGGAGTGGCATCACGCTCATTCACCAACCAAACCGAAAGAAATTGACAGTTCCGTCCATCAGGAAACTCATGGCAACCATATTCTGGGATCGACGAGGTGTACTGCTCATTGATTTTATGGCCCGTGGAGACACAATTAATGCTAATGCGTATTGTGAAACATTAAAGAAATTACGGCAGGCAATATAAAATCGACGGCGAGGTCTGTTGTCTACAGGCGTCATTCTCCTTCATGACAATGCCAGGCCCCATGCAGCTGCGAAAACACAACAACTTCTGCAGCAATTCAAGTGGGAAATCTTCGACCATCCACCGTATAGCCCGGACTTGGCCCTTTCAGATTTTCATCTCTTTACGAAGCTTAAAGAGTTTCTGGCGGGAAAAAGATTTGACAGCGATGAAGAACTTAAACGAGGCGTGACTACGTATCTCAATACGCTGGCGACGGAGGACTATGACGCTGGAATACAAAAACTCGTCACACGGTATGACCAATGCCTCAATTTGCTTGGTGATTATGTGGAGAAGTAATGTAAAGTATGCTCTTTCCAATAAAAAATGTGTATATTTGTTAATATGTACTACTGTGTCTTTATTGCACAAACGGGTACCACTTTCCGGATGGCCCTCGTATATATAGTGCTTGTCAAAAGTTCCGGAACGGCCAAATATCACGGTGAATACACATTACACATTTTGGTGAAAACGTGAAAGTGAAACGTTGCAGTATATCAAAGATCTATCAAAAGCCCGTGCCAGTCAAAATGTATGCGGCCCTGTACGAACCCTACGGGGCCAAACTTTCCTTTTTAATATAAGAGTAATCAATTTTGTTTTCAAATTCGGTTAGGGAACAAACTAAATCAGAATATGTGATTCCGAGGCCATACAGGGCCAAAAAGGGCATCAGCGTGAGAAGTATGAAAAGTTTCGAAATGGCAAAATATCTCGGTTAGAATGCGTTTTTCTAAAAACGTGAAAACGTTCTGTTGCAGGATATCGACATAACTATGGGAAACCCGTGCCAGTCAAAATGTGTACGGCCCTGTGTAGGTCCCACGGGGCCAAACAGTAATTTTTGAAATGAGAGCCCTCATATTATATTCCAAATGGGTATCTACGAAACAAACTAAATCAGCGTTTCCCAACCGGTGTGGCCGCGAATGGGCCGCTGGTGTGCCGCGACGAAATCGAGGTGGTTGTCTCGTAGTCGTGTATTGTCAAGCTTTTATGCACTTGAGGAACAACTTCTTCTATTCTTTCTGTCAGAAGAAAGTGAAAATGTCGGTTTCCTTAGTGACGATTCCTGATGCAATACTTTTCTTACCTACATATTTCAAACATTGAATACCCTGAATAAATGCATGCGGGGGAAAATAGGAAAATATCCTAACCTTAAGTGACAAAATTTGCTCATTTAGGGAGAAAGTCTCATTTTGGGAGGTCAGAATTAGAAAACAAAACAAATGTGACATTTGAGATTGCAAAGTCTGTAAAATTGACACAAACCTCTCAACACTCATTTCAAGAGGTCTGCGTGGATATAAAATATCGCATCCGCATCCGCAGCATCTCTATCCGCAACCGGCGTACGCGCCTTTGGCGTGGGAGACCCGGGTTCGATTCCCGGCGGGAGCTCATGTGGTTCGGATTCCACGTTAATCAGTAGGTCCACGTCTCATATAGCCTCGCTGCTGAAAGGGACGTTAAACTAAAAATCAACAACAATCAACATCTATCCGCAACCGCATCCGCAGATAATGAGGTAGCAAATATATACAACTTACATATTCTATAATAGTCATGATTTCGAAAAAAATTTTAAAACACATTTTAAATAGTTATTGAAAAGAGCAATAAAAGGACAACTCTCTCATGTCATTTCTTGTCCATTTGCTGTCACTGAGTCACAAGCTTCAAACACACTTATTTTGATTTTACTTATTTTTCAACCGGTTTAAAACTTCTAATTCAAAACAAATGTTTCTTAGTGCTCTTCCCACCATCATCATAAATTTCATAGGTTTTTTTTTAGGTAGAGAAAAGATGTAGGAAACCATATCCGCAACTTTATCCGCTATCCGTAAAGAAGTGAAATATATATCCGCAGATACTCATTTTGCTGCGGATATCCGCATCCGCGCAGACTTCTACTCATTTTAGACACATTGTCTTTGTTGTGTACCAATGTTGAGAAGTATTTTTCCTACGCTTCAGTTTAATTCATTTGACTTGGTGAGGGACTCCTTTGCGCCTTCTGTCCTACAGTCTGCAGAATTAAATGTACAGGAAAAAAGTGATTTGTCGATGTGAGGAATGACCGAGGTTTAAAGCTCCAGCACTCACAACAAGACAAGGCTTCATTCTGGATTTCTCTCCGGAGAGAACATCCAGCTATTTATACAAAGTTCATATTCCCTTTTCTACATCCTACTTAAGTAAAGCAGGATTTTTTGCAATGAACACAATCAAGTGTAAGAACGGGTCACAACTGTTAACTCCGGAACACGACATGAGGGCGTGTTTAACAACTATCAGTCCACAATTGAAGAAGATTGTGAAAGGCATCAAGCTCAAGCTGCACATTAATTTTGATTCATGCACCAATTTGTTCCACTTATTTTTGAAAAATTGTAACCTTCATATATTTTTATTAAACAATTGCAACCTTCAATAGATATTGAAATAATGTTATATTACTAATAGCCCTATTATTGAAAAATTCTAACTTTCACAAAATATTTAAAAATTGTATTGTACTGTAGATCAACGATGTTAATAAATTACGAATATAAGTTTCAAAATGTGTTATTTCTCTGTACATTTTTAACGTTTGAAAAAGTATTTGTTATCATTGTTATGACCATTATTGCTTCTTTATTGTTGCAGAATACTTTGTAACTTGAAATATTAAAATATTCATTCCTTTCGGTAAAGCGAACATCTATACAAATTACCTACATTTGTGTTATTAAAGTACAAGAGATTAGTTTGTTCGTTATTTAGTGATCTTCCTTCTTAGTGAAAGGTTGGATACAGTTTTCGAAAAAGAAAGTGTATTTTTAAAAACCTGAGTCCTATATTTCAGTGCAATTGTTCTCTATTTTTACATTAGAATAAAAAATAAGCATAATGATTTACCACGGGGAGAAAACAAGCGATCGAGTTTTCTTTCCTGTGGGGAAGATCAGCAATCATAGAAAAAATACCACGGTATTTTATATTTTCGAATAATAATAATAATAATAATAATAATAATAATAATAATAATAATAATAATAATAATAATAATAATAATAATAATAATATATCTATGAGTGTGCCGCGAGAATTCAAGTTACACCCGTAGTGTGCCGCAAGTTGAAAAAGGTTGGGAAAAAGTTCCCTCCGTAAAACTCGAGTCAGCATTCATTTCAACAAACCTGTCCTTTTTTTCTCGTTGCATAGAAAATCTTGAATCGTCATCGAACACTCGTCAGCTTCAGTGGGTGAAAGCCATATAGTAGAAACGAAACTGAAAGAACTCCCTGGAGCTAACGGACAAGTGCTAATGTCTAAAAAATTTACAGACATTTTTGAAAAAAAAAAAAAAAAAAAAAAAAACTTAGGTTTTCAAACATTGTGTAAAATTGCACGTGTTTTGGAAGGAGAAGTGATGAAGGAAGATCAAGCATCTAGAGACATTTAGATTCCAACAGCGAGTTTTTGACCAATTTACAAATTGTTCATTCCGAATATAGTAAATCGTACAGCGTATTTTTTCTTGAGAAATGTTTCATTTTTTGTATAGCTAAAAAAAGTTAATGACTTTTTTTCTGCGTCAGTTCGTTGGGTCATACTAAAGGAACATATTAGCAGTCTCACTTTAAAATCATTAACCACCACAAGATGGGAGAGCCGAATTGATGCTCTGACTCAGTTATCAAATAGGGGAAGTTTATGATGCCTGACAATAGAACAGATAGAGTGGTCGCCCACGATGCTCTGTGTATAGCAAACCAGCTGAGTTACTTTCCTTTCCTTTACTCACTCGTTATCTGGTATGACTTTTTACTCCACATAAACATAGTAAGCAAAAATCTTCAAATCATTGATTCTCATGTGTTGGATGCAGTAGGATTTCTTGAAAATATATCTGGGTACTTTGAGAGGAGCAGAAATGATGCAAAGTTTCAATCTTACTTAGTTGATGCGATGGAGTTGGCATCAGCATTAGATACAGGTGATCCACTGATACGTAATACAGTGCAAGCTCGAAGTCGAAAGAAGAGACAGTTTCAGTACGAGGCAGAGGATGAAACTACTGAAAATCCAGAAACAAGATACAAGATCGATTTTTATTACAAAGTTCTAGACATGATTGTGTTAGCTTTTAAGAGAAAAATTTGAGCAACTTAAACATCACAGCGAGTATTTCCATTTTCTTTACGATATAAGTAATCGTAAAGATATAGCCTACCACTGAACTTTTTATCTGAAAAGTGTAGTAAACTTACCACCATTTTAACACACGAAGAGATATTAGCCCCCGTGATTTGAAAGACAAACTGAAAGTGCTATCCACTATAATTAAGCCTGTAAAAGTTCACCAAAAGAAGCATTAAAATTAATTAAGGAACATGACTTTGCTCCCAATGTTAGTGTTGCACGTAGAATTTTGTTAATCTTGCCTGTAACAGTGGCAGTGGAGAAAGTTTTTGGAAACTTAAGTTTATTAGAAACTATCTACACTCTTCTATGTCTGAAACACGCTTGAGTGGTCTAGCAATGATATCAATAGAACACAAATTGGCTAAAACATTGGACTATGCGAATGTGATAAAGGAATTTGCTCATATCAAAGCAAGAAAAGTTTATTTCAATTAAGGTATGTTAAATTTATGTATCTCTAATGTGTTTTAGTACATTATAAGGTTTAGGCTAATCACTTAGATTTACCGTAATATCTGATTTACTATATTATCTTCTTGCTCCATATTCGATTGAAAACGCCTTGATATAAAATAAGCCTAAAAATTAAAATTCTTAGTCATGACTAAAGTATATTTTTTAAATTTTATTTTCTGTATGCGCTGCTCTATATTACAGATATACAGCGAAATCGAGCATACTGAATATTGTGTCAGTATAGAGTCGTTTAAATATTACGTAAGCATTAGAGAAAGGTAGTTCATTTTTTTGTTTACTTTTCCATTTTATACGTTTTTAAATGACACTTGAACGTCGTCTGTCAAAATAAGGTTTGCGGATTAAAGAGGCGGCATGTGAAAGCACCGCCCAGGGCGGCAAAATTGCTAGCGCCGGCCCTGCTTCAATCTATGAAAAGAACATTAAGCAGGAATCACTTAAAATACGATGGTAACAGGTACGAAAATGACACCCTATTGTTCAGTTCTTTTATACGTTGCATTCCAATTAAACTTCTTTCTACGTCAGCACTTTAATTTCCAGTTTTCTGTTCAGTATTTGGAACTGCAGGGGACAGCAGCAGACTGTCTTATTTATCTACAGCTTATAAATATTGATCGTTCAACTAAAGGCTTTAACTTCTTAAATGAGAAAGAAAGAACAATAAAGGCGTTCCGGGTAGTATGATGGAACTTAACATCAGGTCATTTTTAATTTATCCAAAGAGGTGTTAATAATAATAATAATAATAATAATAATAATAATAATAATAATAATAATAATAATAATAATAATAATAATAATAATAATAATAATAATAATAATAAATAACTACAATTGGTAGAGGAATGTTTTATTAAGTTTGACCTTATGAAGAAAGTGTAAAATGCATTTTTCCTTTTGTCAAGTTCACCCTTACCATTTGGAATGCCTGAAATATAAAATCGAAGGTGTTTCTCTTTGGTGTGCCAAACTGAAGAACCATTTCCCTCTTTTCAATATGGAATAATTGCTAAAGCAAAAGCATACAAAGGCTTTTCTTATTTAAAAAAAAAATTTAGATGTATATATATAGTGTAACTTTCTATCTTTCTTTCACATGTTACATCCCCATTAAATTATTCTTCGAATTTAAGAGAGTAGTAATATACAAAAAACTAGAAAACAAAGTGAAATTTCACGACAAAAACTACTAGTTATATATGCGTTACTATTAGGAGTATGTATATAATTATATATGGCTGTTAGAAGACAAACAGTAGATACGATCTGCTTACATTTTTTTTTCATCATATACAGTACATGTATAAACAAACAATATGTTCCAGCAGAGAAAAAAAAAGATTATTGGCAATGAACGACACACTTTCTTTAGTTTTTCTGGATTTTCTCGAAAACTACGCATAAGAATTTCAAGCTCGTTATTTTATTCAGCTTGATATAATATCGATTATGTCTCATCTTTACACAATATTATATATATTTTTTCTTATTTCACATCTCATGATTATGCCTTTTAGACTGAAGAAAACGGATCGTTATTGAAAGTGTATTAAGGTCACATGTACAGTGCTAAAGCAAATGGTTAAAACAAATTCCAGCATGAATTGCTTGCTTGATTGTCAAATACAAAAACTCAATTCTCGAACAGTAGCGATTATCTGTTCCATTTAGTTATCACAGTTTTGATATGAAAACTAGTCTTAAATTTGTCACAAACAAGTTTATTTATTTATTTATTTATTTTTATTTTATTTATTTATTTATTTTTACACAGACGTAGAATAAAATCAAGAAATGAAAATAATAGAGCTAGTTGCATTAGAATTGCAAACTGATATATTGAGATTAAAGCTTGATATTGAATTCTATAAAAAGGATTAGCTACCACCTTTCCTCTGCAGGTATGTGCGCTTTATCTTTCACTAGCATAATAGATTTATTGTTTAAAGAAAAGAAGCAAGTGCAACGAAATTGTATTTGTAGTGTTTACGCCTTTCTGAGTTCGAATCCTCTTTGTTTCCCCTTCGTTGCTCATGATCGGGTAGCATACTTAAAATTGTGGCTTTTAAGATTTGTTTTCTGGAGAAACGGGGGGGGGGGGGAGCTAATTATGCCATTGCACGGGCAGGCCCTGTTATTAGAAAGTTTGATTATCATACATCTGCAGTATTTAGCTTTATAAAACATGGTGTTTTCTCGAAAACTACTTTGGGAGTGCACACTCACATTACTTAGTTCAGACCAATATACATTTCAATGGAAGTTACGAAATGTTTAATAACTGCAAAAATGAAACAAGATTGCTTTTAATTGGTCTGTTCACCAGTCACTGATATGAACCACTGTCAAGCTTACCGTACCGCTACCCAGTCTGTTCACTAGCCAGCTATACATTTTTACTGAAAATCAGAACTCAGCCGTCGGGCTTTTTCACTTCATATTTTCCTTGAATATGGTGTGAACAAAAATCGGTTGATTTGTATTATTTTTCATGTGCCACATTGTTCTTGCACTGAAGAACATGTAAACGATAGTAAGACGGCCTAATTATACAAGTTGTAGGTTATCACATTTACCAGTTTAATTCATTTTTAATTTTTATGTACTCCTGTCGGATCCTCCATGTGTTTCAACACTCGCACTTTTTTTTAAAACCTTTTTACTGTCCTGGTTAAGATTGCTTATTTTTACTCGAAATTTATTTTGAGTTAAAGTATTTTACAGAGATTTGAAAGTAGTAAGAGTAATCAGGGGCGGATCCAGGACCGACTTCTGGGGGAGCGGTAGGTTGTCATAATGAAACTTTTAAGGGCTCTAAACTCTGGGATGGATTTTATTTATATATATAAAGTAAGAAACTTTTCTCTTCTGGGGGGGGGATCGCCCCGATCGCCCCCCCCCTAGATCCGCCCCTGAGAGTAATCTTATTTCCTTTTTATCTGTAATCAGTTCTCTTGTTCTTAAAACAACAAAAAAAGAATAGTTCAGTTGTAAAAGAAAAATACAAGAAATTTAATATAAATGTTCATATTATTTCTCTTTAGTTAGTTACATATAATACACAAATTCATTCATTTACAGTATTTAAGATTTACTATACATTGTGGACATAGGAGTCAAAACTTAAGAGAAAAAAAGATAATACATTTTGGTTTCTTTGCTTTTTTGATATACGCATAAAAAGAAAACAATTAGGCAACTTACAGCAGTGTTGGTGCACCTTATGTCACATCGTACCACGAAAATAATAGGTTAAGTAGATAAAAAACAATGGTACCAAATGCAGTAGTTTTGAAATATTCTTTTCGGATAACATATAGATACATAAATCTACTCTTGTCAATACATTTGTTTTTGTGACACGTATGTTTTTAAGTAGATAAATTGAGATTTAAGACAGGAAAAAAAAAAAAACACCGCATTGCGTATTTGTGGAAAGCAACATTTGCATTTAAAAACTATACACAGAAGTCTGTACTGGCATCAAGCTGATGTTTCTTAATTTGTAAATAACCCTGAGTACAATAAAGAAAAAAATACAAGAACAGTGATATTTGCATAAGTAAAAAACGAAATAATCTAAAAATGCATTATAAATATAAGGTGTTTGTGTGTGCTTATTTAAAAAAAAAATGAAACATGAAAATGAAAATTTACTTATACGTAAAAACAGACACAAAATGTCCAAAAAAAAAAAAAAAATTTGGCAGCTGTCACCTAAAACGTGACGAAGTAATATCGCTTCATTATAGGTATATTTAATATACTTAATTCTTTTAATATATATATATAACTTCTTAATTCATTACAAAAATAATGGTAAATGCTTTACGTGACTTGATAATATACAAATGAAGCTTCAGTTTTACATATAATGTTCCTTCTTTTCAACTTTATTCAACTGTTTTTTTTAAAGCAGTCCATTTTTTTCATATTTAATGGCAAATTATATTCACTCAAATGGTTTCTCTCTCTCATGCGTTTGTACATACAAAACATACATACAGGCCTATATATATATATACACAGACACACACACACACACACATACTTCCTTTAATACAAAAGCGACTCTTTTCCAAAAGGACAAACATCGTGATGAGCTATGAAAAAGCGTGTTTTCTTTTATTGTCAAACATACGATTCTTCACCGTAATTACTATCCGTGGAATCGGACCGTTTATGTCTCTTGTCCAAAAGTTTTGTTACGTAAAACTCAGACTGACTATTTCCTAAATGGTAAGACGTTATAGGAGCACGATTGTTGGGAATTACACTTGGGGGTGGTCTGTATGGCGGAGGTCCACTGCCACTACTACTGTTTGCACTAGAAGCTTTACGGTTCGAGTTGCCGCTGAATAATGTCCTCAATTGTGACACACTCCAACTAATTTCACTTCGCAGATTTAACCGTTCTTGAACGTCTTTCTTGGAATGATCGTCTTCGTTCTGAGTCTTCTCGTTTGGCGGTAAAGATTTCGACCTTTGTGCTGCACCCGATATGGCTTCTCGTCGTCTCAACCGACTGCGATGCTCTGGTGGTTTTTGCTCCGTTCTGCACGGAGACGTTTGTACTTCGCTGTCTTTTCGTTTTCTCTCAATATCATTCTCCCAAGAGTTCAAAGTTTGAATATTTTCGTCCTTGGCTATAAAATCATCCGAATTATTCCTTGCTTTATCCACATCCAGGTCCGTTTGAGTTTGCACTGTATGGTGTTCAATATACGGTGACTCTACGTTACTTGGAGGTGACGCTGCGGCTGACAATCCACCACTTAATGTGCTTCTTCGCGCTCGAGGTACAGGGGCGTATATTGGTTCTGATGACCTCGCTGCTGATGTTGATGTTGAAACGTTGTTAAGATACGAGAGATCCGCGTGATAGCTGACGGGACGGGGCAATTTGTTGCGAGGTGTTGCTGAGGGAGAAGCACTGTCAATATTCACATGCACCGGTGGTAAATGGCGTAACTTGACACCTGATTCTGTACCTGTTGTTGGAAGACTTCTGCGAGTTAATCGCTGTTTTGGCGGCAGAGGTGGAGCTTCTGTTTTTGGTGGTAGAGGTGGTGGGGAAGTTTGCTGATCTGAATCACTATCTTGACTGTCAACATTCACAGGAGCCGCATGGACTAACTCTACCGTTGGAGTCTTTTTCTCAGTATAAATCCTTAAGGATTCTTCATACAATTGCTTGGCACGTGAAGACAAACCACCCTGTTCCTGATCCGACGACGAGTGACGATGATGACGCCGAGTCATTGTCTCTTCATAACTTGGAGGGTTCGATCCGCTGCCACTACTTGCTGTACTGCTAGCTACTGTGGTCTCTAATGTACTAAGACTACTTCTAGGTGTTCCACTTTGACTTCCACCTCCTCCACAAGAAGAACCACCAAGACTACCATAAACACTTTCCCAGGCAGTGTTGACAGCAGTACAATCTTTCCCACGAGAATTGGATCGAGAGACATGTGGGGTAGAATCGTCGTCGGAGAGTGTACTGGAGTCGTATGAGCAATCTACTTCATCTATGTGAGGAGTGGATTGAGATCTGGCCCAATCTCTTGACTGATCTTGGTGCAATGACTTGATTACTGGCACTGAAGGTTCGCGGTGGATCGATTCCATCTCCTCACATCCATCCCCTCTTCCTGAATACAAATGGTGAGCTGACTTAGATCGCAGCATCGCCAGTGGCGGTGGCTGATGAACAGAATTGTAATGATTCATAAGTTGGTGTCGAAGATGGTGATGATGGATACGAGAACTGTGATTATGAAGACGAGGCGATGACTGTTGTTGAGAGTCCTGAAGTCTCTCGATAGTCTGAGGAGGGGCTGGGGCACGACCTTTCCTATGAAGTGCGGGTCGCTTAGGATTGGCACTTAAAGGATCCACATTGTAAGAGTTTAACAGAGATTCTTCGGAAGCACTTCGACGAAGAAGTGTGTTCATTTTGTTGTTATGAACAGGCGAAGACATATTCGGATTCACATTACAACTGTCATTATTCGAAGAAGTACCATGTCCTTGTTTCACTTGAAGTCTCTTCAGGTGAGATCGCTGTCGGAACCAATCCTGACGCTGAAAATTAGGATTTATCACTTGGCTACCATTTCCGTGATGTGACTGTGTGTGACGTGCTTGTGTTTTTGCATAAATAGACTCATCAATGTTCTTTCGACAGCCTTCAATTCGCTCTTCCCATCCACCATACACACGGACATACTCCTTTGTCTCCTGCTGTTTCTGGGGGGTTGATGTCACCAAAGGATGAGAGAATGTACCTGTGATCTTACTGTGTTCGTAACACGGGGAATATCCTGGCGATTTGTATTCATTCGAATATGGCTGCCTGTAGAGGGTCTGTCCGGCGGATTTCTCTCCACTGTGTCCAGAACTTGTTGATCCGCTTTCTTCTTCATCCGGTGTGTAGAGTTGCGAATCAGACATTGTAAGCCCTGAATCCCTGCTTAATGACATTTTATCCTTTCGGGGAAGAGGACTCGGTTCCATCAACTCTCGTTCAAGGCTATCGATTGATGAATCATCCCGACGGAGGCCACCAGCTGCAAAGATAAAAAGAAACAAATTTAGAATAATAATAATGATAGTAATATTTCTTTACAACAATTTAGCTTTTAAAATTGTACGCAAGAAATATTAAACCATGTTGTAAATCACAGAAATTGATGTACAGTATGTTGATATTCTACATTATATACAGTACGGTAAAATAATTTCCAATGCATTTTTAGAACTTGTCTTTTTCTTATGACTTACAGTATAACATACTGTATTTAAATAAATTTCTAATGAATAACATTTGTTTTGAAATTAAAATGTGATTTGTGCCTCTACTGACTTATTACAGTAATTTCAATACTTTTAGAAAAAAAAATATAATTGTTTGAATTGTAAAAAGCGATATATATATATATATATATATATATATATATATATATATATATATATATATATAAAATATTATTTATCGTCGTCTGAGATTCAACACCTCGTATTTCTAATGTTGGAGAATTTCAGTTATTGATATCATTAGAATCAGTATAGGATGGCGCACAATCTGGTTAAGTAGTACACCTATATCACGACAAATGGCTGTTATTCCCTCTAAGTAATACCGCGTATAATGAGGTTTAAACTAGTTTTCAAACAGTTTTTTTCTCTCTCCTGTTAAAGTGGTAAAATGTTACTTAGGCGCTATTGAAGCTCAGACAACGATATGTAACATGAACCTGAGAGCCAGCCGCACTTCCAATTTTAAAATTCCAATTGAAATATTATCCAACAGAAAACTAACAGCATATTTATTAAAGAAAAAAAGGAAAATTCCATTATTTATAAGACACATGTATTAATATCTTACGACGTGTGTAAATATATTATGCTATACGACCATTTTGACAGGACTTTCAACCATGGAAATGTAAAAAAAAGGATGTCATTGTACAGAGAACTTAAGAATACACACAACGGGACAGAATGGGAAAGAATTCATTCTTATCCATTAGAAAAATACATTTTCGGAAAAGTTTTGGATTTTTATAATCGAGAGAATGACACGTTTAATTTATTATTAAAATTAAAGTCTTATCTGGCAATCTTCCAAATATCAGGAGTAGAACAAACTAAACTTGATATTGTGGTATACGTCGAAGAACCAAATTGTAGTTTAACAACTTCAAATTAGTCATTTAACCATTGCTGTAAATTTCTCCTTTTCTTTAGCTTTTAATAAGGTTGGTTCTTCGACAAAGGTTTTTTTTTTTTTTTTTTTTTAATTACGTTAATCCTACTTTCGGAAGCTTACCAGTTAACACGTTTATTTTATAGTTTAAGTTCTCTGTCGATGGCAAAATCGTGTTATTTTCATAAACGCAACCTTTCTTCGCAATTCCTCTGAATTTGACCCCAAAGGATATATTTTTCATTTCAAAGTAAATCTACACCTTCCAGCACAAATACTCTGAACAGAATCTCCTTCCAACAGTCTCAGTCCCAAATGCAAGTTATAATGTTGCTATATAACATAGTGAAATTTAAAAAAGTAAGTTGTTAATAATTGGAAATAAATTGATTACATCTATTTTCGTCATGCACCTTAAGGTATTAAAATATTCATTTTTAGTATGTTGGTATATTATCAGATACGTCTAAAATGCATCCGCTATTTTCTTTTCTAGACCGATTTTAAATCTCACTACTGATACTCGTATTTTAAATAGAATGTATTGTGTGCCAAAAATGATGTAAGGACGATGAGAAGAGGCTACTAAGCACCGTAACAGCAAACATAATTTGTTGTTATTGTTAGTGTAATACAAAGTTGGTATTCACATATAGATGAGTGCACAAGATATGGTTTTCATTACAACATGTAAATGTTTTAACAGAATAACGAAACAATTTTTTGTAACATTGACAAAATTTAATGCTTCTAGCAGTTAGCTATTAAGACATTTACTTTGCCGGTAAAAATAGTGACTTAGGTTTCTTTTATATCTATCTATTTTATATATATATATATAATTTCCCAGTAGATGCAAACATTTGTGATGAGGTCGAATGCTATTTTCACGCAGCTAATATTAATATCTTTGTGCGTTTGTAATTTGAAACAGTCTAGTTTATTTATTTATTTTAAATTTATTTATTTAAATGATTATCAACTTCTAAAATATAAATTTGAATTATGACTATAAATATCTCAAAAAGTAATACTTTGGGGTCTAACGCGTTCCAAACTAACGAGAGCTGTAAATACCACCCGAAGTATCATCGAAAACTATTTCAGAGTAGTAGTTGCGGAATAGAAAATAACTCACTCTAGAATAGGCAATATTATGTATCTAATCAAATCAATTCACAAGCTTGCACAAAAGAGCTAGTCGGATTTTTATTTAACTTAGTCTTGAATAATCCCAATTATCACATAGTAATGAGTTACATCTTCAGACATTTCTAATGGCACTCTCAGGAATTCTAATTATCATTTGACTTACAAGTTCATTCAATATCACTTGTACCCCCAAGCTTTCGACTCTCCTCTGAAATCTTGGTCACGATGGACAACAATACGACAAGGAATATAAAAACATCAGGAAAAGTACGCGGAATGTATTTACCAGGGAGAGTAACGCAAGAATCACCATGTCAAGCCTAAAATCAGGTGTCAAATGATGATTATGTCAATGGTGTGCAAATTTTGTAATTATTGCTTCCCATTCATCACTTAAATAAACCTTTTTTTTTAAAAAAAAAAAAAATGAATAAACAAATTTTCAAAAATGAGATTCTCTACATTTTTAGCCCTCAATAAAATTTTTGAATCTATTACACTTTGTTGAGTTTCTTTTAGATATTTCGATAAGTCTAGCACCGGACTTTCCGATTTAAAATGCCAACATGTTTCTTCACACGGTCCTTGAGATTTATTTTAGTTTTGTGTATGTAACTCTAATGACAACTGCATTTTATTTCAGCTATACCTGATTTTCTCATTATGATCTGTGTAATAGCTCTCAATTTGTGTGGTGGTGTTCTCTAAAGTTTTGGTGGGCTCCAAAGCTGTAAAGAAACGTGCTATTTAAAAATCTTCAATGCTACTATCAGTGTGGGAAAAATTGGCAGTCCTACTCATTTTAGGTCATTAATTTCGGCTTTAGTTCTATCGAAACACAAATTCCATCTAACCTGGTTATACCAATTTATTAACGGAACTGGATATCCATTCATTCTACTAGGGTTTAATAAATTACGAATCTTAATATGCCAATCTGATTCCAAAGAGGTGAGTCGAATACCAGTTTAAAAGAAATTCTTTCAAACTTTGCTTTAGTCTTTGTAGAATGAGGAGATTTATAATGAATATACTGGATGCCAACAGTACGCTTATGGTGGACACTCAAACGAACTTATCTTGTATCAATATCTAGATAAGTAAGTTTGCTTTCCTCTACTTTTCTATCGCAAACACCACATTACATGAGGGGTCAGGAGTGTAGACATGTGGTATTTCTACCGTAAATCTCACATTATTCCATCATGTATAGGCAGTGGCGTAATGCTAGAATTTTTGGTAAGTATACCCTCAATCGTTTTCAGAAGTATAGCGTATACGCAAGACTACTTGGCGTATACGCACCGCAATATACGCTCATTCTTTCGTAAATTTAAGGTGAGTATACGCTGGACTACAAAAATTTTAGGTGGGTATACGCCCTATTACATCCCTGTGTATAGGGCAACATCAAACAACTATAAGTTTGAAGAATGAATGAATCTTTCCTGTCGACGTAATTCTAGTAAATTTTCTCAGGCTATCAGATACGTAAAAATATTGACTTCCGACGTTTCTAATGCAGACATTGAATTCATCTTCAAGGATTATTATGAAGAGACCTAATATTTTATATATATATATATATATATACAGTGTTTCGGGGAGGGCTTTGCTAACTTTCGGGAGGGGCTTTGCCTGAAAATGTGAAAATTCTGCAAGATATTTCATATACTTTACTATAGTAGGTAAGATTTCGGGGGGGGGGCTTAAGCCCGGAAGCCCCCCCCCCTAAATACGCCACTCAGGGACAGAGTTATGAATGGGGGCCTGTGATTGGCTAAGCGAAACGCTGGCTCCTTATTGACCGTTGTTGTGTTTGTGCGGTCAATTACTACTTTTTTTGTTGTTTTCTTCTGTTCTTGAAAAGGGCCGACCAGACATAAGTTGAAACTATTTACCTTTATTAAAATTGTTGTTTTATAGAAAAACTAAGCCGAAATGTTCGTTCTTCGCACGGGAAGAATGGATTTATGAAAAATATTCGAGCCCCTTTTCCCCTTAGGATATCCACTTCAATGCAAACATAATGATAAAGCCCCGTAGATTTTTTTTGCATAAATTTTGAACCCCCTATTTTTTTTTACAGTATGTCCTATAATCAAAGTAACACGATGAAAACCCACCTAGATGAAGATAGGCCTAACATGTCCCGAGATTCACTTAAACTGACACGCCTTTTTCCCGTAATGTAATCGCAGACAACAGTGAATGTCGCTTTCAATGTAGAACAAAACCGTAGAACATGCCCTCTTTCTCCGCCCTTAAAAAGGAAATTTTCCAAAACTAAGCGACTAGTATCCACTTATTTTTAATGCTGAATTTCATCGTTTTAACTCACAGGGCTCGTGAAATACGTTATTTCAGCATAAATTTTGAACCTTATATATCCCAGTGAGGATACACATTTTAATCTAAGTAACAGTATAAAAAGGTAGGTGATAATTATATTCCGAAATAAATTTCACACGTTTCAGATTCTCGGTGAGAACTCATGTGACTCAGATCCCGCGTTAAGCTGTAGATCCACATCTCATATACCCTCGATGCTGAAAAGAACGCTAAACTCTATTTCAACCAATAATCAAACGGTCCAGTCGGTTTCGTAAATTACGTATAGTTAATAATAATATTCTAGTGTTTACCTTTTCTCCCTGACTAAGCATTATGTTCCCTTTGGATTAGCTGACTTTATTAGAGATCTTATTTTTTAAATCTAAATGGTTTCATATTTTACGATGGACAGTGCCTTATTCCCTCAATATGTACAAGAAAAAAAAAAAAAAACTTTCTGTAAACTTTACTCACAATGTAAGCTATTTCCTGAGTGCAGACTATCTGATTCTTCTGCCCCGCTGTCCTGCCTTGTCGGGTCTCGTTCTGGAGGATCTCCCATTAATGTTACAACGTGGGGCCCACAAAGCTCCTCGCATCTGTCAATCAATATCTCCACCAACGCTGGAACCGCTCGTGACGATGCTGGAGTAAGAGAAGGCACCCAGAGTAAACTGGGGCCAACACACACTGCGAGATTTGAAGGTGACATCAAATTCTCCGAAGCTCTGAGTGCAATGTGATGGAGGACACACAGAAAGTACTGCAATAATTTCTGGTGAGCTGGAGGAAGTTGATCCAGAACTCTGAAAATAAACAAATATAAGTAAATTAGTTGTGTAAAATCTTCGAGTTGATTTCAGTTTAATTTTCCTTTTAGCAGCGAAGCTATATGAGACGTGGACCTACAAATTAACGTGAGATCCGAACCACATGAGCTCCCGGTAAAATCCTTATTTAATAGTGTGTTCAATATTTACAAAGTTCAATCAAGACACTAATTGGTGACTTCTGCTTTACGCTCACGTGTAACGGTTATGTTTGAAGAGCAAGGATTTAGTATCAAAGTCGCTTGGCGTCTTTGTGTAATGGTGAAGTTATGAAGGACAAGACAAAGTATTAAAATCACTTGACGTCCTTGTGTGTCAGTGAAGTTATGAAGGACAAGACATAATATTAAAATCGCTTGGCGTCTTTGTGTAATGGTGAAGTTATGAAGGACAAGACAAAGTATTAAAATCACTTGACGTCCTTGTGTGTCAGTGAAGTTATGAAGGACAAGACATAATATTAAAATCACTTGGCGTCTTTGTGTAATGGTGAAGTTATGAAGGACAAGACATAGTATTAAAATCACTTGACGTCCTTGTGTGTCAGTGAAGTTATGAAGGACAAGACATAATATTAAAATCGCTTGGCGTCTTTGTGTAATGGTGAAGTTATGAAGGACAAGACAAAGTATTAAAATCACTTGACGTCCTTGTGTGTCAGTGAAGTTATGAAGGACAAGACATAATATTAAAATCGCTTGGCGTCTTTGTGTAATGGTGAAGTTATGAAGGACAAGACAAAGTATTAAAATCACTTGACGTCCTTGTGTGTCAGTGAAGTTATGAAGGACAAGACATAATATTAAAATCGCTTGGCGTCTTTGTGTAATGGTGAAGTTATGAAGGACAAGACAAAGTATTAAAATCACTTGACGTCCTTGTGTGTCAGTGAAGTTATGAAGGACAAGACATAATATTAAAATCGCTTGGCGTCTTTGTGTAATGGTGAAGTTATGAAGGACAAGACAAAGTATTAAAATCACTTGACGTCCTTGTGTGTCAGTGAAGTTATGAAGGACAAGACATAATATTAAAATCGCTTGGCGTCTTTGTGTAATGGTGAAGTTATGAAGGACAAGACATAGTATTAAAATCGCTTGACGTCCTTGTGTGCCAGTGAAGTTATGAAAGATGAGACCTAGTATCCAAGTCGCTTTATGTAATTGTGCAATCCGTGAAGTTATGAAGGACAAAATCTATTATCAAAGTCGCTTCATACTCTTGTATAACGGTAAAGTTATGAAAGGCAAGACCTAGTATTAGTATAACATTCGAACCAATACTTGCTTCAGCTTAAGTATGCAATCACGGGTAACCAAAGTGCACTCCCTAACTATAAGGCTAAGAGAAACCCATTCAATCTGTGTAAATCAATTTACTTATAATCGTGGTAATCAGCAGAAGTATGGAATTAGCCCTAATAATTCAAATTGTATTTGAAGTACAGTGAAACGCGTAATGGTATTTTCAAGGCCAGAGTCGCCGGATTTTGAAAAATTAAGCAAGCTCTTGTGGATCACAACGTATTGAAAAGTTGCTGATTATGTTGTTGATTACTCTCTTCAGTCAATTTCATTGACTAATAATGTAAATTTTCGGATTATCACTAACATGGCAGGTACTGTAGAAAACATAACATTTAAAGAACTGAAATATCTGTAACGTCATTACTACAATTTTAAATAACGTAAATTTCGAAAGTAACATTGAATATACACTGGTTTCCTGGTGATTTGGGTCAGTTTCATACCCAAAAGATGTTTATGTTTAGATTCTTTTTTTTTTTTTTAAATTTAGATATTCATAAACATTACAAACATTCACTCAGGAAACAACACAATGAAATACTCACAAGATATAGTACCAGGTTATCAAGTTAAAAAATTATTCTACATGAGACTCAATAATTTACTTTAATTTATTAGGCAGTAAACAGAATATACAGCCACAGGTGCGCCTGGGCAGTAGGTACATGACACATGCAACCAAACCCATACATCAATGGCACAAGAATATATCTAACAGGCAAATTACGCTTGCAACACAAATTGCACATGCAATCGAAATCATAAAATTCAAAATACAATGAACTTAGAAATGATTACATATTGGAATAAAATATGACACATAAATAAAAACTTATATTAACCAATATAAAATAAGATCATGAGAAAAAAAAAAAGAAATGAAACAAAGAAGAATAAAATGGTCAAAAATCAGAATTAACACATCTTACAAAGAAAAAACTCTCAAATGGCACCAGACTAAATTAAATACGTAACATTAAAGGTTCTTTGATGACTGGATAAGTTCTAAACGAAATGTAACAAACTTAGTTTGGAAAACATCTAGAATAGAATAAAATTTATTTGCAGTATCAAAAGTTTTATAAATAGTTGATTTTAGTTTTAGAGACAAAAGAAACAAAATTTATAGTGTTACGATAAAAAGTTCTTATGAAAACAAACTAACAATTAAAAAAAGCCTCCATGAAGAATATTATGAAAAAAATTAGAATGGAATATATATCGGCTACTGACAAGGTCAAAAGGTGCAATTCTTTCGATATACTAGAAAAAACTCATATTTGAAATCTTTTAACTTTAATAATAATAATAATAATAATAATAATAATAATAATAGCTGCCATTATCATTATGACCAAAATGCAGATCAGCTTCGGCTCTCGTTTTTAGGATTTATTTGATTTACGATCTTGGTAACAACGTCAAGAAATCTAGATTACTACTGAGGTACTCCCAGTAGAGTTTGAACCCGTGAACATGAGTACTGAAAGCAGTGCTTTTGTCATGAACTCTGAAAGCAGTTTGCTCTGGAATAAGCTCAGTATTTACTTAAATGAGGACATACATTCATGTTGTTCGTTTACAACTGTAAATAGTATTTAACTATTTAGTGAAGGAAAATAACAGATTGCAATTTAAAAGCTTGTGTTAGTCTTTTCAACACACACACTAACATATATATATATATATATATATATATATATATATATATATATATATATATATATATATATATATTCATCCTCACGGCATTGTCAAGGCTCTATATTTGTATTTTACATTTAAAGTTGCAACCGGGTGTCTCTGACTTCCGTATTCGGTAGCCCGATCATCACCCCTGTTCTTCGCGCGCAGAGTCATTGGAAGAACTGAAAACGTACTCTGTACACAAAGAGTTTATGGTTGTGAACTCGGAAAGCCTGGTACTTCTGCTTGTCAAGGTCAAAAAGTGGGAGAAAAAATGATGTGTAGAATGTAAAGAGGGTGCAACAGTGTCTGATGCTTGTAAGGGAACATATTCATTTGTAGTTCGTGCACATTCCGCCTGTAGCGCTACTGTGGCACAACGTATATTGTAACTGTATAACTCTTGTACATCGCTAGTAGGTCTATTCGCGTTAGTAACGACCGAAACTATGTTGTCAGCTCTGACTGCGATAAGGCACTGTCGTGCTGCTTTTGCTTTTCTTTTTTCCCCTTTTTCATTTGTGAGACGCCAAACATGTTGTTTTTGCTTGTTGCACGCGCTGAACGGGTTCCTGCGAGCGAAGTATTTAAGAAGTTGACTACATATTCTTGTTTGCGATAGTTTTAAATTGGTTAACTGTTGTAAAATATACGAAAATAAAGCTATACTTGTTAAGGTATATTAGTCGACGACGTAGCTACTGACAGTGTTGATTACAGATTTTCTCGAGGAAGAATTTAATTACAGTAGAGGTGAAAAGGAGACGTCCATTTAGACAGCCCCCTTATCAGACTCAATCGGAAATGGTCTCAATGTGCAGGCGAATTTTTCGTTTGTACACACTTAGGGGCGCCGTCAGAACGAAAACAAAGTGGGGGCTGTCTAAATGGTAGTCCCCCACTATGTACAATTGAATCAGAAATTGTCGCAATCGTTTGTACATCGTTCGTACAGAAATCTGCAAGCAAAATTTTCGTTTTTAGACAATTAGGGGCGTCGCCAGAACGAAAAAAGTGGGGGACTGTCTAAATGTTAGCCCCCCCAAAATGTCCAATTCAATCACAAATTATCGCAATCGTTTCTACACCTTTTGTACAGAAATGTGCAGGCAAAAGTTTTGTTTGTACACAATTAGGGGCGCCGGCAGAACGAAAACAAAGTGCGGGCTGTCTAAATGGTAGCCCCCCCCCCCACCATGTCCAATTCAATCACAAATTGTCGCAATCGTTCCTACATCGTTTGTACAGAAATGTGCAGGCGAAATTTTTGTTTGTACACAATTAGGGGCGCCGCCAGAACGAAATCAAAGTGGGGTCTATCTAAATGGTATTCTCTTCCACCATGTCCAATTTAATCACAAATTGTCGCAAGCATTCCTACATGGTTTGTACAGAACTGTGCAGGCGAGATTTTCGTTTGTACAAAATTAATGGCGTCGCCAGAACGAAAAAATGTGGGGGCTGTCTAAGTGGTAGCACCCCACCATATCCAATTCAATCACAATTTGTCGCATTCGTTTCTACATCGTTTGTACAGAAATGTGCAGGCCAAATTTTCGTTTGTACACAATTAGGGGCGCCGCCAGAACGAAAACAAAGTGGGGGCTGTTTAAGTGGTAGCACTTCACCATGTCAAATTCAAGCGAAAATTGTCGCAATCGTTTCTACATCATTTGTACAAGAATGTGCAGGCGAAATTTTTGCTTGTACATAAATGGGAGCGCCGTAAAAACTGAAACAAATTGGGGAGTGTCTAAGTGATAGCCCCCCCCCCTAAATGTCCAATTCAATCACAAATTGTCGCAATCGTTTCCACATCGTTTCTACAGAAATGTGAAGGCTAAATTTTCGTTTGTACATAATTAAGGGTGCCGCCAGATCGAAAAAAAGTGGGGGTCTGTCTAAGAGATAGCCCCCCCCCCACCATGTCCAATTCAATCACAAATTGTCGCAATCGTTTCTACATCGTTTGTACAGAAATGTGCATGCGAAATTTTCGTTTGTACATAATTAGGGGCGCCGCCAGGGCGAAAACAAAGTGGGGGACTTTCTAAGTGATAGCCCAATCACCATGTTCAATTCAATCACAAATTGTCGCAATCGTTTGTGCATCGTTTGTACAGAAATATGCAGGCGAAATTTTCATTTGTACGTAATTAGGGGGCGACGGCAGAACGAAAACAAAGTGGGGGGCTGTCTAAATGGTAGCCCCCCACCATGTGCAATTGAACCACAAATTGTCGCAATCGTTTGAATATAGTTATAGAGAAATGTGCAGGCGAGATTTTCGTTTGTACCAGGGCCGGCGCTAGAAGTTTTGCCGCCCTGGGCGGTTCTTTCACATGCCGCCCTTTTATTGTTTTCTTTCTCAAATTTTGCCGCCCCTGTATTCTTTTCTTTTTCAAATTTTGCCGCCCATCAGACTTGCCGCCCCGGGTGGTGGCACGGCTCGACCCCCCCGCGCTCCGGCCCTGGTTTGTACACAATTAGGGGCACCGCCAGAACAAAAACAAAGTGGGGCTGTCTAAATGGTAGCCCTCCCACCATGTTCAATTCAACCACAAACTGTCGCACTTGTTTGTACGCCTTTGTACATAAATGTGCAGCTGAAATTTTCATTTGCACATAAATGTGGCCCCGCGAAAACGATAACAAACTATGGGCTCTCTAATTGATAGCCCTCCCACCATGTCGAATTCAACCACAAACTGTCGCTCTTGTTTATTACGGTTTTGTACAGAAATTTGCAGGCGAAATTTTCGTTTGTACACAATTGCGAGCGCGCCAAAACGATAACAAAGTATAGGCTGCCTAATTGGTAGCACCTCCCTACTCCGATTCAAAAGAAAATTATCTTAATTGTTTGTACATCGTTTGAGCAGTAATACGCAGGCGAAAGTTTTTTTTTTTTTCTACGCTATCAGGTGCGTGGACAGAACGAAAAAAAGGGGAGTTGTCTAAGTGCTAGCCCCACCATGTTCGATTGAACCACAAATTGTCGCGATCGTTTATACATCGTTTGTGCAGAAATGTGCAAGTAAAATTTTCGTTTGTATTAAATAATATACGGATGTGAGTATTTTTAATATCTGCGATCAACGTTAACCGGTTTGAATAACGGTTGCTGAGTTTGAAAATGGTACCTATTACACTAGTCGAAAAAAAATCTTTTTCTCTGGCACACGGAAGAAAATACCTGATTCTAATAGACCTTTTCACGTAGAATTCGAATCTGCAATCAGTTTTTCTCTATCACCCTCAGTTTTTCCGTGACAGAGGTGTTTTCGGAAATTTTCCCCTCAAATTTCTTTTCTTTTTCTTTTTTCTTTTTTTAAAAACCATTTTCACACTTGTACCTTGGTTACGTTAGGTATATAAACACACAAATTATATTGTATGTTAGCTTGATTTGTACTTAGTAAGCCCTCTAAGTAGCATTATTCTATCTAGAGAAATAAACATATTTATATAAAAATATGCTATGTGTACTGTTCATTTTACAATATTCATTATTGCAGATAAAATTACATATAACTTCCATTACAATATAAGCACGGTTTATATCTTATTGGATTTGAAATAAAACATATTTTCAATGATGTATACACCGTGTCAGCATTTTATATCTACTTAATAAATAATACAATAGAAGTGAGTGGTATCTTCTTAATAAATGGACACTTACTTACCTCAACTAATATGTTTTAGTTGTTTACTTTCTTCTGTGTTTGGTTTCTAGAACATCTCTTTTAAGTGTCCAACAGTAATCAGCTAGCATTTTTGAACTTCACCGTCACTGGTATCTCTTCTCCATGGAGGAATTGTCCTGATGAAAATGTTCCCCATACTCATCACTAACAGCACCAAAGTTTTCAGGAAAGAAATGCAGGTGGGAGACTAGAAAGTGAACTTTAAGTGACATGTTGCAACCCATTTCATTGAATGATTGCCGGAAATCACTCACAATTTCACGGTAATTTGGGGCTTTCTTGTTTCCTAAAAATTCTCTGTTAAACATTTAAATGGACACCAAGCTACTTTCTCAACCAGAGTTAAGAGATCCTCAAATTTTTGGTCACGAATCAAACATCTTATTTGGGTGTCTGCAAAACTCCCTAGCTTCACTAACCCGAGGAATTTTTTCCTTGAGGTAACAAGATCCTGCATTACTTTTGTCCATTGCCCTAACAAAGTTTTTGAAGAGCCCCAACTTTATGTGAAGAGGAGGTAGAATTATCTAATCAGGGCTCACCAGTGAGGAATAAACAGCATTCTTCTGTCCAGGAGTTAATACATGCGTTGGCCATTCCTTCTTGATGTAATGTTCCGCTTTGTTCCTGCTGTCCCATTCGCAGAGGAAACAACATTTCCTATAACCAAGCTGCAAACCCATTAACAAAGAAATGGCGTAAATCACAGCAAACGGTCCACTTGTATTTCTCATACTGAATGTTTTCTAACACTATTTCGATGTTTTCATAGGTTTCCTTCATATTAGTTGCATAAGCCAAAGGCACTGAAGGAAATTTGTTGCCATTGTGCAAAAGGACAGCCTTAAAACTAGTTTTCGAAGAGTCAATAAGCAATCTCCACTCTGTACTTATGTGCATGTCCAAGTGTATCCATCACAGCACAGACATTATTACAATACACTAAATCATTTTCTTGAGAATAATAGTTTTGAAACTCTGTATGAAGGTTTCGAAAAATACATACTTTAGTGTCACGATGGAGCAGATTCCAGCCTTAAGTTTAGTATCAAGAAGTTCTGTCTGTGTCTTGGAGAGTTTTAAATCCCGTACGAGGTCATTTAGTTCACCCGGAGTTATCAGATGGGGATCCAATGTAGATGTGCTTCCTACATAAGTAGGATCATCATCTTCATTTGGAACTTCAATAGTTGCTTCAAGTACGTAATCCTCATTTACCGTAAGATGAGGAAGAGGTACTGGTACAGGTAATTCTGCACTGTGTGGAACTGGCCTAATTGCTTATGGCCAATTAGGGTACTGTACTGTGTGGTTAGATTTACTGCTTATTTCTTTTATCTGTGTCATACAAAAGTAGCAGTCTGAAGAATGATCTTTTCGTTCCCTCCAGATCATCGGTACTGCGAAGTTCATGTTTCGTCCACCATTTGCCCACCCAGTCAGACGTTTCACGCAAGTACAACAAATGCAGTGAGGAACCCAGTTCTTATCTTGGTCTCCTACACAGCAACCAAAATATAACTGATAACACTTCCTCACAAGTGGAGTAAAACATCGACGTTGTGATTTAAATATCAGCTCCCCACATACATAACAGAAATTGTCCGGTTTATTACACACTTCCTCGACATCTTGTATCCTGTAACGTATCACACACACACACACACACACACACACACACACACACACACACACACACACACACACACACAGGAATCTACACTCCATCAAATTCCCACAAAATCCCTCTAGAAATTTCCTCATACAAAAATGGTGACATGGTGAACACATCATTGAAAATGTTTTATTGGAAGTCCAGTGAGGTATAAACCGTGGTATATTGTAATTTTCGTGGAAATTATATGTGTTGAAGACCGACCCGACCCCACCCGTGACCCGAATTGACTGACCCGACCGACAACCCGACCAGAGCTGACCCGATTGGCCCGACCCAAAGTGACCCGAGTGAACCAACCCGAAGTGACCTAACCCGACAACCGACCCGAGTGACCTGACCTTACAATCTAATCAGTTTGAGAGAGCTAGAACCTTACAAAACTGCCACCAAAAAAAAAAAAAAAAATGCTGACCAATTCTTATGCATAAACCATTGTTTCGGCTTTTTTATTTGTAGTATAATTATCCTCCTCCTCCTCCTCCTCCTCAGTGTTCTGCCATTAATGACAGGCCAGTTTCTGTGAACTAGGTAAGAAGCTTCCATTTTTGCGATTTCCCGCTAATATCTGCCTCGCAACCCAACATAAAGTACCACCCTCCTTATTACAATCTATCAATTGCTACCTTCTTACACACTCTCGCTCTCCTGATATCACCCCCTTTACTACATCTCTCAGAATGCAATCCCTTAGCAAGATCGAAACTTGTGATCCGTCCATTTTTTCGCTTCCTTATATCGTCTAATATTGCTCTCGACTCTTGCATTTTTTCAGCATTTCCTAATTCGTTTTCCTCTCTACCCTGCTAACCTTCTTTATTTTACTCCACATCCAAATTTCCAATGTTAAAATTTAGGCATTCAACTTCGAAAATCAAAATAAAATTTGACTGAGTTCTGAAGACAAGTTCTGAAGGCTAAAAGAATAAAAGTTCTGAAAACAACATTATTTTCTAGTAAGGAATGTATATAGAACTTCTTTTAATATTGTTTGCTGTGTAACAAACAACAATTTCATCACGTTAACATTCCGATTATTCTATTTAAAAACAGCGTTGCTGTCTGATAGAATCATAAGGAATTAATTGCACTGAAATATCACTCTGTAGGGAATTACCTTTTATTTTTTCTTGATTAATTTATCTAGGAGATATTTGCAACGTTATATAAAATTAGCAAGTATTTTATTGCGGAGAAAGTCAAATCACTACCCCAGCAATAATAATAATAATAATAATAATAATAATAATAATAATAATAATAATCTGAAGGTGACCAAGAAAGTTCTGTCTCTTTGTAGAGGTCTGTGTTCAATTGGCCCTCACACCGTGAGTTGAATGCGAATGGATATAAGGTGAAGGTCAGTTGTTGGACGAGACGAGACGAGACAGAATTTTCATGAAAGGGTACGAGCTCTTTCAATAGAAACATATGCAGTTTTCCAGACGAGACTACCTTCACGACACATTTTCGAAACGAGAATGCCCCAAACCAGGTCTCGTGAGCAACACTAGTAAGTATATCCAACATACTACTTGGTTGTGGCTGTTCAGATACACCGTGAACGTGCGTAAGGACTGAGTGAACATGGGGCCTTCACAGAGCGTCATAAGGGCTTGTTTGCTGTACGAGTTCAAATTGCTGCTCCGCGGAGCGGAAGATATGACAGGCCTTTGGTGAGGGTGTCGTGACTACGCGGAGAGTGCAGTGGTATGACGGTTTAAGGACGGTGACGAAACACTCGAAGACGCACCACGTGCCGGAAGACAAACAGATGTTCAAAATAAAGATCTTCGGGCAGCAATTGAGGCGAAGACAGACATGTGAGGAACTGGTACTACCTTTCAGTGTAAGTGGAGAAACCATTCGGCACCACCACCATCAACTTGGGAAGCACTGCAAGCTGGGTTGATAGGTCCTACATGATTTGACTTGGAGCCAGAAAGCAACGCGAGCAGACACCTGTGTTTCTTTGGTGTCTCTTCTGAGGAAGGAGCAATTTCTGAACAGGGTGTTGACATGTGATGGGAAGTGGGTCCTGTACGAAGCTCCACGGCGCCGTCATTGTTGGTTAGCATCCCATGAATCGGTTCAAAAACAGCCCAAGCCAGCACTACGCCAGAATAAGGTTCTCCTGTGCATTTTGTGGACTGTTCGAGGCATCGTCCATCGGGAACTGCTACCAGCTGGTCAGATCATCAATGCAACTGTGTACTGTCTGGATCCAGCAGTTCTGAATCGCAAAGGGGTCCTCTTGTTACAAGGCAACGCTAAGCCCCACGTGGCTAAAATGACCCAGTACATCATTCTACGCCTTGGATGGAAAACACTATTGGATCCGCCATACTCCACGTTGTACCGTCCGATTATCACCTGTTCCATTCCTTGGACAATCACCTTAGAGAACGCCAATTCAAACAGCTAGTAGAGGTTCAATATGCACTTGATACCTTCTTCACTTCACGTCCCACCAAGTTGGACTGCGATGGAATCCATGGCCTTCCAGAACGTTTTCAGAAGGTCGTCGAGGCTGATGGAGACGATTTTTGATATTCCAGG